>NC_079193.1:241690677-242890677 GCF_029499605.1 Hyla sarda | reverse complement strand
CACTGGCCCTTTAAATCTAGAGAGCTGGCGCGCGCGCGCCCTAGAGAGCGGAGCCGCGCGCGCCAGAGCATGACAGCCGGGGACCGGGACAGGTAAGTGACTTGGGACGCGATTCGCGAGCGGGCGCGTCCCGCTGTGCGAATCGCATCCCCGACGGCCATGTCAGTGCAGCGCTCCCGGTCAGCGGGAATGACCGGGGCGCTGCAGGGAGAGAGACGCCGTGAGCGCTCCGGGGAAGAGCGGGGACCCGGAGCGCTCGGCGTAACAGCAGTTTTATATGGTTATGTTGTTTACATAAAATAAATTTGAGCTGTGACCACTACCCAGTCCAGTTAATAAAATGGAGAATTTAGTCTGTCGTTTTTGGGGGGAAAGGGGGAGAGGGCTCTTGGTATATAAGGGGAAGTGTGTTCTATGCAGTCAAATGTACACTACTGTTTCACCATTTATGAGTTGCACTGGTGTGACACTGTGCCCTGGCAGGCCCTGAAACACACACGTGTGAAGGAAACTGACTGCTATTATTTCACAGTCAAATTTTTCTTTTTTTTTTTTATGTACACTACTGTTACACCAGATATGAGTTGCACTGGTGTGACACTGTGCCCTGGCAGGCCCTGAAATGCACACGTGTGAAAGAAACTTACTGCTATTATTAAACCGTCAAAAAAAAAAAATTTATTTTTTTTATGTACACTACTGTTACACCAGATATGAGTTGCACTGGTGTGACACTGTGCCTGGCAGGCCCTGAAACGCACACGAGTGAAGGAAATTGACTGCTATTATGTTACAGTCAAAATTATTATTATTTTTTTAAATGCAAGCTATTGTGACACCAGATATGAGTAGAGGCACTGGGCAAGTGGGCACAGTATAAGATGTGAGCCTGACACATGCTGGCAGGCAGGCAACTGCAATTAGATTACACAGGGGAAAAAAAGCAGACTGATGTTCTAGCCCTAAAAAGGGCTTTTTGGGGTGCTGTCCTTACAGCAGAGATCAGATGAGTTCTTCAGGACTGTAGTGGACAGCAGCAGAAGCAGCTACACTGTCCCTCCCCTTACTAAGAATAAAGCTTCAGAATGAAGCTAAAATGGATGCTGTCCAGGAGGTGGGAGGGTCTGGGAGGGAGGGTCTGCTGCTGATTGGCTGGAATGTGTCTGCTGACTGTGAGGTACAGGGTCAAAGTTTACTCAATGATGACAAAAAGGGGGCGGACTGAACATCGCATATGTTCGCCGGGAACTATTCGCCGGCAAACTATTCGGGACATCTCTACCCGGTACCTGTTTAATAAAATAAGGGGTACCCCGTGGCGTGCCCCCAGTCCCCCCTCCGGTTTTTCAATTGATCCAACGTATACACAATCGAACAGGTTTCATTCACATGCAGCCATGTTTATTATTATACAAATCCTTTTGTCTCAGAAGTGGTCCATTGTGCACACTAACACTAAGCCAAGCTCATTAATATAATAATCTTCTGTAAACAAATAAGCGTATTGCCCTTTTGCTATGTGCTGCTGCCGTTACCAGGGACGCCACTGTCTGACCGAGCACCGCCCTCTGTAGTCGTCAGAGCGGCAGGGCGCAATGACGTGGCTCCCCGGCAGCAGGATATGACGACAGACGCCGGCGAGTTCTCAGTGAACTCTGATTAGCCATCAAAAATAGACGGCTCCCCACCACTGCGGGTTAGCGCATCCACAAGAGAACCATAACCGGAAGTGAGGCGGCAGGAGTGTGAGTACATACGCTGGTGCAGTTAGCACTGCTTTGGTTTTCAGGTACCAGCATTTCCCCATATTTATAGGGATTCCATGTTTTTCTTTTAGGTACCCAGGAACAGATTGGGGATTGTGAGTGCTATTAGGTGTCTATGCACAGTCGCTTCTAGCTGGCAACTACTATATGATTGAATGTACATCGAACTTCCCCTCTCTGTCTCTGTGTTTGTATTTTTGGTTATCCAGAAGGATGTATCCACCTCCTTCGGAGTTGCCACACTCATGCTAAGGGAATGTACACTATGTATCGGGTGTCTTCCCCTTCATAATTTACACCGTTCTCTGTTTATCATTTTTTAACATAAACATTATAAAGCAGTTTACCGCTATTATCTGGGATCTATTGCATATTTCTATGTCCCCCTGAGGACGCCACTATACTGTGATAGAAGCGCGTTGGGTGTTATTTCTAGCAACAGTGTATAACATTTTGTAAATCCACATAAATATGTAGTAACTTCATTAATAGTTGATTATTATGATTTGGTGCTGGGAATTTGGAGCACAAGCACAAGATTTGGTGTATTTTACAAAAATGTATTAAAAGTTATGTTTTATGGTCTTTCCCCCACATCAGCATAAATATTTGTTGTTGGTTACTTTTCCATATGTGATAACTGGTCGCCTGCCCCTGACCACAGTATCTGACTATGACATTTTCCTTCATTCCCTGTTCCTCCGCAGCAATCTGGCCTGAGGAAGGTCTTAATTGACCGAAACGTCACTTTGTCTATTGGATTGCTAAAATAGAAACTACCTTTTCTTTCACTGCAAGTGGTGTGCTAAGTTGTTTTCTACATTGGATATAATACTTGGGACCCTAACCTAGCACCCACGCTGTCAGAGTGTTGTATCTACTACAATAAACAGCAGCACCTCCATCAAAGACCTGTTCTTTCCAAACCCGACTTGATGGCAATATAGGGACCTACACAATTAAGTAGTTTTTATTTTATGGACAATCAGAATATATCCCTATATGATCATGGCTAAAACACGAGAATGATTTACCTACACTATCAGTATACAAAGCTTTCTAAGCTATCCAGAGTAGTAAATGTGTAGCTGAAGTGACATTTTTCTCCTGCTCAGATTGATTCATTAGCTATCCTCTGGCTTTGATATACTGTAAGTGCATTTAAAGAATTATTAATGAAGAGTTATTTAGTGCAACACAGTTTATGCTTATGGTCTTCCTCTTCTTTCCAATTAACATCACAAGGTCATTGTACCGGTATTGTTGTTCTGCGAACTGGCACTGGCACTTGTCTGTTATTTACACTATGAATTAGTTTTGGCCAGAAGCCTAGCAATGAAGCAGACAAAAGACATAGAATAGTAGAGGTTAAAATCGAATTTAAATCCACAAACTAAAATATCAAAAGAAGCAATACAATGTTATACAATACAAGTATATATATATATATATATATATATATATATATATATATATAAACTTGTCTCTGACATTCTCCAGTATTCCATTTGGCCAGAGACAATATGTCATTAGTCACATGGTCTCCAAAGGGGTGTGGCTGTGCTGAATAGGGTGGGTGAATGGCATTACTACAGTAAATCCCTTCCATCTTCCTACCCAGCCACTGAAGCATAGCCATGCCCTTACCCCACCTCTCTGGAGACCATGTGGCATTCATATGTATATATTGTTGTTATTCAGATTAAAATAATAATATTTTAAAATTCATTATCTACTCTAGGAAATTTTTACAACTGTGCTTCATCAAAGGCACCCCCCATTTTCTTTCTATTGGGCTAAATACTAGATATAAATACAATTATTCTATCAAGATAAAGCATTTAGTTTATGTATTTAGTTTTAGGACAATGTAGTTTTAATGTTATTTATTAATAAAGTGTGTACTGGGGGCTGTCATTACTGTAGCCTCTTTGTGGTGTGTCACTTCACAACACCCACACAGTTGCTTTATGGCAGGCACAGGGTATAAGAAAGTTAAGACTGAGAGTGTCTCATAGAAAAGCATTTCCTTGAAGTCCCTGATGAGCAACACCAACAAAATAGTGACAGTGGAATAAAAAAAACTACAAAACCCCCTCCCCCTCTCCTTTTGCACATAGACAGAGGAGGAAGGTCGACAGGCTCAGTCTAATTTGCAGCAGCCAGACAAGTTGCTTGCTTTCCCCAGATTTCTCATGTTAGCTCCCTCTGTTGGTCAACAGTGGTAGATATGACAAGTTATTATATAAAATTTTTCATATTTTGTGACAAGTAAAAATGCTTCTAAATATTTCCAAAAATATTTTAAAAAATGTAAAAAAAATATAATTTACCCTTTAAAAGAAAATATAATCACATTAAGGATTAAGGATCAAGATAATGCTGGCTACATAACACATACAAAAGTAAAAAAAAAAAAATTACACTAGATTCAAATGGCTTATGTGAATCCTTTGGGTTACAGTGGATTTGACTTAAAGGGGTACTCTGGTGGAAAACAACCGGTGCCGGAAAGTGAAACAGATTTATAAATTACTTCTATTTAAAAATCTTAATCCTTTCAGTACTTATTAGCAGCTGTATGCTATAGAGGAAATTATTTTCTTTTTGAATTTCTTATTTGTCTTGTCCACAGTGCTCTCTGCTGACACCTCTGTCCGTGTAAAGAACTGTCCAGAGCAGCATAGGTTTGCTATGGGGATTTTCTTCTGCTCTGGACAGTTCCTTATACGAGCATCAGGTGTCAGCAGAGAGCACTGTGGACAAAACAAAAAAGACATTCAAAAATAAAAGATTTTCCTCTGTAGCATACAGATTTTTTAAGAGAAGTAATTTTCAAATTTGTTTAACTTTCTGGCACCAGTTGATTTAAAAAAAAAAAAATATTCCACCAAAATACTTCTTTAAGGATAAACTAACCAGCAGAGAAATTTTGGGATTTTTACCCATTAACCGCTAAAAAGAGATCCAGATTTTTATTTATATTTATTAATTTCATAATTTATGTTTAGTACCTGTATAATTCATGACAATTTTGGGGTGAGTTTGTTTTATTTAGATTATTTGAAGATGTCTTATTTGTTTTTTAAATAGTTTATTTATAAACATTCCAACATTTTTTCCAGTAAGTGAAAGAAAAGACAAGTATACAGATATATAAGTATTTTTTTTTTAAATAGAAGGTTACACTCCGACCCCCATAAGTTTTTTGAGAGACATCTATCATGTATGAGGATTTATCCGGAAATTATACATTTATTGAAATGTCTGTGTGTATGATCAAAGATTTGGAATATAAAATATACCATAATAACTCATAGTGTATAAACAGCAGGATTAATCCAACGGTAATAAATAATAAAGATTTTATAAATAAATAAATGATAAAAAATAAAAAAAAACATCACCCTAGAGTTGGCTGAGTGGCATTTCTGGGGAAATCTGAATGCAGACTGGACTGGAACAGGACACTGGAGGCACCATAGAAACTCTGGAAGCAAGTAAGGGTTTATTTTTAATTTTTTTTTATAATATGTGCAATGAGCAAAGTTGGGACCCCCCTCCCCTGCTAGATAACCCCTTTATTGTAGTGTGGCAAAAAAAAAGTACTTATGTATACTGCAGCATTCACCTTAAACGGGTATTCCAAGAAAAAACTTTTTTTTATATCAATTGGCTCCAGAAAGTTAAACATATTTGTAAATTACTTCTATTAAAATATCTTATCCCTTTCTATAATTATCAGCTGCTGAAGTTGAGTTGTTCTTTTCTGTCTGGCAATAGTGCTCTCTGCTGACATCTCTGATTGTCTCGGGAACTGCACAGAGTAGAAGAGATTTCCTTTGGGAATTTGCTTCTACTCTGGACAGTTCCTGAGACAGGTGTCATCAGAGAGCATTTAGACAGAAAAGAACAACTCAACTTCAGCAGCTCATAAGTACTGAAAGGATTAAGGTTTTTTAATAGAAGTCATTTACAAATCTGTTTAACTTTCTGGAGCCAGTTGACATGTATTATATATATATATATATATATATATCAACCGGCTCCAAAAAGTTAAACAGATTTGTAAATGATTTCTATTAAAAAATCTTAATCCTTTCAGTACCTATGAGCTGCTGAAGTTGAGTATATATATATATATATATATATATATATATATATATATATATATATATATATATATAAAGTTTTTTCCTGGATAACCCCTTTAATGACCCAAATTCAGTCAGAAAGTGACTACACTTGGGCCGTTTCCCGCACGCACACATTTATTTTGTTAGACTCAATAGTGTGGTCCATTGGACTATTAGGTCCTGCTAAGTAAATAAATAAGTACAGGAATGGGTCTGATCAGTCACTTGCATCCTGCTTTACAAATATCCTTTTTTGTAATCTTTAAAAAATAAATAATTTCCGAAAGGATTTCGACAGAACTTCCAAATGAGATGTGACCATGGCCTATATAAATTAAAACAGCCATTTCAACGGATAAGCCAAATATGATGTTAAACAGGCCCTCAGTCATATTTTTTATATGTTATAATGAATAACATGGTAAATGGATGCAATTTAATTTCTAAAGACTAAAACATTACCTATAATCCATACAGCAACATTAGACTTAAAAATAGTGCATGCTACATTTCCAACATTTTAATAGTCAATGCTTTCTCCTTTCTTGTCTCCTTCTGCAACTGAATAGAAGGCAGGCAAAATCATCAGCTAGGACTTAACATCTATTGTTGAAAAGACATCTATTTATACATTAACTTTATCTTAAATGATTTTGATTAATAGCCTCGGTGAACACCCCCTGATTTTTGAAAAGGGATAATTTTTGCTGCCGCAGCTGTTTAACTTTCTAGGGACAGGAGTGGAGCAGTCTCTGAGCTCTCATATGATCAATGCCTGTCACAGCTGATTCCAGGTGAGAAATGAGGAGGGTGCTTTTTTTTTTTAATCCCTACATTTCGCACGCTTCTGCCAAAGGATGTACTGGAAACAATGGGATTCACAAGAAAAGACAGAAACTTCTGCATATCCACATTGTTTGTATTTCCGTGTCTCCTTCATTGTCATCCCAATGCTCCCAACATATTTAGTTAAAAAATTACGGATGTGCAACGAACCAAAAACTCCTATTGAACTTCATGTCTAAACAAGCATTGTGTTTAAAGTTAGAGTATAATAATGATGTCTATTCACATCAGAAATATCAAACAAATGATTCCTTATCCATTCCAGATAAGATGTTGTAGGTTGTTTCAATGTACACTAGTGAGCTGTGTTTTTCCTGATTTCTTTCTGATTTTTTTTTTTTCTTGATTTCTGGTCACTGTCTTGTTAGTCAGGGGGTCAGAGAATAAAATGAAAGTTGTCACTTTAACTGTAACTTTTCTATAGGGTACTTTAGGTGTCCCTCAATGTCAGATGTAAATCATGAAACTTTAAAATTCAGAATCTATGACATCTGGGTAGAAGGATTGTACTTTAAAGGGGATGTCCCTCAACAACAAAAAATATTTTAATGCTTGCTTTCAGCAGTTTACTTCCAGGGAGAGTAGTGACTGTTTGGGGGGTTTGAGGCTAGTGACTGTGATAGGTAAAGCATGCTTGAGAAGCTCCCTGTGGCCATTTGATTTGTCTAGGATATGGATCCATTAGCCTATCAGAAACCCTCAACTCTATACCTATCAATATCTGGAGTACACTATTCTGCTATTAACATAGGGTCTTAAAAGATCAGGACAAAAGCCCCGAGCCACAGTACCCCTACCTCCAATTCCCCCTTCCCACACACACACACACACACACACACACACACAAAGAACTCTGTTACTGAATCCCATAAACATAGAAATATAATAACAATGGTACTTCTGAATATTGCCTCAATAATAGCACTACAACATTACCCCTTTCATCACCATTACAGATCATATAAGTGATTACAGTGCACTTTCATCCTGTATCTCATAGGTAATGTTTTTTTTCTAATTGGAGTCATTCACTTTCCTTTTCCTTCTCCATATGGCCCAAATAACCATAACAATTTCTTCAAGCCACAAACTCTGTAGAACCAACAGGACAAACATATTAGGCTCTGCACTTTTCTAGCACCCTCCCAAACTTTTCGCCACCTATAGTGCACCAAACAGTGATAGTGCTCCCCATAGTATCCCGTAAAGTATGTAGGTAAGTGGGCTGTGAGGAAGAGGTAGAGAGGTCACCACAATAGAAAGATAGGACATCCAGTTGGTAATTTCCCCTATTATGTAGGCAGGTACCCAGTAGGTAGTTTGCCCATTAGGTAGGTAGATTCCCTCAGTAGGGTAGACTGGCCTTTATGGTAAATAGGTATGTAGACTGTTCCCCTAAATAGGTAGGTTCCACCAGTATGTACAATACAGGAATATGGGTGCACTACTGTGTTAGATGTACACAATAACATTGGCTATCCCTCAACACTGATGTTAAAATTAAGACATTCGCCAGTATATACTCATAGGAAGGACATACCAGAGCCCGCACACCAACGCCAAGGTTTCTCAAAATGGCGCGTGACCTACGCTAATCCTACCTGTGCGTGATAAGTAAAACAGGGGCCAGTGGGCAATTACGGCAGCATTCGGTCGACTCACAGCCTGCTCCCAGATACCCTCCAGTGTGACTGAGCATGCATACAATGGGAGGGGGGAGGCAAGCTGCAAGCCCCACCTGAGTTGGCTAATATAGGTGCATGGCCTCACAGGTGCTACCCTAATGCTGCCTGGAAGATATTCAAGGCGCATTAACTATGGAGTGTACACACCTCCAAGTATAAAATTTAAACAAACAACAAAAAAATGTGGTCTCAAATGGGTGGAGGTGCTCAACCCCAAATGCGGTTGTGCATTTATACTGGGGGAGCAGATCCTGCCCTTGTAGTCCGTTGCTAGGGGAGATCCCCAGCATAAAAATGCATACAATGGAGGATGACTACAAGTGCCACAATAGAATCCTACACCAGATAGACGGTGTGGATGTGTAACAATTAGAATAATACAATACAGGAATATGGGTGCACTACTGTGTTAGATGTACACAATGACATTGGCTATCCCTCAACACTGATGTTAAAATTGAGACATTCGCCAGTATATCCTCATATGAAGGACAAACCAGAGCCCGCACACCAACGCCAAGGTTTCCACCAGTATGTAGACAGGTAACCCAAATAGGTAGGTAGTTTCCCCCATTATTTGTGGCTGTAGCTAACATCAGAGACAGACATGGTCAAAGGCCAAAGTTTACCTTTCTGTTTTTGTCAGGCTGCAGGCAGGAGTAAAGTTTGCTCAGGGGACAATTGAGGATGAGAAAGCGGATGAAGAAGGAGGACATCGAGGCTAAGGAGGCAGAGGAGGGAGGAGCACATAAAGGCTGACCAGAAGGATTAGAAAGGAGGCCAGAAAGGCTAAGGAAAAACATGAGGGAGGAGGGCACATATGCTCAAGAGGAGAATGAGGAAGAAGGGCATAGAGACTGAGGAGAAAAATAAGGGGGAAGAATAAAGACTGAGGAGAAGGAGAAAGAAGGGTATGGAGCCTGAGGCCTGATGAGGAAGGAGTGCAAGGAGAATGAGAGATTAGGACATGCAGGATGATGAGGATGAGGGAGGAGGACACAAAGACTGTGAAGAAGGAAGAGGGAGGAAGGCACAAAGGATGTAGATAAGGATGAATGAGGAGGGCAAAGAGGCTAAGAAGGATCAGAGAGATGGCCACAGAGGCTGAGGAAGAGGACACTGAGGCTCCAGAGGAAGATAAGGAATGAGGACCTGGAGGTTGAGGGAGGAGGGCATGGAGGCTTATGAGGTGAATTAGAGAGGAGACTATGAACCAGAGAGGGCACTGATTTGTTTCTTTTACAATGAAGCCTTCTACGATGCACCTAATGCCTCCTTTATTGGCTTCAGCTAATTATTTTTCCTCACTCCCGCTGGTGCTAGTGGAGAGGAGTCAGAGCCAAGCAGCTAAAGGAAGACATGCTGTTTCTGGCTCTTTAGGGTTTCACCCTGTGCTGCGGCACTGCTTGCCCCAGCCAGAGCAGTACTAGCACAGGGATATTAAAGAAAGTAGAAAAATTTATAATTGGGACATAGGCCCATTATCAGGCTCAGAACTGAGAAGGATGTGAAGCTGGTGTTTGAATGATGATACCACCTTGTTAGGCACATTGAGGAAAGGAATTTATCACAAAATAAATGAACAAAAAAACTTCAGCACCTATCAGATGCCCTATCAGTGTGCCCTTGACACAGCCTGTTACTTCTTGCAGGGGATGGTCTGTGTTACTGGGGTTTGTCCTGTATTGGGATTAGCACATGAGGGCAAAACCATGCCCACATGTGGCAGGAAATTAGCATTAAACGAACCTTTCTTGTTGTGGGACAAACCAGTTAAAGGGTTAACAGCCAATCACTATCTATAGCAGGTCACCACTGTAGACAATGATGGGTTCCAGTAGTCATGTCTCATGTTGAGAAGAGGGAGAAAGAGAAATCTGGTGGGGAACCCAGAAAGCATTGCAATGAAAACTTCCTTGTAAGATGGTTAGTATAGTTTAGACAACCCATTAAAACCAGTGAAACTTACATTTTAATGTTTTGATAAAGTTGCCCTTTAATGTCAGATAACTTTTTATTAAAAAATGTGTGTGAGAGCCTGGAAGAAACATCATTTGATGTGAAATGGGTCATCACTTCCTCTACGGCACCCGCTACACCACTTCTCTTGAGGAGTCTGTTTGTTTGCCTTGTGTACATGAAGCAACAATAAGTACAAACACTTTTGAACACTTGTGAATATCGTTTGGACTTTGTACCTGTCGGACATTTAACACTCCAAGTGTGAGTATCGAGTAGTTGTAACAGATCTCCTGTGGCTGAAAGACTGGATGTCCTGCTGTGCCTAGTCTTACTCTCTCTGCTATACATTTTATCATTAATGGCCACATTGACATATTTTAGCAAAATATAATACTACATAGGTTGATGTACACTGATGGCCTTACTAAATGCATAGTACTGAAAAAAGCCATACTTACTAATACCCGGGCAGGTTATCATAACTGTTCCCAGTGAGACTTAGTCGAGCCACAATGCTATAAAAGGAAGGTTTCACAGAAAAATACTGATGGAAATCTATATTGTAAATTTGATTCCATTTTCAGTAACTATCTTTTGCTTTTAGAATAGGGATTTACAAATTGGTTAGGACACTATAAACATATTAGAGAAATAGGAATTAATACCACAGGATTATGATTTTTTCAGTCAAGTCTTGTGTTGTTATTGCTATCGATATTGGATAGAATGAGCATAGCCAATAGGCTGCTAGCCAGTGTGACGCACTACATTGAGCAAGTGCAGAGCAGGCCTTTGGGTGGCTATATCAGATATCAACCTCATGGATCATAGAGCAATTAACTTAACATGGTTTTCTGACATCTGATGTAGCTGCCCAGTGTCTTGTTCTGTACATTAATGCAGCGCTCGGTGAAGAAAAAGGAACCGTCTCTCAGAAGATTCTGTCAGCCCACATGTATTCTTGATCCATGGAGGAGTGAAAGAAAAGTGATCAGTGTGAGTGATGGTCTATATTACATTGGCCTTCTCTCCGGGGTCTTTATTACATCCTAGGGGTTTGTCTGGGGGCTATAAGACATTGGGTGGTCTTTCTGAGGTTTGTATTACATGGGGGGGGTGCTGTATGGTGGTCTGTATTACATAATGCTGGTCTGTCTGGGGACTATATGACATGGGGAGTCTGTCGGGGGTGTCAATTACTTGGGGGTCTATCTAAGGTCTGTATTATATAATTCATGAAGGTCTGTCTGAGGCCTGCATTTTATGGCGGGGACTGTCTGGGGTCTGTGATACATGAAGGCTTTTTCTGGGGTCTGTATTACATGAGGGGTTTACCTGGGATCTGTTATTTGAAGGAGGGTCTGTCTAAAGTCTGCATTAAAGGGTCTGTCTGGGGTCTATGTTACACAGGAGGGGGTCTATCTGTGATCTGTATTAAATAGGGGTCTGCCCGATATCTGTATTTAATCGAAGGGAGATATGTCTGAGACCTGCATTAGGACTGTCTTAGGATTGTATTTCATGGGAGGGTCTGTCTTGTACATGTATTAGTGGAGAAGTCTGCCTGAGGTCTGTAGATCCACCGTGGAGATCTCTCATGAAGGGAGAATCAGTACAGGAATGAAGTTGTGCTGATAATTGAGAACTATTAAATTCAGCAGCATCCTAGACCTGATCTGGTAGAGTTGAGTCATTTTCACTTGGCTTAGACCATGGGCAAAAGTGAAGTAAGTTTCTGGGGTAAAAAGTGCATCCTCTTTATTCTAATCCTTAAAGGGATACTCCCGTAGAAAACTTTTTCTTTAACCCCTTAAGGACCAATACAAATAAACCTGTACGCCCCTGAAAGACCAGGCCTGTTTTTTCAAATCGGGGATGTTTGTCTTTATTAGAGAATAACTCTGGTAACGTTTTGCCAATCACGATAATTCTGACATTGTTTTTTTGTCACAAGTTGTCCTTCATGTACATAGTAAAAGTAAGCCGATATCATTTGTAGTTTTTTTTACAATGCAAAAAATCATGAAATTTTTACAAAAAATTACGATTTTTTGCTATTTTAACACTAATAGGTTGCATATATTTATACATACTGACCAAATAGTTTATGAAACTTATACTTTCAGATGTCTACTTTATTTTGACATCATTTTTTTGTTTTTAATTAACATTTTAAATTCGTTAGAAGTCTAACAATTTAACTTGAAATTTTGAAAATTTGAAAAGTACATCTTTTTTCGTGTGCTATGCAAGGTTTGCAGAAATTAAAAGGTAGTAGAACATAGGAACACCCCCCCCCCCAAATGACCCCATTTTAAAAACTAGACCCCTCAAGGTATTCGCTAGGGGGTACAGTGATTATTTTAACACCATAGTTTTTTGGCAGAAATTATTACAAAGTCAGTGTTAAAAATTCGAAATTTGCAATTTTTCACAAATGCATCATTTGGGGCATATTTTTTGTACATCACTTCTGATATTGAAAGAAATGCACCCTATATTTTATTTAGCTGCTTGTCCCATGTTCGGAAATACCTCCACTTTGGCCATATATGGTTCCTTGGCCGCGTGGTAGGACTCAGAAGGAGAGGAGCGCCATTTGGCTTTCAGGGCAGAACAGTACCCCCACCCCCACAAGTGACCCCATTTATATACTGCACCCCTACTAGTTATTGGCTGCACCAGGGACCACTCTGATTGGTCCTTGGTCGGCTGGCAGTATAACGTGTCTGTCTGTGACAGTTAAGGCTCCTGATGGATATATCCGCCATGTTGTGGGAATAAGCACCCGCTCATGGCGAATATATCCATAACTGCTGTGGCTGGGTAGCTCAGTGTGTCCGCTCATAACTGCTGGCGGGAAATCCGCCGCTATGAGTGGACACACAAAGCTACCCAGCCGAAGCAGGGAGCTCATTACCGTGACTGCTGCATAATGTGTAGGATCACATGGTTGACATCCGCAGAATATTACATGCTGCAGATGTCCGCCAATGCGATCCTACACATTATGCATTTTTTTAATTAGATTAATTTAATAAATGTATTTTTAATATATATATATATATATATATATATATATATATATATTTTTTACACTTTTATTACATTTTTATTTATTTTTACACTTTTATTTTATTTATTTATTTATTTTTACACTTTTTAATGCTTTGGAATACTTAGTATTCCAAAGCATTGCAGTTATATGCTGCCTGCCAGTTTTCACTAGCAGGCAGCATATTAGGACATGCCTCTGGCACGTCCTTTCAGGCAATACCCAGGGCAGACCTGGGGGTCTTTGTAGGACCCCACGGCTGCCCAGGTATGCAGCAGCACCCCGCGATTGCGCTGCGGGGTGCTGCAGAGGAGACAGAGGGAGCCCCCTCCATCTGTCAGAACTCCTTACAGCGCGCGGTCACTTCTGACCGCGGCTGTAAGGGTTAAACTGCCGGGAGTGAAGTGAACTTCACTCCCGGCAGTGCGGCAGGTCCCGGCCAGCCGCGGCCACACACAGCACCCCGCGATCGCGATGCGGGGTGCTGCAGGAGTGACAGAGGGAGCTCTGTCATAACACTTACAGCCCGCGGTCACTTCCGACCGCGGCTGTAAGGGTTAAAACTGCCGGGACCTAAGTTTACTTCGGTCCTGGCAGTGCAGCAGGCTCCCGGCTGTGTGATACAGCCGAGTCCCTGCCGCGATCTCGTGGGTGCACTGGGCAGCACCCACGAGAAGAATGGACGAGTATAGACATCCAGGTGCGGGAATGCCCGCCAACCTGGACGTCTATACTTGTCCGTGGTCGTTATCGGGTTAAAATCAACAGGTGCCAGATAGTTAAACAGATTTGTAAATGACTTCTATTAAAAAATATTAATCTTTCCAGTACTTTTTAGGGTCCGTATACTACAGAGGAAATGGTTTTCTTTTTGGAACACAGAGCTCTCTGCTGACATCATGACCACAGTGCTCTCTGCTGACATCTCTGTCCATTTTAGGAACTGTCCAGAGCAGCATATGTTTGCTTTGGGGATTTTCTCCTACTCTGTACAGTTCTAAAAATGGATGGAGATGTCAGCAGAGAGCACTGTGGTCATGATGTCAGCAGAGAGCTCTGTGTTCCAAAAAGAAAACCATTTCCTCTGTAATATTCAGCAGCTACTAATTACTAGAAGGATTAAGAAGTTTTAATAGAAGTCATTTACAAATCTGTTTAACTTTCTGGCACCAGTTGATTTAAAAAAAAAAGTTTTCCATGGGAGTACCCCTTTAACGACCCCTTCAAGGGAACTTCAGTTGGATGGTTTTACTAAGTTAGATGTCTTGTATTTTACATATTAATGCATCTTCAGTATATTTTTACCACATCAGACTCATCTTGTTCTAATAGCTATCTAATAGATTATATGACTGTTTCCCATAGTATCAATAGCAAGACCTTTTGAGATTGTTTTTATTTTAAATGAACAACATTTACATTTTATGTCAGTGACACAGATAGTGACAAAATAAAAAAACAGTTTGCACTTTTTATTTTTACTACTTTTTAATGCAGATGTTAAATTTATTTTTCTGTAATTGAATTTAAAAGAGCAGTTGATCTTTCCCTACAATGCAATTAAGTGATTCCAAACTGTAGCCCGGAATACCACTCGGTGTGTGCATTCATGCATGTCTTGTCTACACAATCTCTACCACCTCCGCTCATCCCGAAGTATAATTACATAAAATGTCCATGACAATGATATCTTGATGATAATGAAAAAAAAAAAAAAATGCAAACAACGATGCTCCAACATAGTAAATGAGTCCATGTGAAATAACTCTTTTATTAGTCAAAGGAAAATAAGAATATGATGATAGGCTGCACCTACATTAGCATTCTGTATACCAATGTTATTTAAAATTTAGAAAACGAGTCACACATGATAGGAAATCTACTAGATTCTATAAATAGAGCTTTGACTGTTGTAGCAAATCAAATGTAATATTTGAATTGACTGAATGAGGCCAGATTGGATGTATTTCTATAAAAACAGATATTCTCTGATATAAAATAGTCATAACAGCTCGGCCTAGAAAAATCAGCTAATTATTACGGCTAATAAATATAAATATATATAATATATGTAATTGTTAAGATAAAAATCTTCTAATCTACTTTGACTTGAAGTTCCTGGGCTCCAATCCAAATATTAAGTGTAATTTATTAATTTAATCTCTTAATTTGGGGATGAGATATTTGTAGTCTCTTCAAGCTCCAGATATGGGTGCGACCTCTGTACCTTTAATAGAAACACCTATGTAATCTACTACGCTTACTTTCCTTGTACTGTATATACACTAAAATGATTTATAACAGGTTAAGTAATAATCTAAACAATCCATTATTACATTAGAATTACAAACCCAAAGGCTTGAAACTATGTTCAATATTCCTATATACTTAATAACGGAGTTGTGACATGCATAACATTTAAAACAGCACTTTCTTACTGAAGTCTCTGTCAGAACGGACCATTGACTTCATATTTCACTTTGAATCAATACAATTGTAAAAAAAAAAATCTTTTTTTGTACATTTACTGGTAGATATGTGCAAAAATTACAATTATTATTTGATAAGGACATTTGCAGCTCGGAATTGTCAAAATGTTTTAGATCAAGAGCAGTGCTAGTGACATCTTGTGGTAGAAATGGAAACAGAACATCTTGTATACCGAATTCTTTTCATTGTATATATATATATATATATATATATATATATATATATATATATATATTGTGTATACATTGTCTGGATGTGTATACTAAGGGGGAGACATTGTGGTTTGTTTCCTATCAGTGTCTCTATTCTGTCTGGACCTTAACAAACAATATCAATCTTCAAAAAATAAATATTCCTAGCTGTAATCCTGTGTATATTCTAAGCATTGAAGTAGCTTTACACACAGTCAGACAAGTGAACAGAGCAGTGAACTTTACCCATGCATTAGTTCACATGAAAAAGTAGTCCCCTGCTGTCATTTTCTTTTGTACTGTCCCAGTAGATGTTAGTGAGTTAGGCCATGTTCCCACAACAGAATTTTGTGCTGAATCCGGTGGAAAAATTTAGCTTGGAAATTTAGTTGCAGCAGAATCCCATTGCTTTAAATGGGATTTTGCTACACCATGGACACAGTGGATTTTCCACTGTGGAAACGTTGAAAATTCTTTTGGCGAAATCTGCCTGCAAATGCATTGCCTATAAGGGTGGCACATTTACGAGCGGTCCAAGTGTCGGCATCTTCTGCCGATGCCGCTATTTGCAGACATAGCCTGCCCAGCCCATGCACATATATACATATATTTCATAGTATACTTTTCTGCTTTATAAGAATTATTTGACTGCTGCCATATATATATATATATGTATATATATATATATATATATATATTGGGGTTGGGGCTTGGGACAGATAGAGTACTATCATAGGCCCAGATTTATCAAACTGTGTGAGAAAAAAAATAGAGTGAGTTTCCCACAGCAACCAATCACAGCTCAGCTAACTAGCTGAGGTAAAGTGAAAGCTGAACTGTGATTGGTTGCTGTAGGAAAATCACTCCACTTTTTTTCTCACAAAGTTTGATAAATCTAGACCTATATGTTTTGTGTCTATGTGCCCGCTTGAGGGTGGAAGTATTTGCCCCTACATGTTTAGTAGGAGATTGCTCAGGTTTGAGAATGTTTAAGGCTTTAAATCCTATTTGTGTCTTTTTTTTATATACTTTTTTTTAAATATAGAATATTTTTGTAGTATATTATTGTTGCCATTTTCAATGGTGTATATTGCACTATGGAGTATCCCATATTTTTTTTTTTTTTTTTTTTTGTATCTAAAAGCAGTACAACTGCTGGAATAGGAGGACATGATACAGGCAGATTTAGGACACTAAACCCCAGCTACATAAAGACATCCCTAAATGTAGTGACAGGTTCCCTTTAATCATAGTCAATAATGCAATATAGTATGAGTTCAATATTAGGGATATTACTCAATTTCAAAAGCATATGGGATATAGCTACTACCATAAATGCCGAAATTACGTAATGATCTTTCACAATTTGTTAAAGGGGTACTCTGCCGGAAAACATGTTATCCCCTATCCAAAGGATAGGGGGTAAGATGTCTGATCACGGGGATCCCACAGCGGCAGCGGTGCATCCGGAACATGGCTCGTACATACATGCTCGTGAGATGCATATTTTTAATAGACCTTTTTACATTTATATTACACAAATCAATCAACATTTTAATTGACCTGTATGAAAGTAATAACTAGAACAGTGTTTCCCAACTAGTGTGCCCCCAGCTGTTGCAAATCTACAACTCCCAGCATGCCCAGACAGCCGTTGGCTGTCCGGGCATGCTGGGAGTTGTAGTTTTGCAACAGCTGGAGGCACTCTGGTTGGCAAACACTAATCTAGGCAATGCTTTTCTCTTTCTATTAAAGCAATCTGTCCCAGATCATGTTTGTAAGAACTTCCCATTCCTGTGTCAGCAGCTAACGGACTGATCTCTAGGGTTCAGTCAAATTTTAAGAAATATATTTTCAGCCGTTGTAGTATATGTTTTCCCCTTTTGTGTACCAGCTGCTGCAGAACATCATAATAATATGTATTGTACCCCCTACAATAAAATCATAAATATTGGGTCACTTCCGTTCCAAAATCTTTATAAATTCGCTTGTAGCCTCAAACTTTTCTATAATCCCCTTGGTGACTCCTTACATTCATAGAATTTCAAGTAAATAGTCCAATATCACATAGATGATAACAGGATCATTATAGTCTCTCATACTCAAGCATTTATATTGGCCATAAGGGTATGTTAACACGTGTGTATTTTGCTGCAGATTTTCCGCAGTGGATTCTGCTACCCATTGAAATGAATGGGTAGCAAAATCAGCTGCAAAAAATCTGCAGCAAAATACACTCCTGTGAATGTACCCCATGGGTATTTTTACATGGAGGAATTACCCTTCTTCTGCTTAGATGCTGTTCTGCCAAGCTGCCAGAGGATTTTTTGTGGTTATGTGGATTATACGCGGAACGGAATTTATACTGAAATTAATGCAGAAAGTCCTATTGACTTCAATGGCAAGAATAATTGATACAATGGTAACTGCATGGGGCAGAAGTTTTAAACAGAATATGCCGCACAGAAGTATCGCCGTGTTAACACACCCAAAGGCCAAGTTCACATGACGTACTTTTCTACCAGAATCAGGCGTAAAAATTCTGCTCGGAAATTCCATGGTTTCCAATAGGATTCTGCTGCCCCATGCACAAGGCGGAAATTCTGATTCTGGTGAGCGCTAAAAGAATGAGCATGTCAATCGTTTTGGCGAAATCCACTCGGAAATGCATGTCTATCTATGGATACGGCACATTTCTGAGCAGTCTTAGGCCCAATCAACAAAGGGTTAAAAAGGTATGTGTTCAGGGCCAGATGATCTATCAAGCCATGCTATAAAAACAACATTTTACTTTTTGACCACTGGTTGTTCGGAAGATTTTTTGCACTTCTATATTTAGCTAGTCATGTGATCCTTTAATGATGTGTATTAAGAATTATTGTTTAACCTGTTCAGGACCCAGGGAGTACAGGTACGTCCTGACACCCTGGTACTTAAGGACCCAGGATGTACCTGTACGCCCGTGGGAATTTCACTCCCAGCCGCGTGCTGTGCGGGGACCGGACCGGGGTGACTGCTCATATCGATCAGCAGGCACCCCACGCAAATGCCCGGGGGGGGGGGGGGTCATCAGACCCCCCCCATATCGGCGATCGCGGCAAATCGCAAGTGAATTCACACTTGCGATTTGCGCGATTCCGGGTCATTATGGGTCTATGGTGACCCAATGACCCGGAATATAAGGGGGATCGCGGTTGTCCAAGACACCGACAATCCCCCTGAAGGGATAGGAGTGAAGTGACAAGGGTGCCACCCCTCCTATCCCTGCTATTGATCGTATAGACACGACGACCAATTTACTTTCGGTTTCCCCGTTCTGACCACCCACAATAGGCGGGGCAGGACGGGGAAACCAACAGGGACCGGCGACGAAGGTCACTTACCGATCTGCAGAGGCTGCGGGCGACGGTGATCGGCTAGCGGGAATGTCGTGTGGCTGGCTCCCTGGATCCTACGGAAGCTGGTGAGTTGCCTAGCAACATCTGGAGGGCTACAGTTTGAGACCACTATACAGTGGTCTCTAAACTGTAGCCCTCCAGATATTGCAAAACTACAACTACCAGCATGCCCAGACAGCTGTTTGGGCATGCTGGGAGTTGTAGTTTTGCAACAGCTGGAGGTCTACAAATTAGAGACCACTGCAAAGTGATTTCCAAACTGTAGCCCTCTAGATCTTGCAAAACTATAACTCCTAGCATGCCCACACAGCTGTTTGCTGTCTGTGTATGCTGGGATTTGTAGTTTTGCAGCATCTGGAGGGCCACAGTTTGGAGATCACTGTGCACTGGTCTCTAAACTGTAGCCCTCCAGATGTTGCAAAAACAGCTGTCTCGGCATGCTGGCAGTAGTAGTTGCGTACCTCCAGCTGTTGCATAACTACATCTCCCAGCATGCCCTATGGTGATCAGTACATGCTGGGAGTTGTAGTTTTGCAACAGCTGTAGACACACTGGTTGGAAAATAGTGAGTTAGGTAGCAGAACCTAACGGAAGGTTTTCCAACCAGTGTGCCTCCAGCTGTTGCAAAAGTACAACTCCCAGCATGCACGGTCTGTCAGTACATGCTGGGAGTTGTAGTTTTGAAACTGCTGGAAGTTTGCCCCCCCCCCCCCCCCCCCATGTGAATGTACAGGGTACATTCACACGGCAGGTTTACAGTAAGTTTCCTGCTTGAAGTTTGAGCTGCGGCAAATTTTTTGCCGCATCGCAAACTCCTAGCGGGAAACTCGCCGTAACCCGCCAGTGCGAATGTACCCTAAAAACACTACACTAACACATAATAAAGGGTAAATGAAAAATGTATGGCAGTGTTTCCAAAAGGGGGCCTCCAGCTGTTGCAAAACAACAACTCCCAGCATTTCCGGACAGCCACTGACTGTCCAGGCATGCTGGGAGTTTAGCAACAGCTGGAGGCACCCTGTTTGGGTATCACTGGCGTAGAATACCCCTATGTCCACCCCTATGCAATCCCTAATTTAGTCCTCAAATGCGCATGGAGCTCACTCACTTCAGAGCCCTGTTGTATTTCAAGGAAACAGTTTAGGGCCACATATGGGGTATTTCCGTACTCGGGAGAAATTGCACTACAAATTTTGGGGGGCTTTTTCTCCTTTTACCTCTTATGAAAAGGAAAAGTTGGGGGCTACACCAGCTTGTTAGTGTAAAAAAATAAAACATTTTACACTAACATGCTGGTGTTGCCCCATGCTTTTCATTTTCACAAGAGGTAAATGGAAAATAAGACCCCCAAAATTTGTAATGCAATTTCTCCTGAGTATGGAAACACCCCATATGTGGGCGTAAAATGCTCTGCGGGCGCACAACAAGGCTCAGGAGTGAGAGTGTACTATGTACATTTGAGGACTAAAATTGGTAATTTGCACAGGGGTGGCTGATTTTACAGCGGTTCTGACATAAATGCAAAAAAAGAAATACCCACACGTGACCCCATTGTGGAAACCACACCCTTCACAGAATGTCACAAGGGCTATAGTGCGCCTTAACACCCCACAGGTGTTTAATGAAAATTCTTCAAAGTTGGGTGGAAAAATGAGAAAAAAAATTTTTCACTAAAATGCTGGTGTTGCCCTAAATTTTTCATTTTCATAAGGCAAAATAGGAAAAAAGCCTCCCAAAATTTGCAACCCCATTTCTTCTGAGTAAAAACATACCCCATGTGTGGATGTAAAGTGCTCTGCGGGCGAACTACAATGCTCAGAAGAAAAGGAGCGCCATTGGGCTTTTGAAGAGAAAATTTGTCCGGAATTGAAGGCCATGTGTGTTTACAAAGCCCCCATAGTGCCAGAACAATGGACCCCCCCCCCCCTCACATGTGACCCTATTTTGGAAACTACACCCCTCACAGAATGTAAAAAGGAGTACAGTGAGCATTTATACCCCCCAGGTGTCTGACAGATTTTTGGAACAGTGGTCTTTGAAAATGAAAAATTTAATTTTTCATTTGCACAGCCCACTGTTCCAAAGATCTGTCAAACGCCAGTGGGGTGTAAATACTCACTACACCCCTTATTAAATTCTGTGAGGGGTATAGTTTCCAAAATAGGGTCACATGTCCACTGTTCTGGCAGCATGGGGGAGTTTGTAAATGCACATGGCCCCTGACTTCCATTCAGAACAATTTTTTTTCCCAAAAGCTCAATGGCGTTCCTTCTCTTCTGAGCATTGTAGTGCGGCAGCAGAGCACTTGACGTCCACACATGGGATATTTTCATACTCAGAAGAAATGGAGTTACAAATTTTGGGGGTCATTTTCTACTATTACCCCTTGTAAAAATGTTAAATTTGGGGAAAACCCAGCATTTTAGTGACATTTTTTTATTTTATTCATTTACACATCCAACTTTAACAAAAAGTCGTCAAACACCTGTGAGGTGTTAAGGTTCCCCGTACCCCTTGTTGCATTCCTTGAGGGGTGTAGTTTCCAAAATAGTATGCCGTGTGTTTTTTATTTTATTTTATTTTTTTTCTGGCAGCATAGGGGCTTCCTAAATGCGACATGCCCCCCAAAAACCATTTCAGCAAAATTTGCTTTCCAAAATCCCAAAATCCCACTGTCGCTCCTTCCCTTCTTAGCCCTCTAGTGGACCCACAGAGAACTTGACATACACATATGAGGTATTTCCTTACTCGAGAGAAATTGGGTTATACATTTTAGGAAGATTTCTCTCCTTTTACCCCTTGTAAAAATAAAAAAAATGGGTCTATAAGAACATACCAGTGTAAAAAATGAAGATTTTGAATCTTCTCCTTCAATTTGCTGCTATTCCTGTGAAACACCTAAAGGGTTAACAAACCTTTTGAATGTCATTTTGAATACTTTGAGGGGTGCAGGTTTTAGAATGGGGTCACTTATGGGGTATTTCTAATATGAAGGCCCTTCAAATCCACTTCAAAACTAAATGGGTCCCTGAAAATTAGCGATTTAGAAATTTTTTAGAAAAATTGGAAAATTGCTGCTATACTTTGAAGCCCTCTGATGTCTTCCAAAAGTAAAAACATGTCAACTTTATGATGCAAATATAAAGTAGACATATTGTATATGTGAATCAATATATAATTTATTTGGAATATTCATTTTCCTTATAAGCAGAGAGCTTAAAAATTTAATAAATGATAAATTTTCAATTTTTTCATCAAATTTTGGAATTTTTCACCAAGAAACGATGTAAGTATCGACAAAATTTTACCACTAACATAAATTAGAATATGTCACGAAAAAGCAATCTTGGAATCAGAATGAAAGGTAAAAGCATCCCAGAGTTATTAATGTTTAAAGTGACAGTGGTCAGATGTGCAGGAAATGGCCGAGTCCTACACTGAAATTTGGCTGGGTCCTTAAGGGGTTAAATAAATTTGCTTTTACAGTATTAGGATACCCCAGTGATATGCCATAACCTTATATGATCAGAATACCCTATTTAACATTTCATTATATTGCATAATGTTGTAAAAAAAATTGCAGCAAACATGCAATAAATGACTGCAGTGTTAATACAGCAAAAGTTGTATCCAAATAAATGCACTAAATAAACATCATACAGTCTGGATGAAAAGAATATAAAGTGAATCTTGGCTGCATCCAGGCTTCACACAAGTCCAGAAACAATGAAATATATTTAGTTCTCTTGGAGATGTCAGCCTCTTTTACCCAGGTCAGTGAAAAATCACTTATTGCTTCTGAGCACTAAAGACAGTTTTCTCTTCAGGGCAACTCCTTTCTGCCACCCTTGTCCCAAGACATTTCTTTAGTGATATCTTTTTCATGTAAAGTAAGTGCAATATCTTGTGTTTTAAGGAAAATGACACAGTATTAAAGAGTTCTTCTGGTTAAAAGAAGAAAAAAAAACCTTTGTCTTAAAAGCTTTGAAGGGCCATAAAGGCCACAAAGGCTCAAAGATTCTTCTAATGAAGCCACCTTAGTATAAAAAAAAAGAGGGGGGTCTGTTGCAAACTACCCTATGTTTAAATGAGGGAGACAGATGTGAAGTAACTTAATTATTGGAAGAGCAATTAAAGAGAAGCGGCATGGATTACAGTTATCGCCCACTATATCAAACGGATAATGCACCAAAGAGATATGAAAAAAAAAATATAGTAACCATACCAGACATCAAACCTTCATAATGCACTAAGGGATGGCAGCCTCAACTCCTTATTAAAAGCTAAGGTTCAAACATTACATTTGTAGAAAAAGACAAAACAAACGGATAGTAGAGAGTATTACAAATAGCCTTTTCATGTTTTTTCGAAAAACTGAATTTATTTTAAAGAGGCACTGGCATCGTAAAATACTTTCGAAATATTATAGAACTAATCATAAGATTACTTTTTACAATATAAATGTATTTTTTTTTAATAAAATTTTCCCCAGATTTTAGAACTAAAAATAGCCACCACTAGTGGCCGTCTGTCTTTATCCAAACAGACTGGCCTTGATTTTGCAACATACTGGATACCGTCCGTAAAGCGTGCCAGTATCCGGTATAGTCGATCCCCACTGTATGAGATGCAGTCTATGACTGCCTGTGAACGATTGCAGGGAGTGCGCACACACAGGCAGTGCGGAGTAATCTTGCAGTGTAAACCGCAGGTCCGGAGCTGGAAAACCACGCATGGGCTCTACATAAGTATTTAGCTAACCCCCCACCTCAACCGCCTCCGGGGACACCAAGGTTAGTTTTATAATTATTCTGCCTCTTACCTCGCATTGCTATGAGGCGCAGCGGAGTCTGCAACAATGCAATAGAGCCGGAACATCCCTTGTGAAGCATAGAGCTCTGTATAGTACAGATTGGCAGTAATTAGGTCACAGGGTAGACCTCCAGGGGCTGCAGGCATTGTCTCCCCTACTTTGGACACTCCAGCAGCTGCAGAACTACAACTCCCAACATGCTCTTGGCATGCTGGGAGTTGAAGTATTGCTAATGCTAGGGGTGATGTAGCCATCTGCCTAAATGAAAAGCCTATGGCTTTTTTAGTAAAAAAAAAAAAAAAAAATAAAGCATTTGTATATATGCTAGTGGTTATATGTTCTAGACCCCTGATATTCCCTTTTAAAGCACAGCTTCATTCCTGAACTGATCTCCTCCATTATAATCCATAATTTATTTTTATTTTTCTACGTTGAGATATATGTGACTTCCCTCTCTCTTCCTCTGCAGTCTTTTGTGGGTGTCCTTATCTCTCTGTATGTAAATGCACAGCCTTTGTGATTCTCTCTCTCCCTGCTGACTGACTTGCATGTGCTTTCTTCCCTATCTACAGTCTGGGCTGCTATGTACAACCTCCTCTCCCATCTTGCTGTGATTTTCATTGTGAAGCTGTATTTTTTCATCCTACTGACAACCATAGTTTAAATGATGCTACTTTCTTGAATAGTTGAGATATTATATCTGTCAGATATTTTATAATGCTGGGCTTCTACTTTAGTTAAATGCATTTGCACTCAAACATTTTCTCTGTTTTAGTGAAAATGTCCTTTAACCCAAAAGATAAGGCTATTTCTGCCTGATTTGTATAAGTTTTCATGGCATACAGGTTACTATTTTAACAATAAAACTTCCCTGCTCATTGAATACAGCCTTAATTCATGAACCTTACTGGCACAAATTCATGTGCTGAATATATGTTTTATATAAAAATAATACATTGAAGATTGAGTGGTATTATTTCCTGGAAATTAGCGGTATTATATTATATAATTGCAGTTTTGATTGAATGAAGGAAAGAAGTTATCTAAAAGCAGTAAGGGTTTTAATGCACGGATTTTCATTATTCTGTCTTTGAACTCACACCTTAACATAACATGTGCCAGAGAACCTCTGAGACACATTAAAAGCCTCAATACTTTTTATCATGCAGATTTAATTAAGCTGGCAATATTTTTAATTTTTTCACCAACCATCCAGAAAATAAAGTTATTACGAATGTACTTGTTATATTAATTAGTCTTTTAATATAACATTTCAATTCAAATACCTTTAAATACCAATATTAGAGGGAAGATTCAAGTCAAAGAAAGTATAGAAAATGGTTTACTACTAATATTAGACAACTGATCACATGGTTCAGTATCAATAAATGTTTTTGAAGAGAAGGCCCATTCATAATGTAAAAAAGATAAAGAATGTAACACCAATCCCAACATGACCCAAACCACAGAACAATGGATCACTAACATCATGTTGACTTGCATCAGGGGAATTCGAGCAACAACCACTGAAGTTGTGCGGCTACCTTACTTACAAACAATATCAATAGACTGCATTTGCAATTTATTACTGTAAGTCAATATACTAAAACTAGCAGTTGTTTAGAATTGTCCTAGATTTACTAATGAAAATGGGACAGAATTACAATTTTTTTAACCATTTTACCTCTGGGTTCGATATAAGGAGTGGGACTTCAGTAAAAAGGGCCTATCTGTGTTGAAAATGCACCAAGAATCCCGGTTTGAAGTACACAAACTAATATTTTATTTAAACTTTGATAAGCCAGTCTTCAGATACAAACACACAAGTCAGTTCTCCCCCTCCCTTTGATCATGTGTTGTGCGGACGACCCAAAGCCATGGGTCCCAAACACTGAAGTATGCTGATAAGCAGGGCCAGATTAAGATTGCCTGGAAGACGGAGCACTTCATTATGTTGCCCCCCCCGCCTTCTTTCCCGTGTTTTCCCCTGCTCATCATTCTCCCCCCCCCCCTCCTACTCATCATTCTCCCCGCCTGCTCATCATTCTCCCCGCCTGCTCATCATTCTACCCGCCTGCTCATCATTACCCTACTGCTCATCATTACCCCCCTGCTCATTATTACCCCCCCCCCCCCTGCTCATTATTACCCCCCTGGTCATCATTACCCCCCCCCCCCTGGTAATCATTACCCCCCCTGCTCATTATTACCCCCTCTGCTCATCATTAACCCCCCCTACTGATCATTAACCCCCCCTGCTCATCATTAACCCCCCCTGCTCATCATTAACCCCCCTGCTCATCATTAACCCCCCCTGCTCATCATTAACCCCCCTGCTCATCATTAACCCCCCTGCTCATCATTAACCCCCCCTGCTCATCATTAACCCCCCCTGCTCATCATTCCCCCCTCCCGCCGCTCATCATTCCCCCCTCCCGCCGCTCATCATTCCCCCCCCCTGCCAATCATTCCCCCCATCATTGCTCCCCCCTCCTCCAGCTTTTTCTATATTTCATATTTCCTTACCTGGCCATGCTCGGCAGGCTCAGGTGATGCGTCGGGTCTTGTGGGCTGTGACGAGTTACGTCTCCTACGGCTCCTCTGCACAGTGTCAGGGACGTCACTCGTCATTTCCTGCAGCGCTGGGGTGTAATGAAGAAAACTGTGCCCTGCAGGAAATGATGAGTGACGCCCCTGACGTCGTACAGAGGAGCCGCAGGAGACGTCACTCATCACAGCCCACATGACCCGACGCATCACCTGAGCCTGCCGAGCGTGGCCAGGTAAGGAAATAGGAAAAATAGGAAAAGCAGGAGTCCGGGGCGGGCCCACAGGAGCCACCGCTGGTCACTGTTTTAAAGTTGCCTCGGCCGGGCTATCGGGGGGGCTCCGATCCACTACTGAGCAGCCTGCAGGGATGTCCCGAATGTGACGGGGCCCCCTGCGGGTGCTCCATGAGCGCCAATGATGATCCAGCCCTGCTGATAAGAAAGATGTCCAGCAGACTACACGATTGATGATACAACATTTTGCTTTATTACATCAGCTGTTAACATAACCAGGACAAACACATGGATAGGTCTGGCACATTTCGACACTTAATCATAGCTCTAGGTTTAAGACAGCTGTCTTTTTTCTTCTTATCACCATATTTTAGTCTTTAGATGCGCCAGATTTATTAATCAGTCTGATGCACTGGCACATTTGAAGACTGCCTGTATAAAGATGGACATACATCTATAACAATTCAGTCATTATGTCTCTTGACCTCCCCAGCTGAACGTTCATGTGTTGTCTATGGGGAGGGATAAGCTGCAAGAACAAAATGTTTGCACTTTAAATGTTCAACAAGCCAGACCCTTCTCTCCACTGACATTGTCTGTTGGTGTTATATAGTTACATAGTTACATAGCGGCATAGGCCCTATTCGAATTTGCGATATTTCACGAATATATGCGTGAATATTCGTCATATATTCGCTAAATTCGCATATTTGTTATATTCGCATATTTGTTATATTTTTTCAGTTTTTTAAGTTTTACAACAGCTGGAGGCACACATTGGTTGGAAAACCTTCAGTTAGGTTCTGTTACCTAACTCAGTATTTTCCCTACCAGTGTGCCTCCAGCTGTTGCAAAACTACAACTCCCAGGATGTACTGGGAGATGCAGTTATGCAGCAGCTGGAGGTACTTAACTATAACTCCCAGCATGCTGAGACAGATGTTTGCTGCCTGGGCATGCTGGGAGTTGAGGTTTTGCAACATCTGGAGGACCGCAGTTTGGAGACCAGCTGTTGCAAAACTGCAAATCCCAGCATGCCCACACAGCAAACAGCTGTCTCGGCATGCTGGGAGTTGTAGTTTTGCAACAGCTGGATGCACACTGGTTGGAAAATACTGAGTTAGATAACAGAACCTAACTGAAGGTTTTCCAACCAGTGTACCTCCAGCTGTTGCAAAACTACAACTCCCAGCATGCATGGTCTGTCAGTGCATGCTGGGAGGTGTAGTTTTGCAACAGCTGGAGGTTTGACCCCCCCCCCCCCCCATGTGAACATACAGGGTACATTCACACGGGCGGTTTTAGAGTAAGTTTCCTGTTTCAAGCTTGAACTGCGGCAAATTTTCCGCCACAGAGCAAACTCCTAGCGGGAAACTCACCGTAAACCCGCCTGTGAGAATATACCCTAAAAACACTACACTGCACTAACACATAATAAAGGGCAAAACACTACATATACACCCCCTTACACTGCCCCCCCCCCCAATAAAAATGAAAATGTATTATACGTCAGTGTTTCCAAAACGGAGCCTCCAGCTGTTGCAAAACATCAACTCCCAGCATTTCCAGTAAGCCACTGACTGTCCAGGCATGCTGGGAGTTTAGCAACAGCTGGAGGCACCCTGTTTGGGAATCACTGGCGTAGAATACCCCTATGTCCACCCTATGCAATCCCTAATTTAGTCCTCAAATGCGCATGGCGCTCTCTCACTTCGGAGCCCTGTCGTATTTCAAGGAAACAGTTTAGGGCCACATATGGGATTTTTCTGTACTCGGGTGAAATTGCGTTACAAATTTTGGGGGGCTTTTTCTCCTTTTACCCCTTATGAAAAGGAAAAGTTGGGGGCTACACTAGCCTGTTAGTGTAAAAAAAATAAAAAAATTTACACTAACATGCTGGCGTTTCCCCATACTTTTTATTTTCACAATCAGTAAAAGGAAAAAGAGACCCCCTAAATTTGTAATGTAATTTCTCCTGAGTATGGAAATACCCCATATGTGGGTGTAATATGCTCTGCGGGCGCACAAGGCTCAGGAGTGAAAGCGCACTATGTACATTTGAGGCCTAAATTGGTGATTTGCACAGGTGTGGCTAATTTATAGCCGTTCTGACATAAACGCAAAAAAATAAATACCCACGTGTGACCTCATTTTGGAAACTACACCCCTCACGAAATGTAACACGGGGTATAGTGCTCCTTAACACTTCACAGGTGTTTGACGAATTTTCGTTAAAGTTGGATGGGAAAATGAGAACAAAAAATTTTTCACTAAAATGCTGGTGTTGCCCTACATTTTTCATTTTCACAAGGTAAAATAGGAAAAAAGCCCCCCAAATTTGTAACACCATTTCTTCTGGTGTTAAACATTTACAAATACCCCATATGTGGATGTAAAGTGCTCTGTGGGCGAACTACAATGCTCAGGAGGGAAGGAGCCATTGGGATTTTGGAGAGAGAATGTGTCTGGAATTGAAGGCCAAGTGTGTTTACAAAGCCCCCATGGTGCCAGAACTATGGACCCCCCCCCCCCCACCCCACATGTGACCCCATTTTGGAAACTACACCCCTCACATAATGTAATAAGGGGTGCAGTGAGCATGTACATGCATATTTTATGATCACAGCATTCCATTTCCATGATGGGAAACCAATTTAACAAAATATGTTTGCAGGGACGGACCGACAACACCCAGGGCCCCACGGACCAAAAAAAAAGGCAAGGCCACCCTCTATGAGTCTCCGCCGCTGATCATACTTCTGCCACATCCCTATTCCACCAAAATTCTACTCACAAAATAAACTAAAATGTATATATATGTAAGAAACACTTTAACGTAGGTAAAATAGGTTAAATAATTTCCATGACCAATAATACCAGTATAAAAGCAGGAAATATATACCACCACACAATAACTGGATAATACCGCCATATTGTACTGAATAAAACCACCAAACACAGACCAGTATAATATACAGGAGCTGTATACTATATCAGTGATTATATACAGTGCCCATATAGCAGTAGATACCAGCTGTACACAGGATCTGTATACCATATAAGTGGTTATATACAGGACCATATGACGGTAGATATCAGCTGAACACAGTTACATCTAGGGACTCACAAATATTTATTTTCTGATCAGCAGCATCCTCTTTTCTTTTCTTCTCCATCCAGATCATACCGCCATGCCAATCTCCTCACATCTGCAGGAAAAACATGTTAGACTCTGCATTTTTCCAGTGCCCTCCCCTCCTCTACACAATCTTCCTATCTATAGGCCCACAAACTGTAACAATGCCCTCCTTGGTGTCCTGCACAGTAAAAGGGTAAGTAGGTAGGTAGCCTGGTAGGTAGGTAACTAGGTAGGTAGATCAGGTAGCCAGATATGTAGGTAGGTGACTAGCCAGGTCGGTAGGTAGCTAGGCATGTAGGTATGTGGCTAGCTAAGTAGTTAGGCAGCCATGTATGAAGGCCAGGTATGTAGGTAGTTAGATAGCCAGGTATGTAGGTAAGTTATTAGGCATTCAAGTATAAAATTAGGTAGACAGATAGTAAGCCAAGTAGGTAGCCAGCACTCCACTGCACCCAGTGGCGGATCTAGAGTCTAGTCTCGGGAGGGGCACTATAAGAGTATTTTGTGTTAGCGGACAGAAAAAAAGGCATTGCTTACGGAAGTTACTGGTAGGTAATGCCCCCAGGTAGGTAGTGTCCCCAGGAGGTAGTGGCCCCTAGTAGGTCATGGGCATGGCCAGGTAGTTAATGTCTCCCAGGTAGGTAGTCATGCCTCCTGTAGGTAAATTCCCCAGATAGCTGCCCCCAGTATGAAAACCCCCTATATAGGCAGTAGGTAGCCCCATATTAGTTTGGTAGTTTGTCCCCATATTATCTAGGCAAGAACATAGTAGATAGTCCCCCATATTCGGTAGGCAGCAGTTCCTCCACAGTAGGTATTGACGGCAGCAGGGTTCCCCTACAATAGGTATAGGCGGCCACAGAGTTCTCCCACAGTAGGTATAGGTGGCAGCAGAGTCCCCCCACAGTAGGTATAGGTGGCAGCAGAGTTCCCCCATAGTAGGTATAGGCGGCAGCAGAGCTCCCCCACAGTAGGTATAGGCGACAGCAGAGCTCCCCCACAGTAGGTATAGGCAGCAGCAGAGTTCCCCACGGTAGGTACAGGTGGCAACAAAGGTTCCCCCATGGCAGGTACAGGCAGCAGAGTTCCTCCACAGTAGGCATAGGTAGCAGCAGAGTTCCCCCACAGTAGGTACAGGCCGCAGAGTTCCCACACAGTAGGCACAGGCAGCAGAGTTCCCCCACAGTAGGTCCAGGCAGCAGAGTTCCTCCAAAGTAGGTAGAGGTGGCAGCAGAGCTCCCCACAGTAGTTATAGGTGGCAGCAGTTCCCCCACAGTAGGTATAGGCGACAGCAGAGTTCCCCCACAGTAGGTATAGGTGGCAGCAGAGTTTCCCCACAGTAGGTACAGGCAGCAGAGTTCCCCCATGGTAGGTAAAGGCAGCAGAGTTCCCCCCCAGTAGGTACAGGCAGCAGAGTTCCCCCATAGTAAGTACAGGCAGCAGAGTTCCCCCACAGTAGGTACAGGCAGCAGAGTTCCCCCACAGTAGGTACAAGCAACAGCAGAGTTCCCCCACAGTAGGTACAAGCAGCAGAGTAATGCCAACTCCCCTCCCCAGGATGGAAAAAAACTGCTCACCTGATTATGTCCCACACAGCAATCTCCACCAAAGCAGGTCTTCCATCCTTCACAGTAGTTCTTCTATCCTTAAACAGTGCAGGCGTCAATAAGTGACGACATCGGCGCCTACACTGTGTGCTGCGTGTGAGCAGAGGTCACGTCTCCTCTCTGTGTAGGCTGCAGATGCGGCTCACACAGAGAGGAGGATTTCAGTTGTATGTGCGTGAGAAGCACATACAACAGAAAGCAGCGTTGTCTGCCTGGAGATTCGGGGGGTGTGTCCTGAATCCTCAGTAGCAGCAGCGTAGAAGCAGTGGCGGGCCCTTTAAAGTGGTATAAGTTCTGACCCGATAAAACAAAGTCACAGAAAACATAACTATAACATCCAGGGACTCAGAAGTGACATCTTCTCTACAAAGATTTCCCTTTTCTTCTCCATCTGGAATTGCCATTGAATTCCCCCACAGACGGCAGTGTTTTGTTTTTTTATTGGAGAAGTTGTTTGTTTTTGTCTTTTTTGAGAATCCTTAGACAACCCCATAAACATCCACACGAAAAAGTGTGTTCACTTGTGGAAAGGGGTAAACCAAAGATTTTCCTAAGCGAATATTTGGTTGGAAAATCTGTAGCGTGTTACAGTAGCGGTGGAATAGTGGAACTACTTGAACCTCTACTGGAGCCCACCAATAGGAGATAGGCTCACAAATTTAACACTTGTTTTAGAAACAACATACAATATTAAATGGAGCATTTATTGTACAGAAAGATGTGTATGTCCTAATGACATCACTTACCACTAGCGTAATCTGTATTACAGCATTGCAAAACATAAAATAACTATAGGTAGAACAGGTCGACTCTAGAGGAAAAATAAAATGTTTTCAAATCTAGTGGTGCCGGAAAGTTAAACAGGTTTGTAAATTACTTCTATTTCAAAATCGTAATCCTTCCAGTGCTTTTTAACTGCTGTATGCTCCAGAGGAAGTTGAGTTGTTCGTTCCAGTCTGACCACAGTGCTCTCTGCTGACACCTCTGTCCATGTCAGGAACTGTCTGAAACAGGAACAAATCCCATAGCAAACCTCTTCTGCTCTGGACAGTTCCTAACATGAACAGAGGTGTCAGCAGAGAGCACTATGGTCATACTGAAAAGAACTACACAACTTCCTGTGTAGCATACAGCAGCTGATAAGAACTGGAAGACTTAAGATTTTTCAATAGAAGTAATTTACAAATTTGTATAATTTTCTGGAACCAGTTGATTGGGAAAAAAAATCCCTCTAAATTACCCCTTTAAACTGCTCTGATCCAGAAATGAGGTCAGAGGGGTATAGTGTGTCTGGACAGGAGAATTAATTGTGGAGAATTGTCTGTTTTTAATTTATATTTATATGCGTTTATATGCGCTGTTACAGAGGCAGGAAATCACTGCAGAATTTAGGAGCCAAATATGCCTCTGCAATACAATCTGGACTGGAGGGGGTGGAAAATTAACAATGAGTTGTAAAGGACTGATACCAGGTACATGGTCATTGAGCTATGACTGTGTTATGGTATCATGTACAGCCTTACTACAGCCCTATTTGAATAATCACACCCTTTTCTTTACAAATATGACACTGAACAGCTTTGTTCAAACTGCTGACTCTGTCTACAACACTACCAATTCTAGACCCCTCACCTATTTTGGGACTTTGCCCTTGTCCTGAAGATCCACAAACTATACACAATCAAATGACATTTTGTGTGCAGGATTTTTCTCCTTTGGACCCTTTTCTGCACAAACCATTGATATAAAGACTAAAAGAAAACTGGGAAGGCACTTTTGCATATGAACTATACCAAAAATCAGTGGGATCAAACAGTCCATAGAGAGGTACAATTATCTAACGAGGTGCAAAAACCTGATCGCGAGCAATGCCATAGAAACAAATCATCAAAGAGTAAGAAAAATGAGGGATGCACCCACCTAAATATGATAAAAGTTCAAGCTTTATTTGAGTTCCATTAAAAACTTGCCCGGCGGGAGGTAGAGGCTGTGGCTGATGTTTCGTGGCTGCCCGCTTTCTCAAAGCCCTGAGGGCTTTGAGAAAGCGGGCAACCGCGAAATGTCAGCCTCCAGCCTTTGCACTCAGTGTTTCGCTGACCACAGCCTCTACCTCCTGTCGGGCAAGGTTCTAATGGAACTCAAATAAAGCTTGAACTTTTATCCTGCATTTTTCTTACTTTTTGATCATTTATATAAAGAATTTTGCAGGTAAATAAATTCTTAAAAAGCTTGCATTGAGGCTCTATGACCTCCACATGTTGCACTCACGATCACATTACATTCAAAGTCACTGACAACCTCACCATCTTACCAGACATGATGGAGGTTCTCATTATAGGTACTATTCTTAGATATTCACCTCCGACAGCAAGTATAAACAGAACCGAACTGTGCGAAACTAGTTTTTTAAGCACAGTATATACATTTGAATAACATTTCATTTTTGTTTTTATTCTTTTTGTTTTTATATTGCTGTACACATTCTTTCATGCTTGACTGCTTTTAACATGCCAATCATCAGTATTATGTGACAGATCCGATATCAATGAGTATATTTAATATTTAAACGTCAGTATGGCAGAATAAATTCAATAATCGAGCAATGTACTCTTACAGTAGACTTAACCCATCTTCATCTATTAATATAAAGATTACTTACATGTGCACAAGATAAGTATAGTATTAGAAAGATGATTTCCCCCAAGGTTTTCTTTTACATTGAATTAAATGAATATACAATCTTCTGTTTCATCTAATCTTTTTATGCTGTGCCTTTAAGCCTTTACCTTTGTCAGATTTCCTAAAAAGTAACTTTCCTCATTATCAGACAGTAGCACTTAGTCTAACTTAATCCTATTTACTATGTAAAGACTCAAATAAGTCATTCCATGTGATATCTGAAATAGCAGCAGATTTATTCTACATGCTCATTTCTAAATAGATAGCAGAAGACATTATTGCTCTCTGGAACTGAGCTGCAGGTTGGGTTATAATGTTCAAAGCATGCTGTCCTCTTTTTAACATTCCCCATGTCTGCAGATAATGGAAGCCTGTAAGGGCCCGTAATAAAAAAACAACCTTCTTGGGGCGTGGCTAGCCATGACCAAGCGAGGACGTGCGCTGCTGGAGCTCCGGTTCTGCACCCATCATTATCTAGGACTGCGCATTATTTATGGGGAGAACCTCCAGAAAAACCTAGAAAGGGGCCCTCTCTCGTCCTCCCTCTCCTCAGGCGGACCGCTCTGCATATTTCACCTAGTTTCAGCCCCGCCAGAGCGCTTCTCTTCCCCCGGGCAATATGGCCGCCGGCTCCACTGTGCATGCAGGCCCTATCTCACAGGCCGCTGCTCCTCCGGCACCTGCCACACCATGCAACCTGTTACCTGCCTTCTCTTCACCAGCGGGTCCCAACACAGGCCTCCCTGCAGCTGCCGGTCTCTGCCTCTGCTACGCCACGGCTGCACCATGTGGTTGCCCAGGTGGTCGGCACCCTGCAAGATGGCGGCGCCACCTCCTTCCACCCATCTCCAGCCAGCAAGGAACGCCTTCCCCTGCAGCAGATGACGGACGGCTCTGGGTCCCAGGTAGACACGGGGCTCGCCCTACATGAAATGCCACCCAGCTATAAGCCTCCTGTGAGGGGAAATCTGTCCCCTGCCTCCCTGCCATCCCCTGTGCAGGAGCCTGCAAGTGCCAGTATGCATCCTCCTGCTCGAACTGCTGTCCTCCAACCTCCTTCTTCTCCAGTAGGGCAGGTCCCTAATGGCCTGACTGATGTGGGGCTAAGAACGGATTTGGCCCCTGAAGATTGGCCCCCTGTTTCCCTGCACTGCCCTTCTCCAGTGATGGCCTTCTATGCCATACCCAGCCACATACAGAATAATTACCAAGGGGCTTCTGCCTCCCCCCTTTGGTCCTCTGAATCCCCCTGGTACTCCTCTTCCTGCTGCTCCCCGCGTCACCCTGCTGTGGACCCTGCACAGCACCTGCATGCCTTAAAGGGGTTATCCACCATAAGGTGATTTTAGTATTTACCTGGCAGAGAATAATGGACATGCTTAGGAAGGATCTGCGCTTGTCTTGGGGCAAAATGGCTATGTTGTGAGATTACCTTAACACTGTGGCTAGCTGTTTGTTAACTGGTATTCCCTGTTTGACTTTTCTTTTTTTGTTCTACAAATCCCACAATTCCATCTTCCTCCCTCCCACACATCAGCCACCCCACCCACACATCAGCCACCCCACCCATTGAAACATAAATGAGCTGCATCCATTCAAATCAGTTTGGTTTTCAATCAGGGTGCCTACAACTGTTGAAGATTGATCTCTTTCCCACCAAGTGATCCCTCCACCCATTGAAGCAGACAGGCTCCCTGTCATCAGCTGACTAGTGAGTCAGGTCTCGGCCGCATTGCAAGCTGGGAAAAATCTGAGACAACAGTCATTTTGTATGCTGGTAGAAATAAATATTGAAGTGAAAATCCCAAAAGAATTGTGAGAAAAACCATCACAGACAGGTACAGACACTATATTATGAACTACACTAACTTTACAGCCCCTGTAGCATAGTCAAATAAAAAAAAATTTCTGGAATACCCCTTTAATGCCTGAGGCGCTGGACCCAGCTAGAGGAACCCCACCTGCTCTGTTTCAGGACCTTCCGCTCAGCTTCTGTCCTCTGCCCGTGCCCCTGTGTCTCACACACAAGCCATGCTGGGAGACCCCTCCTCCCCAGATCACAGTCTGCTTTATCCAGCTGACCGTCCTGTTATACTAGTGGACTTACGCTCACTAGTTGCATCACTCCCCACAAAGGAAGATCTTCTTCCTTGGCTAAACAAATGGTGGCGGAATGTAAGGAAGAATTTGTTCAATTTCGTCAAGATGTCTCTGCCTTGTCTACCCGGGAGGCAGCAGTGGAGGTGGCACAAGAATTTTCATCTATTCAAGCTCTCCAGGAGGTGGTGAGGCTACACAGTGCTCAGCTATTCACTCTACAGCAACACCTGGATGACATTGAAAACCGTAACAAACAGAACAATATTAGTCTCCGTGGCTTGCCTGAAGCTGTGGGCCCAGATGAACTGTACTCAGCCTAATTGTCCATCTTCAACGACCTTCTGGTATGTGCTCCGGATGCCCACATCGAGCTGGATAGGGCGCACAGGGCCCTTCAGCCTACTAGCTCGGATGATCAAAACCCCGGTGATGTGATCTGCAGGGTGTACTTCTATGCCATCAAGGAATATATTCTCCGTTCAGCACGTGCACACAGGAAAATCTTCTACAAGGATGTTCAAATTCAACTGTTCCCGGACTTATCTCGTCATACCATGGCCCAGCTGGCTGCCCTCAAACCCATCCTTGAGGTTCTCCGGAAGCATGATCTCCCCTATCGTTGGGGTTTCCCTTTAGCCCTCTCTGTCCGCCAGAATGGGAAGACCTTCACACTATGCTTCCCAGATGACTTGCCTGGATTCTTGCGGGACTTGGAGTTGCCATCTGTTCCTCTGCCTGACTTGCCCCAATTATCCTCTGGCGCCCCCAAGAGACCTCTGCTGCAGTCCACCCAGCCCTCTACCAAGCATTCCAGCCCTACTCTGCCTCCTATAGGTACTCGCAGACAGCGCTTGATCACCAGCTGGGAAACCGTTCCTTCTGGGTCCCAGGGCTGATCCAATGGACATTTTGTCAGCCTTGTAGTCATTGCTTAACATGCTTTTATTGCATTTCTCTTTGTGTTTTTTATTGCTACAGGTTGGCCTCGACAGCCAATGGGGATGTTCCTTGCCGTCACATTGAGCTACTGGGATTGTACCCAACGTAACTGTCACGATGCCGGCTGGCAGGAGGTGGATCCTCTGTGCCAGAGAGGGATTGGCGTGGACCGTGCTAGTGGACCTGTTCTAAGTCACTACTGGTGTTCACCAGAGCCCGCCGCAAAGCGGGATGGTCTTGCTGCGGCGGTAGTAACCAGGTCGTATCCACTAGCAACGGCTCAACCTCTCTGACTGCTGAAGATAGGCGCGGTACAAGGGAGTAGACAAAAGCAAGGTCGGACGTAGCAGAAGGTCGGGGCAGGCAGCAAGGATCGTAGTCAGGGGCAACGGCAGGAGGTCTGGAACACAGGCTAGGAACACACAAGGAAACGCTTTCACTGGCACGATGGCAACAAGATCCGGCGAGGGAGTGCAGGGGAAGTGAGGTATACATAGGGAGTGCACAGGTGAACACACTAATTAGAACCACTGCGCCAATCAGCGGCGCAGTGGCCCTTTAAATCGCAGAGACCCGGCGCGCGCGCGCCCTAGGGAGCGGGGCCGCGCGCGCCGGGACAGGACCGACGGAGAGCGAGTCAGGTACGGGAGCCGGGGTGCGCATCGCGAGCGGGCGCCACCCGCATCGCGAATCGCATCCCGGCTGGAGGCGGTATCGCAGCGCACCCGGTCAGTGGATCTGACGGGGGCGCTGCAGTAGCGAGAGTGTAGCGAGCGCTCCGGGGAGGAGCGGGGACCCGGAGCGCTCGGCGTAACAGTAACCTTCCCTCCTCCCCACCTTCTTCTCTTTCCTTTCTCCCCTCTCTGTCCTACTCCTTACCCTACTTGAGCCTCTTTTTTCCTTCCCTTCTCTGGACCCCCTTTCCTCTTTTCATCCTTACCCCCCTGCTCTCCTAGCTTGCCCTGCCCCCTCAGATTCTCCCCGCCTCATGCCCCTTTCTTCAGTCCTCCATGCCTGAATGCCTAGTGTCCTCCTAACTCTTTCTCGTCTCTTCATGTTTTGGGTGCTATCCCGGACACCCCTCTGGATTTTGTGGATTCTGCTTCCCCCATTCAGGTTGGAGCTCCTACCGGTAGTGTTTCCCAGTCTCTGGTTCTCCTGAAGCTTGTGCTATTGTGCTTAATATGTGCCGCAGCTGTTTTTTCTGCTGCTACATTCTTTGTCTTTTCCCCTGTTTTATTTAGTGTTCTCTCTCTCTTTACTTATTGTCCCTTTCTCTTGTCCCGAGTTTGCTTAGAGTCTGTTCTTGTACCTGCTGGGGTGGACCCGACTGGCGGTGCTACCTTCCCATCCCTTCTTCCCATGGCAGACCTCAACATTGCCTCTTTCAATGTAAAAGGCTTCAATGTTCCGGCGAAGCAGATGCAGATCCTTCATCACCTTCATAAACACAAGGTACGTGTTGCTTGTTTCCAGGATACCCACTTTAAGGAGGGACACACCCCAGCCCTTAAGAATAGGTACTACCCTGTCTGGTTCTGTGCCAACAATCCCGAGTCTAGGTCCAAGGGAGTTGAAATTGCCCTACATAAGTAATTGGTCCATCAAGTCCCCAATGTTGTCACTCTGGCTAGGTACATAATCCTCTCCCTGTTATTAGGTGGCCTTGTTTCCCTTGTTAATGCATTTGCCCCTAACCTGGGACAGTGTGATTTTCCTGTTAACCTTATTGACCAAGTGGTATCAGTGGTGCGGTGAACTGTGGTACTGTGCGGAGGTCTCAATTTGACTCTGGATCCCACCCTGGATACTTCCACGGGGCGCTCCAGCCTTTCCTACTCTGCAATTAAGCGAGTCAAATGCTCCTTCTTCCAGCTTCAGTTGTGCGACCCGTGGCGTATACAGCATCACTCTGACAGGGACTATAGTTTTTTTCCTCTCCGCATGAGTCCTACAGTCTCCTGGACTATGTCCTCATTCAGCAAAATGCCCTTTCCTGGTTGTCTACTACTACGATTGAACAACAACAAAAATGTAGTCTCAAATGGCTGGAGGTGCTCAACCCCAAATGCAGTTAAGCAATTGTGCATTTATGCTGGGGGGAGCAGATCCTGCCATTGTAGTCCGTTGCTAGGGTCAATCCCCAGCATAAAAATGCATACAATGGGGGATGCCTGCAGCAGACTACAAGTGCCACAATAGAATCCTGCACCAGATAGACGGTGTGGATGTGTAACAATTAGAATAATACAGGATTGTAGGTGCACTACTGTGGTAGATGTATACAATTACATTGGCTAACCCTCAACACTTGTGTTAAAATTGAGACATTAGCCAGTATATCCTTGTATGAAGGACATACCTGAGCCTGCACACCAATGCCAAGGTTTCTCAAGTGGCACGGGACCTAACACTAACCTACCTGTGCGTGATAAGCAAAAACCAGGGGCCAGTGGGCAATTACGGCAGCATTACCGACTTACAGCCTCCTCCCAGGTAACTTCCAGTGTGGCTAGGCACACATACAATGGGAGGATGGAGGCAGACTACAAGCCCCACCTAAGTTGGCTGATATAGTTGCTGGCCTCACATGTGCACCTTAATGCTGCCTAGAAAGTGTTCAAGGCGCATTACATATGGAGTTTACACACCTCCAAGTATAAAATTTAAAACACAACAAAAACATGGTCTCAAATGCCTGGAGGTGCTCAACCCCAAATGCCATAATTGCCCACTGGCCCCTGGTTTTGCTTATTATGCACAGGTAGATTAGTGTTAGGTCCACTTGAGAAGTAGTGGCGTTGGTGTGCGGGCTCAGGTATGTCCTTCATACAAGGATATACTGGCTAATGTCTCAATTTTAACATCAGTGTTGAGGGATAGCCAATGTCATTGTTTACATCTACCACAGCAGTGCACCTACAATCCTGTATTCTACTACTGGGATTGGTAACATTCTCTGGTCAGATCACACCCCGGTCTTCTGCTCCCTCCAGCTTCCATTCCTGACTGAATGGTCGTAGCAGTTGAATGAGTCCCTCCTCTTGGACACAGTTTGCATGGCTGATCTCACCAGAACTGTTTCTGACTTTCTTACATCTACCACAGTAGTGCACCTACAATCATAGGCGTGCGCACGGGGTGTGCCGGGTGTGCCTGGGCACACCCTAATCAAGCCCAGGCTCCCGTCACATTCGGGATATCCAGGGAGCATAGGAACCCGGGGGGACACATCCCACCCAGAAAATCATGCAGGGGGACAGATCATGGGGGAATCCTCCCCAGTTATGCTCGCAGACTTTGCTGTATTATATGCTCCCTTGGTCTATTTAACCCAGGGAGGCATTCATAGCTGTTCACTCACAGCCGGAGCTTCTGAACAGTGTGCGCACACAGTTCAGAGAAGGCCGTGACCTCTTCCCAGACGCAGGCGCCGATGACGTCAATCATCAGCGCCTGCACTGTGGAGAAGAGAGAACGCGGCCCAGCTCTTCTGGAGATCGCTGCGTGGGACTTGGTGAGTTTTTTTTGTTATTTTCTTTGATACTCTGGGATGGGGAATCGTGTGGGGTGGTGCAGGCACAATACACAGTGTTACTTCACACTTACTCTACTACAGTTTTTCCCAACCAGGGTGCCTACAGATGTTGCAAAACTACAACTCCCAGCATGCTGGGAGTTGTAGTTTTGCCACACCTGGAGGCACCCTGGTTGGGAAGCACTGCTCTACTGGACCCTTTTCACATAGACACGCTATTATGCAGTTACTTCTGTGAATTTTTATTACTGCTCTTCATTTTGCAGTCCAATTATATGTTATTTAATGTTCTTTGTATGTTTAGTTCGCAAATAGAGCAACTGATGGAGTGCACTTCATACAATCATAGATGCAGAGCCTCTAGTGCAGTGGTCTCCAAATTGCGGACCTCCAGATGTTGCAAAACTACAACTCCTAGCATGCCCGGACAGCCAACGGCTGTCAGGGCATGCTGGGAGTTGTAGTTTTGCAACATCTGGAGGTCCGTAGGTTGAAGAACACTGCTCTAGTGTTATTCAAAGTGCATATATAATTAGGTGTTACTATTTTTTTGTGTAAACTGCGCATTCATAAACATAAGGTGCATAACTTTGCCTTGATGTCAGGACCCTTCTTGTATAATTGCACAAAGTCCTGTGTATTACATGGTGTCCCTATATTAGCACCAGGTAATGTATTCACTGTTCACTTTATTGCAGATGTCCCAACACTGCGCTATTGCACTAGTGCCCGTCATTCCATTTCCTAATCCACATATGTACACAGCTTCCTTTGTTATGCATTGGCTGCAGATTGTATAACACTATGCCATTGCACTTTGCTGTTTCCTAGGTAGTGGTAGCTGGTTTCAAGTATTTGGGCTCCGTTCACATTGGCATTGGTGATCCTACATGCTTCAATTAATCAGGGATCACGTTGTAGCGTGTATTCTTCTAATATCGCTTCATGGGCCACCAGTGACGGGCACTAATGCAATAGCGCAGTGTTGGGACGTGAACAGTGAATACATTACCTGGTGCTAATATAGGGACCCGATGTAATACACAGGACTTTGTGCAATTATACAAGTAGGGTCCTTACATCAAGGCAAAGTAATGCATCTTATGTTTATGAATGCGCAGTTTACACAAAATGTGAAACAGTAACACCTAATTATATATGCACTTTGAATAACACTAGAGGCTCTGCATCTATGATTGTATGAAGTGACTCTATCAGTTGCTCTATTTGTGAACTAAACATACAAAGTGTGAAGTAACACTGTGTATTGTGATCAGACTTTGCCCACATGCTATCTACCTAGCTATCAACTACCAATCCACCTAGCTACCAACTGACCTAGCTAGCTAAAAACCAACCTACATACCTTATAGGCACTGATTTGAATAGGGACCTTCCATATGATAAAATATACCTTTTATTAAGTTCCATTTAACCCCTTAACGACGAAGGACGTAAATGTACGTCCTGATGATGTGGTACTTAACGCACCAGGACGTACATTTACGTCCTAAGCATAACCACGGGCATCGGAGCGATGCCCGGATCATGCGCGGCAGGTCCCGGCTATCATGCGCGGCAGGTCCCGGCTATCTACCTAGCTATCAACTACCAATCCACCTAGCTACCAACTGACCTAGCTAGCTAAAAACCAACCTACATACCTTATAGGCACTGATTTGAATAGGGACCTTCCATATGATAAAATATACCTTTTATTAAGTTCCATTTAACCCCTTAACGACGAAGGACGTAAATGTACGTCCTGATGACGTGGTACTTAACGCACCAGGACATACATTTACGTCTTAAGCATAACCACGGGCATCGGAGCGATGCCTGGATCATGCGCGGCAGGTCCCGGCCGTTGATCGCAGCCAGGGACCCGCCGGTAATGGCAGACATCCGCGATCCCGCGGATGTCTGCCATTAACCCCTCAGATGCCGTGATCAATACAGATCACGGCATCTGCAGCATCGCGGTCACTTAAATGGATGATCGGATCGCCCGCAGCGCTGCCGCGGCGATCCGATCATCCAGCACGGCAGACGGAGGTCCCCTCACCTGGCTCCGCTGCCTTCCGGGAGTCTTCTGCACTGATCTGGGGACTATTAAAGTGTAAAAATAAAAGTAAAAAAAGTAAAAAAATAAAGTTAAAAAAATTTGAAAAACCCCCTCACCCAATAAAAACGAAAATTGTCCGATTTTCCCTATTTCACCCCAAAAAAGTAAAAAAAAAATACTTTATGTACAAATTTGGTATCGCCGCATGTGTAAATATCTGAACTATAAAATGTTAATGATACCGTACGGTGAACGGCGTGAACGTAAAAAAAAAACAAAATGTCCAAAATAGCTGCTTTTTTGTAACATTTTATTCCAAAAAAAAATTATTAAAAATGTATTGAAAGTTTTATATAAGTAAATATGGTATCAATAAAAAGTAAAGATCACGACGCAAAAAAATGAGCCCTTATACCGCCGCTTATATGGAAAGATGAAAAAGTTATAGGTCTTCAAAATAGGGGGATCTTAAATGTACTAATTTGTTTAAAAAGTTTGTGATTTTTTTTAAGCGCAACATTAATAGAAAAGTATGTTGTCATGGGTATTAATCGTATTGACCCAAAGAATAAAGAACAGATGTCATTTTTAAAACGAAACCTTCCAAAATTTGCAAAATTGCAGTTTTCTTTTTAATTTCCCCACACAAATAGTATTTTTTTTGGTTGCGCCATACATTTTATGGTAAAGTGAGTGATGGCATTACAACGGACAACTTGTCAAGCCCTCATACTAGCCCTCATACTAGTCTGTGGAGGAAAATATAAAAGAGTTATGATTTTTTTAAGGCGAGGAAATGAAAACTTAAAAATAAAATTGTCTGCGTCCTTAAGGCCCAAATGGGCTGCGTCCTTAAGGGGTTAAATATTGACTTACACTACAAAATAAACAGGCTGTCACCTATGGTTTAGCACGCATTTATCATATTGCACTTGAGTATACGTAGTCTCTCAGGATAAACTCCATATAAAGTGCAAAAACAGTGTATAAAAACACAGAAGATATATGCACAAAGAATTCCAACAGGAGGTATGGTCCAGGTTTATCTTCTATTCTGTTCTCACTATCGGTCAAAGCTGAGTTTTTTTTGTTACATGACATAAATTCCTTTATGTATTAATGTTCTCATTGATGCCACTGTTCACATTTAACTCTGTTTATTTGCTGTATCTGACTACATTCATTCTGGGGATAAAGGAATTTATGTCATGTACAGAACAGAAGATAAACCTGGACCATACCTCCTGTTGGAATTTTTTGTGTGTATATTTTGTGTGTTTTTATAAACCGTTTTTGCACTTTATATGGAGTTTATCCTGAGAGACTACTTATACTCAAGTGCAATAAAATAAATGTGTGCTAATCCATAGGTGACCGGTGGCAGACTGTATATTTTGTAGTGTAAGTCGATATTTTATTGGAACGTAATAAAAGGTATATTTTATTGTATGGAAGGTCCCTATTCAAATCAGTGTCTATATTATTAATGTACTGGGAGACCAACCATTTTAACCTGAAAAGTGTTAATACCTACCTAACAATCTAGCTAACAACCTACCTACCTGGTTACCTACTTCCCTGACTATCTAACTACCTGTTTACCTATGTAGCAAGCTAGCTGCCTGCCTACCTACCTGGCTATCTAGCAACCTGAATATCTACCTACCTAACTATCCATCTACCTAACTACCTACCTAGCTATCTATCTACCTAGCAACCTAACTACATGGCTACCTAGCTAGCTAACAACCTACCTAGCTAATTACCTACCTGGCTACCTTGCTAGCTACCCACCTATGTTGCTCATAACCAACCTTGCTACCTACCTAGCTATCTACCTAGCAACCTAACTACCTACATGTATGGCTATCTACTTAGCTAGCTAACAATCTACCTAGACACTTAACAAGCAATCTAGCTAACAACCAACCTAGCTATGAACATACCTAGCTACTGACATAGTTGCAACCTACCCATGTAGCTAGCTACCTACTTACCTGCCTACCTACCTATCTAGCGAGCTAACAACCTACCTACTATCAGACGTATTTATCAACTGAGGGGGTCTATGGTGGGGGATAGTCCTACTTAATGGGGGACCTACTATCCTTATTATGAGAGGGCATTGCACTGGAAAAATGCAGAGTCAAACATGTTTTTCCTGCAGATGCTAAAGAGACGATTTTTACCTGGAAGAAGTTAACATCTCAGTCTGATCCAGATGCACAAGAAAAGGAAAGAGGACATCGCTGATCAGAAATGATGTTACCTGTGAGTCCCTAGATGTAACTATAATCACCTATATGGTATACAGATCCTGTGTACAGCTGGTATCTACCTTTATATGATCCTGGATACAATTACTTATATGGTATACAGGTCCTGCAACAAAGTCCAAGACCACAGCACCAAAAATTATAAACTGATATATGCAAAAGAGCTGTAGTTTATTGGTTCCCCAAAAGTTTTTTTTGAGGAACCAATAAATAATAGCTCTTTTTTCCAATTTTGGTGCTGTGGTCTTGGACTTTCTTGCATGTTTGGTATCCGGATTGGCTATGTGGATGACTACGGACAATGGATTTATCTAGTGCTGTATTATCTGTTTATGTATGTGTGCATGCAAGCAAGAGTGTATTTGTGTGTGTGTGTATATATATATATATATATCTATATATATATATATGCACGCGTGCGGCGTGAGTTTGTGCTTTAGGGTGCACAACCTAATGCAATAGGCTGCGCACGCCTATGCCTACAATCCTGTATTATTTTAATCGTTATACATCCACACCGTCTATCTGGTGTAGGATCCTATTGTGGCACTTGTAGTCTGCTGCAGGCATCCCCCATTGTATGCATTTTTATGCTGGGGATTGCCCCTAGCAACGGACTACAAGGGCAGGATCTGCTCCCCCAGCCCTCCAGCCATTTGAGACCACGTTTGTGTTTTATACTTGGAGGTGTGTAAACTCCATATGTAATGCGCCTTGAACACTTTCTAGGCAGCATTAAGGTGCACATGTGAGGCCAGCAACTATATCAGCCAACTTAGGTGGGGCTTGTAGACTGCCTCCCTCCTCTCATTGTATGTGTGCCTAGCCACACTGGAGGTTACCTGGGAGGAGGCTGTACGTCGGCCTAATGCTGCCGTAATTGCCCACTGGCCCCTGGTTTTGCTTATTATGCACAGGGAGGTTAGTGTTAGGTCCCGTGCCACTTGAGAAACCTTGGCGTTGGTGTGCGGGCTCAGGTATGTCCTTCATACAAGGATATACTGGCTAATGTCTCAATTTTAACATCAGTGTTGAGGGTTAGCCAATGTCATTGTTTACATCTACCACAGTAGTGCACCTACAATCCAGTATTCTACTACTGCGATTGGTAACATTCTCTGGTCAGATCACTGCCCGGTCTTCTGCTCCCTCCAGCTTTCATTCCTGACTGAATGGTCATGGCAGTTGAATGAGTCCCTCCTCTTGGACACAGTTTGCATGGCTGATTTCACCAGAACTGTTTCTGACTTTGTGTCCGACCATCAATCCGACCCTAGTGCTCCTTTTGTCCAGTGGGAAGCACTCAAGTGTCCTTCGGGGGGTCCTTATTAGACATCGCTCTAGACTAAAATGCGAAAAGGCCCACACCCTTAGTCAGGCATTACATAAAGTGTCTTCGCTTGGACTGGCACACAAGCGTTTGCTCTCGCAGCTGGTCATGCGTGGCCTGCAGTTGGCTTGTATAGAGGTGAAATGCCTGGCGTAGTAAATGTTATGAATATGGAAAACAAGAGCTGATGAATGCTTGCTAGGGCTCTGCAAAGTAGATTGGCCCAGACCCACATCCCTTTTCATTCCTCATTGTGGGCTATGGTATATACCACGGAAGACATTATGTCAACCTTCCATTCCTTCTTCTCTGATCTGTACCATCTCCCGCCACCATTAGCCCCTTCTTCCTGCCCCTCCTCACATTTCCCTGCCCTTTCTGCTGATGAAAGGGAGGTGCTGGACGCCCCCTTCTCTTCAGAGGAATTTTCAGTGGTCGTTAGAAACACTCCGGGTGGGAAAAGCCCTGGCCCGGATGGTTTCACTACGAAGTTTTATAAATCTTTACTGGACTCCCTCTCCCCCATCCTACTAAGGGCCTTTAACTCCATCTCTCCTGACACCGCCCTGCCTTCAGCTTCTACTATGGCTCACATGGTAGTGCTGCCGAAACCTGAGAAAGATCCCCGCTCCTGTGGTAGCTATAGACCCATATCCTTGCTAAATGTTTATCTGAAAATGTATTCTAATATCCTCCCCACCGTCATACAGCCCGATCAAGTGGGGCTTGTGCCAGGGAGGGAAGCCAGGGACAACACGATTAAAACTCTGGATATCATATACTATGCACATTCTCGTAAGCTGCCTCTGATGATCCTCTCACTTGATGCCGAAAAGTCCTTTGATCGGATCTCCTGGTCCTCCTTCGCAGAAACCTTACAGCATGTGGGATTGGGCCCCAATTTTTCTGCTAAAATCCTGGCACTGTACTGCACCCCTAAGGCCCACTTGAAAATAAATGTCTCTCTTTCTACTCTATTTTCAATCCATAATGGTGCTAGACAGGGCTGTCCCCTCTCCCCTCTCCTGTATGTCCTGGTGATGGAACATCTTCTGGCTAGCATAAGAGCGGACCCTGACATTCACGTTGTTGCCATCGGGGACTGTACATAAAAATGCTCTGCCTTCGCGGACGACCTTCTGGTGTATATCACCGATCCCATGCTTAATGTCCTGCCTGGCGGAATTTGGAGCCAGGTCTAATTTTTAAATCAACTTCTCTAAGTCAGAAGCTATTAATTTTTCCTCGCCTGGCCACACAGTGACCTCTCCTAAATCCACCTTCCCCTTTAGCTGGCCCGGTGGCGGTATTAAGTACCTGGGGATGGTGATCCCTCCGGATCTCTTCCATATGTTCTGGACGGATTTGTAGTCCTGGAACCGAAAAGATTTCTCTTGGTTCGGCCGAGTTAGCATACTTAAAATGACCCTGTTGCCTCGCTTTCTATACTTACTGCAGACGATCCCCCTCCACATCCCCTCTTTGCACTGCCGGCCTCTGCTCGTCCTCGGCTTAATCGACTTACCCTGACACGTCCCAAATCACTAGGAGGGGTTGGCCTTCCTGACTGCCGTATGTATTATCTAGCCTACGCTCATGCGCGAATTCTTGATCTGTTCAATAACAACAAATCCAAACTCTGGGTTCATCAGGCTCAGGACATTTGCCCTAAAGAGCTCTCCACCCTACCGTAGACCTGGTCCCTGGCATCCCAGAATAGCTTCCCACATCCTTTACAACCCATCACACTATGGCTACCTTGTATCACGCCTATCTCCTTGACCTGGGGGACCTCTCCTCCCTATCACTGACAAAGACCCCATTCAGGGGTTGAAATGCTTTGCATTAAAGAACAACTGTAGTGCTAGACTTTTATATTTCCCTGTGCCCGGGCCTCAGAAATAAACAAAATAAACCTTAACTCACCTTCCTACGAGCCCCCGTTGGTCCAGCACAGGCCTCACGGTCCAGCAGTGCGAATCTCGTTCAACTTCCTGGGGGCGGGGATGCCGCAGAGCCGTCGGCGTATCACCGGCCACAGCGATGTCCCACCCTGGCTGGTGATAGGCTGAGCCCACTGTCATGTAAGGAGCTCTGGCCGGCTCCTTACTTGACAGTGGGCTCAGCCTATCTCTGGCCGGGGCGGGACATCGCTGCGGCCGGTGATACGCTGACGGCTCTGCAGCATCTGCAGGAAGTTGAACGAGGTTCGCACCGCTGGACCGTGAGGCCTGTGCCGGACCAACGGGGGCTTGTAGGAAGGTGAGGTAAAGTTTATTTTGTTTATTTTTGAGGCCCGGGCACAGGGATATATAAAAGTCTAGCACTACAGTTTTCCGTTAACAAATAAACTATACTTAAGCCGATCATTCAGTATTTCCTTCAGTTAGAGGTTGTTTTTTTATTACAGGCCCGTAGAGACTCCAATTACAGTACCATATAAGGTGTATAAGGTGTTGTGCTCTGAGCGCAACCCCCTTTGCTAAGAAGTAAATTGCTCTGATATTTCTCTATTCATTGTCTAGCAGGCTTCACAGGTAGCGCAGCCTAATTTCTCTCTTTTTTCCATACAAACATTCCACATGTCCACATTCAATGTAAAAGTGGAGGTGATCATTAAAATGAATTTATAAAGGAGCCTTTTCTTACTATATTAAATGATGGTCAAGCATATGGATCTGAGTGGCGAACAAGGGCCAAACTGTGATCACTAGACAACTGGGTCAGAGAATCTACAAAACAGCAGGTATTGTGGGATCTTCCTGGTAGGTCCACCAGCACCTGCACCTACACTGGGTACATGGGTATAAGAACTAGACCATAGAGTAATGGAAGAAGGACATCTGGGTTGAATCTAGGCAATCTGGAGGAGGAACAGTAATGCTTTGGGATATGTTCTGATGGAATACATTGGATATTGCCATTCAAAGGAGTGTTACTTTGACATGTACTACCCACCTAAGCATTGCTACAGACCGAGTACACCCCCTCATGGCAACTGTTTGTTTCTTTTTTAAATAGACACCACTAGCTTGTTATGTATGATTTTAACAAGGTTCATTTTTCTAAAGAAGGGATTCACTTCTGTAATATCTTCCCAGTCCATTCTACAGAACATGAATCAAAGAACAGAACCAGAACTAAACCTTGCGATATTCTCAATAAAAATCCTGATTTGTTTCCTACTGTATGTACATTAAATGCTGTTGTAATTTTCTAAATGTTGCCACTTTTTCTTTTAGGTGGCATTTGGTACCAAAGACACATTGAGCATCACTTATCAAAACAGAAAATCTGTTTATAACAAACAATAACCATGTAGCTTTAACTTTTTTAGAGCAATCTCAGAAATTAAAACTGAGCCCTGATAAGCTTAATGGGCTAAAATGCCATTTCTTTCGTCTAGACATTTTTGACAAAATGAGGCCCAATGGGATAGCACATTTCTATAGTGCATTATATTCATGGCAATTATTGCCAACCCTTTACATGCAATCTGGTGGACAATAGAAGACCTTGTTATTCTCTATTTTTAAATGGTGATCATTTCCTTTGCAACAGGGTCCCCGTTTCCTTTTACATAAAGCATATTTGCTCCATAGTCAGCGTTGTGGCATGGCAGAACTGGCGCCCAATCTATGTCAATATCAGCATTGTGGCATGGCAGTACTGGTGCCCAGTCCATGTCATCATCAGCATGGAGTTTATATGTACTTCTATGTTGTGTTCATTTCCTCAGGGCTCTGCAATTTCCTCCCATACGCATAATTGACTCTATAAAAATAATAAAAAATAAAAAATGATTTGCCTGGTGCGACTGTGACAGCCCAAAGCTCTCCTGTAATTTCGTTTAGCCATTTGACAACCTTTACTCTATGCTTGGATTACACAAGATCAACTCCATTTGCAGTTCCATATAATAGCTGCTTAATGAATCAAGAATTTCATCTTACCAAATACATTAGAAATTCAGCCTTCACATACCCAGTAATTAGTAAATCATATGAATACATGTGATTTTTAATGGTTAGTTACAGACATTACGGACTACATCTTTACATAACAAAAAAACACACAACAAAGAAGCCGTTTCCTTTTAAACATTGAATTAATTCGCAGATTTAAAAAAGAAGCTACATGAACATTAGGTTTATAATCACATAAAATGTAAGAAAATCTTGAATTACACAATATGAAAACAGACATGTATATGTATATATATATATATATATATATATATATATATTGCAAGCTATTTAAGAAGCTCTACTAATTCCTGTTTAGATTTAGCTGTAAATACCACTCCTTGTGGATAAAGCTCCCCTTTTTACATTCATTACTGTCATATACTTGAAAGGGAAAAACATAGGTCATTCATTGGAGGTTATTTTACATGCAGAATACCCTGTGGTAGCTGTCATTCACAGCTACTTAGTGTACGCCCTCAGTCATCTATTAACAGGGCTTCAGGTCATAACCTTTTGTGGCATTTTGAATTCCAAAACCTCTTATTAGTGCAATATTTACATATCCTTCAGTAAAAAAATGTTCCTTTATAGAAATGCATAATGTGCTGTAAATGTGCGTGGCCTTTTGTCTGGAATGCTTAATTATACATTTTGCAGCATTGAAACCAGCAGACATAGAAATATATTTGTTTGTCGTTCTGCAGCATCTTAAACATGACACCAGTTAACCCATTACAAGAATTTGTCCAAGCAATTGAATCCTGCAATTTTATATCATAGAAAAAGCTAGGAAGTCTACTAGAATTACTTTAAAGGGGTACTCCGCTGCACAGCGCTTGGAACAAACTGTTCCGGGCGCTGGAGTCGGGAGTTTGTGATGTCATTGCCCCGCCCCCTCATTGCAAGTCTATGGGAGGGTGCGGGGCTATGATGTCACGAGCTCCCGGCGCTGGCTCTAGTGTTGGGAACAGTTTGTTCCAAACGCTGAGCAGTGAAGTACCCCTTTAAGGACAAGGCGTGTACTAACCATAGTGGTTATGGGGCCAAAAAAGGGCCCCATCTTGGTTGGTTGCATTTTTTTTTCTATTGATAAGAAACTGTGCAGAACTCTTCTCTTCATGGAGCTGCATTGTCAGCAAAAAATTAAGAGTGGTATTGACCAATGGGTCATGGAAAGCAAGAGAAAAAACACCAGAACTTTCTGTCGCGAGGGGAATAACAGACACCATATTCGGACGCCCATTTTTTTTTTTTTTAGCTTTTCTTGACTTTGACTTATAGGTTTCAAAAGTACCATACATAATTCTAAATAAAGACAATTTTGTTTCTTCCTAAACAGCAAAACTTGCACAATGTTACATCTGTTAATTCAAGTTGTCCTTCAGAGCTGCTCTTTTCACTGTAATTGGGGACATAACATTAAAGCCATAGGGAGCTCAGACAGATGCAATTACTTACCTACATTTGTGACAGACATATATTTAATGAACATCTTTGATGTGTGCAATGATTGTACATGTCTTCAACCTTTTTTTTTTTTTTTAAGTATTGCCATTTAACGTTTTAGTGTAGGGTCTCACGGAGCGTATCCGCAGCGCATTTCACACTGCGGATGCGCCAACAGCAGTCATAAGAGCGAGCTCCCTGCTGTGGATGTGTAGTTCTGTGTGTCACTCATAGCGGCGGATTTCCCGCTATGGACACAGTGCCTGCTCCGCCACTATGAGCAGACACACAGAGCTACACACCCGCAGCAGGGAGCTTGCTACATCACACATTGGAACTTCCGTAGAGTAACTTCCAATGAGAAATTGGATTCCACCAGAAAAATAAACATGTTTATTATTTCGGTGAAATCCATGCAGAAAAGCCCAATATCAATGATATCCAATATGAAATATCAGTATCCAAGAAAAGGTAAACTGCATATAGTGCACACCCGAAACAGATATAAATATGAAATGTGATTTTATTGAAAAACCACTTGTAAACAAGGAGACGCAAACATCTAAAAACAATTAAAAAGGCTCAGATGGAGGCCTAGCAACATCACAAGGAAAGGGGTGATAAACCCCTAACCCTTACCCTGCCCTATATGTGGTACATGAATGAATGGATAGTTATTGATCCAAAAAGAGAAAATAGACACAAAATAACAATAAACCCAATACATGTAATAATCAGTGGAGAGACATGCAGTGCCAAAAATAATATATAAGAACATATATAGAAAATACCAAACAGCAAGAAAACCACAGACAGAGGAGCAATGCTGAAATAAGCAAGAGGGCAGGGAGACCGGAACCCCACACTTTCCGTCACTCTCTGGGGACTTCCTCAGGGGTGATGTCACATAGACTTGCAATGTGACATCACCCCTGAGGAAGTCACCAGAGAGTAACGGAGCGCGTGGGGTTCCGGTCTCCCTGCCCTCTTGCTCATTTCACCATTGCTACTCCGTCTGTGGTTTTCTTGCTGTTTGGTATTTTCTATATATATTCTTATATATTATTTTTTGTACTGCATGTCTCTCCACTGATTATTACATGTATTGGGTTTATTATTATTTTGTGTCTATTTTCTCTTTTTGGAGCAATTACTATCCATTCATTCATGTACCACATATAGGGCAGGGTAAGGGTTAGGGGTTTATCACCCCTTCCCTTGTGATGTTGCTAGGCCTCCATCTGAGCCTTTTTAATTGTTTACAAGTGGTTTTTCAATAAAGCATATTTCATATTTATATTTGTTTCGGGTGTGCACTATATGCAGTTTACCTTTTCTTGGATACTGATTGTGCTCTTTTGGCTGCCAGTAGCACCCCTTGTTGTATAGATATCAATTTTTGGTTGAGCCCTCCCCTTTCTTGCTGCTTAAAACAATGTGAAATATGGCATAGCCACAATAACTACTTATTTACAATCACAAAAATCACTGGCTTTTCATGTTTTTTTCTGTTCTTTCCGTCCCTCTAGGTCAGTGTTTCCCAAGCGCGGTCCTCAAGTAGACCCAACAGGTCATGTTTTCAGGGTAACCGTTAGGGTCAGTGTACTACAAGTGTTCTCTGTATGGAATATCCTCATATCATGATCTGTTGGGGATACATGTGGACTATGCTTGGGAAACACTGCTCTAGGTGATAAGAACCAACAAATGTATTGTTTTTACTGTAAATTTATTAAGGTGGTCTCGAATATTAGTCACAATGACCTGACCTGATCTGTAGGGATTTCACTAGAATACTGTACTCAAATTCCCATGGCAGTATTGTGAAGCATTCATCTATGATAATGTAGCCTTATATGTGGCTGTGAGCTTCTTTTTATATTTCAAAATCCACGATTCCTAAGAAGCAATGGTCTTAAAAAAAGACCCTTATATATTTATAAGTATATAAAATATAGACATTTTTTAAACAATTACAAATATTTTCTTACACTGGAAATAAAATACACTCTCCTTTAGGGTACCTTCACACGTACGTAGATTTGATGCGCAGGATTTGATGCACAGGGTTTTCTGCTGGAGATTTCAATTTAAACTAAATGACTGAGCACCGCTTCTAATTGGCAGTTACAAATCCTGCACAACAAATATGCTCAGGATCCTGTATGTGTGAACGTATTCTTAGTCTATTATATCACTATTCTTTATGGTCATACAATAATGCCTATGTAGCTTATACACTGCTCAAAAAAATAAAGGGAACACTTAAACAACACAATGTAGCTCCAAGTCAATCACACTTCTGTGAAATCACACTGTCCACTCAGGAAGCAACACTGATTGATAATCAATTTCACATGCTGTTGTGCAAATGGAACAGACAACAGGTGGAAATTATAGGCAATTAGCAAGACACCCCCAATAAAGGAGTGATTCTGCAGATGGTGACCACAGACCAGTTCTCAGTTCCTATGCTTCCTGGCTGATGTTTTGGTCACTTTTTAATGCTGGCGGTGCTTTCACTCTAGTGGTAGCATGGGACGGATTCTACAACCCACAAAAGTGGCGCAGGTAGTGCAGCTCATCCAGGATGGCACATCAATGCGAGCTGTGGCAAGAAGGTTTGCGGTGTCTGTCAGCGTAGTGTCCAGAGCATGGAGGCGATACTAGGAGACATGCCAGTACATCAGGAGACGTGGAGGAGGCCTTAGGAGGGCAACAACCCAGTAGCAGGACTGCGACCTCTGCCTTTGTGTAAGGAGGAGCAGGAGGAGCACTGCCAGACCTCCAGCAGGTTACAAATGTGCATGTGTTCACTCAAACGGTTAGAAACAGACCCCATGAGGGTGGTATGAGGGCCAAACCTCCACAGGTGGAGGTTGTGCTTACAGCCCAACATCGTGCAGGACGTTTGGCATTTGCCAGAGAACACCAAGATTGGCAAATTCGCCACTGGCACCCTGTGCTCTTCACAGATGAGAGCAGGTTCCCACTGAGCACATGTGACAAATGTGACAGAGTTTGGAGACACCATGGAGAATGTTCTGCTGCCTGCAACATCCTCCAACATGACCGGTTTGGCGGTGGGTCAGTAATGGTGTGGGGTGGCATTTCTTTGGGGGCTGCACAGCCCTGCATGTGCTTACCAAAGGTAGCCTGACAGCTATTAGGTACCGAGATGAGATTCTCAGACCTCTTGTGAGACCATATGCTGGTGCGGTTGGCCCTCGGTTCCTCCTAATGCAAGACAATGCTTGACTTCATGTGGCTGGAGTGTTTCAGCAGCTCCTGCAAGAGGAATGCATTGATGCTATGGACTGGCCCTCCCGTTCCACAGACCTGAATTTGATTGAGCACATCTGGGACATCATGTCTTGCTCCATCCACCAACGCCACCCATGTTTGCACCACAGACTGTCCAGGAGTTGGCGGATACTTTAGTCCAGGTCTGGGAGGACATCCCTCAGGAGACCATCCACCACCTCATCAGGAGTATGCCCAGGCATTGTAGGGAGGGCATACGGGCACATGGAGGCCACACACTACTGAGACTCATTTTGACTTGTTTTACTTGGCTTGTTTTAAGGCCATTACATCAAAGTTGGATCAGCCTGTAGTGTGGTTTTCAACTTTGCTTTTGAGTGTGACTCCATATCCAGACCTTCATTGGTTGATAAATTTGATTTCCATTGATAATTTTTGTGTGATTTTATTATCAGCACATTCAACTATGTAAAGACGAAAGTATTTCATATGATTAGTTCTTTCATTCAGATCTAGAATATGTTATCTTAGTTTTATAATAATATTTACAAATCTTAACTAAAATAATATTGTTATAGAAAGGAATTTTAAGAATATTATATAACAAATAACATCCATATAAAATTGTTTAGAATAATATTTACAAGTAACTTATTACCTACTGCAGGGTAAAATAAGACTTTTTTTTTACGAATATCTACAGTATGTTTTAATGGTAAATTCTACCAATGGCCATGAAGGATATGTACTTCCATGTATATCTCATTAAATTACATGTAATTAAAGCAGATGTCATTAATTTATACGTAACCCCAAATATATGTTCCTACATGATAATTATCACTCAGCTAATGAATATCTGCCATTAACAACTAAGGCTGAAAGGATATGAACACCAATAATAGTTGAAGCTAAATGAATGCTATTGACAATGATGATACTTTAATGGTGAACATTTCTTGCCTTTCTCACACTTGCACCATTGTTTTCAACATGTTTCATCTCTATGGAAATGCCAATGATACATCGCAGTCACAGATGAGAACATGCAATTAAATCATCTGTTGGCTGCTGAAGTAAAGAAGTCGCTAGTCGGACACTATAGCTAATCTCTATGCAACATCAATTGCAGAATCCATACCTTTCCAACTCTGTTTTGTGGTATTCATTATAGTAACATATAATATAAATATTTATATATATATATATATACATATATATATATATATATATATACACACACACTGCTCAAAAAAATAAAGGGAACACTAAGATAACACATCCTAGATCTGAATGAATGAACTAATTATATGAAATACTTTCGTCTTTACATAGTTGAATGTGCTGACAAAAAAATCACATAAAAATTATCAATTGAAATCAAATTTATCAACCCATGGAGATCTGGATACGGAGTCACACTCAAAATCAAAGTGGAAAACCACACTACAAGCTGATCCAACTTTGATGTAATGTCCTTAAAACGAGTCAAATTGAGGCTCAGTAGTATGTGGGGTCTCCACGTGCGCATATGACCTCCCTACAACGCCTGAGCATGCTCCTGATGAGGTGGCCAACTACTGGACAGTCTGTGTTGCAACCTGGTGTTGGTGGATGGAGCAAGACATGATGTCCCAGATGTGCTCAATCGGATTCAGGCCTGGGTAATGGGCGGGTAAGTCCATAGCATCAATGCCTTCCTCTTGCAGGAACTGCTGACACACTCCAGCCACATGAGGTCTAGCATTATCTTGCATTAGGAGGAACCCAGGGCCAACCACACCAACATATGGTCTCACAAGGGGTCTGAGGATCTCATCTCGGTACCTAATGGCAGTCAGGCTACCTCTGGCAAGCACATGGAGGGCCGTGTGGCCCCCCCAAAGAAATGCCACCCCACATCATTACTGACCCACCACCAAACCAGTCATGCTGGAGGATGTTGTAGGCAGCAGAACGTTCTCCTGGGTGTCTCCAGACTCTGTCACATCTGTCACATGTGAATAGCACAGGGCGCCAGTGGAGAATTTGCCAATCTTGGTGTACTCTGGCAAATGCCAAACTTCCTGCATGTAACACCCTCATGGAGTCTGTTTCTGACCGTTTGAGTGGACACATGCACATTTTTGGCCTGCTGTTGGTCATTTTGCAGGGCTCTGCTCCTCCTGCTCCTCCTTGTACAAAGGCGGAGGTAGTGGTCCTGCTGCTGGGTTGTTGCCCTCCTATGGCCTCCTCCACGTCTCCTGATGTACTGGCCTGTCTCCTGGTATCGCCTCCATGCTCTGGACACTATGCTGACAGACAGAGCAAACCTTCTAGCCACAGCTCGCATTAATGTGCCATCCAGGATGAGCTGCACTACCTGAGCCACTTGTGTGGGTTGTAGACTCATTCTCATTCTACAACCAGAGTTGTAGCACCGCCAGCATTCAAAAGTGACCAAAACATCAACCAGGAAGCATAGGAACTGAGAAGTGGTCTGTTGTCACCACCTGAAGAACCACTCCTTTATTGGGGGTGTCTTGCTAATTGCCTATAATTTCCACCTGTTGTCTGTTCCATTTGCACAACAGCATGTAAAATTCATTGTCAATCAGTGTTGCTTCCTGAGTAGACAGTGTGATTCCACAGAAGTGTGATTGACTTGGAGTTACTGTACAGTGTGTTGTTTAAATGTTCCCTTTATTTTTTGGAGAAGTGTATATATATCTATATATATATATATATATATATATATATATATATATATATGCAGTAAAATCTCCCTTAGCAGACACCCACCAGTAAGGGACACCTCCCAATAGCGGACAGCTTTTAATTCTCCAGCAGAGTCCCATAAGACTTAATGAATTTGAACCCTCTGAATAGGGGACATTCCTAATAGTGGTCGCGGACACACCCAATAGGGGACAATAGGGGACAAAACACTCCCAATAAGGGACAATAGGGGACAAACACTCCCATTAGGAGACAAAATACTCTTAATAGGGGACAACCAGGCTTATGTGTCGGTCCTACCTTGTACACAGGGCCGACATCAGGGGGTACAGCCAATACCCCAGTAAGGGGCCCAGGCTCCCTCTGCACACACCCCTACAAAAGTCCCAGCACAGAAACAGAGGATCAATGTTTAAACAGTGGTCTCCTGCTCCTGTACGTCCGCCAGCCACTTCATTCACCCCCCCCCTCCTTTCCTGATCCCCTCGTGCCACTTTATTTCCCCTGTGCCAAATCATACCCCTCTTTATCACCCCTGTTCCACATAATATCTTCTTGATCTGCCTCTTTGCCATTTCATTCCCCCTTTTTTGCCCTCTGTGCAAATTCATAACCCCCTCTTTACAACCCTCTGTGCCATTTCACCCCCTTTATCCCCCTGTGCCACTTGATAAAGAGGGGGTGATGAATTTACACAGAGGATAATAAAGGAGGAATGAATGGCACTGGGGGATCAAGGGAAGAGTTTTGAGCATTTTTACCCAATAAGGGACATCCCTTGTGAGTGTCCCCTATTGGGAGATTCTACTGTATATATATATATATATATATATATATATATATATATATATATATATATTGACACTGTGGCAAGGGAAGGGTGTATTTCCCTAGCTACCTCTGGAGAAACTTCCACCTGTGGCTTAATTAATGAGGTAGCACAAAGGGGAAGTCAGACAGAATAGTTGGGGCTCTCCCCAGAAGACAGTAAGGTGGCTGTGGGGGAGGCAGGGGTCCTGGTGAGGAACACACAGCCCGAGCTGTGAGTGGCTCCAACAGAAAAGTGTGGATGAGACACACAGCAGAGGTTCCAAACGCTGTGTGTGAACAGTGAGTATAAGGTTGCAGGAGGCATAAGTTTAACTGGCCGGAAAAAGTCCACCAGTTGATAGTCAGGGCATGCTGGGCTGTGTAGTCAGTGACTGGATGGTCTAGGGTTTTTGTTTGTTTCTGTGTTGTGTTTTTATGCAATCTATCTAATAAAGCTGGTCGAGGAGCCAGACTGCATAAAGAACTGTGGTTTGCCCGCTGAATGAAGTAGAAACATGTCCTGTGGCTGTGTCAAGGACGATCCCAGAGCTATCCCCAGGGTGAAATCCTTACAATATATATATATATATATATATATATATATATGACCAAAGTAAATATGCAGCTCCACTTAGCCAGTAGAAGCATGTCTACACTCAAACAACAGCACTCAACACAGCACAGCACTCAAAAATACCAATGCAAAACATGGATTTCTTTAACGTCATTAGAATAATTTTTCACCCCTTAAAGGGGTATTCCAAGATTTTATTTGACTATACTACAAGTGGCTGTAAAGTTAGTGTCGTTCATAATATAGTGCCTGTACCTGTGTTTGATCACACCTAGGCAAATTTGATCTTTGCCTAGATGTTTATTTTTACCAGCGTACAAAATGAGTCTTGTCTCAGGTTTTCCCATGTTGCAGTGTGGCCCGAGATATTACATCTCTAGTCAGGTGTTCAAAAGATCATGTCTGCTTCAATGGACGGAGCAACCACTGGGTGGGAAGGAGATTATTCTGCAGGGAATAGTAGTTTTGCAACAACTGGAGTCAACCAGGTTAGAAAACACAGCAAAGCATGGAAGGCAGCACAGCTGTGCTTCAAAGGGTGGAATGGCTGATGGGTGGGTGGTAGAAAAGTGACCTCACTGTTACAAACAAGGAATCCTGTGACTTCTAGTTGGAATGAGGGAACTCCAACAGGAAATTTTACAGAAATCAGTAGTGCTACAGTGGAATCACAACAGCCATTTAGCTCCAAGACAAGCACAAATCCTTCCTAAGGAAGTCCATTACTGTCTGGCAGGTAAGTACTAAAATCACCTTATGGTAGAGAACCCCTTTAAGGACACAGCCCATTTCTGCCTTAAATGGGCACTGTCAGATTCAAAAACTCCTCTGTGCTCTCTCTTGTTTGATAGCACTCCTATGTGCTCTCTCCTATCTGATAGTAATCATCTGTGCTCTCTCTTCTCTGATAGGACTCCTCTGTGCTCTCTCCTGTCTAATATTACTCCTCTGTGCTCTCTCCTGTCTGATAGCACTCCTCTGTGCTCTCTCTGTTCTGATAGGACTCCTCTGTGATCTCTCCTGTCTGATAGGACTCCTGTGTGCACTCTCCTGTCTGATAGGACTCCTCTGTGGTCCTTACTGTCTGATAGGACTCCTCTGTGATCTCTCCTGTCTGATAGGACTCCTGTGTGCACTCTCCTGTCTGATAGGACTCCTCTGTGCTCTCTCCTGTCTGATAGTACTCCTCTGTGCTCTCTCCTGTCTTATAGTACTCCTCTATGCTCTCTCCTGCACTATCAGACAGAGAAGAGCACAGAGGAGTGCTAGCCCACCCTAACTTACTGGACTTGACCATGCCTGTGAGTCAGCTTGGACAAAGCCATGATTTTATAAGCTATGATTTCTATAAAAAGGAAATAAACTTTTCTTATGAAGTATATTAGAAAGGTTAATATTTTGCCAAGATGTACAACATATAAAAAGTTTTTGAATCTAACAGTGTCAATTTAAGGACACAGACAATTTCATTTTTGCATTTAGTTTTTTTCCTCCTGTCCTTGTAAGAGCCATAACTCTTTTATATTTCCATCTTCTGACCATATGGGGGCTTGTTTTTTGCAAGACCAATTGTACTTTGTAATTACGTTTGTTATTTGACCATATAATGGAGGACAAAAAAAAACATGTATTCACATTTTTTTTTAACCATTAATTTAAAAATGTTTATGTTCCCATAGAGGACTATTTAAAACAATCATAGATTGCTAATACTGTTGAATGCTATGCATATGAATAGCAGTGATCAGTATAATTGGTGATCTTCTTTTCTGGTCTGCCAGAACAGAAGGCAGACCAAAGAAGAAAATTGCCTGAGAGCAGCCAGAGGTAAGTGAGGGGACCTCCGGCTGCCATTTTGGCTCATCATATACGTCCTCGGTCATGTGTGGGTGATCCAATCTGAAAGGGTTAATTACATCTGAAAGGGTTAATTACCAGCGGGTCTCTGGCTGCTGATAGCAGCTGGATCCCACCGTGCATGAAGAGAGTGCCGCCCCTGCACTTCCGTCATGTACAGAATGTTAATGTACATCCTTGCATGTACCAGCGCATCAGGATGTACATTTATGTCCAATGTCATTAAAAGGTTAAGCAAAGTGATACACACCATAAAGGGATTAAATACCTGGTCGCAGCCCATTTTTCCTTGAGGAGACACTTTTGTTTTATCTTCCTTTTATTTTTCTATCCACAGAGCCATAGGAAAGTTTTTTTTTTTTTTTTTTGTTTTGTTTTTTTGTGGCCAATTGTACTTTGTAAGGACAACTTTCGTTTTACCATAAAATGAATAGTGCAAAAAAATAAAATGTTTTATTGTTTTATATGGATGTGTCAATAAAATACATTGATGCTATATTCGTTCTGACTCCTGATCCATAGTGGTAGCGCGGGAGCAGTGCAGTTTTTTTTACTAACATTTATTTTATGTAACTACTGGCTCCACTGGCTTCGGACACCAGGTGCAATATTGCTGGCCTCCAACCCAGGATCATCTTGTACCCCAGGCACTTTGGGGTGATATGCATGAACCCAAGTCTCATCTCAGGTGAGAAACCAAGACTATACAGTCTTACTAAAATACCTCACAGAATTATACGAGGTGCTGCCCTCTTGTTTATTTTGTTTTCTCCATATATATTTTCTCTATGCAAATCCAGCTGTTAGTTTGCAGTTCTGTAACAGACCTAGATCCCTGTAAATATTACTAGTAATGGCACTGAGTAATAGAACACTAGAGATACAGAACAGGTATCAGCAGGATATCATATTTGCAGAGATTATGCTTCTTTATACAAAGTGTCATAATTGGGGGCCAGTGAGCAGGGAGTTAGTGAGCCCTAAAGCTGTCCCTAAAACCACTTTGCCTGCCTTTTTGCTTAGACACCCTAGCGGTGAATGACAACTGGGCACCGATCCCTTCCTATGCTAAATTGCATGGGCGTGAATAAAAACAAAACAGACCACACTGTAAATGTCGGGAAACAAGTCAGGGACATAACTGGAATACTACAAAGCTACAAACAGATATACCAGGCATCAGGATTAACTTCAGTATGATAAAATGAACAAGACTAGATAAGATCATAAAAATACAGCAGACAAAACCAGCAGATGCAGGGGATGAACAGGTTAACTTAATGTCAGAACACTAAATGGGTCAGGAAGTCAAGAGCACTGTTCACACTGGACTCCAAGTAAGGAACACACTAGACACCCCACTCCAATCAAGGAGGGACATCAATACTAAAGACTAATAATGGTTCAGACACAAGACTAACATACTCCTAGATAGATGGATTAGCACAAGGCTCATAACAGGATTCTACCCTGGGAGATCCAGGATCAAACAAGGTCAAAACAGGACTGACAAATGCACAGTGTGAACACGGACTTAGGGAACACAAAGTATATGCAGAACGAACAATACCAGAATACTAAAACACGCCAAAGTTACTAAAACAAGGCAGGCTAAAATCTAGATATCAGACAGGACAGATAACCATGGTTAAAACTCGGGATATGTGCACAGACAGACACAGTGAACATAATCCCAACATGGTCAGAGTAACAGGTGTAATTACCAGCACTGGGATCATTTGAAGTGGGCTTATACAGTATCCACTCCCAGTGCTGAAGTCAGGAAGGTTAACTCTTCCCATCCCAGGGAGAATTAAAACAGAAACTGTTCAGACTTAATCAATGTCTGAACAGGACCCAAAGCATAAAATACAAAACACAAATAAACTGACATTACACAAAGAGAAATCTCAGTGGGGATCCCAGCAATATATATAGGCTTGGCTTGCTGTTACTTTGTGGAAAAATTGGGCTAACTCTAATCAGTGGGACAATATTTGCCAGATATTCAAATCCCACTGGACATATGATACTCAGATACTGTTCTATCCTACACCTTTAAAGATTTCAGATTGGTGTTTTCCTATATTCTGGACAAATTTGTGTTTTCCCTATAGATGCAGATTTTAATTTCACTGTTTTTTTTGTTTTGTTTTTAGTTCTATAGATTGTGTTCTATCAATAGATGTTAATGGGGAGTAAACAAGGATGTTTTACCCAGCTAGAGGAACAAAGCTGGGGGTTGTCCTCCCCCCCACCCCCATGCTGTTGGCTTTAGGGATAGAGCCATTGCTGAGATGATTAGATTGGACCCCAGTATTAAAAGGTTTGGGGTCGGGGGGAGGAGAATAAGATTTCTCTTCATGCTGATGACTTGCTCCTGTTTTTGGATAACCCTGGGTTATCGCTGGGCAGGGTAATGGAGGTGATCAACTAATTTGGGGCCTTCTTGAGCTTGCGTCCCTTATTAGAGATTTTGAATTTTACTTTCCAGATGTGAGAGTTCTAAGATGGATAGAGAGCTTTAAATATATTTAAATTAATCTACTCTAATGAGTAGGATCTGGTTCTGACTTGAATGATAATTTTCCTGTGTTTGGCTGAAGCATTATATGTTGCTGGGAGTATCAGCAGGCTTAGACATAGAGCCAATTACATCTGGTCTTCGACACCCTCCTCAGTTGTACATAAATACCTAGTCAGTTTGTATCTTAAGTTTCTTGTGTTCAGTTCTTCTGAACTAGAACTTGTTTTTTTAATTATGTGTATTCTGACATTGGCTTGTGACATTACTATTGTCTGCTTATTGCTTAGGTACCTTTTCTGCTATCTCAGTTTGGACGTGACTAATTTCATCACCCTATATCTGTTGATGTGTTTATACTGTGTGTTTTGTACTTTGCCTGTAAACCCTGACCTGCTTCCCTGACATCCAGGGCCGGACTGGGACCAAAAATAGGCCTGGGCATTTTAGATTAAGCAGCCCATTTTGATTGTGGGAGTGGCTATGTGAAGGCAGAGCCAGAAATGGGAGGGGCCAAATGTTAATCACAACTGGGTACGTAACAGAAAATGTTTACTATATAAACATTAGGCTAGAGTAAAGCAGTGTAGGTGTATTTCAGTGTGAATAATGCATTCACAAAAATGCACAAAGCTTGTGTCTGTATTTTTAACATTAATGTGCTTAATGTCTATGGGAAAGTAGTGTCTGTGCACATAGTATGTAAAAAAAAAAGGCATATTTTCTATAACTGTGTAAAAAAGTGACGGATGTCAAAAAATAAATAGAGCACATTAATGTTAAAAATACAGACTCACTCTTTCTGCAATGAAATAATGTATACTGAGATCAATATTACCAGTATACAAGGAGGAATATTATCACCATATATATTACCATCATACTGTTACTGACCAAATCCTGTATACTGGGATCAATATTACCAATAATATTAGTATTCAAGGAGCAATATGACCATACATATGATATCTTACCATCATACTGTTACTGATCAAATCCTGTATACTGAGACCAATCAGTGGCGTTGCTGGGGTTGGTGTCACCCGGTGCGGTAGAAAATGGTGTCACCCCATACCCCCCCCCCCCTCAGTAAGTTTTTAGCCTGTTGTGACAATACTACCACACACTGTACATTCTGAATATAATACCAACACATACTGTGCCCTCTGAATATCAATCTGCCACATACTGTACCCTCTGAATATAAATCTGGTGGTGTTGCTAGTGGATGATGGGGGGTTCTAGTACTGGGGGGGTGTTGCTGGAGGATGATGAGGGTGATATTGGCCATCCCCCCTGGAAGTCCATCGGCAGGATCATCCTCCTGGCAGGAGCACCCCCATCATCCACCATCAGGTTCTGCTGATGGAGGTGCTGCTGCTGGGGGGGGTTGCTGGTGGATGATGAGGGTGCTACTACCAGGGGGGGAGCATTAGGTAGGCAGCAGTTCCCCCACTTAAGGTAGGTAGCAGTTCCCCCACATTAGGTAGGCAGCAGTTTCCCCACATTAGGTAGCATAGATTCCCCACATTTGGTACCAGTTACCCCACATTAGGTAGTAATTTCCCCACATTAGGTAGCACAGATTCCCCACATTAGGCAGCACAGATTCCACACATTAGGTAGCAGTTTCCCCACATTAGGTAGCACAGATTCCCCACATTAGGTAGCAGTTCTCCCACTTTATGTAGCAGCTTTCGCACATTAGGAAGCAGTTTTCCAACATTAGGTAGCAGTTTCCCCACATTAGTTAGCAGTTTCCCCACATTAGGTAGCATAGATTCCCCACATTTGGTAGTAGTTTCCCCCATTAGGCCACAGGTTCCCTTGCATGTTCCCCACAATAGGTCAAAGTCTCCCCACATTAGATCGCTGGTTCAAACAACACCCCTCCTACCCCCACACAAAAAAAAAAACACATACACACAACACAGAGACACACACCCAGATAGAGAGAGAGAGACACACACACAGTAAGAGAGACACACACACAGACAGTCACACACAGTCACACACACAGAGTCACACACACACAGTCACACACACACAGAGTCACACACAGACAGAGAGTCACACACAGACAGAGAGCCATACACAGACACAGACAGAGAGCCAGACACAGACAGAGATAGCGACAGACACACACGCAAACACACACACACAGACAGAGAGACACACACTCACAGACAGAGAGACACACACACACAGTCACACACACACAGAGTCACACACACACAGAGTCATACACAGTCACACACACACACAGACAGAGACACACAAACAGAGATAGAGTGAGACAGACACACACTCACTCACCCACCCATCCAGCGCAGCACTCCTTCTCTCTGGGCGCTCTACGAGTGACGTCACATCCTCCTGCGCGGCCCTGCGGAGGCAAGTCGGGCCGGCGCAACAGAAGACGGTGGGGCACAGGCCGGTTCACTGTGCAGGTGACGGCGGGGATGGTCCTACTAGTACGGAGACAGCGCAAGTGAGACAGCGCAAGTGAGGACGCGGTGGTGCTATTACAGAGACAGCGCAAGTGATGACGGGGGGGGGGTGTTAGTACTGAGACAGCGCAAGTGATGACAGGGGGGGGTGCTGCTAGTAAGGAGTCAGCGCAACTGAGGACCGGGGGCGTACCTGGTGTCACCCAATCAGGATGGTATCACCCGGTGCGGGCAGCACCCGCCGCACCCCGGTCGCAATGCCACTGAGACCAATATTAGCAATAAGAGTATACATGGATGATTATGACCATACATATTGCCATCATATTGTTACTGAACAAATCCTGTATACTGAGACCAATATTAGCAATAATAGGAGTATACAATGAGGAATACGCTTCTAATAGTGGTACCTCCAAATCTGTGCTAGCTGCAGGCTCTCTCACCTTCCCTGTTACGTCAGGGGCAGCTCTGGCAGGCAGTGGTTGGCAGGCACATTGTAACAGCACAGCGGACCCACAGTGTAGCATACGTACACAGTGACCTCACCAGCAGAATAGTGAGTACAGCTCTGGGGTATAACACAGAATATAATTCAGGATCAGTACAGGATAAGTAATGTAATGTATGTACACAGTGATCTCACCAGCAGAATAGTGAGTGCAGCTCTGGAGTATAATACAGGATATAACTCAGAATCAGTACAGGATAAGTAATGTAATGTATGTACACAGTGACCTCACCAGCAGAATAGTGAGTACAGGTCTGGAGTATAATACAGGATGTAACTCAGGATCAGTACAGGATAAGTAATGTAATGTCTGTACACAGTGATCTCACCAGCAGAATAGTGAGTGCAGCTTTGGAGTATAATACAGGATATAACTCAGAATCAGTACAGGATAAGTAATGTATGTACACAGTGACCTCACCAGCAGAATAGTGAGTACAGCTCTGGACTGAGATTCCCCTCAGTTCCTCAGTGCAGCCACCTTATTACATCCCTGAGCAACATTATTAGATAATTGCTTAATTAAAATCCCACCAAGTCTTAATGATAGTAAAATGCAGTGTTCCCTGCCAATGTGCCTCCAGTTGTTGCAAAACTACAACTCGCAGCAGTTATTGGCTTTCCAGGCATGCTGGGAGTTGTGATTTTGCAACAGTTAGAGGCATCCTGGTTGAGAAACACTGGAATAATAAAAATAGGGGTTTACCTTAAAAACAGGGGGTTACTTTAAAGGACATCTGCAGCGAAATGTAACTTATCCCCTATCCACAGGATAGGGGATAAGTGTTTGATCGCGGGGGGTCTGACTGTTGGGACGCCAGCGATCTCCTGTACGGGGCCGCGGCTCTCCTGTGCAGGGGGTGGCCGACACGCCCCCTTCATACATCTCTATGGGAGAGGCAGGGAGGCAGCGCTCGTGCCTCCCCGTCACCCCCATAGAACTGTATGGGGAGGGGACGGGGCGTAACCGTCGACCTCTAAGGTTGGCGCTACGCACATTAGCGCTCACAATGAGCACTATTGCCGGCACCCTGTTAGGGAGATCACGGGGGTCCCAGCGGTCGGACCCCCCGCAATCAAACACTAATCCCCTATCTTGTGGATAGGGAATAAGTTAAATTTTGCTGCAGATGTCCTTCAAAAGCATTGCTTGCTAGCTCAGGGAGCTGAACGGGACCACCACACCAAAATCCGATCAGCTGCGCAAACCGGTGGAAGGTGCCTATCTATAGCATAGTTTTGATCAGTATATGCAATTAAAAGATTCCATATAATGGACTCCTATGGGGACTAAGTACTAAATAATAGTGAATAAAATGTAAATAAATGTGAATAAGCCCCTTTTCTAATAGTTTGAACCACCCTTCTTTTCCCATTTTTTAAAATAAAAAAAGTAAACAAAAATAAATATAAACATATATTGTTGCCATATGTAGAAAATGTGCGAACCATTAAAAACTTAAATAAACTGCGCGGTCAATGGCATATACCTAAAAAAATACCAATGTCCATAATTGCTGATTTTTTTTCACTTCATATACCAGATATAAATAAACTAAAAGTGATCAGAAAGTCCTATCAAAACAAAAAATAAATCCATAAAAATAAATAGGGGTCAGAAGAGAATGATTTTCAGCATTATTATTTTCGTACAAAAAGTCGATATTTTAGTAGTAAGTAGTAGTAATAAAATAAATAAATAAATAAAAACTATATCAATTGGGGATCATTGCAATCATATGGACCTACAGAATCAATAAAAATTATCAGTTTTACCAGAATTAACACTGTATAGACAGAGAAAAACACAAATATTGCAAAATGGCTTTTTTTTTTTTTTTTTTTTTTTATTTAGCCCCCACCAATTTTTTTCCTTCATTTGCTCTACATTTTATGGTTAAATCAGTGGTGGTGTTATTACAAAGTACAATTGGTGGCGCAAAAAATAAAACCCTGATATGGGTCTAAATCCATACATTGCTCATTTGCTTTCTAAGTGCAGGGTCATACAGGACGCATCACTGTGTAGTTGCAGAGCGAGCACCCAGCTGTGCCCGGGAAGCTCAGTGTGTCTGCTCATAGTGGCGGATTTCCTGCTGTACAAATCCACCACTACAAGAGGAGACACAGAGCTACCTGGGCACAGCTGGGTGCTCGCACTGCAGTCACTGCCAGTGGCAGGTCCATCCGCAACATGAAATAAGCTGCGAATGCACCCTGTGTGACCCTGCACTTAACCCCTTAACGACACAGGAGATATATTTACGTCCTGCGCCGGCTCCGGCGATATGAAGCAGGATCGCGCTGCAACCCTGCATCATATCGTGTTGGTCCCAGCACCCACCAATGGCCGGGACCCGCGGCTAATACTGCACATCGCCGATCGCGGCGATGTGCGGTATTAACCCTTTAGACGCGGCGGTCAAAGCTGAAGCAAAAAGCAAAAGTAAAACTATCCCGGGCTGTTCGGGACCGCCGCGGTGAAATCGCGGCGTCCCGAACAGCAAGCAGGACACCAGGAGGGCTCTTACCTTCCTCCATGGTGTCCGATCGCCAAATGACTGCTCCGTTCCTGAGATCCAGGCAGGAGCAGTCAACCGCCGATAACACTGATCGCTGCCATGGTAACCCATGGCAGTGATCTGTGTATAGAATCTGTGTATGCAGTGCTATAGCCCTCTGTATAAAAAAAAGTGAATTAATATGTATTAACCCTTTCCTGAGCAAAAGTTCAAAACACCCCCCTTTTCCCATAAAAAAATTAAACATGTAAATAAAAATAAATATAAACATATGTGGTATCGCCACATGCGTAAATGTCCGAACTATAAAACTATATCATTAAAATAACCACACGGTTAATGGCGTACGTGCAAAAAATTCCAAAGTCCAAAATAGCGTGTTTTTGGTCACTTTTCAAACCATACAAAAATTTATAAAAAGTGATCAAAAAGTCTGATCAAAACAAAAGTGGTACTGATAAAAACTTCAGATCACAGCACAAAAAATGAGCCCTCATACCGCCCCGTCCCCATAAAAATAAAAAAGTTATAGGGGTAAGAAAATGACAATTTTAAACATATAAATGTTACTGCATCTAGTTATGATTTTTTTCAGAAGTACAACAAAATCTAAAGTATACAAGCAGGGGATCATTTTAACCGAATGGACCTACAGAATAAAGGTAAGGTGTCATTTTTACCAAAAAATTTACTACGTAAAATGGAAGCCCCCAAAGGTGTCAAAATAGTGTTTTTTCTTCAATTTTGTCGCACAATGATTTTTTGGCATATCTGAGCTACTATAGATATATATGCCATTCAGGAGCCCAGAAAGGCTAAGTGACAATTTCTCATCTAGCTTTCCCATGCTCCTGAATGGCATGTCTGCTTATAATAGCTCAACTATTACAGATAGATTTACCTATAACTTTTGGTCAAATCTGTCTATGATAGCTGAGCTTTTATAAGCAGACATGCAATTCAGGAGCATTGAAAAGCTATGTGAGGAATTGTCACCTAGCTTTTCTGGGCTCCTGAATAGCATATCTGCTTATCATAGCTCAGCTATTATAGACAGATTTCCTATATGCTATAGGTAAATCTGTAAAATAGCTGGGCTATGATAAGCAGATATGGCATTCAGGAGCCCAGAAAAGCTGGGTGACAATTTCTCACCTAGCTTTTTCATGCTCCTGAATGCCATATCTGCTTATCATAGCTCAGTTATTGTACAGATTTACCTATAGCACATAGTGAAAGTTGTCTATAATAACTGAGCTATTTTAAGCAGATATGCCATTCATGAGCCCAGAAAAGCTAGGTGACAATTTCTCGCCTAGCTTTTCTGGGCTCCTGAATGCCATATCTGCTTATCATAGCTCAGCTATTATAGACAACTTTCACTATGTGCTCTAGGTAAATCTGTACAATAGCTGGGCTATGATAGGCAGATATGGCTTTCAGGAGCCCAGAAAAGCTGGGTGACAATTTCTCACCTAGCTTTTTCATGCTCCTGAATGGCATATCTGCTTATCATAGCTCATCTACTATAAGCAGACATACCATTCTGGAGCATGGAAAAGCTAGGTGACAATTTTGTTTTTCTGCGCTCCTGAATGGCAAGTCAGCTCATGCCTGGTGGACTAGTGGTACCTTTGGGGGAAGAATGTCTCCAGGCCTTCTGTAATTTGCTCCGGCGGCAGGACCTCTTTTGGTGTGGCGGCACACAGCAGTTCGGGCGCGGGCCGGAGGGAGGAGGAGTCTCGTACGCTGGCCTGGTCACGTGTGGGATGCAGGTCAACAGGGTACACATCGCGGCGCCAGCGACGTCACCAAGAGGCCTAAGGTAAGCCAGTGGGCTGGCCTGGGACAAAGCAGGGCCGGCCCACTTTAATAGTAATGCTGTGGCGGCTGCCGGGTGGCCTGTGCGTGCAGGCATGCGGGCGGCCTGTGCAAGCTGGCTGCCTGGTGACCGGCCTGTGCAGGTGGCTTTTGCGCGTGTGGGCCTATTTTCGGCCTATTTTACGGCAGTCTGACGGCCCGGCCCACCGGGCATTTGCCCGCTATGCCCAATGCCCAGTCCGGCCCTGCTGACATCTGTACTGTGTTGTTTATTATTTTTTAACCTTGTTATACCCCTGAACCTAGTATGAACGTCCAGTTGAGGATCTGTCGTTTAGGGTGGATACTCAAGTGAGCAGAGAAAGTGGCTGTGGGTGAGTTCAGGGCCGCACTTATCTCTGTCCAAAGTAATCTTTCAAATAATAATAAAAAATTCTAAAGCTATCTTACATGAGTTGGAAAAGAAGGGTAAGCTTTGGACAAACTGGACTATTTCTAGAATAGAAAAAATTATTTTGAATAGGACTACTTGTCTTCCCAAACTTCTTTATATATTTGTTGCTTCATATTTGTGGCTCAAGGAAGTTATGTTTAGAAAAATAGTGGCTTTATTTAATGCATTCAGTTGGGGGTTTTAATGGAAGTGATCAACAAAAAAGATTTAAATGAACAAAGATTATCTTTGTATCACCAAGGTAAGTGGTGAGCTTAATTTCCCAAATATTAGAAAGTTTTTTTTTTAGCATGTTAGATCTATTGGCTTATGGTTTGGGGTCAGGACTCTTTTTGAAATGTTTTGCTAGATGAGTTCAAAATCAAACATTACCTTTTTCAATTATTAGAATCTAAACAATTAGAGCGGATTTATATGTTAACCCCTTAACGACGCAGGACGTAAATGTACATCCTGGTGCGGTAGTACTTAACGCACCAGGATGTACATTTACGTCCTCTACATGACCGCAAGCACCAGGGTGGTGCTCGCAACATGCACGGCAGGTCCTGGCTGCAGTGCAAGTTGCGGTGATCGTGCTTATGTCCACCATTTACCCCTCAGATGCCGTGATCAACACACTCACTGCGGCAGTGCGGTCAGAAAAATGGATAATCAGATCGCCCGCAGTGCTGCTGCGGGGATCTGATCATCCATAATGGCGGATGGAGGTCCCCTCCCCTGCCTCCATCCATCTCCAGGGGTTTTCTGCTCTGGTCTGAGATTGAGTAGACCAGAGTAGAAGATCACCGACAATGCATATCACTGAACAGTATTAGCAATGAAGTGATTGCTATAGAAAGTCCCCTATAGGGACATAAAAAGTGTAAAAAAAAATTAAAAAGTAAAAAAATTTGAAGAATTCCCTTCGCCAATAAAAATGTTAAATGTCCCTTTTTCCCATTTTACCCCCAAAAAGTTAAATAATTAATAAACATATTTGGTACTGCATAAATGTCCAAACTATCAAAATATAATGTTAATGATCCCGTACGGTGGACGGTGTAAACGTTAAAAAAAAATTCCAACTTGTTGCTTTTTTGTCACATCATATTAACAAAAAAATATATAAAAAATGTATTAAAAGTTTTATATATGCACTTGTGGTATCTAGAAAAAGTACAGATCATGCCGCAAAAAATGAGCCCTCATACCACCGCTTATACGGAAAAATGAAAAAGTTATAGGTCGTCAAAATGGAGGGATTTTAAACGTACTTATTTGGTTAAAAAGTTTGAGATTTTTTTTAAAGCGGTACTATAATAGAAAAGTATGTAATCATGGGTATCATTTTAATCGTATTGACCCACAGAATAAAGAACACATGTCATTTTTACGGAAAATTGTACAGCGTGAAATCGAAACCATCCAAAATATGAAAAATTGCTGTTTTCTTTTCAATTTCCCCACACAAATAGAATTGACTTGCATTGAGGGGGTGGGTGTACGTCACAAGGGGGCAGGGCCGTGACTTTACAATACCCCATCCCCTGTATCACCTGTCATTAGCCACGGAGCAAACATAGCTCCAGACTGCTGATGTACTAGGGTGCAGCAGGAGAGATCCCAGACATCTTATGGATAGGGGACAAAATGTCTAGGGGCGGAGTACCCCTTTAATGGGTTAAAACCTGTAAAATTTTGAAGGAAGGTGTACCTGATTTTGCCCCAGTTTGGGAAAATAAAAAATTGATTGAATTCTTAAGATTGGGCCTATTTAAATTGATGCAAGCAGCGGGCAAAATATAATCTCAGATTGTCCATTGGGGAAGTATAAAGAAGTATAGAAAATTGGCAGAGGAATCTCACCTACCAGAGAAGGCAACATTTTTATATTTTCAACTTAAAAGGGGTACTCTTCCTCTGGACATCTTATCCCCTATACAAAGGATAGGGATAAGATATCTGATCACGGGGGTGCAGTCACTGGGAACCCCTGCGATCTCTCCTGGGGCACCGCAGTCATCCGATGCAAGGAGTGAACTTCGCTCTGTGCCTGATGACTAGTGATGCAGCGCTAACGTCACAGCCATGCCCCCCTCGTGACGTCATGCCCTCCCAATGCAAGTCTATGGGAGGGGGCATGATGGCCGCCATGCCCCCTCCCATAGACTTGCATTGAGGGGGCATGGTGGGGACATAATGAGCCTCGGGTGCGACAGCCAGCGTTCAAATTGAATGCTGGGTGCTGCAGGGAGATCGTGAGGGGGTCCCAGTGGCGGGACCCCTGCAATCAGACATCTTATCCCCTATGGGGATAAGATGTCTAGGGACGGAGTACCCCTTTAAGAGTGTCTTTATGGGCACAAATATAGATAAAGTTAATTGGATATACTCTTGTATGAGGTTTATACGCATATTACCTTTAGGTGATGAGATGACTGTCAATTGTTTATAGATATTGGTTGGAAGGGGTAGAGGAGAAATGTATATTTAGGAATAAGGCACAATGGGAGAAAATGTTGGGTGTAGTGAGTAAGGAGGAATGGAGGAGAGTATATAGAAACTCCAAAGATGGTTAGGTAAATGGAAATCAACAATTTCTTCAAATTTAAGAAAAATAAAAATGTTCCAAAGCCACCACAATAACTATTCTGTGTCCCCTGTAGTTATACTTGTGATTTTGCCAGCTCCTGTGGCCCCTGTTGTCTCCTGAATATTCTTTTTCCTTGCTTGCATCCCAGACGACAACTCCCAGCAGTCAGTGCGGCACTGTGTAATGGCTTCCAGCCAATTGCTTTTACTATCTGTGTGCATGCTGTGTTGTTGTAAACGCACTGTACATGTCTTTTCTTTCACACTATCCTTCCACCCAGCAATAAATCATGCAATGCTCTGAATGGCAGCAGTCAGTGATTAAATCTAAAGCAGGCAAACAGCAGCATTATGTGCTAAGGAGATGCTGGGCTGTTTCTCTTCTGGCAAGATCCTCACATAGGGAGGGGAGGTGTGGCTGTGAAGGGTGGTGGTGGCTAGTCTCACTGAGGGCTTTGCACAAAGACAATGTAACATAACATAGTAACATAGGGGGAGATTTATCAACACCTGTGCAGAGGAAGAGTGGTGCAGTTGCCCATAGCAACCAATCAGATTGCTTCTTTCATTTTCCACAGGCCTCTAAAGAGGCCTGTGGAAAATGAAAGAAGCAATCTGATTGGTTGCTATGGGCAACTGCACAACTCTTCTTCTGCACAGGTGTTGATAAATCTCCCCCATAGTTTGTAAGGTTGTAAAAAGACAACAGTCCATCAAGTGCAACCTAAATCCCTAATCCAGAAGAAGGCAATTGCCCCATGACAGAGGAAATATTCCTTCCCGACCCCAATCAATGTTCTATCCCCATAAATCTACTATCCATAACCTCTAATGTTATGACTCTCTAGAAAAACATCCAGCCCCCCCCCCCTTGAACTTGTTTATTGAGTCAGACATCACAACATCATGTGGATCTGATAAGGACGTCTTTCTCTCACTCCCTGCATGTAAGTGACAGCTGAAAGAGGGAAACTGTTCTATTTAGCTAATGAGTGATATTTAGACAAATAAATAGGTTGGTGAGAGGGAAAGGATGGACTATGAGTTTAGTTTCCTGGAGTACCCGTTTAAAGGTATGACAACATTTTTTATAATATTTTCTCCAGAAAGTCTTATCCTTGGAGATGATAAAGGTATTGTAGGCCAAAAAAAAAAACTTATCAAAGAATGTTTTGGTTATTTTTTATGGGAGACGGCTTATGATTTAAAAATTGTTTCTCTCCTGAAAAACTGAGCATTAAGCTTGAATGGAAATTACAAATACCTATGAGAAATTTCTATAACTGTCGAAAAAAAGAAGGTTTGGCCAAAAGTTTAAAAGAATGTATGGGCAACTTAACAGAAGAAAAGGGCAAAACAATAGCAGTAGTAATTCCTATCCATTGGTGGGACTCCCAGAGCACAGGAATATAATAAGTATATGGAGGGACAGGGATTAGCAAACTGTTGTCAATTTTGATCTCACAAGGAATGATCCATCAGAAAGAAAGGCTGCTGCAGCTATGGGACGGGTTTGTTTGCAAGCTATTCTAATCCAACATTATATTGAAACCTATGCTTAGAGCTGCAGGCAACTGTAGTGCCACGGGTCCTGTTATACATATCATTGAGAGATCAAGAAAAACACTACGACAGTGTGCTAGTTATTTTTAAGCTCAAGTGGCAAAAAACAGAAATGTCCGAAATGCACTCCAAAGGCTATGTCCGACTTGCATACAGTTCATGTAAGGTCTGTGATTGCTTCTAAGAAATTGCTAGCTCTGCTGTAATAAGAGGGTCCAGATATAGAGAGGATGTGGAGGCACAGGCTACACCAACTCGCATAACAAATACTAGGAGACAGTTATCCCAGGATACTGCTATGACTGACTGGTCACTGACCAAAGAAGTCATTAGAGTTTGGTGCAAGATTTTGAAAGAAACCCCGAGAGTATTTGCTGATATAGGTTCTTAGGTTATGTGATGAAGACTTGGGCAGCGATGGCTTTGCCTGAAGTTCAGATGTGCGAGACATATAGCAGAAGAATTCTCTTTGATGCATCTAGTGTGAGATTCAATAGCACAGGTTTATCTCCCTTCTACTGAACTAATACCACAAATCCCTTGGGAAATTTAGAGTATAGAGATTAAGCGAATTAGCTTGTACATGTGGGTCTAACACAAAAATCCTTGCTTGACTAAGAATGAATTGTAAAGGACTAGACACAGCATTATTTATGAAGAACAGAAAAATAGGGTCAGCACTTCACTTTGCTAGTGATATTAAAACTGTGGCAAGTATTATTCCTTGTTGAATACAAGACTGTGGCAAATTTACATATAGCAACATTTCGGGTTATTTATTGCCCTTCATCAGGCTAACATATTTAAAAATAAAACAAAAGGAAATCAGATTTAAAAAATATAAATAAAGTACAAATGCTATAAGCCCTCAACATGCAGCACACAACACATCTTACTAGAAAATCATTTACAAAAATTGATGTAAATAAGTAAAAGTATGTAGACAGGTACACAAGGGTATTCAGGCATTGTTACAAAGCATGACCATCTACTTAAAGGGGTATTCCAGGCCAAAATTTTTTTTTATATATCAACTGGCTCCGGAAAAAATCTTTTCAATAGTTATTAGCTTCTGAAGTTGAGTTGTTGTTTTCTGTCTAACTGCTCAATGATGACTCACGTCCCGGGAGCTGTGCAGTTCCTATGGGGATATTTTCCCATCATGCACAGCTCCCGGGACATGACATCATCATTGAGCAGTTAGACAGAAAACTTCAGAAGCTAATAACTATTGGAAGGCTTAAGATTTTTTAATAGAAGTAATTTACAAATCTGTTTAACTTTCCGGAGCCAGTTGAAAATATATATATATATATATATATATATATATATATATATATATAAAAGTTTTTGCCTGGAATACCCCTTTAATACAAAAAATACAGAAAATGTATATTGCATTGCTGATTTACATATCTGTTTATGCTAGTTTGGTTGGGCAGCCTTTGTTTCTGGCCAGAGTACCCATTTAACCTAAATCAAATATAAATGGCATATATGAGAGGCTAACATGGCTATGGCATCGATAGAGATTTACAAATAAATGTCAGCATGAGCACATACACTGACAAATAGAATTGGACATGATGTGGCATCTAAAATTCACATATCTAGAATGTAGAAAAGGTAAAATCACACTTCAGAAACCCAAGTATTTGCATCCGTTTCAGGTAGAATACTATCTGTCATAGCCAAGAGCTTCTGTGCTCAATCTCGGACTTTACTGATGAAAATGTGGGTATGGACATTTAGAGAGGGCAAACAATCGGAACAATTAGTGGGCACTATACATTTGGTACTGTCATAAATACTTTCCGTAATTCAGTCATCAAGCCATCTACAACCTCCGAAAGTAAAATGTCACCATTGATATTGTTTTATAATCATACATCATGGTATCCTAGCTACATGCTGTCTCTAAATGACAGATTATTTCTTTTTCATATTCATATGCTGCTATTGGAAAACAATAGGACTGTGGTTACCAGATCCAACACACTAGTAAATGGATAAAATGCGATTAAAATGATCCCCTACTTATATAGGTTTGATTTTGTCGTACTTCTGGAAAAAATCATAACTACATGCAGGAAAATTTATACGTTTAAAATTGTCATCTTCCGACCCCTATAACTTTTTTATTTTTCCGCGTTTGGGCCGGTTTGAGGGCTCATTTTTTGCGGCGCCATTTATGTATTGATCGGACTTTTTGATCACTTTTCATATATTTTTTCATGATATAAAAAGTGACCAAAAATACGCTATTTTGGACTTTGGGATTTTTTTGTGCGTACGCCATTGACCGTGCGGTTTAATTAACAATATATTTTTATAATGCGGATATTTAAACACGCAGCGATACCATATATGTTTATTTTTATTTATACTGTTTTTGTTTTTAATGGGAAAATGGGGGTGATTCAAACTCTTATTAGAGAAGGGGTTAAATGATCTTTATTCACTTTTTTTTTTTTTTTTTTTTACTTTTTTTTTTGCAGTGTTATAGCTCCCATAGGGGGCGATAACACCGCACACGCTGATCTTTCACATTGATCACTGGTTTCTCATAGAAAACCATTGATCAATGATTCTGCAGCTTGACTGCTCATGCCTGGATCTCAGGCCCTGAGCAGTCATTTGGCGATCGGACAGCGAGGAGGCAGGTAGGGACCCTCCTGCTGTCCTGTAAGCTGTTCGGGATGCCGCAATTTCACTGCAGCGATCCCAAACAGCCCCCTTAGCTAACCGGCAATGGTTTACTTTCCCTTTAGTGGTGCCGTGCGCTATTAACCCTTTAGACACGGCGTTCAAAGTTGAATGCCGCGCCTAAAGGGTTAATAGTGCATGGCACCGTGATCAGTGCCGCGCACTATTATCTACGGCTCCCGGCTGTTGCTAGGTGCCGGGCCCGACCCACTATGACGCAGGGCCACGTGTTATAGACAGGAAGCGGCTGAGGGCATACAGGTACGCCCTCCGTCCCCAACAGGTTAAAAAGGGGTACTCCGCTGGAAAACATTTTTTTTTTAATCAACTGGTGTTAGAAAGTTAAACAGATTTGTAAATGACTTATATTTAAAAATCTTAATCCTTCCAGTACCTATGAGCTGCTGTATGCTCCACAGGAAATTCTTTTCTTATTGATTTTCTTTTCTGTCTGACCACAGTGCTCTCTGCTGACACCTCTGTAGGAACTGTCCAGGTTAGGAGCAAAACCACATAGCAAACCTTTCTTGCTCTAGACAGTACCTGACATGGACAGAGGTGTCAGCAGAGAGCACTGTGGTCAGACACAAAGGAAATATAAAAAGAAAATAACTTTCTCTGTAGTAAACAGCAGCTGATAAGTACTGGATGGATTAAGATTTTTTAATAGAAGTAATTTACAAATCTGTTTAACTTTCTGGCAGCAGTCGATTTAAAGGAAAATGTAGTGGGAGGCTACTGAAATGTTGTCTTTACATCTTGGAATTTTTCATTTCCTCCGCTTAGTGTGCTGCATTTATCCATTTACTAGATAGATAGATAAATAGATAGATAGAAATGATGATGTTGATATATACATGATAAGGTAGATTATAATTAATTTTATTTTAGCAAATTTTACAAAACACTAAATATTTTGACATCTAAACCGCAGATGAGCTTCATTGATGATGATATAAAACTAAATGAGCAAATAACTATACTGTCTGCCATTGCTGAAAATGCTCATACACACAGACATCCCCCACATCATATTATTTGACTTATTAGTTTCCAGAAAATCTCGTTTTAATAATGTGGATGCTTGAGCATTTGTTTTGCTCAGTGGGCAGACTGGATCCCTAAGTGTCGTCTAATAAATACATCCAGTTGTTCAGAGGAACCGATTCCCGGAGATGTTAAGAATTACTTCTGCAAATGATGCTGCTGCTGATGCAGCTAAATTTATAAATTGGGTTGAAAAGTTTGACATGCTGAATTGGATGCCACTATATAATGCATCACTAAGTAATTGATATGTACATTATGTGCTAAGAGAGAACCAGGTTAACTCAAGTGTAACTTTTTGTGCATTATTGTCTAACTTAGCCTTTAGTTCATTGCCAATTGAACCAATTCTTGAAAGAGCTTTCCTGGTTTATTAGCTGAATAAAAACTCGGCTTGTTATCGCTTGGTGATTTTAAGAAACAAGAGGATGTGGAAGTACATTAGGAGTCTGTTTAAATCACTTGGAGGAAAATATTTTTGAAGTTTTACTTTTATTTAAATTTGTTTCATGATGTGCAATTGCTGAAGCTTATCTTCGGCAGCACATTTGTAATCTGGAAGTATGTCGTTTCTTCAAGCTCTTCTAAAAGCACTAATAGAATGATGATATATGCGTTAAATGCATCTTAAACTTGGATCTGACATTTTCAGATGCAGCATTTACTTGTCTGAGATTTAGCTCTGCTCTATGTATGAATTGTCTCTCATTTCAATTGTAAATAATACCGATTTGAGTGGTGAGTGTTGGGAAGTAGATATTGTGTAAAGGATCTATACGAGAACACACCAAGGACAAATGCGATTTTTATTCAGAAGGATTTGAAAGTTTGTTAGTGTTTAGATTGGAAGTGCCCTCCTGTCATTCTATCTTATCGACATTCAACATGTACTACATCACACAGTTACATAGAAAGGTTCAAAGGTCAAAGGGGTACTCCACTGCCCCAGCATTCAGAAGATTTTGTTCCGAACGCTGGGTCCCTTTAATATTAATAGGAGTTACACAAATTGTGTAAAACAGCCGCCTAAGCTGTTTTTATCTTCCTGCAGCCACAAGAAGGCCACAGGGTAAAGGTGGCATTCTCCAGATGGGAATACCCCTTTAAATATTCTTTACTATGCTGGATTGAATGTACAGTCATGGCCGTTAATGTTGTCAGCCCTGAAATTTTTCAAGAAAATGAAGTATTTCTCACAGAAAAGGATTGCAGTAACATGTTTTGCTATACACATATGTATTCCCTTTGTGTGTATTGGAAATAGACCAAAGAAGGGAGAAAAAAAAGCAAATTGGACATAATGTTACACCAAACTCCAAAAATGGGCTGGACAAAATTATTGGCACACTTAACTTATTATTTGGTTGCACACCCTTTGGAAAAAATAACTGAAATCAGCCGCTTCCTATAACCATCAATAAGCTCCTTGCACCTCTCAGCCAGAATGTTTGATCACTATTCCTTTGCAAACTGCTCCAGGTCTCTCTTATTGGAAGGGTGCCTTTTCCCAACAGCAATTTTAAGATCTCTCCACAGCCAGTGCCAGTGGCAGCAAAACAACCCCACAACATCATTGAACCTCCACCATATTTCACTGTAGGTACTGTGGGGGAGATTTATCAAGCTGTTCCCATCCTTTTTCTTGCTGTAAAAAGCGCATAGTTGCGCATTTTTTGCTATTTGCACAATTTTTTTGCGTCTTTTTCATATATGCCATTTAAACAAAAATTACTGTGAGAAGCAGAATTCTGTTTTGACATAGACATAAAGCGCATTAATCGGCACTTATCATTCAAAAAAATGCGCAAATATAGACCAGGGTAGAGGCAACCTTTTGAAAACGTCGGCAGAACCCTCCTACAGTTTAGTCCCTTGCTATGTGCTATTAAGACCTGTTCTAACACCTCTGCTTACAGACTCCCACAGCCGGGACTACTACTACTACTCCCATCATGGAAAAGACTTGTTTCTATGATGGGAGTAGTAAATCCCTGGCTGCGGGAGTCTGCAGACAGCTGGGGAGGCTACATTAGTGTTTGTACTACAACCCCCATCATGGATCTGTTCCATGATAGGGGTTGTAGTACAGGGGCTGAGGGATGGATCGCACCAGGTTTCACTTCTGAGACCCGATCCTATCAGAAGTTATTAAGCAGGCGGCAAGCTCCGCATCCCTGCGATCACGATGTATTTTTTACTTTCATTTTCAAATTCCCCGCCGGGAGCCCTGAATGGTCAGTACTGAGGAGCCAATCAGGGATCCCAGCAGGGAATTTAAAAATTAACGATGTGAGGGGACATATATACTGTATATTAAAAGTGTTGGGGGGAGCGGGGGGGGGGGTTGGTGGTGAGCATAGAGGGCTATATATCTAGTCCCCCAGTGCATTCATAAAAATATGACCCCCGCCAGCACATATAAGTGTATATATCTATACCCCTCGCCAGCGCATAATGTGACCCCTGCCAGCGCATTTATGAGTATATATCTATGCCCCCGCCAGCGCATATGTGTATATATCTTTACCCCCCGTCAGAGCATAATGTGACCCAGCCAGCACATTTATGTGTATATATCTATACCCCCCGCCAGCGCATATAAGTGTATATATCTATACCCCCCGCCAGCGCATAATTTGACCCCGCCAGCGCATTTATGAGTATATATCCATACCCCGCCAGCGCATAATGTGACCCCGCCAGCGCATTTATGAGTATATATCTATACCCCCGCCAGCGCATTTATGAGTATATATCCATACCCCCGCCAGCTCATAATGTGACCCCACCAGCGCATTTATGAGTATATATCTATACCCCCGCCAGCGCATTTATGAGTATATATCCATACCCCCGCCAGCGCATAATGTGACCCCGCCAGCGCATTTATGAGTATATATCTATACCCCCGCCAGCGCATTTATGAGTATATATCCATACCCCCGCCAGCGCATTTGTCCTAATTTTCTATTGCAGCGCTATAGGTTAAAATTATATCTATCAGATCGCATCCAGCAGCCACCTGGCCAGATAATCCTGATAGATATACTATTCATTCATAGAGCGGAGGCTGCATATGTATATAGATGTGCTGGGGGGGGGCAGACATATAGCGTTATCTGCCCCCCCCCCCCCACAGCTCTTCTGTATACATATATCCCTGCCGCCATATGAATGAAAAGTATTTCTATTAGCAGTGCATAGAGCCGGGAGCCGGCACTATGCGCTGCTAATAGAAATACCTTTCATTCATATGGCAGCAGGGATATATGTATATAGAAGAGCTGGGGGGGCAGACATATAGCGTTATCTGCCCCCCACAGTACATCTATATATACATGCAGCCACTGCGCTATGAATGAATAGTATATCTATCAGGATTATCTGGCCGGGTGGCTGCTGGATGCGCTAATGACAGATATACTTGTCACATATAGGGCATATCTGTCATTAGCGCATCCAGCAGCCGCCCGGCCAGATGATCCTGATAGATATACTATTCATTCATAGCGTCTGCAGGAGATATATATATATATATATATATATATATAAGCGCCAGCGGGGGTCATAACTTTATTAATGCACTGCTTTACATTTAATAAATTGTTCCATCTTTTTACCAAATTAAATGTAAAAAATCTTGTTTATTTCTAATTTACAAATCCCCATTTTTGTTAAAGAACAGTTTTGCTTTAATATCTCCATCTGGCTGCAGCTTTTTGAAATGAGTCAAATTTTCCATGTAAAAAGTCAAACCCTTTTTTGTTGTTTTTTCTTATTACTTCAAAGTTTTCATTTTATTAAAGGTCCTATAAATAGCAACATGTGGCTGAAATAGCTAACCCTTTGACAAGGAAAAATTGCTGTGTTACCCATAGTGTTTCCTGATTTCAGATTGTGGTGTCCTTTTTAAAAATGCTCTTTGGAAAATGCCTGTGCTTTTGGCATCTCCAAGCGCTTTCTTAGGTAATAAAAAAATATGCAATATTTATCAAGTCTGTGCGCCTTTTTTGTAAATAAAAAACAATACTGATGAATCCCCCCCTGTGTTCTTTTCATTGTAGGCCTCATTCCGTTTTCAGTAAACAGTAGAATGATGTGCTTTACCAAAAAGCTCTATCTTGGTCTCATCTGTCCACAAGACATTTTCCCAGAAGGATTTTGGCTTACTCAAGTTCATTTTGGCAAAATGTAGTCTTGCTCTTCTGTGTCAGCAGTGGGGTCCTCCGGGGTCTCCTGCCATAGCGTTTCATTTCATTTAAATGTCGACGGATAGTTTGCGCTGACACTGATGCTTCCTGAGCCTGCAGGACAGCTTGAATATCTTTGGAACTTGTTTGGGGCTGCTTATCCACCATCCAGACTATCCTGCGTTGACACCTTTCATTAATTTTTCTCTTCCGTCCATGCCCAGGGAGATTAGCTATAGTGCCATGGGTTGCAAACTTCTTGATAATGTTGCGCACTGTGGACAAAGGCAAAACTAGATCTCTGGAGATGGACTTGTAACCTTAAGATTGTTAATATTTTTCCACAATTTTGGTTCTCAAGTCCTCAGACAGTTCTCTTCTCCTCTTTCTGTTGACCAAGCTTAGTGTAATTTTGTCTAACTCATTTTTGGAGTTTGGTGTGAAATTATGTCCAATTAGCTTTTTTTTCCTCCCTTTTTTGGTTTAGTTCCAATACACACAATACACAGACAATTTTGCAGCCCATGAGTAAAAAAGCAGAGCTCAGTGCTCTCTCCTGCCTGATAACACTCCTCTGTGCTCTCTCCTGCCTGATAGTACTCCTCTGTGCTCTCTCCTGTCTGATAGTATTCCTCTGTGCTCTCTCCTGTCTGATAACATTCCTCTGTGCTCTCTCCTGTCTAATAGTACTCCTCTGTGCTCTCTCCTGCCTGAGAGTGCTCCTCCGTGCTCTCACCTGTCTGATAACACTCCTCTGTGCTCTCTCCGGTCTAATAGTACTCCTCTGTGCTCTCTCCTGTCTGATAGTACTCCTCTGTGCTCTCTCCTGTCTGATAACACTCCTCTGTGCTCTCTCCTGTCTATTAGTACTCATCTGTGCTCTCCCCTGCCTGATAGTGCTCCTCTGTGCTCTCTCCTGTCTGATAGTACTCCTCTGTGCTCTCTCCTGTCTGATAGTACTCCTCTGTGCTCTCTCCTGTCCTATCAGACAGAGGAGTGCTAGCCCACCCTCACTTACAGGACTTTGTCAATGCCTGTGCTTCAGCTTGGAGAAAGCCATGATTTATTTAAAAAGGAAATAACATGTTCTTAATGTTTTGCCAAGATGTACAACATAAAGAAGTTTCTGAATCTGACAGTGCCCAATTAGGGGGTTTGGAACTCCATTTTCTGCTTTCCTTATACATAGTAATGGAAGTAAATGCTACCTTGTATTAGATACAGTTCTTACTGAACCTGATCACAGCTGTATAAATCTGCATGTACAGATCACTCCCTAATGGATAAATGTATAAAGAATGTTATCACTTAACCCTATTGTGGAGTGACTGTTTTTCCTGTGAAGAGCCGGGGGGGGGGGGGGGGGGGTCTGTTATTAAAATAATAGCTTGACCCTGTACACAAAATTCAACAAGTTGTTTTGACCATGTCTACATGCCTAAATACATTGAGTTGCTGCTATGTGATTAGTGATTAGCTGTTTGTATAAACAAGCAATTAAACAGGTATACCTAATGTCCCACTATTTTAATACTATAACAATTTTATATGTTATAGCTCTCTTATGGCCTTAAAAGGCCATTGGGGGGGCTTTTTACACTTTTATATTGTTGTTATTGCAGTTTTTCTGTTACTGTGGTTAACATATTAGCTCCAGTTATAGTGGAAAAACAGTCTCTGACACTTACTGCAGAGCTGATCTGAGTCTGCTAAGACCTTACTGCTCTTACACCTAAGTGACACCCGGCAATCACATGATCACCAGTATTGAAATAAGGAATCATTATGGATTCTACCAAGCTCATTGATCAGTGTTTATTACACTACAGCCTTCTCTGCTTAGTGCCCTGCCTTCTTTGGCTCTTCTATCCTTTTTTGGCACAATCTCCATGCCACTGCAAACCCTGCCAGGACATTCGGAACATCCTTAAAGGAGAAGTATCATGGAAGAAAGATTACCTCCTTTCCGAAGGATAGGGGAAAGTTTTAGATTGAGTTGAGTCCGAGCGCTGGGGCCCCCCATGATCTCCTGTTTGGAGCCCCAGCTCTTGCCTGCCACGCCCTCTCCATATAGCTCTATGGGAGAGCCGTTTGAGAATCTTAGGCTCTCCCATAGAGCTATATAGAGGGGGCGTGGCTTCCCCCACTTCAAGCGGGGGCATAACGCGCTGCTGTGAAGGAGAGCCGGGGCTCCAAACAGGAGATCACGGGGGCCCCAGCGCTTGTCTTCCACGATCTAAAACTTATCCCCTATCCTTTGGATAGGGGATAAATTTTTTTCCATAATACTACTTCTTTAAAGAGAAACTGACAGCAGAATCATCTACACTATCCTGAATATACAAGTAGAAAGTGCGGGAACCCTGTTTCTAACTGGGAGAGAATTGATGCCGCCATTCAGGAGATATTTATCTTGTTGCTATGGTATCTTCTTCTTAGCTTTTCTGCACTGGAGGCGACTGCTGCTGTATGTGCAAAACCTTCTCCCGCCTGCCCCAGGCGAGAATTCTGCTCTTTTTATAAATATTCATTCCTCCTTAGCATTCCATGAAGAGAGTGAATTCACCAGTCAAAGGAGGCGGAGCTATCGCCGGAGCTGGTGGTAAAAAGCATTACACATACAGCAGCCACGCCCTCCAGTGCACATAAGAAGAAAGTATTAGACTAGCAACAAGATGATATCTCCTGAACGGCTGCACCGATTTTTACCAGGTAAGAAATGTAAGAAACAGGGTCACCCACACTATCCATCTGTATATTCTGTATATTCAGGTCAGTGTGGGTGACCCTGCTGTCAGTTTCCCTCTAATTGTGGACCACACAGACATTTGATGTCTATGCTTGGTCAACAAATGGTTCATAACTGGCTGCACTAACTTTAGCAACAATAAATAACAAAATACTTAAGGTATGGAACTTTGACTCGCTCAGCACTGTAAAACTGCTGTAATTCAGAGCAGCTTGTTTCAAATGTGCAGTAAAGGGAACATCTGGAAGGAAGAGAATATTATTTCATAGCATTGTTTTTGTTCATTTCCCACTGCTTTTGTAGTTCCAGGTAATGGCGTACTGGCCACAAGTACTGTATGTGTAAGCCATTTTGGCAAAAATGATGACATGTCTTAGAACCAATGACTTTTAATTTAGAAAGCCCCTCGGAAATCCAGTCTTGTTTTCACAATGTCGCAAGATAATGACATAAAATGAGACTTATTAAGACTTATATAATGGAAGTTGTTGACCTGCTTTCCATAATAACCAGAAATGGAAAAGTCATTATTACAATTGTAGCAGAAGTATGTGAATAAAAAAAAAATTCTTTCCAAATTCTGTTGCATCACATGCACTGGCGGCCTCATCTGCTAAACCATTGCCCTATTTGTCACAAATGATGACATTGTGCCATCTACAAACTATGCCAGTCACTATACACCATTAGAAGAATTACTCAGTAACAGTTTAACATTTGTTATAAAGGAAAGGTACCCTTCAATCCGATAATACATGTATATCAATGAGGTTGAAACAATGGAAGTCTGTATTGCCGATTAAGAGATTCTAAAGGCCAAGTACTTTATTGCTTCTATACTTTTTATTTCTTTGAGTAGCGCTTATTTGAATAAGATGACATTTGGCTTAACTGCATCTCTAAAGTATTTGCAGTATTATTATTTACAGGAATAAGTACGTGATTACTTACAAGTGAAATGAAATCTAGCAGTTTCACATGTCATTGAGTCTGTGAAGACTTAGGCCAATTTGATTTCTTCCAAAGAATGCACCATGAATAGGACATCAAATGCATGCAATTTATTTCAGAAAATGTTATAATATTGTATATGAAGATCGCTGCCTCTTTTACAAATGTTATAAGCCCCGCACTTTAAAACTCTATTATTTCAGGACAAAGGAAGAAACAATGTGTGGATGACTCTAGAAATATACCGCACTTTTACTTTTTAATACGGTAATTATTTTGAATAAATTAAATGTAACACTTGTCAAGCCTTATATTATGTATAGAAGATATCATGAATCAACACAAAATACGCTGAAACAAGGAATCCTCTGTACTGCTGTAGCTAAAGGGGTTGTCTTGCCATGGACGTTCTCTGTAATAAGCCTCCTTTAAAATAGTAATTAAAAAAAGAAAAACAGTACAACTTATGTTGTACAATAAACCCAGGCTAGGTTCCCATCTGCTTCAGAGCTCCATTCTGGATCTCCGTCTCTGACAGAAAAGGCTGATCGGGTAGGTCAGTTGCACAGCAGACAACAACCGTTACTGACAGATCCCATATACTTAAATGGGGTCCATCCAGTGTCTGTTTATTAGCAGGATTGGAGCGGAGAAAAAAATTACTGCAGCTCACCCCAACGTCTTAGCCTCTGGTGCGGACTGGTGTGAATTTCACCGTATTCGACTGCAGAAACAAAGGATGGAAGTCCAGCCAGGCAGCTTGTGTGCTTAGTGCAATCTTTATTTTTCCGTGCTACATAAAATCACAGGTACGGGACACAGGAAATGAAGGTCATTGTGATTGGCCAAAATCCCTCATTTCCTGTGTCCCGCATCTGTGATTTTATGTATAAACCACCTGGAAAAAAAGGCTCCAAATTTTTTTGCAAATCAGCATGGATTTACATGTGGATTTTAAAGCACAGCCTTTTTTTTTACTTTTTTTTTTCTCAGTTGATGGGATAGGTTTTCAGTGTAGATTTTTAGACTGTCCCATTGATTTTAAGGCGATTTTAGTACATACCTGCCAGGCAATCTGGGTATTTCCTGTTGGAGTTTGGTCTCTTAAACTACACATCCCATAGTTCCATAATTGTAAGTGTGAAGTTACATTCCTCCCTTTCACACATCAGCCACCCCACCCATTGCAGCATAAATAAGCTCAAAAGATCAGTGTTTTCTATCAGGGTGCCTACAGCTGTTGCAAAATTATCTCTCTGTTGCTCCACCCATTAAAGCTGGACTGGTTTCCTTTGCACAACTGACTAGTAATGTCAGGTCTCGACTCAATGCAACTGGGAAATCCCGAGACATGAGTAATTTGGTATGCAGTTAAAAATAAATATTGGGGCGAAAATTTCTCAGTACAGCCAGTGTGTGATCCTAACTGTTTACCTGATGTTTCCTCTGCCTTACTCCTGTGCACCATATTGATCCTCCTGTGCATTACCCAGACTGTTGACACTGAGCAAATGCATGTATCAAGCCAGCTATTCATCCTCAGCATTGGAACTTACAACTCCCAGCAACAGCATATTTACACTGCCTTGTAACTCAGTCCTATGCCTGTGATTGAGGTTATTACTCTTCACTAGCATTAGTGACCACCCTTGTGTACCTGTTTGACCCTGGCATGTCATTACACTTTGTCGTTTCTGATTTTGCACTGAACTCCCCACTAGGTTTTGGCTTTCTTTAGATTACCTCCCATCCGCTGACTTATTACCTTTTTTGCCCACGTTTTGTTGACCTGGCCTGTCTGACTTCTCTGCTATCCCATGCACTTATTACTGTTGCCCATTTGGGGGCAGCCATCTAGGGCATGACAAATGGTATTTTTTATTTAACCCCTATAAGCTCCTGACAGTGCTACAATATCAATTGTGAAAATAGTTTTAAATCAAAAATCTATTATGTTGCTAATTGATAAAGATTTGCATTTAATTTCATTAACTGTTGGGGCAATAATGTCAAATTTTTAGTACTATATTGGTTAAAACATGTACACAGGGATCTAGATGTTTTTACCAATTTCTCTAATCTCAAAGAAAGAAAACCTGTTCAGATGTTTTCTTTCCTTTGAATGGGTGGTTCTCAAGGGTGCTATCATGGACTGGAGGGAGATTACCTTTATGAAGAAGTTAAATGGGTTGTCTCACTTTTACAAGTTATCCCCTATCCACAGGATCTTCAGAACAGGGAACTGAGGTTCCAGTCAGAATGGAGCTGTGGAATGCACAAGTGAGTAACAGCTCCATAAATTTTTTAGGGTGAGTAACGCTTGCCAAAAATGGAGTTAACAGGGCGAAAGTAGGGCCTCACAGGGGACGTTTTTACCTCCCCACCCGCTACAATGGACAATACGTTGTTCCCTTCCACCTTTTCGAGGAAAGTGTTACTCGTCCTAAAAAGGGCGGCCCCACACATGTACCTCTTCTTTTTTCCCCCCTACAAACACTACCATTTTGCAGGGTTTTTAGGTGGAAATAGAGAGAGTTTCCTGTGTGTTGCCACCCTTTTTAGGGTGAGTAACACTTGCCAAAAAGGGAATTAATAGGGCGGGAGTAGGGCCTTACAGTGGACGTTTTTACCCCCCACCCGCCACAATGGACAATTCGTTGTTCCCTTCCACCTTTTCGAGGAAAGTGTTACTCGCCCTAGAAAGGGCGGCCCCACACAGGAAACAATCCCTATTTCCACCTAAAGACCCTGGGAAATGGCAGTGTTTGTAGGTGGAAATAGGGAGAGGTTCCTGTGTGGGGCTGCCCTTTTTAGGGCGAGTAACACTTGCCAAGAAAAGAATTAATAATGCGAGAGTAGGGCTTTACAAGGGAAGTTTTTACCCCCAATGGTTACAATGGACCATACGTTGTTCCCTTCCGAGGTCTTTGCATCACATCAATACTTGGTGATGTAGGTGGCACATGGTGTTTTTTGCACACCTTTCCGTTTGTTTGATAAAAAAAAAATTGGGTGTACATATATTTTATCCTAAGCATATTATTAAAAGGTAAGTTTTACGTAATGCATCCTCAATATTTACTTGTGCACACTAACACTTTTACAAAAGAGACCATTTTCTTCTGCCTACCTGCCTCAGCTACTATTCTGATCCTGCCACCTGCCTGATGCCAAGTTCTCCTTTTTTCACCCACCTTTGTCCCCGGGTACCTGTATTGCCACCCACCACACCACTCTGTCACTGGGTCACTTTCAGGACTCCTGATGCTGCTGCTGCCACCTCCAGGCTGTCTCATTCTGCCACCATATGTTCTCCTCATACTGATGCCACTTCCAGGCTGCCTCATTCTGCCACCATATGTTCTCCTCGTGCTGATGCCACTTCCAGGCTGTCTCATTCTGCCACCATATGTTCTACTCTTGCTGATGCCGCCTCCAGGCTGTCTCATTCTGCCACCACATGTTCTCCTTGTGCTGATGCCACCTTCAGACTGTCTCATTCTGCCACCATATGTTCTCCACATGCTGATGCCACCTCCAGGCTGTCTCATTCTGCCACCATATGTTCTTCTCATGCTGATGCCAGCTCCAGGCTGTCTCATTCTGCCACCATATGTACTCCTCATGCTGATGCCACCTGCACGCTGTGTCACTCAGCATATGTTCTCCTCATGCTGCCGCCAACTCCAGGCTGTGTCATTCATCCACTATATGGTCTCCTCATGCTTCCGCCACCTCCAGGCTGTGTCATTCAGCCACTATATGTTCTCCTCATGCTGCCGCCAACTCCAGGCCGTGTTATTAAGCCACTATATAGTCTCCTCATGCTGTCGCCAACTCCAGGCTCTCATTCAGCCACTAAATGGTCTCCTCATGCTTCCGCCACCTCCAGGCTGTGTCATTCAGCATATGTTCTCCTCATGCTGCCACCACCTCCACGCTGTGTCATTCAGGCAGTATATGGTCTCTTCATGCTGCCGCCACCTTCACGCCGTGTCATTCAGCCACTTATATGATTTGCTGATGCTGATGCCACCTCCAGGCTCTGTCATTGTGCCGCTCTGCGACAGTGATTCTAATAGCTACACCTCTGATCTGCATGTCATACTGAATAGCTGTATTATTTCCCTAACCCAGCATATACCCTATGCATTTTACAGCAAGGCAAAGTGTTCTAGACCCCTATTCAGGCTTTCTGTAGGCAAGAAATAGCAGTTTTTAATAGTAATTCGCAGCAAGTCAATATGGACCGAAACAATTTTTGGGGGGAAATTCTGTGAATCGGCAGAATCAAATTTTTCAAAAATTCGCTCATCTCTGGTACCGAGGCAGATAATTAATAAAAATGGGATAACACCTTTTAAACGTCAGCCAAGTCTACAAGCATCTATAATGGTGAAGATGTACAGTCCTGGAGTTGGTGATTTGCTTTTGAAGGTAAAAAAAATTCTACTATTGTGAAGATCAATAAAGAAGCTACTTCTATTCTCGGAAAGAGATTACATTTTTTTTTAAATGCACCCAGTTATTAAGACTAAAGTTTGAAGATGTTCACAACTGGTGCTGCAGAGGCTTTTTATAAACTGAAAACAGGTTTTAGAATCTGAATAGAAACAGTTATAAAAAAAACATGTACAACGATGGACTATTGGGAATTGTGATATTACATTTAAATGTCAAGGCTTCTGTGTTATACTGATTCTAGTCAGGGCTGAAGAATTAATAAATTAATGGTCATTTTGACTGAGTATAAAATAAATAAAAGTAGTCAACTCATTTTGTACAATACCTTATTTACAGTTTAATTCTACTATACATTTATAAGGACATGCTCTAGCATACAAAAGAAACAGCAAACTATCTTGCCACTTGTCTATAGTGGCAGCTTGTGCTATAGGTTTAGAGTATCATCCTTGAATCTTTCAGTAAGACCATTGTCATGGGATGGATGCAGTCAGTGGTTAATCTGTACTTGACCTATACCAATTTCATGTCCATATTACTCATCTGATATATACATGGCTTATATCTTGCTGATATTAAATTGTGTGTTTGAATTATGTAGCTTTACGTAAGACCAAGGGGGAGGAAGAAAACATTTGGCTTAATGTCCATGACATTTATAACGCATGAACAGGTATCAATGGGAAAAATAATTCACGATTTTAATAGCTGTCAACTCTCGGTCTAAAATGCAATCACAATAAACCATTTCCTGAATTTATTGTCTTTGAGTCATTTTCATGTTTTCTGTATTTTTCACCATTGGGAACTGTTAAACCAAGACATACATATTGCAATATTGTGCTCATGAAAAATGTTAAAAAAGGGGTTAGATCAGATCTGGAAGGTTTCTTTCACAATCCTCGGGAACATAAACACCTTCATTAGGTTTCTCGGGAAGAAATCATTACATGTAATGGCAAGAGGTCTGTGATCCAGATTCCCAAAAGAGCTCAATAAACCAAACAAGTCTTGACCAGAGCAGTGAAGGTTTATAGTACAGATGTCAATTTCCCTCTGGATTTATTTCTTTCAACAATCAAAAACACCATGCAGGCAGAATTGAAGCATTTCTGACCTTAGCGTGCCACTTATTTCATCCTTACTTACAAGATTTATTCTCCGAGAGGCGGCTGTTCTAATCATGCCATTATCCAACATAAAAATCTGCCGGAGAACAGCTGAGTTTTGAAAACATGTTCTCCATGTGAGAGCTTTCATTCAAATGTGCAGCAAAGTGACACCAATTATAAAGCAACCATTTCCAACACACTGCGCTACCAAGCTAATTGAAGGGGCTACGCTATATTATGACATCTCAGTGGCACAATACAGAAGTATCATTCAGAGCTGTCAAAACAAACAAACTCTTCTGGCAACTTCAAATGCACAAACAGACACAACAAATTACTGCTTATAGACTTTAATCTAATAGTCATCAGCATTTAATAGTGCAATAGACAAACACAATGAAGACAATCAATTACCTGGGACTATAAGAGGCAAATACAAGTAAATAAATAACGTGGTGCACACCAAGTCAAAATATATTTATCTAAAATCAGAAAAAATGGTGATGCATGCACTATTTCTTCCGTTCAATCGCCGTACAAAATTTCTTCCGTACAAAATAACGGCCGTTATTAATAATGGGCGATAACGGGTTAAAACGGCTATTGGAAAAATCCCATAGACTATAATGGGATTTTCTAAGGTATTTTTATAGTGTGAAAGCAGCCTTATCTGAGACCTATCAATAGTCCCTGGCCCTATCTTATATGAAGGATAGCCTTATGCTTATCCCATGCAACTCCTTCACTTTATTTGCAGCGACCACTTCTACAGGAAGGCTATTCCATGCATCCACTACTCTCTCAGTAAAGTAATACTTCCTGATATTACTTTTAAACCTTTGCCCCTCTAATTTAAAACTATGTCCTCTTGTGGTAGTTTTTCTTCTTTTAAATACGCTCTCCTCCTTTACCATGTTGATTCCCTTTATGTATTTAAAAGTCTCTATTATATCCCCTCTGTCTCTTCTTTCTTCCAAGCTATACATGTTAAGGTCCTTTAACCTTTCCTGGTAAGTTTTATCCTGCAATCCATGTACTAGTTTAGTATCTTCTCTGAACTCTCTCTAGAGTATCTATATCCTTCTGGAGATATGGCCTCCAGTACTGCGCACAATAGACATACAGGCAATAGACATACAGGCAATAGCTGCAGGGACAAAAATATACACATAAAAAAAAGTTTTTGCAAATGACAGGTACACTTTAAAGGGGTTCTTCGCTGGAAAACTTTTTTTTTTAATCAACTGGTGCCAGAAAGTTAACCAGATTTGTAAGTTACTTCGATTTAAAAATCTTAATCCTTCCAGTGCTTATCGGCTGCTGTATACTACAGAAGAAGATCTTTTCTTTTTGAATTTCCTTTCTGTCTGACCACAGTGCTCTCTGCTGACACCTCCTTCCATGTCAGGTACAGTCCAGAACAGGATAGGCTTGCTATGTGGATTTTCTCCTACTACCTGGACAGTTCTTGACATGGACAGAGGTGTCAGCAGAGAACACTGTGGCCAGACAGAAAAGAAATTCAAAAAGAAAAGAACCTCTTCTGTAGTATACAGCAGCTGATAAGTACTTGAGGGATGAAGATTTTTAAATAGAAGTAATTTATAAATCTGAAGATATATGGGATTCAGCTTACCTGTTCCACACGTGCACGGCCAGCCTCAAAGTTCAAAGGAGAAAGCATAGGAGAAGGTGGAGCCAGCACTGTGTAAAATCATTCCTTTATTGAAATCCAGGTTAAAAGTCCATAGACAAGCAGAAGAAAAAAATGAGCACTAGGACAACAGTGCATGTGTGCAAGGTTGGAGCACCTCTAGACGCCGACGCGTTTCAGGCTGTTTGGCCCTTAGTCATGGCATGCATGTTGTCTCTCCAACACACTCTTTTATACTGCGGAGGCCTAATGTTCACCTTCCACAAGGGGAGGGGAAACAAGGACCAACCAATCTGAACAACCAACTTTATTGTCCTGAGTGCAATAAAAACAAACATGATAAAAAGGTGCTTGCAAAAAACAAAAAGGAGCAAAAATATCGAAAAATTATAATTTACAAAGGAATTTACAAACAAATACTTACTAGTGGAGGATTAGGTCTGTTCTGTTATTCAAACCAAAAGGATAAATGCTGCTAAATAGATAAATCCACATGGCTTCTCTGTTATGTAGGTGCCGTATATTGTCCCCTCCTCTTTTGTTTTGAATAATTTTTTCTAATGCAGAAAATTTCAATTTTGAGACATCACCATTATGGACTGAAAAGAAATGTTGACACACCTGTTGACTGCAGAAAATGCTCTTGAATTTGTTTTTTTAAAGGGTGTTTAGTACTGCCAACATAAATGAGTGAACATTCTATGCATGTCATTTTGTATACCACCAGTTTAGAATTACAGTTGATGAAACTACGAATTTTATGTTTTTTTGTTATTAACTGTGCCCTCAATAGCGGTACATCTTTCAGCCTGTTTACAGATCACACATCGTGCTTCAGAACACTTGAAAAATCCTTTTATAGATAACCAACTATCATTTGTGTTATGATCGACAACTGTAATCGGAGCTAGAGAGTTGGCTAGGGTTGGAGCTCTGCAGGTTGAAAATCTGATTCCTTTTTGGAACACTGTGCTCAAACCAGGGTCAGAGTGAACTATAGGGAGTTGTTTAGAAATAATGGGGGGTATTTATCAATTTTGCCTGTTGACAGATTGACAGATTTGCCCCCAAAAAACGGGATTTGCGCCAAAATTGCACCAAAGATCGATTGGCGCAAATGATGAATTACTGACTAAAGTTAAAATCACACACAGGACCGTGTGGTTTTGAGAAAGTGGTAAAAATGACAGTGGAGAAGATGCGCCAAACTTTGGTGCAAAAAGGCACTGCGCCAAAGTATTGCGCCAAAGTTACGTGAAAAAAACACAGAAATGCTTTGATAAATACCCCCAATGTTTCTAATTTTACTGAATTGGGGACTGTAAGTTGTGACCAGTTGTCCCTTGTAATGACATCACTAACTTTACCATATTAATGTATGGCAAAATTAAAACAATACTATTTGTGTGAGGAAATTGAAAAGAAAACCACAAATTTGCTAATTTTGGAAGGTTTTGTTCCATTTATGGTAAAAATTACATGTTTTCTATGTGGCTCATTAAAATGATACCCATAATTGCATACTTTTCTATTTTTGTACCGCTTTAAAAAAATATCTCAAACCTTATAACCAAATTAGTGCGTTTAAAATCCCTCTATTTTGGAATGTTATGTGATTTAAAAAAAAGCAGTAATTTTGACTTTTTTTTATGTTTACGCCGTTCACTGTACGGGATCATTAACATTATATTTTGATAGTTCTGACATTTACGCACATAGCGATACCAAATATGTTCATTTTACTTTTTTTTTTTTTTACACTTTCTAGGGGTAAAATGTGAAAAAGTTACATTTTAAATTTTTATTGGGGGAGGGGATTTTTCATATTTTTTTCCTTTTTTTTTTTTAACACTTTAATAGTCCCCATAGGGACTTGATTGCTAATACTGTTCAGTGCTATGCATAGGGCATAGCACTGATCAGTGTTATTGGCTATCTTCTGCTCTGGTCTGCTCAATCTCAGACCAGAGCAGAAGACCCCTGGAGACAGACGGAGGCAGGGAGGGCGATCCGATCATCCATTTTAGTGACCGCACCGCCGCAGATGCCATGATTTGTATTGATCACGGCATCTGAGGGGTTAATGGCAGACATCGCTGATGTGCACCATTACCAACAGGTCCCTGATAGCAGCTGGGATGTGCCGCGCATGACACAAGCGCCACTCCGGTCATGTACAGGACGCAAATGTACGTCCTGGTGTGTTAAGTACCAGGGCACCAGGATGTACATTTACCTTCTATGTCGTTAAGAGGTTAAATTGGTTTTGAAAGTACAGGCACACTTTTATACTTAAAGTGTTATCGTTTCAGCCAGCAGGGCAGGATAAAGATGAAACTAAAAGAGTTCTCTGTTGCCGGGACTTATGTGATCAGATGGACTGCCTGATGTCCCATTCATTTGAATAGGTTTTCCGGGATGGAACATCAGACCGTCTGTCTGATGATGTGAGTATCGGTTCTAATCTCTGGCAACAGGATAGCACTTTTGGTTTCACCCATACCCTGCCAAAAAGATAGTAACAGTAGTTATGTGTGTGCATACATTTCCACCATAAGACAAATGGTGCCTCAAATCAACATAACGTAGTCATCATACAACAGACGTTGAAATAAGTAATAAGTGTTGTCATAAGGAAATAGCAAAAGTTCACTTGCAGGCTTTGGTTCTGCAGCTATGAGCACGAACAATCAATCACCTTTTAACGAAGACCCCAGTTAATAACTAGTTTATTTCTCTTGCTGAGTAACTACAATGAGCTGTATGTTATGCAATTAGTAAATGAATATTATTTTTGGAGCTAACAGGAAAAAGTGTAAAAAAAACAACTCTGCAGCATAGTCTAAGTCCCTCCTGGGCTTTTACTGTTTATCCGACTCCTGGATTTGGTCTTAAAAGGGTACTCCGGTGGAAAATGTTTTTACCAAATCAACAGGTGCCAGAAAGTTAAACAGATTTGTAAACTACTTATCAGCTGCTGTATACTACAGAGGAAGTAGAGTAGTTATTTTCAGTCTGACCACAGTGCTCTCTGCTGACACCTCTGTCCATGTCAGGAACTGTCCGAAGCAGGAGAGGTTTGCTATGGGAAATTGCTCCAACTCTAGACAGTTCCTGACACAGATAGAGCACTGTGGTCAGACAGAAAATAACTACTCAACTTCCTTTATAGTATACAGCAGCTGATAAATACTGGAAGGAAGTAATTTACAAATCTGTTTAATTTTCTGAAGCGTGTTGATGAAAAAAAAATAATAATTGTTTTCCACCAGAGTACTCCTTTAACAACCAGGATGTTCAAGGTTGCTTCCAAAAGAGTGGTTCCAGTGTGGTATTGTGCTGTTCCATGACAGCCAGATAGAACCAGTATGTAGTGACACCGAATAGTCAGGCCGGTAAAAGTATTCAACAAGTTTAAGACTCACGATTAGAAGACTGGAACGCTGAAGGTAGTAGATCCGCTGGACCTGTGTGGCTGATGACGCGGGCCTTGCAGAATCTAAGGTGCCGCTGGTTTTCACCAGAATCCACCGCAAAGCGGGATTGGTCTTGCTGTGGCAGACGGCACCCAGATCGCTACCCCTGGCACAACTCAACCACACAGGCGGCTGAGGAGTTTAAGGCACAGGAAGGATACGGCAACTCGTGGTCAGGATAGCAGAAGGTCAGGGCAGGAAGAACAGGTGCGTAGTCGGGGTCAAAGCAGAAGGTCAGTAAGCAGGCGGCACAGGAGCAAGGTCAGAAACATGGCAAGGCAAAACTAAATAATGCTTTCTCTCAGGCTCTAGGGCAACAGAGATCTGGCAGGGGTGTGTGGGAGGTGCAGAAACGTATAACTGTGGAAAAGGTGTAAACCATAATTAGAGAAGAATGGAGATGATGTCCGTAAACAATAAAAAGCGGAGAAGACCTCGTGGACTCAGAATCCTTATGATTATAGGAGAATTCGGCCCAAGGAAGAAGATCATACCAGTCGTCCTGATGAGCAGAAACAAAATGGCGAAGATAAGTCTCCAGAATCTGATTTACCCTCTCCACTTGACCGTTAGTGTCACGATTCGGCTGGCAGAAGGTGGATCCTCTGTGCCAGAGAGGGATTGGCGTGGACCGTGCTAGTGGACCGGTTCTAAGCTGCTACTGGTTTTCACCAGAGCCCGCCGCAAAGCGGGATGGTCTTGCAGCGGCGGTAGCAACCAGGTCGTATCCACTAGCAACGGCTCAACCTCTCTGACTGCTGAAGATAGGCGCGGTACAAGGGAGTAGACAGGAGCAAGGTCGGACGTAGCAGAAGGTCGGGGCAGGCAGCAAGGATCGTAGTCAATATGGCAATAGCAGGAGGTCAAGTACACAGTAAGGACAAACACAGTAAACGCTTTCTCAAGGCTCTAAGGCAACAAGATCTGGCAGGGGAGTGCAGGGGCAGTGATCAGATATAGTCTGGGAGCAGGTGGAAGCCAATTAAGCTAATTGGGCCAGGCACCAATCATTGGTGCACTGGCCCTTTAAGTCTCAGAGAGCTGGCGCGCGCGCGCCCTAGAGAGCGGAGCCGCGCGCCAGCACATGACAGCAGGGGACCGGGACGGGTAAGTGACCTGGGATGCGATTCGCGAGCGGGCGCGTCCCGCTGTACGAATCGCATCCCCGACGGCCATGACAGTGCAGCGCTCCCGGTCAGCGGGACTGACCGGGGCGCTGCGGAGAGAGAGACGCCGTGAGTGCTCCGGGGAGGAGCGGGGACCCGGAGCGCTAGGCGTAACAGTTAGACTGAGGGTGGTAGGCAGAGGAGAAGTCCAGGTTGATGTCAAGACAAGTACAGAGAGCTCGCCAGAACTTGGAAACAAAATGAACTCCGCGGTCCGAGACGACATGACTAGGTAGACCATGTAGGCGAAAGATATGTTGTAAGAAGTGCTTCGCCAGCTGTGGAGCAGATTGGAGACCAGGTAGAGGGATGAAATGAGCCATCTTGGAAAACTGAGCAACCACAACCCAGATGACCGTGTTATTACAGGATGGAGGCAGATAATAATAAAGTCCATGGCGATCTGAGACCAAAGAGTCTCCGGGATGGGCAATGGCTGTCCCGCAGGTTTCTGCCAAGGAGACTTGTCATGGGCACAGGTAACACAGGAATGGACAAAATCGGAGACATTGCGTTCATTATGCGGCCACCAGTAATGCTGGGAGATAAGAAATAAGGTCTCTTGTACTCCAGGATGTCCTGCCAACAAAGAAGAATGACCCCATTTCAGTACCTTGTGTCTCAATCTGGCAGGCACAAATGACTTTCCAGTAAGAACGGCACCAGCTCCTACGGAAGAAGCATCAACTTCCAAAGAAAAGGGTTTCTCCGGATCAGGTCTAGTAAGCATGGGAGCAGAGGCAAACGCAGTCTTTAAGCGAGAGTAGGTCAGTTCAACCTCAGGAGGCCATGACTTGGGGTTAGAACCCTTTTTAGCGAGAGCCACTATCGGAGTGACCAAAGAAGAGAAATGGGGAATAAATTGAAGATAATAATTGGCAAATCCCAGAAAGCGTTGAATAACCGGAAGTCCAGTAGGGAGAGGCCAATCCAATTCTGCAGTCAATTTTTCAGGGTCCATCTGCAGGCTTAGATGGGAAACAATGTAACCGAAAACGGGACACTAGATTTCTCGAATAGGCATTTTTGTCTTAGAGATGATTTTTCTGAAGGCGCTCTAGAACCAGATGAACATGGGTGCAATGTTCCTCTAAATTAGAAGAGAAGATCAAGATGTCATCTAGGTACACGACAACCTCTAGGTACACGTCAAGATCTCGGAAAATATCATTGACAAATTATTGAAAAAGATCTGGAGCAATGCAGAGGCCAAAAAGCATCACTAGATACTCAAAATGTCCATCACGGGTATTGAAGGCCGTTTTCCATTAGTCTCCCTTGCGGATACGGATTATGTTATATGCTCCCCGCAAATCCAACTTAGAAAAGATCTTTGGCTCCCCGGAATCTGTCAAAAAGGTCAGAGATCCGAGGAAGAGGATAACTATTTTTGATCGTGATCTTGTAAGTCCCCTGTAGTCAATACATGGACAGAGAGGACCATCCTTCTTCCCAACAAAGAAGAAACCTGCTCCGGCAGGAGAGGAGGACTTTCGGATAAATCCCTTTTGGAGATTCTCCTGGATATATTTTGCCATAGTTTGCATCTCAGATAACAGATAAATTCTTCCATGAAGAGGTGTAGTTCCAGGCTGTAAATCAATGGGACAATCGTAAAGGACGATGTGGAGGTAGAGTCTCGGCCTGCTTCTCGCAGAATACATCTGAAAAATCTTGGTAAGGAAGAGGCAGACCAGGCCTAGGAGGAAGGAAAGAAACAGCTTTAGTCCGGACTGGCACGAGACAATGATTTTGACAGAACTGTCCCCAGCATGTACACTCTCCAGATCTCCAGTCAAGTTGCGGAGAATGCTGTTGAAGCCAAGGAAGACTGAGAAGAAGCTCTGAAGTACAGTGAGGAAGTATGTAGAATTCAATCTTTTCCTGATGCAAGGCTCCTACTTGCATTACGAGAGGCTCTGTGCGGAACAGCACCTTGCAGTCCAGGTTTTGTCCATTTCCAGTGGAAATGAACAAAGGCTTAGCCAGTCTACAAAAAGGAATACGATATTTATGGACCAAGAAGACATCTATGAAGTCACCAGCAGACCCTGAGTCCAAGAAAGCAGAAGTGCAGAACTTGGCAGAAGCATAAATTTGAACAGAAATGGTCAATCGAGGAAAGGTAATATTCACACCTAGGGACGCCTCTCTCACGTGTCCTAGGTGCGAGCATTTCCCGGATGCTGTGGACGAACAGGACAGTCTTTGAGAAAGTGCTCTGTGCTGGCACAATATAGGTACAAATTCTCACTGCGTCGTTGAGATCGTTCCTGTTGCATTAAGCGAGAACGATCCATTTGCATGGCCTCTTTGTCAAGCGGTAAGGAAGACTGTAGAGGACGACGTTGAAACACGGGTGCCAAGAGAGGAAATCGCCATGTTCGGGCAGGTTCGCTCTCCATTCGAAGTTCTTCTTGCCTCTCTGCAAAATGTATATCAATATGTGTGGCTGAATGAATCTTTTATTCTGCTAGACAGTCCTTTTTTAAGTGTACCACACAAGGCCTCGTTCCATGCCAGTTCAGAGGCGAGTGTGCGAAATTGAACTGCCTAGTCACAAACAGAGGAATTCCCTTGGCAGAGGTTCAGTAGAGCCGTTTCAGCAGAGGAGAGCTGTCAAGTTAAAGGACACGGGGTCACCACGATCACAGAGAGGAGTAGCCCAGGGCTTTTCGGGAGAATCTGGAGAATCTGTATGGCACACAGGGAGGAGACAGAAGTGTAGTCCAAATTCAAACAAAATATCAGGGCAGGCAGGACAGGTTCAGATGAGTAACAGGAAAATCAAGACAGTAAAGATGGGTTGGGCATGAATTAAGACAGGAAAGGCAGGCAAAGATCATACATTGAATATTGAAATCAGGATATCAAGCACACCTTTGCAATGGATAAACCACAGTGATGCTCAGGCACTAGGAAGTGGGTAAAGTAGCCTTAAACAGGAGATGCTGATCCAGGACAGGTATGGCACAGGTTTTAGGTGTGCAAACACCCAGTACAAGAGACAGAAAGAGCAGGTGCCCACCCCCTTGAGGAAATAAAAGCATCCTTGGAGAAAGAAGCAGCATGACGATGGGCAGAGATGAACATAGACCGAAAACCAGTGACGGCATTAGTTGCCGCCACCCCCCCCCTCTTCTTAGGTCTAGTATTGTATACCTTGGGAACTGAGCAGTCTGCCCACATACTTATGACCCTCTGGATCAACTAAGCTTTACTCTTAAAGAAAATACTGTTTGTGTTTTACCTGACTAGGTAATTTGTATCACTGCTGTTAAAGGTTAACAAACCTATTATTCTGCTGATAAAGAGGTTCTGTGTCCCTGTCATAAGGTCAGATTTGACCCTTGACTGGAGTCGTGCAGTGTCTTCATATTTCATTTTCCTTCAAAATATATATTAGCAAATATACTGACATATTTCAGCCTGCAGATGGTGAAAGATCGGTGATTAACCCCTTAAGGACCAGGCCATTTTACACCTTAGGACCAGAGCATTTTTTGAACATCTGACCACTGTCACTTTAAACATTAATATCTCTGGAATGCTTTTAGTTATCATTCTGATTCAGAGATTGTTTTTTCGTGACATATTCTACTTTAACATGGTGGTAAATTTTTGTGGTAACTTGCATCATTTCTTGGTGAAAAATCCCAAAATTTGATGAAACAATTGAAAATTTAGCATTTTTCTAACTTTGAAGCTCTCTGCTTGTAAGGAAAATGGATATTCCAAATACATTTTTTTGATTCACATATACAATATGTCTACTTTATGTTTGCATTTTTACTTTTGGAAGACACCAGAGGGCTTCAAAGTTCAGCAGCAATTTTCCAATTTTTCACAAAATTTTCAAACTCACTATTTTTCAGGGACCAGTTCAAGTTTGAAGTGGATTTGAAGGGTCTTCATATTAGAAATACCCAATAAAAGACCCCATTATAAAAACTGCACTCCCCCCCAAAGTATTCAAAATGACATTCAGTCAGCGTTTTAACCCTTTAGGTGTTTCACAGCAAAGTGAAGGAGAAAATTCACAGTCTTCATTTTTTACACTTGCATGTTCTTGTGGACCCAATTTTTGAATTTTTACAAGGGGTAAAAGGAGACAATTTATACTTGTATTTGTAGCCCAATTTCTCTCGAGTAAGCACATACCTCATATGTCTATGTAAAGTGTTCGGAGGGCGCAGTAGAGGGCTCAGAAGCGAAGGAGCGACAAGGGGATTTTTGATTTTCTGAAATGGTTTTTGGGGGGCATGTTGCATTTAGGAAGCCCCTATGGTGCCAGAACAGCAAAAAAAAAAAAAAAACACATGGCATACCATTTTGGAAACTAGACCCCTTGAGGAATGTAACAAGGAATTAAGTAAGCCTTAATACCCCACAGGTGTTTCACGACTTTTGCATATGTAAAAAAATATTTTTTTTCACTAAAATGTGTTTCCCCCCAAATTTCACATTTTTGCAAGGGTTAATAGCAGAAAATACCCCGCAAAACTTGTAACCCCATCTCTTCTGAGTATGGAGGTACCCCATAAGTTGACCTGAAGTGCATTACGGGCGAACTACAATGCTCAGAAGAGGAATCATTTGGCTTTTTGAGAGCAAATTTTGGTCGGGGTGCATGTCGCATTTAGGAAGCCCCTATGGTGCCAGAACAGCAAAAAAAAACAAAAAACATGGCATACCATTTTGGAAACTAGACCCCTTGAGAAACATAACAAGGAATAAAGTGATCCTTAATACCCCACAGGGGTTTCACGACTTGACTATGTAAAAAAAAAATTTTTGCACTAAAATGTGTGTTTTCCCCCAATTTTCACATTTTTGCAAGGGTTAATAGCATAAAATACCCCCCAAAATGTGTAACCCCATTTCTTCTGAGTATTGAAATACCCCATGTGTGGACGTCAAGTGCCCTGCGGTCGCACTACAATGCTCAGAAGAGGAGGAGCGCCATTGAGCTTTTGAAGAGTGAATTTGTTTGGAATGGTAGTCAGGGGCCATGTGCGTTTACAAAGCCCCCGGTGGTGGCAGAACAGTGGACCCCCCCACATGTGACCCCATTTTGGAAACTACACCCCTCACAGAATTTAATAAGGGGTGCAGTGAGTATTTACACCCCATTGGCATTTGACAGATCTTTGGAACAGTGGGCTGAGCAAATGAAAAATTAAATTTTTCATTTTCAAGGACCACTGTTCCAAAAATCTGTCAGACACCTGTGGGGTGTAAATGCTCACTGTACCCCTTATTACATTACGTGAGGGGTGTAGTTTCCAAAATGGGGTCACATGTTGGGGGCTTTGTAAACACATGTGGCCTTCAATTCCGGACACATTTTCTCTTCAAAATCCCAATGGCGCTCCCTCTCTTCTGAGCATTGTAGTTCGCCCACCGAGCACTTTACATCCACATTTGGGGTATTTTCTTACTCAGAAGAAATGGGGTTACAAATTTTGGGGGGCTTTTTTCCTATTTTCCCTTGTGAAAATGAAAAATTTAGGGTAACACCAGCATTTTAGTGAAAAAATATATTTTTTTTCATTTTCCCATCCAACTTTAACGAAAATTTGTCAAACACCTGTGGGGTGTTAAGGCTCACTATACCCCTTGTTACATTCCATGAGGGGTGTAGTTTCCAAAATGGGGTCACATGTCGGTATTTATTTTTTTGCGTTTATGTCAGAACCGCTGTAAAATCAGCCACCCCTGTGCAAATCACCAATTTAGGCTTCAAATGTACATAGTGCGCTCTCACTCCTGAGCCTTGTTATGTGCCCGCAGATCATTTTACGCCCACATCTGGGGTATTTCCGTACGCAGGAGAAATTGCGTTACAAATTTTGGGGGTCATTTTTCTCTTTACCTCTTGTGAAAATAAAATGTAAAGGGCAACACCAGCATGTTAGTGTAAAAAAAAAAAAATTTTTACACTAACAGGCTGGTGTAGACCCCAACTTTTCCTTTTCTTAAGGGGTAAAAGGAGAAAAAACCACCTAAAATTTGTAGTGGCCCTAAACTGTTTCCTTAAAATACGACAGGGCTCCGAAGTGAGAGAGCGCCATGCGCATTTGAGGACTAAATTAGGGATTGCATAGGGGTATTCTACGCCAGTGATTCTTAAACAGGGTGCCTCCAGCTGTTGCTAAACTCCCACCATGCCTGGACAGTCAGTGGCTGTCCAGAAATGTTGTGAGTTGTCGTTTTGCAACAGCTGGAGGCTCCGTTCTGGAAACACTGCCGTACAATAGGTTTTAAATTTTTATTGGGGGGGGGGCAGTGTAAGGGGGTGTATAAGTAGTGTTCTACCCTTTATTATGTGTTAATGTAGTGTAGTGTTTTTAGGGTACATTCACACTGGCGGAGGTTTACAGTGAGTTTCCTGTGAGGAGTTTGCACTGCAACGAAAAATTTGCCGCAGCTCATACTTGAGGTAGAAAACTTACTGTAAGCCTGCCCGTGTGAATGTACCATGTATGCTCACATGGGGGGCAAACCTCTAGCTGTTTCAAAACTACAACTCCCAGCATGCACTGACAGACCATGCAGGCTGGGAGTTGTACTTTTGCAACAGCTGGAGGCACACTGGTCGGAAAACCTTCAGTTAGATTCTGTTATCTAACTCAATATTTTCCCACCAGTGTGCCTCCAGCTGTTGCAAAACTACAACTCCTAGCATGTACTGATCACCGAAGGGCATTCTGGGAGATGTAGTTATGCAACAGCTGGAGGGATCGCAACTACAACTCCCAGCATGCTGGGATTTGCAGTTTTGCAACATCTGGAGAGCTACAGTATAGAGACCACTGCAAACTGTGGCCCTCCAGATGCTGCAAAACTACAAATCCCAGCATGCCCAGACAGCAAACAGCTGTGTGGGCATGCTAGGAGTTGTAGTTTTGCAAGATCTGGAGGGCTATAGTTCAGAGACTACCATATAGTTGTCTCAAACTGTTGCCCTCCAGCTGTTGCAAAACTACAACTCCCAGTATGTCCAAACAGCTGTCTGGGCATGCTGGGAGTTGTAGTTTTGCAACATCTGGAGTGCTACAGTATAGAGACCACTATATAGTGGTCTCGGACTGCAGCCCTCCAGATGTTGCTAGGCAACTTACCGGCTTCCGTCGGATCCAGGGAGCCTGCTGTCATCTGCAAGTCATCGCCGCCCGACGATCTCCGACACCGATCGTCGCCCGCAGCCTCCGCAGATCGGTAAGTGAACTCCGGCGCCGGTCCTCTGTCGTTCCCCCGTTCTGCCCCGCCTATTGTGGGTGGGCAGGACGGGGAAAGCGAAAGTTAACCCCCCCCGATCTGCTATTGGTGGTCGCATCTAGACCACCAATAGCAGGGATAGGAGGGGTGGCACCCCTGCCACCTCATTCCTATCCCTTCAGAGGGATCGTGGGTGTCCTAGACACCCGCGATCCCCATTATATTCCGGGTCACCATAGACCCGGAATGACCCGAAATCGCGCAAACCTGGGCAAAATCTTAATCCTTCCTGTACTTATTAGCTGCTGAATACTACAGCGGAAATTCTTTTCTTTTTGAAACACAGAGCTGTCTGCTGACATCATGAGTACAGTGCTCTCTGCTGACATCTCTGTCCATTTTAGGAACTGTCCAGAACAGCATAGGTTTGCTATGCGGATTTCCTTTTACGCTGGCAGTTCATAAAATGGACAGAGATGTCAGCAGAGAGCACTGTGCTCATGATGTCAGCAGACAGCTCTGTGTTTCAAACGGAAAAGAATTTCCACTGTAGTTTTCAGCAGCTAATAAGTACTGGAAGGATTAAGATTTTTTAATAGAAGTAATTTACAAATCTGTTTAACTTTCTGGCACCAGTTGATTTAAAAAAAAAAAAACGTTTTTCACCGGAGTACCCCTTTAAGTCCATTGCAATGTGTTGCAAAGATGCATCTGAAATGCAAGAGACCAGCAGGTTTGGCTCTGGAGACCTTGATACAGAAACTGGTGGTACATGCTGAAAGACATTCCAAAACATCCTTGGCCAGTGTAGGCCACCGATAGTGTCGAGAATGCAAGTCAAGAATTTTGCAGACTTCAGAGTGATTGGCATACTTAGAATTGTGTCCCCACGTGAGCAATTGTTTCCGTCTACCAGATGGGACAAAAGTATCCTGGTTGAATTAAACAAAATGAAAAAAAAAAATATATATATATATATATATATATATATATATATATATATATATATCATTATAAAATTAATAGTGATACATTACTTTTAATTCCCAAAGTAATTATGTGCTTAAAATGTCCTAAATGCCAAAACCACAGCAACGTTTTTAACATATCTATATTTATATAATTATTTACTCTAATCTAAATATTTTTCTAGAAAAAAAATAAAAGTTTACACTATGAAACTTAAATGCTGGCTGGTCATACTTCACCGGGCTGTTAATTTTTGTTAGTTGAGCACTGCGAAAAATTCATCAAAACATCACATGTATTTTAATAGGAAATTAAACACATCTTTATTAAATCTAAGTGACGACAAGCTCCATCAAGCATTGGAGCCCATATTGAGGATGGTGTGACAACTTTATAACTCAGAAACATTTGTGTGTGAATGTCTTTAGAGTAGGAGTAGTAATACATAAAATGGTATCCCAACGTTATCAGACAATATTTTTCAGATCAATATCATTTTATTACATTTATAGGGCTTAAAGGGGTACTCCCGTGGGAAAATCTTAATCCTTCCAGTACTTTTTAGGGGCTGTATACTAAAGAGAAATCCAAAAAAGAAATGCATTTCCTTTGATGTCATGACCACAGTGCTCTCTGCTGACCTCTGCTGTCCATTTTAGGAACTATCCAGAGCAGCATATGTTTGCTATGGGGATTTTCTCCTGCTCTGGACAGTTCCTAAAATGGACAGCAGAGGTCAGCAGAGAGCACTGTGGTCATGACATCAGAGGAAATGCATTTCTTTTTTGGATTTCTCTTTAGTATACAGCCCCTAAAAAGTACTGGAAGGATTAAGATTTTTTAATTGAAGTGATTTACAAATCTGCTTAACTTTCTGGCACCAGTTGATATAAAAAAAAAAAAGTTTTCCACGGGAGTACCCCTTTAACCCCTTAAGGACCCAGCCCATTTATACCCTAATTACCCGGCCATTTTGTGAACATTTGATCACTGTCACTTTAAGCATTAATAACTCTGGGATGCTTTTACCTTTCATTCTGATTCCGAGGTAGTTTTTTTCGTGACATATTCTACTTTATGTTAGTGGTAAATTTTCGCCGATACTTGAATCATTTCTTGGTGAAAAATTCCAAAATTTAATGAAAAAATTGAAAATTTGGTATTTTTCTAACTTTGAAGCTCTCTGCTTGTAAGGAAAACAGACATTCCAAATAAATTATATTTTGATTCACATATACAATAGGTCTGCTTTATATTTTCATCATAAAGTTGACATGTTTTTACTTTTGGAAGACATCAGAGGGCTTCAAAGTTCAGCAGCAATTTTCCAATTTTTCACAGAATTTTCAAAATCTGAATTTTTCATGGACCAGTTCAGTTTTGAAGTGGATTTGAAGCGCTTTCTTATAAAAAAAAAAATACCCCATAAATGACCCCATTGTAAAAACTGCACCCCTCAAAGTATTCAAAATGACATTCAGAAAGTTTGTTAACCCTTTAGGTGTTTCACAGGAATAGCAGCAAAGTGAAGGAGAAAATTCAAAATCTTCATTTTTTACACTCGCATGCTCTTGTAGACCCAGTTTTTAAATTTTTAAAAAGGGGTAATAGAAGAAAAAGCCCCCCAAAATTTGTAACCCAATTTCTCTCGAGTAAGGAAATACCTCATATGTGGATGTCAAGTGTTTGGCGGGCGCAGTAGAGGGCTCAGAAGGGAAGGAGCGACAATGGGATTTTGGAGAATGAATTTAGCTGAAATGGTTTTGGGGGGGCATGTCACATTTAGAAAGCCCCTATGGTGCCAGAACAGCAGAAAAACCCCACATGGCATACCATTTTGGAAACTACACCCCTCAAGGCACGTAACAAGGGGTCCAGTGAGCCTTAACACTCCACAGGTGTTTGACGACTTTTTGTAAATGAAAAAATAAATTTTCTTCACTAAAGTGCAGTTTTCCCCCCAAATTTATCATTTTTACAAAGGGTAAGGGGAGAAAATGCCCCCCAAATTTGTAACCCCATCTCTTCTGAGTATATAAATACCCCATGTTAGGACATAAAATGCTCTGTGAGCGAACTACAATGCTCAGAGTCCCATTTAGCTTTTGGAAAGAAAATTTAGCTGAAGAGGTTTTTGGGGGGCATATCGCATTTAGGAAGCCCATATGGTGCCAGAACAGCAAAAAAAAAAAAAAAAGAAAAACCCCACATGGCATACTATTTTGGAAACTACACCCCTCAAGGATCGTAATAAGGGGTACAGTGAGCCTTAACACCCCACTTTTTGTGAAAGTTGGATGTGTAAATGAAAAAAAAAATTTCACAAAAATGCTGTTTTTTGCCCAAATTTTACATTTTTACAAGGGGTAATAAGAGAAAATGACCCCCAAAATCTGTAACCCCATGTCTTCTGAGTATGGAAATACCCCATGTGAGGATGTCAAGTGCTCTGCTGGCGCACTACAATGTTCAGAAGAGGAGTAGCGCCATTGAGCTTTTTGAAAGAGAATTTGTTTGGAATGGAAGTAGGGGGCCATGTGCGTTTACAAAGCCTCCCGTGGTGTCAGAACAGTGAACCCCCCCCCCCCCACATGTGATGCTATTTTGGAAACTACACCCCTCACAGAATTTAATAAGGGTGCAGTGAGTATTTACACCCCACTGGCGTTTGACAGATCTTTGGAACAGTGGGCTGTGCAAATGAAAAATTACATTTTTCATTTTCACGGTTCACTGTTCCAAAAATCTATCAGACACCTGTTGGGCGCAAATGCTCATTGTACCACTTATTACATTCTGTGAGGGGAGTAGTTTTTACAAAATTGGGTCACATGTGTCCATTGTTTTGGCGCTATGGGGGCTTTGTAAACACACGTGGCCTTCAATTCCGGACAAATTTTCTCTTCAAAATCCAAATGGCGCTCCTTCTCTTCTGAGCATTGTAGTTCGCCCGCAGAGCACTTTACATCCATATATAGGGTATTTCCTTACTCAGAAGAAATGAGGTTACAAATTTTGGGGGGCTTTTTTCCTATTTTCCCCTTGTGCAAAATGAAAAATTTAGGGTAACACCAGTATTTTAGTGAACATTTTTTTTTCTTCATTTTCCCATCCAACTTTAATGAAAATTCGTCAAACACCGGTGGGGTGTTAAAGCTCACTATACCCCTTGTTACGTTCCGTTAGGGGTGTAGTTTCCAAAATGGGTTCAAATGTGGGAATTAATTTTTTTGCGTTTGTCAGAACCACTTTAAAATCAGCCACCCCTGTACAAATCACCAATTTAGGCCTCAAATGTACATAGTGCGCTCTCACTCCTGAACCTTCTTATGCGTCCGCAGAACATTTTACGCCCACATATTGGGTATTTCCGTTCTTAGGAGAAATTTTGTTACAATTTTTGGGGGTCTTTTTTTTTTTTTGCTTTTACCACTTGTCAAAATAAAAAAGTATGGGGCAACACCAGCATGTTAGTGTAAAAAAAATATTTTTTTTTTTTTACACTAACAGGCTGGTGTAGCCCCCAACTTCTCCTTTTCATAAGGGGTAAAAGGAAAAAAGCCTCCCAAAATACGGAGTACGGAAATACCTCATATGTTACCCTAAACTGTTTCCTTGAAATACGACAGGGCACTGAAGTGAGAGAGCGCCATGTGCTTTTGACGACTGCATAGGGGTGGACATATTCTACGCCAGTGATCCCCAAACAGGGTACCTCCAGCTAAACTCCCAGCATGTCTGGACAGTCAGTGGCTGTCCGGAAATGCTGGGAGTTGTTGTTTTGCAACAGCTGGAGGCTCTGTTTTGGAAACACTGCCGTACGATACGTTTTTCATTTTTATTGCGAGGGGGTGTTTTACCCTTTATTATGTGTTAGTGTAGTGTAGTGTTTTTAGGGTATATTCACACTGGCGATCTTTTACGGTGAGTTTCCCGCTAGGAGTGTACATTCACATGGGAGGGGGAGGGCAAACCTCCAGCTGTTTCAAAAGGGTGCGTTGCATTAGGGTGCGTTCACACTACGGAATTCCCACGGAACTCCGCGAGCGGAATTCCACGGTGTGAACTTAACAGTGTGAATGAGTCTCCGCAAGACCCGTTCACACTGCGGAATTTCCGCGGCAGACAATTCCGCCGCTGAAATTGTTTCGTGCAAAGAAAGAACATGTTCATTCTTTGCGTGGATTCCGCGAGGCTGTCAATGGTGACGGCTCAGTGCCCCACGACCTTCGCGCCAAAGCAACTTCGTCGGCGGCTGCCTGGTGGAATCTCCGCTCGCGGAATTCAGCGAGCAGAGATTCCGCAGTGTGAACGCACCCTTACTGACAGACTGTGCATGCTGGGAGCTGTACTTTTGCAAAAGCTGGAGGCACACTGGTTGGGAAACCTTCAGTTATCTAACTCAGTATTTTCCATCCAGTGTGTCTCCAGATGTTGCAAAACTTCAACTCCCAGCATGTACTGATCGCCGAAGGGCATGCTGGGATTTGCAGTTTTGCAACATCCGGAGGGCTACAGTTAGAGACCACTGCACAGGGATCTCTAAACTGTGGCCCTCCATATGTTGCAAAACTACAAATCCCAGCATGCCCAGACAGCAAACTTCTGTGTGGACATGCTAGGAGTTGTAGTTTTGCAAGATCTAGAGGGCCACAGTTTAGAGATCACTGCACAGTGATCTCCAAACTGTAGCCCTCCAGCTGTAGCAAAACTGCAAATCACAGCATGCCCACACAGCAAATAGCTGTCTGGGCATGCTGGGAGTTGTAATTTTGCATACAAACACAAAGATTGCAGCGGCAAATTATATAAAAAAAAATAAAAAATTATCAGATTTTTTTTTATCTCAGAATTTTTTTTAAGGCTCTCAAAGCACTTTTTTGATCAAAATGTGTCCCCCACCATCCACCACGTGGAGGTGGCCGTTTTCCGATGGGTCCCTCACCTCTGCTGTGCATATAGCCTCTTGTCTGGGTGATATGCTAGATCCAACATTCCCTCAAAGTTGCATGAAACAAAAAACAGTTGAGGAGTTGTAGTTTTGCAACATCTGGAGGGCTACAGTATAGAGACCACTGTATAGTGGTCTCAGACTGCAGCCCTCCAGATGTTGCTAGGCCACTCACTGGCTTCTGTAGGATCCAGGGAGTCGCATCGCCGTCCTCTTCTCCCGCCGATCCCCGTCCCAATCGCAGCCCACAGCCGTCGCCGATGGGTAAGTGGACTTCGGCGTCCTGCCCCGCCTATTGTGGGTGGGCTGAACGGGGAAAACTAAAGTTAACCCCCCCGCCCTGCTAATGGTCATCGCATCTTGACGACCAATAGCAGGGATAGGAGGGGTGGCACCCCTGCCACCTCCCTTTTATCCCTTCAGGGGGATCGTAGGTGTCATGGAAAACCGCAATCCCCCTTATATTCCGGGTCACCATAGACCCGTATGACCTGGAATCAGTGCAAATCGCAGGTGTGAATTCACTTGCGATTTGCACCGATCGCCAACATGGGGGGTCTGATGACCGCCCTGGGCATTTGCATGGGGTGCCTGCTGGTACGCCCTGGGTCCTTAAGTCCCTATGTGGTTAACGGGGACTTTTTTTTATATACAGTTAGTGATATGGGAAGTTTTTTAAAAAAAGTTGAAAAAATCCACACCATATATTATATATATGTATTAATGAGTACCTGTCACCAAACCATATTTTCTAAACTAACTCCCCTCCTGCCCTTTTTTTTTTTCTCTTCCGAGCCTTAAAAAGCTCTGTATCATATCTTTCCCCTTGCTTACATTGTGTGAGCTCCCGGACGGAGAAAGTGGGTGTTCCCCAGCAGGCGCAATGTCACTGAAGCCTACAAGAGCTGTGCCTCCCCATGCCCCACACACACTTCCTGAGTTTGGTCTCCTGCCAGGCCTGGAGGAGACCATAATAACTGTCTGACTTGTACAGGGAACAGAATAGAGACACCTAGTGGGCGTTTTTTCAATCACATTAAAAACATATAAAAGGTTGAGAATTTTAAAAAGTAACAGCAAAGTGTCACAATTACATACGGAACAATAAATTAAAAGTTTAGTTTGGTGACAGATACTCTTTAAAGGGGTTATCCATCGGGGGGGGGGGGGGGGGTTTAAAGGGGTACTCCGGTGGAAATTTATGTATAGATTTTTTAATCAACTGGTGCCAGAAAGTTAAACAGATGTCTCTTCTGTCACGACCACAGTGCTCTCTGCTGACACCTCTGTCCATTTTAGGAAGTGTCTAGAGCAGCACATGTTTGCTATAGGGATTTTCTCCTGCTCTTTCTCCAGTTCCTGACATGGACAGAGGTGTCCGCAGAGAGCACTGTGGTCGTGACAGAAAAGAAATCCAAAATGAAAATTATTTCCTCTGTAGTCTACAGCCGCTAATATGTACTGGAAGTATTAAGATTTTTTTTTAATAGAAGTAATTTACAAATATGTTTAACTTCCTGGCATCAGTTGATTTAAATAAATAAAAAAGTTTGCCCACTTGCAAGAATGCCCACTTAAAAGCATTACCGCGGAACTTTCCATTTAATACTTCGCCAAAAACTAAGCATTTTCCTAATATACTTCATTAAAAAAATGTATTGCTAAAAATGTGAAAAAAAAAATAGTTAAAAATAAAAATTGCACCTTATAACCCGCAATCATTGCGCGGAGTGTGGAGGTGATCTCCCCGGGTCAGCGGCACCACTGTGCACTGCTTTCTTCATATCTCCCACGGCAGCAAGACTGAGCTGCTATGATTTTGGGTCACTTTGTCCCTACATCAGGGTATCGTGAGTAACCCCTTGGCCAGTGTTTCTCAAGCCCGGGCCTCAAACACCAGGTCCTGTTTTCAGGATTTCATTAGTCTTTCACAAGTGACATGACTGTGGTGATGCCTGATTCACCGACCATAATTATATCACCTGTGAAAGACTAAGGAAATCATGAAAACATGACCTGTTGGGGGTACTTGAGGACAGCGCTTGAGAACACTGCCCTATTATCCCTGACTGAGCCACTGAGGATTCTACTGATACAGGTAAATGAAACAAGTAGGGAGTGTTTTGGGTCATTCAGAGTACAATAGGGAGAGGTTCCTGTGAGGGGTGGCCTCTTTTAAGGGCAAGTAACCCTTACCAAGAATGGTATATTAGGGTAAACTAGAATACATCTGGCCCTACAATCTCATCCACATCTCTAGGAGGCTCCCCACACCTGTCCCTACAGACTATTTTATCTGCATACTTAGCAGTAATTTGTGTGCATATATTACACCTGTCCCTACAGACTATTGTACTTCCATATATAGCAGTAAGATGTTGTGCATACATAACATTTTGTGGATTACTGTTGCACTTATTTGGGTCATTATTAGGTTGTTCTTGGCCTTTTATCCTTGTTTATTAAAAGTTATGTTTTTTTGCCTATCCTCAGAATTAGTTTTTGCATTTAAAAAAAATGGCACTAGGGGGTCTCGGTCTCAAATTTTACAAACAAATACAGAAAACCAAGCCTTTTTGGGCCATCAAAAAAGTACCATTTTCTCTGAGGTGAGGTGTGGTTATCTCCATGCTGAGCCTCAGTGCAGTGTATAATCCAGCTTTTACCTGAGCGATCCAGACAGCTTGCAGTCTTTAAGAAGAGAAGCATTTACATGCACACTGACCAGCAATACAAGGTGCTAAACTATTTATATGCAAAATGGTTTCCCTTTGGTCATTTTATATGTATTTGCACCATATAATGTAGGTTCCACGTGGCTGCTTTAGGGTTATTAAAAGCATGCACTTTGGTCACAAAGCTGTGAAAAAAAAATGTTTTGACACAAAAAACATGTTTTTCTTCTGTGCTTGCACCATATAGTTTCACATGGCAAAACATTTTTGTGTAGACCTCATGACAGGAGGGGGAGGAGAGGAGCTCATCATGCTCCTGGAGAAATACCACCAGCCTCGCAGAGAAATGCAGAAAGGTTTAGCATAGTAATACTTACATCAAAATGTATGTTACATATTAACACATGCATATTATTATGCATACAGGTCTTAGGGCCCAATACTACACTGACAAGTAAACCTGTACTTAACTCCAACATTCCTGCAGTGACTGATGTCCTGCTTTGGTCCCAGGCTGCACACAAATCATGATGCTTCAGCCAGGAGTGACGTTGGGGCCCAGAGTATCATACTGCTCCTTAGCCAATCACTAGGCGCAGTTATGTCCATAACTAGGCCAGTAATTGGCCAGTATGGCACTCCGGGCCCAATGCTCAATCGTTTGTGATAGGAAAAAAGATTGCAGCCAGGCACTGGAGCGGGACAACGGAGACACTGCTGGAACGTTGGATGCAAGTAAAGGTTAAGTGGGCATTCGCTAGATAACCCTTTAACCCCTTAACAACCACGGACGTAAATGTACGGCAGGAAGTCCCCTCAACTGCCTCCGGCCGTGTTCTTGGGTTTTCTGCTGAGATCGAGCAGACCAGAGCAGAAGATAGCTGATAGCACTGAACGTATTAGCAATCAACTGATTGCTATTGATAGTCCGCTATGGGGACATGTGTAAAAAAAATTAAAATAAAAAGTGAAAATTGTGGTTTTCATTTAAATTTCTTCTAAAAAAAATAATTCTTTGGGTTCGCCATAAATTTTTTGGTAAAATGAGAGGTTTCATTACAAAGTACAATTGGTCACGCAAAAAAAAAAAAACAAGCCCTTATATGGGTCTGTATATGGAAATATAAAAGTTATGAATTTTAGGACAAAACTAAAAACGTAAAAAATAAATTTGACCTGGTCCTTAAGGTCAAAATGGGCTTGGTCCTTAAGGGGTTAAGCAGACAGGCCATTTTAGCCTTGAGAACACCGCTAATTTACATTTTTGTTTTTTTTCTCCTATCTTTTTAAGAGCCATAACACTTATTTCTCCATTCACAGATCCATATGAGGGCTTGTTTTTTTGCGGAACCAATTGCACTTTGTAATAAAACCTTTAATTTTACTTTACCATACAATGTACAGCGCAACAAAAAATATATTTTTTTCAAAAAAGGGGGTGGGGATTGAAAAGAGAAACGCAATTTTGCAACTTTTAAGGTTTTTCATTTTTATGCAGTGCACTTTACAGTAAAACTGATAAAAATACTGTTTTCACACCTTTTCTATTATTGTACTGCTTTTAAAAAACAAAGTGTATGTTTAAAATTGCCCTATTCTGACCTCCTACAACTTAATTTTTTTCCCATATATGACACTGTATGGGGGCTAATTTTTTGCCCAATCGGTAGTATTTATTGGTACCACATTTGCATACATGTGATATTATTACATTTTTTTTCTGAGATGTGATAAAAATCAACAATTTTGGACTTGCTAATATTGTTCAGTGCTATACAAGGCTGTCTGGGCATGCTGGAAGTTGTAGTTTTGCAACAGCGTGAGACTGTTTGGAAAACACTAGCTTAGTCAAATGGTCCTGGTGTTAAAGGGAAACTGAACTCTTCAGTGAGGTTCCTACATCAATTATGGCTGATTAAATCCATGTTCACACATCCGGAACGTCCGCACGGAAACTCTGTGCAGATATTCGCAGACTGCGGACTGCATGGCAATGCATTCAGTGAGGATTCCTCAGAAAGAATGGATATGTTCAATTCTTTCTGCAGACAGAAATTAGAATTTCCACATCAGAAACATCTGGCGTGGAAATTCTGCAGTGTGCACAGCGTGGCAGAATCCCATTGAATACAATGGCAGAATTCCACACAGAAATTTCGGACGTGTGAACATGGCCTAAGGGTTCCTAACAAAACAGTATTGACCTGCAGACCCTTTAAGCATGCCGATGTTCAAATTTACAGCAGATAACATTGAGCAGCAAAAAGTCTTTGAACTTAGTTGTAAGTTGAATTGCCAAGTGTAAGAAATCTCGTCAGTTACAACAGGTCACTATGTATCTAGCGAGAATTGAAAAAACAAAAAGGTTAGTTGGAAATAATTAAGGAGATTTGTGAACCCGGTAACATCCTCTGTCACTTGTGTCGGCACTCAAATGTCTTTGTGACCACTGTCTTCTCTTTCTATAATTACTTTATGCAAATACTAATGAAATCAATAGATAATAGAAATCCAACACCACATACATAATTTGTTTGAATGAACCATCACTTCAATGCATGTCTGCTGTTAAAGAAGCACAACGGTTATTTGTTTTTTTGCTTTAATAGTGCAGCATAGGATATTATTAAACAAAAATGCAGAGGTTCTTGTGTATGCCATGTACTTACCCGTTTTATCTGATGAGGCAGACATGAGTTTGGCTCCATACTGGTTTACAATTCCTGGCTAAGGGTGTGGAGTTTGATCCTTGCACCTTGTCATCTATTTAGGCTGCTAGTGCTGAAGTTCCTACCCAGGTAAAGAGATTAGATTTGAAAGTGGGTTGGCGTAAATTCAAACTACAAGCAGTTTTGAAGTTTTCTTATTCGAACTGGGTTTTTTAAGCAAGTTTTTACTGCGGTGATTTTTCAAAATCACTGTAAAAATGGGAAAGGCAGCAAGAAACACAATGTGTGAACATAGCCTCATGAGAGATGTATATCTTGATCCTATAGAGAGAGCAACAGCAGTATGCAAGACAGAGCTGGGTGAGGGAACTATTTCAGCTTTCGCTTCAGGCAGAGAAAAAAAAAGCTAAAATAAGCTAAAATATAAAATATATTGGTGTTCAATATTATATGTACCTCAAAAAGGTGCCATTAAAATATGACTTCTTCCACCCAAAATACAAAAGAGCTACATAAAAAAAATTACAACACTGTGCCTGTTCTACAACAAAATTAGTGCTCCAAAAGCCAATGGTGTTCTATCTTTACTGAGCCCTGCTGTGAGTTCAAACTGCTGTTTATAGCCACACCTGGGATACTTGAAAGAATTTACATAAGTTTTATTATGCTATTTAATCAATAAAGTATATTTATTGATTAAATATAAAGTATATTTTTTGTGTCTGTTTGGTGTGAGTCTAAACACCCAGACCCCCAAAGCTCATAACTCCATGTCCTCATTAAAGTCAAAAAGTTGAACAAACTCATGGACTCAAAATCATGGGGGTAAAGAAGGGTTGGGCATGTTGGATTTCAACTACCCAACCTTTTAGTCTCAGTGGGGGAGATTTATCAAAACCTGCCCAGAGGAAAAGTTGCTGAGTTGCCCATAGCAACCAATCAGATCGCTTCTTTCACTTTTAACAAGGCCTCTGCAAAATGAAAGACGCGATCTGATTGGTTGCTATTGGCAACTCCGCAACTTTTCCTCTGGACAGGTTTTGATATATCTCCCCCCAATATGTATATGCGTATGGGGAGATCAAGCGTTTGGCCAACAGCTGCTGGAGGTGCATGGCCACCTTAGAAAAACTACTACCGTATATACTCGAATAGAAGTCGAGGCCCCTAATAAGACCCCAAAAACTAGGGATCGACGGATTATCGGTTTGGCCGATATTCACGATTTTGGAAGTTATCGGTATCGGCAATCACCTTGCCGATAATCCGATAATGCCCGTCCCCCGCCGCACCCCCCACCACCGCGCCGCATCAGCCACCCACCCCACCACGCCGCACCCCCCACCGCTGCCCCATTGCCTCCCCCATCCCCTGTTCCCGGGGTCTATTTCTGGCTCCTGCGCGTCCTGTGTTACGCTGTGCAGCGCAATGACGAGTGACGTCATCAACGCAACGTCACCATGATTGCGCACAGTGACAGATCAGGAGGACGGCACCGAAGACAGAAGTAGAGTGGACCTTGGGTCCCGGTAATTATAAAACCGGGAATGGGGGAGGCAATGGGGCAGCGGTGGCGGTCTCTGGCCGGAGCGGTGCAGTGGGGAGGGCGCGGTGCAGTGGCAGGACTCAGGACCCCAGGAAGGGCAGGGGGAGAGAAGCGGGCGGTGGTGGCGGTCTCTGGCACCACAAAAGCCGCTGCAGTTAAGTGATTTAAAGCGCCCACTTTAAATCGATGATCTGCTGCGGTGTTTCCGGGGGGGGGGGGGGGGGCATAAATAGCCGATAACTTAGACCAGAATATCAGTATAAGTTATCGGCTATCGGCCCTAACCTCGACAGAGTATTGGCATCAGTATCAGCCCTAAAAAAACTATATCGGTCGATCCCTACCAAAAACCCAGGAAAAGTTATTGACTTGACTATAAGCCTAGGGTGGGAAATACATAATCTCCCCATGTAATCATCCAGACCCTCGTCATCATCCACCCCCCTTCATCATCACCGCCTGTCAATCCCTTCATCAGTGGTCTTCAACCTGCGGACCTCCAGATGTTGCAAAACTACAAATCCCAGCATGCCCAGACAGCCACCGGGGGGGGCCCTCTTCTCCGCGCCCGGCCCCGGACTAGTGATGTTGCCTTGACAACAACGCACAGGGACGTTCATGCGTGTCCCTGTGCGTCGTCGTCAAGGCAACGTTACTAGTCCGGGGCCAGGCCTGGAGAAGAGGGCCCCCCGGGTGAAAATGGACAGTCCGGAACGACTAACCCTCCCCACATGACGGTCCCTGCAGTATAGATGGGCCGGACCAGCTCACCCTTCCTTCCCACCAAGAGGAGGCGAGTAGAAAACTAAAGGGGTTGTCTGGATGATGACGAAGGCTGCAGTGGTCTTCAACCTGTGGACCTCCAGAGGTTTCAAAACTACAACTCTCAGCATGCCCGGACAGCAGATGGTTGTCCGGGCATGCTGGGAGTTGTAGTTTTGCAACATCTGGAGGTCCGCAGGTTGAAGACCACTGAGAAGGGATTGACAGGCGGAGAGTTCACTCGAGTATAAGCCGAGGGGGATGTTTTCAGCATGCAAAAAAAATAGAGTATATACGGTATATAAAATGTATTGTTCATTTTGTTGCCTGTATATTCAAGAATCCTACTTCCAGTTGGAAAAGCAAAAATAGACTAAGGTTGTAGCAAAATAAAAGGCTACACAAGTCCAGTGTAAACAATCAAACCCTTTATTGTGTAAATTACATTAGAGCGCTGTAAAAAATAACCTGTTAAAAGAGTGAGAAACAGTAGATTGGTAGAGGTAGTAGGAAAATTTATGTAACAGTCCACAGATGGTTAACAGGAGTGTGTCAGGCCAAAAAGTAATTTTAAAAGCTGATCAAAACAGGTTGACTAAATAAATAACAAAAAAAAAAAATCATTTTAAATACTATAGCCTAGCAGATTTCTACATTAACAAATCAACACAATACTGATGATAAAATAAGAGCACAAAAGCTACACCACTAAGTAGGGTGATAATACAGAACAAAAATAAAAAATTAAATTGTTAGAATCCATGGAGATTTATTTTTAATGCTTGTTGAATTCTGTGAATCTTCTTTCTGAACTGTACACAGCATGTAATTACCTACAATCATTTCCCCCTAACAGTTCTTCTCCATAAAGAAACACTGATGTTGTAAACTTTGCCGATTAATACCAACATAGCATCAGTGACAGTCATGCTTCCTGCCATTTGTCAGATGTTCTTCAAGACTGTGCCAAAATGAAAGAGGACCTCTATTTAATTGTACGATCACTGAAAGCTAGACTGTTTAATACCATAGTTGTCATGTTTTTAATGTTTTGATAATAATAGACCATATATTATACCATTTAATCACTGTGCCTTTCCAAACATTCACATTAAACAAAGGGAAGGAGCAATCCGCTAATGGAAATAAAATGTAGCTAGTTAAAATGGAACTGAATTATACATATATTTTCATATAAGTAAAGACATGGAATGCCTCCATAACAGAGAAATGCTTCAAAACAAAAGCATCTCACATCTATTGCCTAGCCAGGCAATACTGAGGACTGCGGAATTAATAAATCAAAATATTTGAAGTGGGGGGAAAAAAATTGTATTTTTATTTTTTTTAAAGGATTTGGGGGTTCGGAATTCTGGTATACCTATATAAAAAGGACTTAAAAATATTGGTAGGATCTTCAATAAAACAATAAACTAGATTAAAATATTTGTTGGGAAAACACGCACATGAAAAAAAAAAAAAGCATTTTTTTTATTTTACATTTTTTTTTTATCATAAGCCCAGATTCTACAAAAAAAAAAAAAAAAGCTATTCTTTATAGTACAAAGTAAACTGTTGCTCTCACCAGTATTAAAAGGTTAGATTTATATCTGTACATGTAAAATTATTGCTTCTTTTGAAAAATATATTTAGCATGCTAGGATTTTTATACCCATTTCTGCCTTTATAAAAGGTTACAATAGAAAAACAAAAAAACACTAGTAAAGCTTTTGCAAATTTTTTTTTCACAGAACATTTTCTTTCAAGGCAGCAGTAACTTTTCTTGATAATGCATAAAATCATATGTGCAAAAACTGAGACTCTTAGAGGCATTGCTGTAGCACATAGTGTCACAGCAACAAGGAGAAAAAAATTAAAATTTTAAAATATTTCTATCTATGGAATACATAGGTAAGTCCCAGTCAGTATCACACAGCATGAACGCCTTCTGGACTGAAGGGTTAAAGTGGAGTACACTGCTTCATTTGCTTTTATTTACCATCACCTCACCATAAAAATGTCGCTACAGAAGAGGTATATAAAGCTTTTTATATCTCATTTTCCTCCCCCCCCCCCCAACAACCTGAATGCCACCAACAGAAACAAATTAATAAAGTAACATTTTTAAACATGCTATAAACAGGAAAAAAAAAATTATATATATCTTAAGACCTCTCTCAAGGTACCGGCTTGGAGAAGGGTGGTTTTTGAAGAGGGGAGATTCATCCATGCGCATTTCTTTAATTGTTTAAATTTTCTATCTAGTACAGTACTAAAATCTGCAGCTGATGTGTGGCAATAACAAAAAGGGAAAAAGATAAAAACAAACAACTTGCATAATCTTTTACGCGCAGGTTTAAGAAAGTAGCCCTATTAGAAAAAGGTCCTGAGAGTAAAATGAATAAGCTTCCCCCCTGTATTAGTGTTCATGGAGCATCATGTTAAGTGTTTTGTTGTTCATTTTCTGTCACCACGTGGAACATCCTTGAATGAAAGACCACGAACATCATAGCAAGATCTTCAGATTGAGCAACTGCATATTCTTATGCATCATCACTGAGCAGTCCGGCTTATAGCAGATCAGTGGTAGATTAATTCAAAGCGGTTCTTGTGCCTCGTCTCTGTTACTCGCTTGTCATACTCACAAGTAGTCCTCTGAATTAGGCAACAGATCAGTGCTTACAATTACATATGGTCCATATTGGGTCATGCTGTACCTTTTCCTTCCATCCAGTGTCTGCAGAAAATCTGCTGCATTAGTAAGTGTCTTAGGTCATCTCAACATCTGCCATTTTTTTTTACTTTTCTTTTTTAAAACAAAGTCTGAAACTTTAAACTAAAAAAATTAAGGAATTAAAATGATATGGATGTATATTCTCCTACATCTTCATTTAGTATAAATTGTTAAGTAGCACAGATATACTCCTGTACTAGGGATAGGTCAATACACAATGTTTTCTTCACTTTGATACAACAGCCCCAGGGACTTGATGATTTGAAGGCAAATTTTCCAGCTGTTCATCCATGTAACTGTTGGGATTGTCACCTTGGGGTCGAAGAAGTTGCTTGTCTGGGTACTCGCTGTTATCGAAAGGTACCCGGTGCACACATTGCACATGTGTCTTTAGGTTCCCTTTTTGAGAGGCACTGTATGGACAATATCTGCACTGGAATGGTCTCTCCCCTAGGAAAAGACAAGAAACATCACTTTTTTCACAGCATTACAGATTTCTAAACTGTTACATTTCTAAAATGTAAGATCTGGTTAAATTACATTTCTCACATCTCTTTTTTAACAACAAATATGACCTGGAAAATAACAGTATATGATCCAAGGTCACAATTAAGAAGGGAGAATGGAAGGAAACAGATGACAGAAGTACAAAAGCAGAGGGAAGATGTAAAAATGATAGACAAAGAAAAAGGTTCAGTGTGTGTCCACACAAAGAAGAGAAGTAAAGTATTACTCTCACACATCTGTCAAAACCTCACAGGCTTTGTAGCAATTTCCATAAAGAAACACAATGATGAACAAATAGGGGGTTCTAAGTACAGGGAAAAGCAAGTTAAAATGTGAACTCATGTGAGCCTGAAGCATTCATAGAACTGTTCCACAATGACATTCTGAACATCACAGAACAATGGCATGTTCCTGACATCACACGGCACAGCTTAATGTTTAATTAATACATTAACCGTATGCAGAGCTAATTACAAAGTGAACGGCATCAAGAGAAACCAGCCAGGCAAATGATTTTGAGGGGCGAGGAACGCTCCCATCCCAGGCACAAATGTGTGTGGATTATAGATTTATACAGATACATAGAGATTGTCCTTTTCATACCCATGTTGCGTATGCATGACATTACATTGTAGTTAACAGTAAAATACATTGCACACCACTTTACTTTCCAAGGCTTTAAGATCACTTTTACTCCAATTTATTGGCTACAAATGAATATAGATTTCCATATATTCGTTCATAGTCCATTATTTTGATTAATGGAACACCTATACTACAGCAAAATGAATTCAAATAACATTTGCAGTTAGGGAAAATAATGTATTATTCATTACAAACCTGTAAACAAAATACAGTCAAGTGTAAAAAATAAATTTCTAATGACTCACAACATCAATTTACGGTATATGGAGGGTTTTCCTGTTTGTTGTAGTTTTTTTATTTTTTTTATTTAAAAATAGTTTTTGTGCAAACTATAAAAGGTATTACTGTACTACAATATAAAAATAAATACACAGATTTATATACAAACATTCCTACTTTATTCCTAATATATGTTCATTTATTCGGCAACAGATTGTCTGAAATTCCAATCTCTGAGTCTCCAAAAGCACTGCTAGATATAGTTTGTCATTAGTCCGAAATAAATACACATTTAAAAACATATGGCTTTTGTGCAGTTTTCTCATTGGCCACTAGAGGTCAGCACAATAATCCAAAATGGTGGGGAAAGAAAAATATCTTGTTCATCATGAAACTGAAGGTTACTACTTCATAACAACTTGTGCATTATTAACTGAAATGACTGGGTGTGACTGAGCTACAATAAGCAACTCTGAAGGCCCAAGTTCAAATAGTAAGTCCAGGTAAAATTCAAACAAAGTTGTTATTCTTCATCTATAAAATGGTTTTAGTTTATGTCATGTGGCATTGTTATTAGGAGGATAGAAAGGTACATCTCATGGTCACAAAAACTTTGCATGTTGGAGCTCAATTCAATAATAATTTTTTTTTTTTTTTAAAGTTGAGTGTAAATGGGCCAAAAAGGAGTTTTATATAAATATGCAATATACAACTTTAAATATTCTGTTTCAATTTGTCAACATTTTCTGATAAGATCTCTGATCATCAGTGAATGGAAATGACCTGGTTTACATTCAGTTCTTTTATCCTAATGACACGGTGCATGACTCAGAATAGACCTCTGACATACTTTAAACTGTCCTCTTGTTGGCCATATTCTCTTGCATAAAGAGAGCTGGAGACTGTCTAGCAAATGACTGCATCCAAGATGTGTATATATATCATATAGTAGGAAATAAATATATGGGCAGTATCACTAAGTATAACATCTGCAAGGAGTTTGTATGTTCTCTTCATGTTTGTGTGGATTTCCTACAGGTACTGCGGTTTTCTCTCTCAATCCAAAATACTCATAGGTAAATTTGGACTGTGAGCCCCAATAAGCCCAAGTCACAATTTGAGCAATAGAAAGCTATGTACAGTGCTGTGAAACTGTATGTTGGTGTGGAACTGTGTGTTTGATGAATTACACTTCATTATTAAAATTAACATGCTATAAGCAAACAACATATTGCTACACCAGGTAACTTTACAGGATTTCATTCCACATGAAAATACCACAGAGCCATCTATAATACTGTAGAACTAATAAATGCAGAAGTGCTGTCGATGGCTATGATTATGGAGATCTACAGACTCCACTTATAGAGCAATAGGCCATCACAAATACTTAGTGTTCAATCGATTTATTTGGAAAAATATTTGGTTATGTTTATTAACATAGAATGTGTCAGCAGATGAAAACCATTTGGCCCATCTAGTCTGCCCAATAATCTGAATACTATGAATAGTCCCTGGCCCTATCTTATATGAAGGATAGCCTTATGCCTATCCCATGCATGTTTTAACTCCTTCACTGTATTTGTTTCTGCAGGAAGGCTATTCCATACATCCACTACTCTCTCAGTAAAGTAATGTTTCCTGATATTACTTTTAAACCTTTGCCCCTCTAATTTAAAACTATATCCTCTTGTAGTTTTTTTATTTTTCTTTTAAATATGCTCTCCTCCTTTACAGTGTTGATTCCCTTTATGTATTTAAAAGTCTCTATCATATCCCCTCTGTCTCTTTCTTCCAAGCTATACATGTTATGGTCCTTTAACCTTTCCTGGTAAGTTTTGTCCTGCAATCCATGTACTAGTTTAGTAGCTTTTCTCTGAACTCTCTCTAGAGTATCTATATCCTTCTGGAGATACGGCCTCCAGTACAGCGCACAATACTCCAAGTGACGTCTCACCAGTGTTCTGTACAGCGGCATGAGCACTTCTCTCTTTCTACTGCTTATACTTCTCCCTATACATCCAAGCATTCTGCTAGCGTTTCCTGCTGCTCTATTACATTGTCTTCCTACCTTCTGAAATAATTACTCCTAAATCCCTTTCCTCAGATATGGAGGTCAGGACTGTGTGAAATATTCTATATTCTGCCCGAAGGTTTTTACGCCCCAGGTGCATTATCTTGCACTTATCCACATTAAATTTCAGTTGCCAGAGTTCTGACTATTCTTCTAGTTTGCCTAAATCCTTTTCCATTTGGCGTATACCTACAGGAACATCAACCCTGTTAAATATCTTTGTGTCATCAGCAAAAAGACATACCTTACCATCGAGACCTTTTGCAATATCACTAATTAAATATTAAACAAAATTGATCCCAGTACAGATCCCTGAGGTACCCCACTAGTAACAAGACCTTGCTCTGAATATTCTCCATTGACTACTACCCTCTGTTGTCTGTCACTCAGCCACTGCCTAATCCACTCTACAATATGGGAGTCCAAGCTCAGTGACTGTAGTTTATTGATAAGTCTTCTATGGGGGACAGTGTCAAAAGCCTTACTAAAATCTAGATATGCGATATCTACTGCCCCTCCACCATCTAATATTTTAGTCACCCAGTCAAAAAAAAATCTATAAGATTTGTTTGACACGATATCCCTGAAGTAAACCCATGTTGTTTTTCATCTTGCAATCGATGGGATTTTAGATGTTCTACAATCCTATACTTTAGTAGGGTTTCCATTAATTTCCCCACTATTGATGTCAGACTTACTGGCCTATAGTTGCTTGATTCCTCCCTACTACCTTTCTTGTGAATGGGCACAACATTTGCTAATTTCCAATCTTCCAGGACAACTCCTGTTACCAGTGATTGGTATAATAAATCTGTTAACGGTTTTGCTAGCTCACCACTAAGCTCTTTTAATAATTTTGGGTGTATCCCATCAGGCCCCTGTGACTTATTTGTCTTCACTGTAGATCGCAAACGTAGAATCTTGACATGTATCTCTTTAAATGGTAATAACCTTAGAACGCTTTTTCTGAGCAGAGCGATTCAGAGATAGTTTTTTCGTGACATATTGTACTTTATATAAGTGGTGCATTTTTGTTGACACATGCAGCATTTTTTGTGAAAAACCTCAAAATATTGTGAAAAACTGGAAAATTTCTGGCGTTCTAAATTTTTTTTTTTTATGGTAACACTGTGCGGTAAAAGTGATGTTATATTTATTCTGTGGGTCAGTATACACATTTTATATAGCTTTCTATGTTCTTTTTCCTTTTCTGAGCAAAATTCTTTTTCTGCCATTCTTTTTCCAACAGCCGTAACTTTTTTATTTTTCGTCCGACGCCATTGAGTAAGGGCTTATTTTTGAGCTCTACTTTTTATTGGTATAATTTCTGTGCTACCTTTTGATCTTTTTTTATTCCGCTATTTGTACCAAATTTGGCGAATTTTGTGCTTTTTTTCAAGGTTTTTTTTTTACGGTGTTCACCGTGAGGGATAATTTACATTATAGTTTTATAGTACATGTCATTACGGACGTGGCAATACCCATTATGTATATGATTTGTGTGTTTGATCTTTTTTGGTGATAATACAGGGTTTTCATTGGGAAAGGGGCATTTTTTTTTTCTTTTACACTTCATACTTTTATTGAAGAACTTTTTTTTTTATTTTTTACACTTTTTACAGGTTATACTATGCTGCAATACATTTGTACTGCAGCACAGTATGACCTGATGAGCTGCAGACACTACAGCCTGTGCGATCCAGCCTCTGGCTGGATCTCACAGACTTCCGTAGCAGGCTGACAGGAGACCATGATCTGACCTCCTGCTGCCATAGCAACTAACGGCGACCCGCAATTGTATCGTGGCGCCGCCATTGGAGAACAGGGGGGAGCGTTCCCCCTGCAACACCATAGATGCCGTGATCAGGATTGATCACGGCATCTAGGGGGTTAATGCTGCCAGGACCGTCGCGATCGCGGCTCCGGCGGGACTCCGGCTGTGATTAACAGCCGGGTCCCATCGCCGATCTCCTGCACTGCCCGCGGCAGTGCCAGAGATCGCTAGGACGTATGTATACGTCCAAATGCGCAAACATGTTGGATGATTGGACGCATGCATAAGTCCTATAGCGGGAAGGGGTTAAGGCAGTCGGCTAGCCCTTTATTCTCTTCTACATGCCTTCCTTCATTTTTTAATTTAGTTATTTCTTGTTTTAATTTCCTTTTTTCTAATTTTTTAATGTTTTAATGTCTTATCCCCTTTTTTCACAGACTGAGCTAGTTTTTCTTCTGCCTGCGCTTTAGAAGTTCTTATAACTTGCTTGGCCTCTTTCTGCCTAATCTTGTAGATTTCCCTATCTTCATTGCTCTGGGTTGTTTTATAATTACTAAATGCTAGCTTTTGTTTTTTTATGATTTTGGTCACCATAGTGAGCACCACAGTGGTCTCTTCCTTTTTCTGCTTTTACTGACAAGTCTAATGCAATTTTCTGTTGCCTTTAATAATGCGTCTTAAGTAATCTCCTGGACTCCATGTAATCTGTTTCAGTCTGATAGGGACTCCTTTATGACCAATCTCATTTTTGAAAAGTCTGTTTTTCTAAAATCTAAAAATTTTGTTTTTGTGTGGCGTGACTCCTTCACTGTTCTTCCACTTGTTGTAGAGATAATCCCAGTAGGGAATTTAGAATATCTGTACTCCTGGCAGAACTAGCTATTTTGGTTTTCCAGTTTATATCCGGAAGATCGAAGTCTCCCATAATGATAACTTTTCCTTTCATTGTGATTTTAGCTATTTATTCAACTAGTAGATCATCTAATTCTTTACCTTGGCCAGGTGGCCTATATAGCACACCTACACGAGTTACTGTCTGTCTACAAAACTGCATCGTAACCCAAATTGACTACGTTTGCCTCACTAACTTGTATTAGGTTCGATTTTATGCTATTCACATATAGGGCAACTCCTCTTCCTTTCTTGCCTTCTCTGTCTTTTCTGTATAATGAGTACCCTGTTAAGATATGTCCCAGGCATTACTTTCATTAAACCATGTCTCAGTAACAGCCACTAAATCTACATTCTCAGATGCCATTATTGACCCAAGTTAATTGATTTTATTACCCAAACTGCAGGCATTTGTAGACAGGAGTCTGCGCTTGTCATTTCTCAACCTCTGTGCTACTGACATGCTCTGTCATTGTTTCAGGGGGCAATTGGACTCATGGATTTTCACTCTTTTGACCCCCCCCCCCCCCCCCATATTCCTAGTTTAAATACTCCTGAGCAAATTCTTGGAATCGTTCACTGAGTATATTCGTTCCTTTGAGAAAAAGATGCAAACCATCTTTTTTGTACAGTTCATTTCTATTACAAGTAAAGCTATCATGAGACACAAAGCCAAATCTTTGCTCTTGACACCATTTACTCTGCCTATCATTCTGAATGTTATGCACAGGCAGAACTTCAGAAAATGAAACAGTGGATGCTAAATCCTGTACATCATTACAAAGTGTGATAAAAGATTCCTTCACTTCATTGCCAGCCAGGTCATTTGTCCCTAGATGGACAAGAACATTCACGTCCCCTTCCTGCTTTGCTTGCTTAACAATATTAAGAATACGTCTTCTAGCCGTAGCACCGGGGAGAAATCTCCCAAAACCATTTTCCTTAAGCTCCACACTTCTTCTGAATGAATCACCCAGCAACAGCTGCTTCCTTTCAGATTTGACTATCTTTTTCGTCCTTGGCTGCAGTCTTGCATACATTAGACATAGGAGTTGATGGTTCCTCACCTTCTGTGCTTAAGCCAATATCCATGTTGCCCTTACATTCTGAGAGTGCTGCAAATGAATTATGGAGAACCACAGACTGTGGGACATGTCTTCCATCCACAACCAAGTCTTCCAGAACCTACAGTAAAACATCTGCCATTTCTATTCTTAAGATATGGGGGGAAAAAACTACTTCTCTAAGATCTCTGTAAAAGTAAGCTGATCACAGCGTTCCACTGTCGGGATGTCCAACATTTATCTGTAAACTGTCAGCAAGTAGTAGGAGGCGTGACAAAGTGGGTTTAGCCACGAAACGGGGCAGTCACTGCTCCTCTGAGCATAGAGGAGCCTATGTTGTTTTCTTCTCCACATTCCTACCTGTACCTGCACTGATGTATATCTAAATAAAGGATCTGCACTTGTTTGCACCGTGGACAGGGTAATTGCTACATCTCCCTTCATTCTCCTTTGTACTGAAACTGTCAGCAAGTGTTTAATAACCTTGCAATACAACTCCCAGTATAAGTCAACCATTATACATAGAAATCAGTGTAGTTATCCTTGGAACACTGGCCCTCCTCAATGAGAACAACTTTCCATCAGAGGAGGATCCTATAGTATGGCAAAACCAGATATCTATCAATAATAAGGTAAGGGTGAAATGCACCAGCCAACAGATTTCCTTTACACTAAACTCTATGGTTAGACAAAAGGGTAATGAGACTCAGCTACAGATTTACTGAAACAGTCTTATCCTTAGACAGTACACAAAAGTGACAGATTTATCAATGTGGCCAAGACTGCATGATAAATCTAATATATTTTTAGGGTACATTCACATGTACAGTGGGGGAGATTTATCAAAACCTGTCCAGAGGAAAAGTTGCCGAGTTGCCCATAGCAACCAATCAGATCACTTTCATTTTTCAGAGGCCTTTTCATAAATTAAAGAAGCGAGCAGATTGGTTGCTATGGGCAACTAAGCAACATTTCCTCTGGACAGGTTTTGATAAATCTCCCTCAGTATCCTGCACATATTTGGCAGGTTTTAAAGCTGCAGATCTGCAGCTGTGTTTAGTCATTTAGATGACTACAGGATACTGTAGGTGTGAATATATACTTATAATTTTGAGTCTACGCTTATTTTAACTACTTTATGTCAGAGCCAAATCGGCACTGAAGCCATGCTCCTTTCTGATAAAATCATGCCTCCCAGGTCCTACCTTCTTCTTGGACATGACACTAAAGTGTGTAAAACACTTAGTAAATGTTGTAGGCATGTACACAAGTGTGGTGTGCTGAATTTCTTCAGTGGATTTGTGGAGTCTGGAATGAGTGGCTAATGGCAATATGCTGTAGACATAAGCGCTGTTCCATTGACAGATGGCAGATTCCACCTCGGGATTGAACATGTTCAATCTTCCACTGGAATCCAATTTCTTTCTGGAAATTCTGCTATGGAACTTCCAATGTGTCAACTAAGAGGCAGAATCCCATTAAAATCAGTGGAAGGCTGCTGTAAGCAGATTCCATGCAGAATTTCCTCATGGACATTCAGTGCGAAATCCCCTCAGTGAGAACAGGGCCTAAGTAGCCAAATAAATTAGCTAGCCGTTCACAATGACATCATTCTTGTAAAAACAGTCTAGTTAAAAATGTTAACTTTATAGAAAGGACTTGATAAAAGTATTTGTTGCATGTGTGTAGAGATGAGGGCAGTGCAGATGGTGACCACTGTTTGAACATTCTGGACAATTTTATCGCTGGTAGGAATAACCAAGATGGAAAAGTGAAGAATGAAACAAGCAGCAAGAATACTGTATGAACAATAGATACTAACTTTCCTGGCACTTTCAAGTTCTAATGTGATTCTCTAAGTTAACATTTTGTTGGAAGCTTTGGCTATCATAGTGGCTGGTATGAATGTAAAGCCTACAAAAATAATACATGTCATATATGTATATAAAAATATGTAAACAACAACTACTACTGTAAAAGGAATGGGTCATTATGCTCTAATTTTCTTTGTCAGGCTTTGGCACTACAAAGAAAGACAATATTAACTTGTGACATAACAAGACCCAGATAAACAGAGAATAGATGTTTCTATATGTCATAAGAAGACCTTATAATAGAGCCATTGTGTAGCATTTGGCACTTAGTATTATGTAGCACTTAAATATTTTACATTTTACAAAAAATTACATTCTTGTACATTTTCTTTTGCATGGCAGGTTTTTTATTTCACTATTATTGAGGGTAGACTGGTTTCAGGAAATTATTGTAAGAGTTATACATCTTTCTATATTTTTCTTACAGTCTTCAAGATCTTTGCTTGTAGATGCTGAATTGGAATCTTTATTGTCAGTAAGCTCTGTGACGAGTGTTTGACTAAATACTGTTATTATATTCTAAAGAAATAATTCCGGAGCACCACTTCTTAGAACCCTGCATTGTGCCCTCCTCTGTTATTCCTCCAGGAAATGTATAAATAAATAGATAACTGGGCATTACTATTACCCTCGTAGCAGACTGTCGGTATCACAGCTTATATAGTGGTCACATTCTGTTGTCAATTCATTCCCAATTCTCATTTCCCAAAATAAACAGAGGAATGGCACAAAACAAAAAGATAATTCTGAATTTTCAAATGGGTTATAAAGATTATAAAGGAGTTTTCCTATTCTACATATTAATGGCATAACCACAGGATAGACCATCAGTATGTCAGGGATGTTACAGCACCCCACTGATCAGCTGTTCTGCAGGGCTGCCTGGCTCCCTTCATTCCGTTGTGGCCATAGCTGGTTACTGCAACTCTGTTGCAGTAAATGTAATTTGAGCTGCAGTTACTAGGTATATCCACTACTCAGCAAATGGCGCAAACTGCTCCGGACCACGCTCACAGCATAGATCTGTCTGAGATAGCCTTGTAAAATAACTGATCAGCAAGGTGCATGGTGTCCTGAGGACAGGACATTAAAGGGTACCTCTCATCAAATAAACTTTTGATATATTTTAGATTAATGAATGTTGAATAACTTTCCAATAGCATGTTAATGAAAAATATGCTTCTTTCCATTGTATTTTTCCCGATCAGTCCTGTCAGCAAGCATTTCTGACTCATGCTGGAGTCCTAAACACTCAGAGCTGCCAGCCTGCTTTGTTCACAGCCAAACAGGCTGTGAACAAAGCAGGCTGGCAGCTCTGAGTGTTCTCCTTTGTGAACAAAGCAGACTGGCAGCTCGTAGTGTTTAGCACTCCAGCATGAGTCTGAAATGCTTGCTGCCAGGACTGGTAGGGAGAACCCTAGTGGTCATTTCTTCAATGGAAAATTAAATAGAAAGAAGCATATTTTTTAATAACATGCAATTGTAAAGTTATTCTGCATACATTAATCTATAATATATCAAAAGTTTTTTTGATGAGAGGTACCCTTTAATATGTAGAATTGGAAAACCCCTTTAACGACAATGGACGTAAATGTACGTCATGGTGACGTGGTACTTAACGCACCATGACGTACATTAACGCACCCGACATGATCGCAAGCACCAGAGCGGTGCTTGCGTCATGCCCGGCAGGTCCCGCCGGTAATGGCGCACATCCGCGATCACGCAGATGTCCGCCATTAACCCCTCCGATGCCGTGATCAATACAGATCACGGCATCTGCGGCAATGCGGTACTTTGAACGGATGATCGGATCGCCCGAGATCAAGCAGACCAGAGCAGAATATCACCGATAATACTGAGCAGTGCTGTGTCCTATACATAGCACTGCACAGTATTAGCAATCAACTGATTGCAATGAATAGTGCCATATGGGGACATAAAAAGTGTAAAAAAAAAAAATAAAAAAAAAAAAAATGTTAAATAAAAAAAGTTAAAAAAGTGAAAAATCCCCTCCCCCAATAAAAAGTAAAACGTCAGTTTTTCCCATTTTACCCCCAAAAAAGCGTAAAAAAATAATACACATATTTGGTATTGCAGTGTGCGTAAAAGTCTGAACTATTAAAATATATTCTTAATCATCCCATATGGTGAACGGCGTAAAATGTAAAAAAAATTTAAAAAGTACAAAATCGCTGCTTTTTTGTCACATTTTATTCTAAAAAAAAAATTCATAAAAAGTAAAACCTAAGCAAAAATGATACTCCAAAATTGAGCCCTCATATTGCCCCATATACGGAAAAATTTAAAAGTTATAGGTAGTCAAATTAGGGCAATTTCAAACATACTAATTTTGTTAAAATGGTTTGATTTTTTTTAAGCGGAACTATTATAGAAAAGAATATAATCACGGGTATCATTTTAATCATATTGACCCACAGAATAAAGAAAACATGTCATTTTTACCGGAAAGTGTACAGCGTGAAAACAAAACCTTCCAAAATTTGCTAAATTGCGTTATTCTTTTCAATTTTCCCACATAAATAATATTTGTTTGGTTGTGCCGTACATTTTATGGTAAAATAAGTGATGTAATTACAAAGTACAATTGGTGACGCAAAAAACAAGCCCTCATATGGGTCTGTGGATGGAAATATAAAAGAGTTCTGATTTTTAGAAGGAGAGGAGGGAAAAACGAAAATGCAAAAATAAAATTGGTCTGGTCCTTAAGGGGTTAAGAAACTTGGATGAAAGGAGACAATGTAATAAAATAAAGAAATGACCACTTAAATACTTCCTGCCAGTCATGCAGAAATGATGTCACAAAGGCAAGAGTCACCACGGAGGTCTGCGATTGGCTGCATCTGCCATAGTGATGTCACCACTGCAGGACTGGTGAGGACTATTAGAGCAGCGAGGGATTAAGTGGGTGTCTAATGTCTTTTTTATTAATTTTTTTAAATAAAATAAATTTTTCCTAAAACTCCAACCTCTAATTCACAGAAATACATTACTTAGGAGGAGATTTCTCAAAACCTGTGTAGAGGAAGAGTGGTGCAGTTGCCCATAGCAACCAATCAGACTGCTTTCATTTTTCACAGGTCTCTTTACAAATGAAAGAAGCAATCTGATTGGTTGCTATGGGCAACTGCACCACTCTTTCAACAGTGTTTTGATAAATCTCCCCCATAATCTTTAATTTCAGATTAGCGATCTACTGCGGTCATGTGATGTATAGACCGCGCTTGGCTGATAATACTACAGTTTTCAGAGTTTTCTATAGTAATGGGCCATTCACCTCTGTGATCATCACACGACCGAAACATCCTCTGGAAGTAAAAAGGTAAACAGTGAGGACTCTTGTCTAACAATACCTAAAAGCATGGGCCTGGAAAACTACTTAAATGGGCACTGTCATGAAAAATTATTTTTGATATGTTGTAGTACTTAAGTACTACAACATATCTTCTAATATACTTTTATTAAAAAAATAGCTTTTAAAACATTTTAAAAGCAATTTGAAAATCGGCCACTAGGGGTCGCCCTCCTAGTGGCCGAATGCAGTGCGGAGTGACGTCACTGCAAAATTCCGCAGGAACATCCAGGGCTGCGCATCGGCTCCCCGCACTCGCCGACGGCCCTGCTGCAAGGTACGGGGGGGGGGGGTTTGAGTGTTACTCACCGAGCACCAGGAAGAGGCTCCCCTACACCCGTCCCTCCCGCATCGGCTCCCTCCTTCCCCCATGAAGCTCCTGTCCAGGGTGCCTCCAGTTGTTTTACCACTACAACTCCCAGCATGCCCTGACAGCCAATAGATGTCAGGGCATGCTGGGAGTTGTAGTGGTGAAACAGCTGGAGGCACCCTGTTAGGATAACTAAGGGCGGAAGATGCCCCCCCAGCAGGCATCAGTGACGTGGTGCCTGCTGGGGAAGTCTGCCTGGTAGTGAGCACAGTACCAGGCAGACTAAGTGCCATTTTTAAAATAGTAAAAAAAAAAATAAAAAAAAGGCAGGGAGGGTGTTAGGGATAGAAGGGCAATAGGCAGTGACAGAAAAAAAAACATGATGGTGAGAGCTACCCTTTAAAATCAAAGATTTAGCAAAAGGAACAGTGGAGCAGTTAGCCAATCAGATTGCTCCTTACATTTTTTTTTTTAAAAGGCCTCTGAAATGAATCAATCTGATTGCAACTGGTCAACTTTTCCTCAGCACAGGTTTTCATAAATCACCCTCAAAACTGGATTAGGCTTTGCCACATAATTTCATGAAACCAGAATACCCCTTTAAAGATAGAGCTGGGTTCTTTATAATTTGGGTACCTCTGTGATACCATATTGAATTCCCATATGCTCTGTGCTCTTCTATGGCTTCAGGTATGCTCAGCAAGGAAGTGTGTTCACATTTTTCTACAGAAGCTGTTAGACTAGAAGTAAGAAGGAAGTGGAAAGGGAGCCTGTTTAGATAGCAGACACTGGACATTAGAAAACAGGAAAGGCACACCACCACACAGAGTCCACAGAAACTGCAAGGTCAGGATTAGGAGGTACTCTATAGACTTCATGTGTTGACACCGGAAAAAAATACTCTTCAGAAAAACACAGACTAGTTCTTTGGTTTAGGAGATACAGATTCCATATAAATGTGGGAGTTGTAGGTTAGGGGTTATATATATATATATATTTTTTTTTATGACATATACAAGCAAAATTAGCTGTTCCAGTATTAAAGATTACACGTTTTGAGTAGCGGGTAAATAGGCAATAGGTCATCTTGGCACAGATGATGGAAGGTCAGTGCTTTACTGAGGAGTACTACTGTGCAACTTTTTCTCCCCAGCAATCATAAGAAAAACGAAACACTCAATTAGTTGATAACATACTTGTTTTGGGGCATCTGCGGAGGTGGTGTGAACTTCAGTACCTCGGAGTCCATTAGACTCAAATACCACTGTGGGAACAAGGGGTCTTGTTAAACAGAGGAGCATTGAAGCTTTCGTTAGTGTGTGCACATCATTGAGACCATTACAATTTAACTACATTAAAAAAAGGGAATGGGTAAAAATAAAATAAATAAATAAAAAGACACCAGTTACTTGCCTGTGGCCAGTACATACCAATTTACTGTAACACTTTCAGTGAGAGTGTGTGCTAATGGCAGCCTAAGGCCACTGCCCTTTTTAATTCAGATTTCAGTGCTGAAGAAAGCAATCACTGACAACATTAATTATCAGTGTGTGTGTAAAGGGACCCTCTACTTGCATTACTTACCATTTGGCCTCTGTCATTTCACATCAGACTGGCTTATGTATGCATCATTCACACTTCTGCACATAAGCCCAATAGTCTAGAGCTGTCACAGAACGCTCATAGCACATTTCAAGCTCTACCTAACTCGCAATGTTAATAGCTGAATATAACAAATTGGTGTAGCTTCAAAACAGATATTAAATGGCTGTATTCATTACGTTGCATTTATCACTGCCCAGCCTACAGAGGGCATTGAGTCGTAAAACAAAAATGGCACAAGGTGCAGATGAGGATGATCATGTAAAACAGGGGTTAATGATATGCAGAGACGGATAGCTGGATATCGGTGAGCTTCTGGCAAAATGAATCACTTGCATATTTATACGTAATCATCGCGGTCTTTAGTTAACCTTTCGCGTCAAAAACTAAATTTTTCTCATAAATACCAGACGTAAAATTACAACTGATACTTCTTAACTGGGAGTATTAACTGTTTAATAGCTTCCGTAAAAGAAACCACTCCAAACCAAGATCAAGGTGACCTGTTACTGACACCAATAAAAAACAAAACAAAAAAAGTATAGAACCAAATTGATGCAAGCAAGTCAAAGCCAAACCAATACTTCTGATCGAATAGGTTAGTAAGCGCAATATTACAATGATAAAAGTTTTAAAAGGTCTTGTTAAAATGCAAGTGAAAGATACCTGTATGAGACCGCATATGGGTCCTTAAGTGGCTTGGCTGGGTGAAACACTTCCCACACTCAATGCAAACATAGTCTCCTTGTCGTGCCTGTGTCCTAAGCATTCCTATGGTTGATAAGAGGAGGAGGGAGGGAGGAAAAAGAAAAAAAAAGGAGAGAAGTTGAGAAGAAAACATTAAGCTAGAAGAAAACATCATTAGTATGTCTAATGTGTCATTATGTGAGGCTACCTTCAGGCCCTAGATGACAACTGTCAGCCTTCATCTGGGCTGGGGATGACAGGCCAGGCACACACAGGACTGCGAGAATGCATAAATTACATTGAATTAAGAAACACTCCCCGTGATGTGCCCGCACCAGGACTGGCATGTCAGGTGTGCGCTTTTCAGAGCAGCTGGATCCACTTTTCAGCCATCACCCAGCTTTGTCAAGCAGTGTATCAAGCAAATCAAAGTGACTCCAGCGTGCCAGAGACTAGTCACATGGATAATAGAAAATGAGTAGAACCAGAGCTTGCCTGTCCCCCCTGGGCTGATGTACCTTGGAGACAAATGCAGAGTGAGTGGAGCCATCACAGACTTCTCAAACCTTTAGCCCTCACCTATCTGCCTGCTGGGGCTGTTCTGACCCTAGACCTGGGAGGCACACACTAAAGACATCTGAGAATGAGAGTGTCTTTCTGGACGCTTTGAGACAGTGGGCACATAAACAGCCCTCTCTTCTGCCTTTAGTAAACATGTTTTCTGGGCCATTAGCATTTGTGGAAAACTACTCAGACTATCCTTTTTTAAAAGGTCACTTTACAACATCTGACTTAAAGGGCTAGCTGTTGTCTTGCTGCTGATCAAGAAAGACATGTCTGACTTTTAGATCTGTATGTTTGGTTTGGAATATAATTTGCTTCTTTCAAACAGATTTTCCTGGAAACAAAACACATTCTATGCTTTTAGCTGGCTTCAAAAGACACAAAATAATATCCCTTATCATAGTACTATAAACAATAATAGATAAAAACCTGATGATATCTAAAAAAAAAATCTATTTGCATTTGTTATTAGAAGAAAAAAAAATGTTCTCACTAAACATATGACTTCATACACCACAATCTGAAAAACCTTACCATGAAACCTAACAATATAAAAGGGCAGTGTGTTATAAACAAAACAACAGAATTTACTTTACATTTATACAAACATAACATTTATACAGTTAAAGATATACAGCAGTAAACTAATCAAATGTATGCTAAGAAAGGAAAGAACAATAAAAGCATGCATAATCATTTACTAAAGAAAGAATGTTAAAAGGAGATGAAAATATAGCATTACACATGCCAAAGTGTATCATAAAAAAATTTATATATATATATATATATATATATATATATATATATATATATATATATATATAACAAAGAGAAGGAGGAGAAGCACCGTGTTATTACAGATCCGTTTGGGTGCTCCGCTTCAGGAGCAGACCAACTCCCAATGTGATAGCTGATTATATGTATTACATATAGTAGAGTATATTATATATATATATATATATATATATATATATATATATATATATATATATATATATATATATATATATATATAGTAGTAGTAGTTAGGAGTAGCCGTATTAGTCCAGTGATGCAAAAAGCAAAATCATCGGTAGTTGCAGTATCTTGTAATACCTTTTTTATTGGACTAACAAGATTGGTTGCTATGGGCAACTTTTCCTCTGTACAGGTTTTAATAAATCACCCAAGTCTCTCTAGTTGTATATCTGTCTAAATAACAGTCCAATATATTTATATCTATATTATAGGCAGGACAATGTCACAGTATTACAAACTTCATATCACAAAAAACACGCTGATCCACAGGATTGCATTATTACTAAACTTTGTATCTACTTTTTTCACTTGCTTTACACATGATTTTTAAACAATGCAGATATACCGAGGATATTCACCCAGTGACTTGTAGCGAACAGTCCATAGATTAGGCTTTACTCAGAATCATCTGCCTCCACTGAGGTGTCTTGTTCTTTGCCTTAATCCAATGCATCTCCTCCGGGCTGGAAGTTGGGCAGCTCAGCTTAACCGAGTGGCGGTAGTCAGGCAGGCGGCGCTCGGTTAAGCTGAGCTGCCCAACTTCCAGCCCGGAGGAGATGCATTGGATTAAGGCAAAGAACAAGAGACCTCAGTGGAGGCAGATGATTCTGAGTAAAGCCTAATCTATGGACTGCTCGCTACAAGTCACTGGGTGAATATCCTCTGTATATCTGGAATGTTGAAAGATCATGTGTAAAGTAAGTGAAAAAAAGTAGATATAAAGTTTGGATATAATGCAATCCTGTGGATCAGCGTGTTTTTTGTAATATGAACTGTGTCTAAGCTAGGGAGCCCCTTGATTGAACACGAGTGGGAGCCACCCAGGTGTTATATCAGTGATCCGACTTTTTACTATAGACTGTTACAATATTACAAACTACTGTATTACTGCAGCTAACTTTTATATAATAAGCATTTCTACAAGAGGAGCAGAGGCAGAAGAACCTGAACATGAAAGCTCGTACTGACCTACATATACAATAAACCAGCGGTCTCTAAACTTTGGAACTACATATGCTGCATAGGTACAAATCCCAGCATGCTGAGCATTGTAGTTTTGCAACAGCTGGAGGTTCACTGCACTTAACATGTTATTCACTGAACCAGGATTCCAGAAGGTGTAATGTGTATTTGTAACAATACAGCTCACAACAGGTCCTCAAGGAAAACATTTCTAGGCTGGGTCCACATAAAGATTTCTGCCTCCGATACACAGATACGATTTATAAAAAGGTTCAAATAGGCTGAAATCGGACTGCCACAATTTTTCAGTCCGAGTCAAAAGTCGAATGCGCTCAGAAAATGACCTAATAATCATAGTCACTAGCTGACTATGATCAGGTCTGCTGCCCCACAGAACTTAATGCGTCCACACCAGTCCAGTGCTTGGCCGTGCACAGATGCCATTTCAGCAGATTTAAGCTTTAGAAATCGTATCTGTGAATCGGAGGCAGGAATCGTGATGTAAACCCAGCCTTAGACTCCATATTGTCCCACGTTATCACATTAATATCCTAGACAAGAATAAAGCATTACTTAGAGAATGGAGGCCTACTAAGTTTTGAGACAATATAGGCCTAATGATACCTGAAAGAACAGAGGCCTACTAACTTCTGAAGGAATTGAGGCCAACTGACTCCTGAGGAAATGGAAACCTATTAACATATGAAAGAATGGGGACTTACCAGGGCTCAAGTTCTGCAGGAACGTGTGGGAACAGAGTTCCTGCACTTTTTTCACAGCAGGAAGACCGTTCCCATTAGCAGTACCAGCCCTTAAGTTGAAATTTTAGGCGAGTTCCCACACTTTCTCCCAGGACTTGATCCCAGAAAGCTACTAACCTCTAAGAGTAAAGGAGGCTTCAGGCCCTGAGAAAATGGAGGCCAACTAACAGTGACTTATTGATTATATACTGGTTAATATGTGACCAATTCTGACCAAAATATATACACTAAACTATCAAACTCTGGCAAACACTGAATTTCACAGATACTCTGATAAAGTAAACAGCTTAAGTAAATCTGTCAGCTCGCAGCACCATCTGGTGTCAGTCAGAGCTCAATGCCACAGCAGCAGATTCAGTTCCCCATACATCAGCAAAGAAGGGCTTAGGAAAGATAAAAGCCACCACTGAAGACTCATTGTGGAAGAACAGAGGAGTCTTCATTGTCACTGAATGCAACACATGCAGCATCAGAATTTAAGCCTGTTGTCTGCTCACATTAACACTATGGCATAAAACCTGGGGAAACCAATTACTACAAAAAGGAGCAAAATATGGGAATAAAACCCAGGCTATGGGTTCTAGTTTTAATAGTAAACATTGTTTAACATATACAATTCCCTGAAGAATCCCCCCATACCTACTATGAGCATTGTATTAACATTCTAATAACACAGCCGTAACCCAATAACTGCTGGAATGAGTATGACAGAGAGGACTACAACAACCCTACTGAGCTGTCAGTGTGGCTGCCTTCCAGCTATTCCCTTAAGCTGCTATGGAGTGGGAAGGGACAGGTCTGTACAGCGTGAGATGGACACATATTGACCAGTTCTGCCATCCATGTAGATTTCGGTGAAAAATAATCCTTTCAGCTGATGCTGGTTTAAGTATATATACTGTAATACACTACAGCAAGGATTAACACCATCGCCTAGAAAAGGTTTATACTGCTGCACTTTAAGTTGATAAGACAGTAAGATCATTCTAAAAGAAAACTTCCTCTTCTGTCAAGTTGTTAAAAATTCTATTCAGTCATGTCTGTCACTTCAGGAAAACTAAGGAGAATGACAATCACTAATGATCAGCATTACAGCAGTGCAAGAGTTGTCACAGAACATCCCATGCCTCCAATGGATCACTGTCCGGTTGTGCAGCCACACAATTGCATGGGAATTTTGGAATTTTTAGAAAGTTGAGTTGTAATGATGACCATGATGAGTGATTTTTTTCTTATTATATAGGATAGTGGATACATCAGATTTTATAAAATAATAAGATAACTCTGATCTGGGAAATCCAGCAATTTAAATCTGAGTTTAATGGAGCTTAATGTTATAATGGAGCAGTGGGTAACGCATGGGTTGTACGTGGCTCTACGGCAGTTCCCACGTGCACATGCGGGACCTGCCGCTTTATTCTAATAGAAGATTCAGGCCCCATTCTTGAGAAAGCCGGGGGAGGGAAGGGGGTTAGTGGTTAGGACTACCATGATCAAATAGTTATCAATTTGAAACATTTAGTATCAAAAACAATTCTAATCCTACGAAAAGGATTCATTCACATATCAATAAATCTATAAAACATTAGTTTGTTAAATGTCATCAGCCATCAGAAATTTACCTGCATTATCCAAACTACTATTGGCTCCCCAACTTTGGTACAGTGTTGCTAAGTCCTTTGGAATGTAGGTCTTGAAGATATTCAGAATGTCTACACGCTTTTCAAGGCCCTCAGCCACAGGCTCTTGTTTTATTGGTTGGAAAGGTGATTGAGTGCCCATTGCACTCGGATGAGTTTGTAACACAGGGCTTGTTTTGGGTCCAGCACTACTGTTGGACACAGCTCCAAGTTCATTAATAATCTTGGCCTGAGATTCCCTTTGAGGCACTACAGGGCTCTCCTGTTTAACATGTGGCTCTACTTTCTGGAATGGAAATTGTGTCTGTGACAGTGTGAATTTGTTTTTTATCACATCAGACACAGAAAGTTTGTTTGGAGATGTAAAACTGGATACTCCCTGGGACATCATGTATTTTTCTGCTTGTTTACTACTAGAAGGCTGCAGAATTTGTCTCGATGCGGATGCCTGAACCTGTGGATGATTTCTGCTATAACTTCCAGTTTGGGTCAGTTTAGGACTTGTGTCATACTTGACTTTTGTTGCTGGTTGTTGGACCATTGTGCTATATTGTTCCTGAGCAGGTATTACTTTGGGCTGTCGCTGCGCATCAAAGTTTGATGTTTTGGGCCCACTGATGCCTCGAGAGTTAAGACGCACCTGAGATGCACATGCCTTTGAATTATTTCCTAAATTTGATGGGTTGCCTTTGGGTGCTGGAGGCTGATTTGGCATCTGTGTACGTGTGAACCTAGCTATGGGCAATGGTTGACATTCTTTGCCGCCAAGAGCTGGAGGAGGTCCCGTACGCCCATTTCTGACCAGAAAAAGAACATTATTTTTCAGATGTTTGAAACCATTTTGTTGAATCCACTGAGGAGCCATGGAGTTACAACTAACTTTATGCCAAATTCTTTTGTGCATCCACAAAACTTCAGGGTAATGAGTCTTATGACTACAGTAGGGACACTGATGAACAACCAGCTCAGCTTGCAATGCATCAGTAGCACTTTTACTACAAGCATCACTCCTGCTTGATTTTTCACTTAAATCCAAGGGAATGAGCTCTTGATTCTCTGCCCCATTATTCTCTAATGCCAAGTTCTCTTTCAGCAAGCCAAATGCCATTACATGAGTTATTTCAGATGACAACTGTTTTTTTGAATTAACTGGTTCCAAATTATTTTGTATTACAGGATGGGGCGAGCTAACATTCTGACTAGATCTGTGAGGGTCTTTGTTGTATTTGAATGCTGGTACTTTTAAGTCAGAGGGATACTCTGTTTTCACAAAAGAAAGGTTCAGTTGCTTATCAGAGACTAAGGAAGGACTTTGCACATCAAGGTTTTCACATTTGCTGGTGTCTTCAGACTTTATGGTTTGATGGTTTGCACTAGGTATTTCCACATCCATATCCTCTCCAGAAAATTCACGGTGATATGGCTTCATCCCTGCAAAATAAAAGCAAATGATTTGTAGAGAAACTAAAAGAGGAAGGTATTAAATAAAAACCTTCACATTTTTATGTGATCTGGACTACAGACGTGTGTACAATTATTCATGTTTTAGCTTTACTATGTATGTAAACAATGAGTCAGGAGCTAAAAACATGTTCTAGGAATATGGAAAAGATAAGCAAGAAAGGCTTAGCAGGGCCTAGTCAGTAGCAAGACTACGAGCCCTTTTACACGGGGTGATAATCAGCCAAATTAGCTAATATAGCCCCGTATAATAGGAACAGCAATCTGCAGATAAACGCTTGTCCATTAGCTGATCTTTATGGCCTCCTTAACCCCTTAAGGACTGAGCATTTCAGTTTTTGCACTTTTGTTTTTTCCTCCTCACCTTTTAAAAGTCATTATGCTTTAAATTTTCCACCCACAGGCCCATATGAGGGCTTGTTTTTTGCGCCACCAATTGTACTTTGAAACAACATCAATCACTTCACACAAAAATTTATGGCGAAACCAGAAAGAAAATATTTGTGGGACAAAATTGGAAAAAAATGCTACTTTGCAACTTTTCGGGGCTTCTGATTCTACGCAGTGGACTTTTCGATAAAAATTACACCATATATTTATTTCCATACGGTTACATGGATACCCAATTAGTGTAGTTTTTTATTTTATTTTACTACTTATTATAAAATTATAACTACATGCAACATAATGAGTATGTTTAAAATTGTCCTCTTCTGACCCCTATAACTAATTTTTTTGTGCTGTGATCTGAAGTTTTTATCGGTACCATGATTGTTTTGATCGGACTTTTTGATCACTTTTTACAAATTTTATTAGGGTATACAAAGTGACCAAAAATTAGCATTTTTGAACTTTTTTTTTATGTGTACGCCATTGGCCATGCGCTTTCATTATTATATTTTTTATAGTTTTGACACCTACGCACACGGCGATACCACATGGGTTTATTTTTATTTACATTTTCTTTTTTTAAATGGGAAAGGGGGGGGGGATTCAAACTTTTATTTAGGAAGGGGTTAAATCATTTATTCACTTTTTTTATCCCCCATAGGGGACTATTACTTGCAATCCTTAGATGGAACATACTGATCACTGTTATGCCATAGCATAGCATTGATCAGTGTAATCTGTGCTTTATTGCTCTAGCCTGGATCTCAGGCTTGGAGCAATCAAATGACGATTGGACAGCGTGGAGCAAGGTAATGCGCCTCCCGCTGTACTCCCAGCTGTTCGGGATGCCGCGATTTCACCGTAGTGGTCCCTAACAGCTCCGCTGAGCTACCCGGCATGGATTTCTCCCGTTTTAGACACCGCAATCAACTTTGTGGCATCTAAAGGGTTAATACCGGATCAGCGATGTCCGGTATTAGCCGCGGGTCCTGGTTGCTGATAGCAAGCGGGACCCAGCAGGTACGAAGCGCGCTTCACATAAAGGGAGCCGGCCACGTATATAAATATACGTCCGTGGTCATTAAAAGGAAATCTGTCAGCAGTATCACCCACACTAAACCTGTTACACAGGCTTGTAGTGTGGTGATGCTGATTAAAACGGTATTCACATTGCATAGATTCGCCCAGCCGGTCCACCACAAATTGCATATATATATATATATATATATATATATATATATATATATGCTAATTAGGGCCTTGGGGCATGGGCAGAGCTCCGGTCCGAGCTTCGGGCACACTGACGTTATCTTCACCGGGGGGCCGCTGCGCCTGCCTCATCAATATTCATAAACCCCCTCCCTGCTCATTCGGCTATGTTATAGTACTGCGCATGCGCCACCGTGTCCTCCCAGAAATGGCCTTCCCCCTCGGCTTCACAGCTGCAGACGTCATTGCACAGTAAGCAGTGCATGCGCAGTACTATAACACGTCTGAAAGAGTAAGGAAGGGGTTTATGAATATTGATGAGCCGGGCACAGCGGCTGCCCCGCGAAGATGACGTCAAGGTGCCCAAAGATCGGAGCTCCGCCCATGCCCCAAGGCCCTCATTAGCATATATAAAAAAAATACTATTTGTGGCGGAACGGCTGGGCGAATCTACACAATGTGAGTATTGTTTTAATCAGCATCACCCGCACTACAAGCCTGTGTAACAGGTTTAGAGCGGGTGATACTATTGACAGATTTCCTTTAAGGGGTTAAAAATGGTTGTTTATTGGCCACAACTGCATAATAGATTATGTACAACCTACATCCAAATGAATCAAAGGGCTTTGCAAACAATCAGTGATCAATTGTATGGCCCTTTCTGCACAGTGATCAAGCCTTGCTATAGGCTCTGTTACAAGTGCCAATCTAGAAGATCAAAGTTTGTTTACAAAGCATAAAAGAATGCCCTTAGTTTTTAATTTGTAGTCATAAGATTGCTTATGCATTTTGATACATGTAACTTGTTGCCTATGTTTGACTTTTTTGGACTTAAAGGAGTAGTCCAGTGGTGACTCAGTGGTGAACAACTTATCCCCTATCTTAAGGATAGGGGATAAGTTGCAGATCGCGGGGGGTCAGACTGCTGGGGCCCCCTGCAATCTCCTGTACTGAGCCCCGACAGCCCGCGGGAAGGGGGCGTGTCGACCTCCGCACGAAGCGGCGGCCGACACGCCCCCTCAATACAACTCTACGGCAGAGCCGAAGAACTGCCTTCGGCAATCTCCGGCTCTGCCATTGAGATGTATGAGGGGGCGTGTCGGCCGCCGCTTCGTGCAGGGGTCAACACCCGCTGTCTGACCGGAGAGCCGGGGCCCTGTACAGAGAGATCGCAGGGGGCCCCAGCAGTCGGACCCCCCCGCGATCTCAAACTTTTATCCCCTAAGGATAGGGGATACATTTTTCACCACTGGACTACCCCTTTAAGTGGTTTTTATTACGTGACAATAAAAGTTACATTTAATTACAACTTCATTGGTTTCAGTAAAAAGAGCCGCCAAAAACCGAATTAATCAAAGTTCCAATATGAAAACAAGACTGTAAAATAAAAATAAAATGTTCCTGAATTGATTTCTCGCCAATTCCCACAGACCACTGCCACTAATTGTCTTGTATTCATTCAACAAGTGATCATTGTCTGGAGCTCAGTAATCTCCTAAACTGATCAGTTCTTCAGAATACAACCCAATGGTCAATCCGATAAACCGGAAAGAAAAAAATAAAAGATGAATACTATTGCTCAATTAAAGGGTCGCAGTTAAAAGGTCAACTGAACTTAGCACTTTCTCACATTCCAGCAATAGTAGACAAAAACTTCCCATCTGTGAAAACTTCAAGGCCTTTAGGAAATGGAGAAGGAATTATTTGTGGGATACAGCCTTTTTACAAGATCAGCTTTATCTGCAAAAGGCAGCTATATAGAATGACTCTGCACAAGACCTGTACCACACTGTGATGTCAAGCTTCTCTATATCAATTTTATAGCTAGAATTGCTTTTCCTTAGGCACCGCGCCTGAAATGTGCTAGATGGCATCAATACAACAGCAATAGAGATGACCCCATATGCCACAAGAAGAGGGAATATGAAGCTAACCTACTTATCTCAGTCATTTACGTTTTATTTATACACAGAATAACTATTCGGGCTGACATAAGGTCTCCAAGTGCCACCTTCTAATAACTTCTTTCATTCCGGACTGTAAAGGGCTGTGAAGAAACCTCATTTACATTCCCAAATGTTTCAGTAGACAGATGTAATTAACTACAAAAGGACTTTCCGCTACCATCTGGCTTCTAGGGGGCGCTCCAGCCATCAGTGAGCAGGTATAAAAAGACAGATACTTACAATATTGACGAAGATGGTGTAAATAAAAGACTTCTCACTATATTGTTTTTTCTTATTGCACTGCAGCAAAGGCAAGCAAAGTTTGTAGAAGAACTTAGCTTATTCCCATGTACCTGGCAATCTGGCTCAGTTTCTTTTTAGCATGCTAGTAATGCCAAAAGAAACATTGGTATAACTGATCCCACTACTGAAGTTCAGTGTATCAGGTGCAATGTCAGACCAATCCAAATGCTGGATAGGAGAACAGTGCTTGCAGTATTTTACTATCGGACTACAAATAATGTTAACAGGCGGGAAGACATCTGACGCATTGTTTTATCAATCCCTCAGGCTTCGTCAGTTTTTTAATAAGAAACTGAGCCTGATGCTCCATACATGTGAACATGCCTTAAACGCAAGTTTATTTTTGTGTTATGGACAGAACGAAAAGTTGCTTAATGCACCCTCCCAATAACTCCTATAGAGGCTCATGGATAAGAGAACATGTAAGAGCAACCACCTCTTCATTGATATTTTTGGGCCAAGCAGCAACTCTGAATCAGCATATGGAGGTCACAAACCCTATGTTCTCCTGATGACGGAATATCAATGTATAAGGCACATAGGTTTAAAATGGAAGTGCCCACTCAATGAATTTAGTCTCTTAAAAATCTGCTTTACTACTGGCTTTAACTTTGTGTACATACATGTACAAGGATCATACAGATCATAGAAGAATTAAGGCATCTTATGTCGGACGGTACTCACTTGACTGCTGCCATGCTGCTTTCTCCAATTTTTTGCCATTAGCAAAGTAACAGACTTTAAAAGCAATACATGGTACACTAAATAAAGTAGTAATGCATCTCCTTCTTACAACTCCTAAATAACTCAATTTTTCCTGACGTTCCTTTAAAAAGGGAAACTGGCAGTGAGTTCACTGGCACTACAACCAATACACAGGGTTATATAGTGTGGGTGAACCTGGATTACAATGAGGTATCATTTAGCCAGATTCGTGGTCCGGTTGTATTAGCCGGCATTGCTAATCTTGAAATGGCCGGTTTTGTACAATGGAGGCGGGAACCATCATACTCAGCATGCCTGCCTCCTTCCCCTATGCTCAGATATGCCCACCCGCTTTGTGCTCACATGGGCTAAGGGGCTTCCATGAATATTCATAAAATGGGTGGTCATAGCAGTGCAGAAGGTATAGAAGCTGGGAAGCTGAGTATGTTTTCCGGGTAGCGGCCTCCATTGGACAAAGCCGACCATTTCCAGATTAGCATTGTCGGCTACTACAGCATGTATCTCCAGAACCAGACTGCGGATCTGGGTAAGTAATCCCTCATTGTAACCTGGTTCACCTGCATTATATCCCTGAGTATTGGGTTTACTGCATGTAAACCAGCTGTCACTTACCCTTTAAGTTGAGAAGTGTGACCACTACGGCTTCCTAATAACCAGACAGCATAACCAGTATCAAGATGCCTCTAAACTGAAGGCAAACGCACACACGATGCAAAGGAGTCAAAATTGCCAGTATTTATTAAGAGTGCAGACACTTTTCAATGGCTCCACCAACTATAAGCAAACAAATAAATACAAAAAAAAAAAACGGGACTATAAAATAGACAAACAACAATTTACAATAAGGCTATGTTCTGCAACAGAATGCTGCGTTCATTCTAATCTGCATGCTGACTACCAGACGTCGAATGTGCAGGGATTAGGGACAAGGAATGCTTATTTGTCTCAGCAATGTGGCTTCCAAATCTATGTCAGGAAAAAGCCACAATTGTGAACCACAGAACATGATTATTATTAAGAACTCTAGGAAGCTGATTCAATGCAGTGTACATGTTGATCCCAAAGCAGATTTCAAGATTTCATAAAAAAAATAAAAATAAAAACTCTAAAGCAGCAAACCCTGTCACCTTCAAATGAACATGACACATGGCCACTACCAGAGAGAATCACTGCAGGCTTATCTACTGACGATTAACATTTTTCTGCACATACAATGTAAATATTTTGTGTATATTATTTAGGACAATGCCAGAATAACCCCATACCAGTGCTATGTGGCAGAGAAGTAGAGTTGAGCTGTGAAATTACCTTTTTTCATCATTAGTTCAATTACCGATAAAAGATTTATGCTGCCATCTATGCCACAAATGAGTAAGTGGAAACAGTAGAGGCATGCTGCCACTTGCTGGCTGGCTTTGGAAATGGCAACTTTGAAAACAAAAATCAACAAAACCTCAATGAAAAGAATCCTGAACTTTGCATCCTCAATGCTAAAAGTACATTTTAGATTGCTATATGTCTTTTTAAAAATGTAATATAGCTTCTACAGCCAAGTACACACCAAGTTTGAAGTTCTCTGAAGCTTTTTTTATGCCACAGACCATTTAACTTTTTTCGCATTTTGTAATTCTGCGGTCTTGAGCTTAAATGGGCACTCTCAGCTAAAGAAAACTTTTTATATGTTGTACATCATGGCAAAACATTAAAGGGGTATTCCAGGCCAAAACTTTTTTTTATATATCAACTGGCTCCGGAAAGTTAAACAGATTTGTAAATTACTTCTATTAAAAAATCTTAATCCTTCCAATAGTTTTTAGCTTCTGAAGTGGAGTTGTGTTTTCTGTCTAACTGCTCTCTGATGACTCACGTCCCGGGAGCTATGCAGTTCCTATGGGGATATTCTCCCATCATGCACAGCTACCGGGACATGACATCATCATTGAGCAGTTAGACAGAAAACTTCAGAAGCTAATAACTATTGGAAGGATCAAGATTTTTTAATAGAAGTAATTTACAAATCTGTTTAACTTTCCGGAGCCAGTTGATATATATTTATATATATATAAAAAAAAAGGTTTTGCCTGGAATACCCCTTTAATCTTTCTAATATACTTCATAAGAAAATGTTATTTCCTTTTTATAGAAATCATGGCTTATAAAATCATGGCTTTGTCCAAACTGAAGCACAGACATGGACAAAGTCCAGTAAGTGAGGGTGGGCTAGCATTCCTCTGTGCTCTCTCCTGTCTGATGGGACTCCTCCGTGCTCTCTCTCCTGTCTGATGGGACTCCTCCGTGCTCTCTCTCCTGTCTGATGGGACTCCTCTGTACTCTCTCCTGTCTGATGGGACTCCTCTGTACTCTCTCCTGTCTGATGGGACTCCTCTGTACTCTCTCCTGTCTGATGAGACTCCTCTGTACTCTCTCCTGTCTGATGGGACTCCTCTTTGCTCTCTCCTGCCATATCAGACACAGAGGAGTTCTAGCTCCACCCTCACTTACTGGATTTTGCTCATGCCTGTGCTTCAGCTTGGACAAATAAAATTTTCTTATGGAGTATATTAGAAAGGTTAATGTTTTGCCAGGATGTACAACAAAGTTTTTGTAGCTGTCAGTGCCTATTTACAAAAATAAAATAAAAATAAAAAGAGGAGGAGACCATATAGTGGCAGAATGACCCAGCGTTGAGGTGGCGGCATTGCCATAAATGTTGGCAACACTGAAGTATTGTATTGGAACTAAACCAAAAAAGGGTGGGGAAAAAAGTAAATTGGACATAATGTCACACGAAACTCCAAAAATGGGCTGGACAAAATTATTGTAACCCTTTCATAATTGTTGCAAAATAAGATTGTTTAAAGCATGTGATGCTCCTTTAAACTCACCTGGGGGCAAGTAACCGGTGTGGGGAATATAAAAATCACACCTGAAAGCAGGTAAAAAGGAGAGAAGTTCACTTAGTCTTTGCATTGTGTGTCTGTGTGTGTCACACTAAGCATGGACAACAGAAAGAGGAGAAGAGGACTTAAGAACCAAAATTGTGGAAAAAAATCAACAATCTCAAGGTTACAAGTCTTTCTCCAGAGATCTAGATTTGCCTTTGTCCACAGTGCACAACATTATCAAGAAGTTTTTAACCCATGGCACTGTAGCTAATCTACCTGGGCGTGGATGGAAGAGAAAAATTGATGAAAGGTGTCAATGCAGGATAGTCCAGATAGTGGATAAGCAGCCCCAAAGATATTCAAGCTTTCCTGCAGGCTCAGGGAACATCATTGTCAGCGCCAATTATCTGTCAACATTTAAATGAAATGAAACTCTAAGGCAGGAGACCCAGGAGGACCCCACTACTGACACAGAGACATAAAAAAGCAAGACTACATTTTGTCAAAATGAACTTGAGTAAGCCAAAATCCTTCTGGGAAAACGTCTTGTGGACAGATGAGACCAAGATTAGAGCTTTTTGGTAAAGCACATCATTCTACTGTTTACCAAAAATGGAATGAGTCCTACAAAGAAATGAACACCGTACCTACACTGAAATATGGTGGAGGTTCAATGATGTTTTGGGGTCGTTTTGCTTCTTCTGGCACTGGGTGCCTTGAATGTGTGCAAGGCATCATGAAATCTGAGGATTACCAACAGATTTTGGGTCACAATGTACAGCCCAGGGTCAGAAAGCTGGGTTTGCGTCTGAGATCTTGGGTCTTCCAACAGGACAAGGACCCCAAACATATGTCAAAAAGCATCCAGAAATGGATGGCAACAAAGCGCTGGAGAGTTCTGAAGTGGCCAGCAATGAGTCCAGATCTAAATCACATTGAACACCTGTGGAGAGATCTTAAAATTGCTGTTGGGAAAAGGCGCCCTTCCAATAAGCGAGACCTGGAGCAGTTTGCAAAGGAAGGGTGGTCCAAAATTCCGGCTGAGTGGTGTAAGAAGCCTATTGATGGTTATAGGAAGTGACTGACTTCAGTTATTTTTTCCAAAGGGTGTGCAACCAAATATGAAGTTAAGGGTGCCAATAAGATTGTCCATCCCATATTTTTGGATTTTTTTGTGACATTATGTCCAATTTGCTTTTTCTCCTTTTTTGGTTTAGTTCAAAAACACACCACAAAGGGACTAAACATGTGTATAAAAAAAAACATGTGTTACTGCAATCCTTTTCTGTGCGAAATACTTCAATTTCTTGAAAAATTTCTGGGGTGCCAACATTTACGGCCATGACTGCAGTGGCTGAATGACACAGCGTGGGAGGTGGTGGCAGCATGAGTAGAACATTTAGTGGCTGAATGACATAGCCTGGAGTTGGTGGCAGCATGAGACCACCATATAGTGGCTGAATGCCACAGCCTGGAGGTGGCAGCAGCATAATGAGACCATATAGTGGCTGAATGACAGCCTGGAGTTTGCGGCAGCATAAGGAGAATATATAGTCGCTGAATCAGTGGCGGATCAAGGAAAGAAGGGGAGGGGGGGGGCAACAGGGCAATTGGCCCTCCTGTACTATAGCATGGTGGAGAGGGAGCTGTCAGCTGTCCCGCTCCACCACTCCCTCACCTTTCTCACACGCTGCGGCTTCTCCATTCTTGCAGTTTGAGTGAGAGCCGCGGGGATGCCATCCACGGCAGGCCGGCACGGTGACAGCACATCGCGCCGGTGCCCGGAGATCACGTCCCCGCGGCTCTCACACTGCAAGAACGGAGCAGCGTGTGAGAAAGGTGACCACTGGAGAGAGCTGCTCGGGCGTGGTATGGACTGTAAAGGAATTATGAAGAATTTGCACAGAAAAGAGCAAATTATAAGTGAGGCACACATGTCAGGAGGGCATTATAACATATGTGAGGGGCACCCGGGCACAGGAAATGGGGCATTATTTGTGGAGGTCACAGGACAGGGGGTATTATATATGAGCGGCACATGACAGAAGGGCATTATATGTGGGGGCACATGACAGCCCACCCCACCCCCGTCATGTGCCCATGTAATGTCCCCCTGACATGTGTCCCTCCCATATAATGCCCCCCTGACGTGTCCCTCCCATATAGTGCCCCCTGTCCTGTGCCCCTCACATAATGCCCCGAGGGTGCAGGACAGGGGGCATTATATGTGAGGGGCACATGACAGAGGGGCATTATATGTGAGGGGCACATGACAGAGGGGCATTATATGTGCGGGGCACATGACAGGGGGCATTATTTGTGAGGGGCACATGACAGGGGGGCATTATTTGTGAGGGGCACATGTCAGGGGGCATTATTTGTGAGGGGCACATGTCAGGGGGCATTATTTGTGAGGGGCACATGTCAGGGCCCCCCTGTCATATTCCCATATAATACATATATAATGCCCCCCTGACATTTGCCTCTTACTTATAATATCCCCTGTCCTGTGTCCATCAAATTTAATGCCCCCCTGATGGGGCAGGACAGGGGGCATTATATGTGAGGGGAACATGACAGGGGCATTATACGTGAGGGGCACAGCACAGCGTGCATTATATGCGAGGGGCACAGAACAGAGGGCATTATTACGTGGGGGGAACAAGATGGGTTATCATTATATGTGGGGGCACAGGATGGGGCATTACTACTATATATGAGGGGCACAGAGTTTTTTGCATTTCAGAGGTATATGACGGCATTTATCATTGTACGTGTAAGTGAAGCATTTTTCCTTTTTTTTTGTGTGTGCTGGTAATGTGTAGGAGCACCAAATTTCTTAAAGGGTAGCAGACTATTTGATAAATTTTGTGCAGGTAAACATTTTCTGTAATTTCACTCACATACACAAAAAAGCTAAGCTAAGTCTGGGCTGGTGTAGTTTTAGAGACTTTTCAGTGGCTTTGTGCCTTTTTTGTGCCTTTTCACAAAAAGACGCAGTTCAAAAAACCCTTCTATATCATGTGTATTGCAACTCAAGCGCAAAAAAAAGGCACAAAAACCCTGCTTGCACCTTTTTTGCACCATTTTTAGACACAAAAAACAGTCTAAAGTCAATAATACATGTCGGCCATAATTTATATTACCATATAAGGAATTTTTGGGGAAGTATGATTTTTATGTGCCACAATACATTATGGTATTGTTTTCAGAGGGTGCATGGCAAGGTTATAGTCAGAGAGCGCAGTGTGTGGTAGTATTATATTCAGAGGGTACAGTGTGTTGTAGTAATATATTCAGAGGGTACAGTATGTTGTAGTAATATATTCAGAGGGTTCAGTGCGAGAAGTATTATTTTCAGAGGTTATGGTGTGTCAGAGGGTACGGTGTGTCAGAATTATATTCAGAGGCTGTGTGCCAGTATTTTATTCAAACGATACGGTGTTTGGCAGTATTATTATAATTATTGTTTTCATATAGAGGATCAGAATCCGCTGACATAGGAACCATCTGGGCGTAAAGTTCTGCTGAGTGAACATTTAGCAGGATGAAGTCCTGACGGTATGTTGCATCGGAATTAGATAAGGAAAGACTATAGAGAAGACGTCACCTATAGTCCCTGATATCATTCTGTATTCTCCTCATTATGTCCTATCAGAGCTGGAGTCACTTTTAGTTCTGCAGTTATGATGGGTGAAACAACAACTCCCAGCATACCCTTAAAACATACTTAAGGTCATACTGGAAGCTGTAGTTTTAAATGGTAAAAACTTCTTTAGCACTTTCCCATCCTGTGGCAATTGGTATATTTGATTACTATACTGGAAATAATTTTCTGCAACATGCTACACTGCGGGCATCACAACATGCTACAGCGCGGACATCACAACATCAGGGCCTATATCCCTTAATGTTATGTTTTTGCAAATATTCATCCAGTTGCTGTTTAAACGTCTCTACAGACTAATAAAACCGCAACTGCAGGTAGAGGATTCCAGATCCATATTGCTCTTAGTGTAAAAAACCCTTTCCTTTGCCTTAAACAAACTCTCCTTTCTTCCAATCTAAAGGGAGATTTATCAAAACCTGTGTAGCGGAAAAGTTGCTGAGTTGCCCACAGCAACCAATCAGATCACTTCTTTTATTTGTAAAAAGGCCTTGGTTACTATAGGCAACTGGTCAACGTTTCCTCTGGACAGGTTTTGATAAATCTCCCACTGAATGTGTGACCATGTGTCCTTTGTGTAGTCCTGTTTATGTAAACATTCTGATAAATTATATGTAAACTGCTTAAAATGTCTTATGATCTTTGTAATACTGATATATCTGTTTAAACATATCCTATCTGTCCACAGTGGCTTAATGACACAGCTTGGAGTTGGCAGCATGAGGAGAACATATGGTGGCAGAATGAGGCAGCCTGGAGGTGGCACCACCATGAGAACATATGGTGGCAGAATGAGACAGCCTGGAGGTGGCACCACCATGAGAACATATGGTGGCAGAATGAGACAGACTGAAGGTGGCAGTAGCAGCATCAGGAGTCCTAAAAACTGACCCGGTGACAGAGTGGTGCAGTGGTTGGCAATACTAGTACCCGGTGACGAAGGTGGGAGAACAAAGGAGAACTTGGCATCAGATGTGTGGCATCAGGAGGGTGGCAGGATCAGAATAGTAGCTGAGGCAGGTAGGGAGAAGAAAACGGTCTCTTTTCTAAAAGTGTTCGTGTGCACAAGTATTGAGGATATGCATTACGTAAAACTTTACTTTTAATAATATGCTTATGATAAAATATATGGACCCAACATTTTTTTTTTAATCCAAACAAAAGGAAAGATGTGCAAATAACACCATGTGCCACCTACATCACCAAGTATTGATGTGATGCAAAAGACCTCTAAAAAGGTGGAAGGGAACAACGTATGGTCCATTGTAACCGGTGGTGGTAAAAACTTCCCCTGTAAGGCCCTACCCTCGCATTATTAATTCTCTTCTTGGCAAGTTTTACTCGCCCTAAAAAAGGGCTGCCCCACACAGGAACCTCTCCCTATTTCCACCTACAAACACTTCCATTTCCCAGGGTTTTTAGGTGGAAATAGGGATTGGTTCCTGTGTGGGGCCGCCCTTTTTAAGACGAGTAACAATTTCCTCAAAGGAGGTGAAAGGGAACCAACGTATTGTTCATTGTAGCATGTGGGGGGTAAAAACTTCCCCTTTAAGGCCCTACGCTCACCCTATTAATTCCCTTCTTGGCAAGTGTTACTCACCCTAAAAAGACCGGCCCCACACAGGAAGCTATTTCCACCTAAAAAGCCTGGGAAATGGCAGTGTTTGTAGGGGAAAAGAGGGATAGGTTCCTGTGTGGGGCCACCCATTTTAGGGTGAGTAATACTTGCCAAGAGGGGACTTAATAATGCAAGAGTAGGGCATCAGAGGGGAAGTTTTTACCCCCACCGGTTACAATGGACCATACGTTGTTCCCATCCACCTTGTAGAGGTCTTTGCATCACATCAATCCTTAGTGGTGTAGCTGGCACATGGCGTTTTATTGCACACCTTTCCTTTTGTTAGATTTAAAAAAATTTGGGGGTACATACAATTTATCCTAAAAAAGTTACGTTTTAGCTAATGCATATATTCAATAATTACTTGTGGTCTGGTGCCGAGGAATGTCCATATCTGGGGAGCAGCACCTTAAATATGTTTTGCACTATCCATATTTGTGCAGTGTTGGTGTGGCACCATGGTCAATCTACTCTAATGCATCAGGCATTGGTGGGTGGAAATCCTTAAAACAGTATTTGGCTACAACACCAGCAGGTGTGTACTTTTGCCTGGCCTTTCACAGTATCTAGGCCCTTAAGACTAACAGGAACAAAACGATACACAACTTAGATGTACATATGTGGCATGCACTTAATAGAGGACAATATGCTTTTAGTGCTCTGCTCACCCTAACTGGCCGGCTTCTATTAGCTTTTCAGTTGTTGTACACACCAGTGCTGCTGCACACAGTCACTGTGTACTACACCCAAAATTGCACTCTCAATCTCACTCCCTTCCCTATCAGTGCTTCTAGGCTGGATTTGGCCTTGAGGTGAATCGCTGCTGTAAAAAATTTTTGGGCAACACACTGCTCTCTGTCCCTCTCTGCAATAGAACGCAGACGTGACTGGGAGGTGAATCACTACTGTAAAAAAAAAAAAAAAGCTTTTCTGTGCAACACACACTGCTCTGTCCCTCTCTCTCTCTGCAATAGACTGGTGATGTGACTGGGAGGTGAATGGCTGCTGTAAAAATGCTTTTCTCTCTCTGTAATTGAACACTGATGTGACTGGCCGCAAGATGGCTGACGATTATATAGGGCTGTGACATCACAGGGGTGGCTGGCTGCTGATAGGCTGCATGTGATTCAGGGTCATCCTGCCGACCCTTGTTCCCGCCTACTCAGGATTCCTTGCCCCATGTCCTCACATGTGGATCCACCATTTTAGATGCCCTGGAGCCTGGATCACACTAAATGGAGTTTAATGAAGCAATAGAATCACAGCGATATTCGCATTCTCTGCAAATCAAATTTTTCCTGAAATTCGTAACAAATTCAGATGTCAGATTTGATTCGCTCATCCCTACTTATGACAAAAAGGTAAAAAGAGACTATTACAAATATTTCCTAATTTATTGAAATGGAAAAGCTAAAATATTGCATTTACTCGATACTTAGTTGAAGCATCTTTGGCAGTGATTACAGCCTCCAGTTTTGGGTATGATGCCACAAGAGTTACACATCTGGAATGGGATCATCTCAAGTTCTGTCCGGATGGTGTCTGGTTTGTCCAGACATGATGCTTAGAACTAAGGCTAGAAAATAAAATTTTGGTTTCATCAGACCAGAGAATTGTGTTTCTTACAGTCTTGGAGAGTCCCTTATGTGCTTTTGTGCTAACTCTAGGCTTGTGTGTCTTTATGGGAGAGTGGCCAGAAAAAGGAATGCTGCAGTGGAAGCTTCTCTCATCTGTGCACAGGATCTTTGCCACTCAGCGAGAGTGACCACTGGGTTCTTGGTCAAAGCTCTTCTACCCAGATTACTTCGTTTGGTGGGGGGCGGCAGCTCTAGGAATAGTCCTGGTTGTGCTACACATTGGACTTAAAAAGGAAAACTGTCAGCTTTCTCCCCCCACACTAACCAGCGGTACTGGCTGGTAGTGCGGGAGACGCTGATTAGTTTGAGGCTTACGGTGCCCGGATTCGCCGCGTCATTCGGCCCTAATCTTCTATTTTCGGATAATGCAAATGAGGTGCTAACTGGCACCGGCCGGGCTAACTGGCACTCTGATGCAGTGCCGCCTGCCTCAGCGCCGCCCTGCTCATCAATATTCCTCCCCTCCCACTGCCTCTCCCTCTTCTCCCCACTCTGTAATGGAGAGGAATATTGATGAGCTGGGTGGGGCTGCAGCCAGCGGCACTGCCGTCAGAGTGCCAGATAGCCCGGCTGGTGCCAGTTAGCAAGTCATTAGTATTATCCGAAAATAGAAGATTAGGGCCGAACGGCGCGGCGGATCCGGGCACGGTAAGCATCAAACTGTTCAGCGTCCCCCGCACTACCAGCCAGTGCCACTGGTTAGTGCGGGGGGAGAGAGAGAAAGCTGATAGTTCGCTGGAAACATCTTATCCCCTATCCAAAGCATAGGGGATAAGATGTTAGATTGCGGGGGCCCAGAGATCGCGGGGGTCCCAGTGGTGGAACCCCCGCAATCTAACATCTTAGGGGATAAGATGTTTTCAACGGAGTACCCCTTCAAGTATTCAACAAATCATACTTTCTAAACTAACTGATTATATTCCTTAACTTCTCCTAACACCCCTACCGCCCTTCATTTTTTCTGAGCTTTAAAAATCTCTGTATCATACATTTTCCCTTGCTCACATTGTGTGAACTCCCTACAGGACAAAGTGGGCGTTCCCCAGCACGCGAAAAGTCACTGAAGCCTGCGAGAGCTGTGCCTCGCCATTCCCCGAATGCACTTCCTGAGTTTGGTCTCCTGCCAGGCCTGATACATAATGTCACTTCCCCGGTGTTGACCATTGGCCCATGTGCCATTACTGTTAATCTGGGACTACTCTTAAAACCTTGACTTCAGTGGGGATGCTCTCACATCAAAGACATTGCAATCCATGCATAATGATGTTGATTGTGCTTTGCCAGAGGGTCTGGTTAATAGTGGTTTCTGGTGTGAGCGAGCAATGTTTGTGGAGAAAATTGGGTAATCAACAGAATGTGGCCTAAAGTGTGTGTATGTATGTGTGTGTATGTGTGTGTATGTGTGTGTGTGTATGTGTGTGTGTGTGTGTGTATGTGTGTGTGTGTGTGTGTGTGTGTGTGTATGTATGTATGTATGTATGTGTGTGTATGTGTGTGTATGTGTGTGTGTGTATATGTGTGTGTATGTGTGTGTATGTGTATGTGTATGTATGTATGTGTATGTGTATGTTCCAGCACCACTAACAGCTAAAGCTATTAGCATGAAACTTGGTACACATATTACTAATTTGTCAACTACAAACATCGGATTGGTGAATTAATTCTTATTTGTTTAACCCCTTAAGGACTCAGGGTTTTTCCGTTTTTGCACTCTTTCCTCCTTACCTTTAAAAAAAAAAAAATCATAATTCTTTCAATTTTGCACCTAAAAATTCATATGATGGCTTATTTTTTCTACCAATTCTACTTTGTAATCATATCAGTAATTTTACCCAAAAATCTATGGCCAAACGGGAAAAAAAAAAAATCACTGTGCGACAAAATTGAAGAAAACGACATTTTGTAACTTTTGGGGGCTTCCGTTTCTACTTTTTAGGGTAAAAATGACACCTTCACTTTATTCTGTAGGTCCATATAATTAAAATGATACCCTACTTATATAGGTTTGATTTTGTCGTACTTCTGTAAAAATAACTACATGCACGAAAATGTATACATTTAAAATTAACATTTTCAGACCCATATAACTATTTTTCCGCGTACAGGAGCTAATTTTTTGCGACATGATCTGAAGTTTTTAGCGGTACCATTTTTGTAATGATCTGACTTTGTGATCGCTTTTTATAAAATTTTTCAGGATATAAAAAGTGACCAAAAATACGCAATTTTTTTTTTTTTTGCGCGTACGCCATTGACCGTGCGGTTTAATTAACCATATATTTTGATAATTCGGACATTTCCGCACGCGGTGATACCACATATGTTTATTTTTATTTACACAGTTATTTTTTTAAATGGGAAAAGGGAGGTGATTTAAACTTTTATTAGGGAAAGGGTTAAAGGATCTTTAACAACTTTATCTTCACTTTTTTTGCAATATTGTAGCCCCCATAGGATAACATTGATCAATGATTCTGCCGCTTGACTGCTCATGCCTGGATCTCAGGCACTGAGCAGTCATTTGGTGATCGGACACGCAGGAGGAAAGTAGGGGCCCTCCTTGTGTGTTCCAGCTGTTCAGGACACTGCGATTTCGCCGCGGCGGTCCCGAAGAGCCAACTGAGCTAGCAGAGAGTAGTTTACTTTCACTTTAGACACGGCGATCAACTTTAAACGCCGCGTCTAAAGAGTTAGTAGTGCGCAGCACCGTGATCAGTGCCGCACGCTCTTAGCCACGGGTCCCGGCCATTGTTCGAGGCCGGACCCGACCTGATATGATGCTGTGGCCCCGTGTTATAGTAAGGGAGAGGACTCCGGGCATACAGGTACGCCCTGAGTCCTTAAGTGGTTAAAGTTGCATATATGTCTATGGGAAATGTATGTTCCAGCATAACTTCCGTACGGCTGGAGATATTTTGATAAAACTTGGTACACATTACTTATAATGTGAAATAAAGATATTGGATAGTTAAAGGGGTACTCCGGTGGAAAACATTTTTTTTTATTTTTTTTTATGAACTGGTGCCAGAAAGTTAAACAGATTTGTAACTTACTTCTATAAAAAAAAAAAAATCTTTACCCTTCCAATACTTTTAAGCAGCTGTATGCTGCAGAGGAAATTCTTTTCTTTTTTAAATTTCTTTTTTGTCTTGTCCACAGTGCTCCGATCCGATCATCTATTTTCAGCTTACAATATCTTCCTCACAACTCAGCCGCACCTGATGACTGGATAAGAGGATGGGATACGAGGACAATAAAGGAGGACGGGATATAAGGTCAAAAGCTTCTTCCTTTGTTGCTTTTCCTCCCCAACAATAATTAGAAAGTAAAAACTGGGCAAGGCCGTGTACTCAGCTAGAATATATGTTTGTTTATTTTTTTCTCTTTATATTTTATGACAAACTGCAGTTTCATTATTCTTAATAAAAAAAGGATGTTAAATGTTTATATAAATCTCTAGGAAACTTAATGCGCCTTAACAAGCAGTTTAATACAGAACAAGCAGTATATTTACTGCAAACATATACAAACCATTTACTCTCCACACCTAGTTATCTTCTGGCTCAGTTTCCTACAGAAATCTGAGCAAGAATACAGAGTTTCTATTCTGCCATACCCGCTCTCATAGAGGTCTGATCTATTGTTTCATATCTTATCTGGATATTTGGGACCTAACCTGGCACAACCTGTCACAGGGCTTTGTTTTTTAGGTGTAAGGTTGGAGTTGAAATAGGTGTTAACCATACATAAATTAGTGATTTGAGACTGCAATTGGATTGGCATTAAAGAGGTCTATATATTTGGTTGTATTACGTTCACTTTTTAGATTCCAGTTCTGTTGCACTGCAAAGTCTATATCAGAATTTAAACAAGGCCTAAGTGGGATGAAGCACAAGACAAAACGACATCACAGGGGTTGATAGCAGGATGCTTTGTACAAAGAGCATGGACAGTGGGGATTTATGGAGTAACGGTACATAAAATTACTTTTTTTAATTTATTAAGATGACAATCTTACTGTTACATGCTGAACAATCTTGAATAGTAAGCGCACGCCAGTGCTGCTGAATGTTCCCGGCTTACCTAGCGTTCTGCATCTTTTCCCAAATTGGTTGTAAGAATCAGCGCCACCTCACTTCATAAGCAAGAGACCTTATGGTTAAAACAGAGCTACTGTATTTTTCGCCCTATAGGATGCACCGGCAAATAAGACGCACCCAATTTATAGGTGCAAAATCTAAAAAATATAAAGATTTTGAACCCAATAGTGGTCTTCGACCTGCGGACCTCCAGATGTTGCAAAACTACAACTCCCAGCATGCCCGGACAGCCGTTGGCTGTCCGGGCATGCTGGGAGTTGTAGTTTTGCAACATCTGGAGGTCCGCAGATTGAAGACCACTGCATAGGAGGTAATACTCACGTGTCCCCGCAGCTCCGGACCCGTCACCGCTGCCCTGGATGTCGCTCCATCGCTGTCGCCATGTCCCCGTCGCTCCGGAACGTCTCTGCTGCCGGCCGGGTATCCCCGCTCGTGATGACGAGGAAGGAGAGCGCCGGCCATACAGGGGATCCCTGAACGGAGAAGACACCGAGGAGGCAGGTAAGGTCCCTCCCGGTGTCCTGTAAGCACTAACCCGGCTATTCAGCCGGGCTGTTCGGGACCGCAGCGATGAAATTGCGGCGGTCCCGAACAGCCTGACTGAACAGCCGGGTTAGTGTCACTTTCCCTTCAGACGCCGCGGTCAGCTTTGATCGCCGCGTCTGAAGGGTTAATACAGGGCATCACCGCGATCGGTGATGTCCTTTATTAGCCGCGGGTCCCGGCCGTTGATGGCCGCAGGGACCGCCACGATAGGGGTGTAGTCGCCGTATAAGATGCACCGACTTTTTCCCCCCCAGTTTTCGGGAAGAAAAAGTGCGTCTTATACAGCGAAAAATACGGTACTTTACAAGTGAGATCTTGTGTAGTTAGGCTTAAGCCACATGTTCTTGCTCTCTAGAGCACGTTTGTACCGATTCTAACAATCAATTTGGGCGAAGTTGCAGGTTGTAAGTCAGCGTGTGATGCCAGATGTTCCCACCACACCTATTTAGGATTGGTTGGCATGACAGTAATATTGCACTTCAATTTAATTAAAATTAAAACTAATGCATTTTCTATATTTATATATTATTTTTTTTTTCTTACTTCGCCATCAAGGTTTCCCAGCAATAGGTTTAAGAATTTTCTCACTTCCTGTCAAATTGCATTATTTGTGGTGATCAAAAAACAGGAGTTTGTAATTTAGGGACAGCTGACATTGTGTGCCTGCCCCACCCTTTCCTTTGTGCTTCCAAGCTATAATGTACAGAACACATCTTACTCACCCAATGTGCTAGAAGAAAATCTAAAAATAAAAATAAAATTTAAATAAAATCATGGCAAACGACAAACTGCAGGAATCATCGGAAATAGCTTTAGGAACATTGCATTTGGACAGGAAAATGTTATCCCAATGATGTATAAGAACAATTCCTCAGGCAGCCCACTAGATGGCGCCTGCTGACATTGTATGAAGGTTTTCGCTTTGTGTGTGGTCCACTACAAATACTGAAGCACTGAAAAGTAGATTTGCAGATTGAAGTAAACCCACAGATAATGGAGGTATACACGTCGCCTTATTAGGACACAATCTATTCCAGATCATGTATCTGATTAACACCGAAGATGGAATAAAATCTACTAAAATTAAATACGTTTTTTATTTTTCTGATGTGATCTTCCCTCAATCCATAATCTATTTAAATAACAATGTAGAGGTATGTGAAGCAAACTAATGCTACAATACATCTGTCTATAAGTCTCTTCCCACAAACTAAAAAGGAAGTACTTAAGGAGAAAAATATAAAAATATTTGAGAAAAAAAAAAAAAAAAAGGAAATGATTAAATCTATTTAAATAGATTGGAAAAATGCACACGCGTATGGGAAAACAAGAAGGACAGCATTTTATTCAGGGAGTGACTGCTGCTCTGGCAATCCTGCTGCTGTCAGCACAAAGCACACACTCCTACTCCACATTGGGAACATTAGAAATAAGTGGACTGCACACAAATGTAAGATGATTTTCCTTAGTCTACTGCAAAGATTCATTCTTCCCCCCTAAAAAAGGCTCCGTTTACACTCCATGTGGCATTTGTATTCTTAAAGGGATGTCCTTGTGCCTGAAGCACTGTCAACTGTTTTTCCCAGTTGAGGAAAAAATAAAATAAAATAGATGAAAAATAAATACAGACACATACCAAAGTATAGGTCAAAAGTAGTGTACACTCTAAAGCAGTGTTTCCAAACCAGGGTGCCTCCAGTTATTGCAAAACTACAACTCCCGGCATGCCCAGACAGCCTTTTAGCAGACCCCACTGAGTGCAACTAAATCTGCTGCAAATTTTCCACTGTGGAAAACTCATCTGTGGCGAAACCCACTTCTGATCTGCCAGTGTGAAGGTACTTCTAATAAAAATTCTGATCACTTTTCCCATTTATAAAATTTTATAAAAAATGAAACAAGCAAACACGTTTGGTATTGTCACATGTGGAATGGTCTGAACTATTAAAATAAAAGGCCCTTCTTTACTATCGTGAACAGTTTTTCGCCGGGTTGTGCGTCACAATTTGTGTATGTGCCAAAATAATCCTAAAAAACTGAAAAAAAGGGTATGGTAAATCCAAAAAGGTGTTTTCTGTTGTTTTTTTACAATCCAATTTACTATTTAATTCACTAAAAATCCTGTGAATCCTGAAAATTCTCACCAAGAAAAAGCTGGACAGAACTTTCCCAACCTGTGTGTCCCCATAGAAAACAGAATGGAATCACGCAAGTCTGAAACAACATTCCACCCTAATAAATAAAAATGTTATGATTCTGCATGGGAAAAAATAGCATTTTGTAGTTAAAAGCAATCAAGTGATACGCAAAATTAGCTTTAACAAAAAAGAAAAAAAAAAAAAAAACAAGATATGTGAACATATCTTCAGGGTGCCTGTACATAATGCAGTATACAAGTGAATCACTGTGATTTAGCAGCAGTAACAGGTACAAACACATGGGTTACCGCAGATTGGCCGTATACTGTTCTGACACAAAACTAGAATTTAATTAAATAAATAAGGTGTGAATGTCTAGAGTACAAGGTTTAGAAGTAAGAGTGGCCAATAAGAATCTCTTTTGGTATGTGTCCTGTCTATAGAAGTCTACAGATACGTCTGAATGTCTCAGACAACTTGTGGTCCATCCTGGAGGGCCCTCGGCCTATGAAACAAGACTAAGGATGGAAATAAAAGGTATCAAAGGAGCTGCCAGTCAAGTCTTCATAATTGTTCTCCCAAATATGTGCAAATCCAAAGTAATTGGGAGAACAGACTCTTCCCTAAATGCTCTGGGCAGCAGCTTCAGATGGAGGTCACAGCCAGTTCAAGGTAAGAGGCAGATGCCCTGGACACAGCTGTTTCTTCTTTCACCGAGTTCTATAAAACTAAACCCACTCCCCTCCCCCAGCGTCCTATTATGTGGGCTGCTCCAGGGCAGCTTCACTGGTGAACTCACGCCCTGCCAAGTGTTACTTACAAGAAGCACTTGGCATTGTAACCTAGCCGATGTATGTGCTTTTTATTCTGGAACTCTGTCTGTTCATTAAACATGTAGTATGCCCTCATGTACAGGTACCATATTCAAACTATAGGCCCATATACATCGGACACAAAAATAAACTGTGCCATCAGAGGCTATATAATGCTATGTTTATATAATGTATGTGACTGCTTTAACATGTACACCAGGAAAGCTTCCAACATACATAGCAAATGTGTCCATTGAATTACATTAGCTCCACAGAGGGTAAAAAAAGTGTCCTTTTGGCCTCCATTGGTCAGTTTACATCATATATCAGTATCCAACTTAATAAATAAAAAAAACACTGCCTCCCACCAATTGTTCGATACGGCCGGAAGAAGCTCTGTAGGATATGTCAAGTTATAGTGACATTGGGGGACATTTATCAATGTTTGTGTAAGGTAGTAGAGATATTACCCGTTTGCTTGGTGTATGGTTGGCACAGTTGCTAAAAGTTTACCAAGAAAGGTGCACTGGACTTGATAAATTTTGCGCAATTAAAGAAACCAGTGAGCTGCAGAGATTGGTTTAAGCTTTGTGCTCCGGCATCTGACACTTTTGCATGTGTCCTATCAGGTGGTGTAGGTTTGCGCAAAAAAGTAACCTTTGCACAAAAGTAATGCGCAAAAAAAATACATCAAAAACAAACAAACAGACCACAAATCACCACAATCATCAAGATGCCAGAAAACATTTTAGTTTTAGGGTAAACAGGTGGTTTGATTAGATGCAGACAGTGTGCAGCTGCTATCCCCCCCCCCCCCCGACACACACACACGCGCCCACCATTACATATGGCAGGGGGCAGATATATCACAAAATTTGTAAAATGGAGGTGTCACTAGTGAGATGACCATTGTGATCTCTTTCTTTCTGATACCACTTACAGCTTTCTACCTAGTACCCCTCCCTTACAGTAACACAGAACCCAGCATTAAAGGAGAACTGTAGTGAAAAGGTTTTCATTAACTCTGTGGCCGGTAGAGATGAGCGAATTTACAGTAAATTCGATTCATCGCAAACTTCTCGGCTCGGCAGTTGATGACTTATCCTGCATAAATTAGTTCAGCTTTCAGGTGCTCTGGTGGGCTGGAAAAGGTGGATACAGTCCTAGGAAAGAGTCTCCTAGGACTGTATCCACCTTTTCCAGCCCACGGGAGCACCTGAAAGCTGAACTAATTTATGCAGGATAAGTCATCAACTGCCGAGCCAAGAAGTTCGTGACGAATTGAATTTACTGTAAATTTGCTCATCTCTAGTGGCCGGGGTGCAAAGACTAAAAAAACTAAAATAAAATAATTAAAAAAAAAATTTAAAACAAACTCGCCTTCCAACATTCCCCCCTTGCCCCGATATCCGTGTCCCGGTCCTCGGAGGACGGTCTTCTTCCAGCTTCCTGGTGACGGCAAGTGATAGAGCACTTAGCATATCGCCAGCTACAGCAATTCCCCGCCTCGGCTGGTGATAGCACATAAGGAGCCCGGGCAGCAGGGAGAAGGCGGGGCCCAGGCTCCTGACATGACCGTGCGCTCAGCCTATCACCGGCCAAGGCAGGACATTGCTGCGGACGGCGATAAGCTGAGCGCAGTATGACTCACGGTCCCCAGGAAGAAGACCAGCACCGGAGGACTGGGACACATATCAGCTCAACGGAGGAACGCTGGAAGGGGAGTTTAAGTTTTTTTTTTTTTCTGTTTTTGCAGGCTGGGCTCAAAAGGTAATGAACATTTTTTACTACAGATCTCCTTTAACCTCCCTGGCGGTATGATTCGGTCTGGAAATTTGTACCAAAAGCGGTACAATTTTTTGCATTGAATTTCACATCTCCCCCGTCACATTCATCCCCCCCCCCCCCTGTCACATTCACCCCCCCCCCCCCCCCTGTCACATTCATCCCCCCTCTGTCACATTCATCCCCCCCCTCTGTCACATTGTCCTGCAGCAGCATACACTAGGTTTGTCGGGCAGATTTCAAACCTAGTGTATTTGCTGCAGAACAAGCAGCAGGCTTTACACCACTGCGGCCTGTGATTGGCTGAAAAGGGAAAGGTCCTAGAAGATGAAGAGTGAAGAGAGCAGGGACCAGACAGCATGGAGGGGAACGGCATATGCAGGGACCAGGATTAGGTAAGCAAAAGTTTTCTTTATTTTACTCCTTTTTCCTTTTACACTTAGCTCAGTGTTTTTCTAACAGGGTGCCCCCAGCTGTTGTGAAACTACTACTCCCAGCATGCCTGGACAGCCTTTGGCTGTTCGGGCATGCTGAGAGTTGTAGTTTTGCAACAGCTGGAGGCCCCCTGGTAGGGAAACACCGACTTTTAGTATTTTTCTTTACCTGCTCTGGCCGGCACCCGCAACGGGAGCCGACCCGAGCAGATAAGCGCATGTTTTCCCGGGGGGCCGCATCGCTATATCGCATTGCTTTTGCGATATATCGTGCAGCCCGGCCGGGAACTCTGCAATTCTACCCCGAGCGTGACTCGGGGTTACCGATCCTGGCAGGGAAAATTAACCCCCGAGTCACGCTCGGGATTACCGCTCAGGAGGTTAAAGCTTTTCATACTGCTCCCAACTAAGCAAGTGCTGCTCCCAAATGCTGCACCTAGAATATTAAGCCTCAGGGTATGTTCACACTGAGGAACTAAAAAATAATCCTTTAGGTCAGGAAATTCTTCAAATCTGCTATTTTCTGCTTGGAGCGGAATTGGCATGAATTGAACTGCAAGTTAAAAGAATTTTTTATAGAAAATCTAGAGGAGCATCAGTACTACAACCACCAATGGGCTAGCTCTCAATTCTCCTTAAAATGTTGTGCTTCAATTCCACTCTAAACTTATTTAGTCAGAAAAAAATTAAGTTTCATTGACTTCTACCAGAAGAATGAACAAGTTCAATGTTCTGGTGGAATAGAATTAATATTCGGAATTCTGCTTGCAAAAATGTCTCCGTGTGAACATATAGAGGCAGAAAGACCATTGAAGTTAATGGAGCTTTTATTCAAGGGTAGAATTTGAGCAGAATAAGTGAGGGGAATTACTTGAGTAACTTCCTTAGTGTGAAAATACCCTATTATTTGAAAGCTAAAATTCTTTAATATGACATCAAGATCAAACTTTAAGTGCATCTGTGACTTCCGTACAAGGTGTAAATTCTGTTAGCACAGATTAGAAAATATTGCAGCTTGTTTGTATTATGGAAAATTAGTCTACAAATCTTCCAAAGCAGGAAGGGATTTATATTCAATGGTCAACTGTAATACCTAAACAAGTTTTGGTATGCATTTTCTTTGATCAAACTAGGCGTTGAACCAAAATTGCACATATAAACAATGACAATTTGAAGGTATACTCTCCAATTCCGTACCGATTACAAGGGGTGCTTCCAAAGAACTAAACTTATCATCAGGCACTTATAAACTCTCTCCGCAGTCACCTCTACAGGGCATGACCTACTTACCCACCCTTTTGCGAGCAACAGCCCTCACATTACCTGACGTGGGCAAGCGACTGTCCTCTCAATCGTCCGTAGCAATTTCCAGTTTCAGCCGGTCATGACTTTCCCACGTCCAGTAGATGGGTAAGTAGGAAAGGCTCCGTACAGAAGATTGCCGAGGGGCCAGCAGTCAGACCCTTCAGAATCAGACACTTTTTCCTTATTTGGTGGTTAGGGAATAAGGGTCTGATAAATTGACTTCCAAGGATTACCTCTTTAAGGTCATATCCCACAGATGTGTTCTTAGATACAGATTGGAATTTAAAATAAAAAAAATGGATTTAAAAAGGATAAGAAGTATTTTCTTTATAAATTTCCTCCATTTATCCATTTATAATCTTTCTGCTTTTGATGCAACCTGTCTGCTGAATTGTGTCTGCCCATTGTCCTGTCTGTGGTACATCCTGTAAGGGACTTACTGTTCCTGTGAGCCAAAAGCTCAGCAAACTCCTTCTCCCACCCACTAAGTGTTCTAGTCAAGAAATTGCAATGGGAGAAAGATAGAGTTGGCTGAATTCCTAGCTAGAGTGTCGTGTACACAGGAACAGGGAGTCTCTTACAGGATGTACACCAGACAAAATATTGGGTTGAAGACAACAGAGCAGTTTACATTATCAAATACTACAGAAAGGTAGTAAAATAACCTTATTTACTAGACAGTTGAAAATAGGTTTCATTATTGGACACTCCCTTTAATGTTAGAATCCACCCTTATAGAAGACAGAACTCTACACTCCTGATATTCAGCCACAAGGTTACAGTAGATGATAAAATGTTGATTGCAGCATCTTCAACAATAATAAAAGGCTGGGATTGTGTACAAAATTGAAAGACATTGGGTACAACCAACATTGAAAAGAACTTAGGAGTTTTTGTCGACAGTAATTTTAACTGAAGGAACCAGTGTCAGGCAACTGCTTCCAAGGCAAATTAAACCATGGGGTGCATCAACAGGGGCATAGATAATTCTACCACTGTACAAATCACTAGTCAGACCACACATTGAATACTGTGTACAGTACTGGGCACCAGTGTACAAGAAAGATATAGTGGAGCTGGGTACAAAGATGGGAAACCATGGGGAATGGGAGGACTACAGTACCCAGAAAGTATTAAGTTTAGCAAAAAAATAAAAAATAAAGATGTGACCAAATAACTATGTATAAATATCAGGTAACAGTACAAAGATCTCTTACATCATCTACTTATACTCAGGAATGTATCTGTAACAAGGAAACATCATCTCCATCTAGAGGAATAAAGAGTTCCTACACTAGCACAGAAAGGGATTCTTTACTGTAAGAGCTTACTTTACTGTGAGACTATTTAACTCTTTACCAGAGGAAGGGGTCATGGTGAACTCAAAATTCAAGAGGGTCCTGGAAGTATTTCTGGAGGGTAATAATAATATAGGTTACAGTCAACCCGGACAAAAGTTGATGATCAAGAGGATTTTTTTTATTGCTAAAATTTTTTGTCAAGGAGGAATTTTTCTCCCTAAAATTAGGAAATTTGCTTTTACCTTGTTGGGAAGATTTATCAAAACCTGTCTCAAGGAAAAGTTGCTGAGTTGTCCATAGCAATCAATCATATTTCTTCTTTCATTTTTGAACAGGCCTCTGAAAAGTGAAAGAAGAGATCTGATTGGTTGCTATGGGCAACTCAGCAACTTTTCCTCTGGACAGATTTGGATTGATCTCCCCCTATGTAACTGAGTATCTTTATTCGACAATGTTAGATCTATTAACAATTACCTGGTGATGACGTAGTTGCTTCCTCAAAGCTATCATCCTCCTCCTCTCCATCATCCTCAATACCATATGCCAAAGAGTCTTCTGGGATAGAAGCAGAGTCAGGACTACTGGGTCTGCTAGCGGAGTCACCCTCGCTATTTGATCCATATCTCTCATGCTGAGAAACCGAACCACTCTCACTTAGACTTCTATGCTCTTTTCGATGAACCCTGGAATGAAGCACCATTTGATGATACGTCCTGAAAATCTTTCCACACTCAAAGCATTCAGTAGATTTGTTTTGAGAAGATCTGCGGCTTTGACGTGAAGGAGGTCTAAATTCTAAATCATTAGATGTCTCCACAACACTTTCTGTAGACTGTATGCTGTTTTTCTCCGAGCGGCTACCACTTGAGCAATTGCGCCTCTTTGGATTGCTGGTGTTGTTACTTTCTGGCTCCCGTTTACGCTTCTCCTGATTGACCTGTATATATTCCCCTTTATCTCTATCATAAGAGACATCTGCATCAGCCAAGGTTTCATCCCATCCCAAGTACTTGACATACTCTGTTGGCTCTGCAACTCTGCCTTTGGTGGCAAGCTGCCAAGCTTGATAGCTATTGACTGGGTCAAGTTCCGGTACTCTCTTCCCCTGCTCTGCATCTGTACTTTCAGGTACATCTTCTAAAGGTTTTAATTTCAGATAGTCGAAAAAAAACTGCTTTGAAGCAGTAGTCTCTGAACTCACATTAGCCAGCTTATCACTTTTTGGAGCAGTTTTGTCTTCCGAGCAATCTTCCATACTGCAGTGGACCAAATTGTGCATGCTAAGGCTTTCCAGATTTGTAAATAAATTTCCACATTTTACACAAACTTCGTACAGACACAAGCCTGTCATTATTGTTTCTTCCTGAACAACATCATTTATGGTAGCTACAGGTTCAGTATCAGACTTGGGTTTGTTTTTGTTACCAGTCTTAGGGCCATGAGATTTCATATGGTTTTTTAGAAACCAGGGTTCTTTAAATCTCCTGCCACATATATGGCAACCATGGTCAAATGATCCCCGATGCTTTTTCATATGAGCTTTTAAAAACCATGCTTGACCAAAAGCCTGGCCACAGATTTCACAAGGGAACTCACCAGCATTAAGTTCATTTTTACAATTTTCTGAGTATGCATCCCTATTCAATGGAATTGCTGTTGTGATATGGTCTTTTTCAATGTGGTTTAATAAAGTTTCCTCTCGTAAAGTCATGTAATTGCAAAACCTGCATTTATATGGCTTGTGCACTTGTATAAGATGTTGGTCAAACTCCTTCCTTCGATCAAACTTGTTTTTGCAAAACATACAGTTGTAGTCACCTGGTGTGTCATCTTCAACTACATCTGAATCTTCCATTTGAAGGGAGCCATTAAGGATTTTGTTACAAGCAGATGTGCTCTTTGTTGGACTAGCACATACTCCCATACCTTCAGATGCTCCTAGCTCTCCAACATGTGAATCACCCATTTCAACATCATGAGCCTGGCCTAGTGTACCAGTCCTATGGGTACGGAGGTGTATCTTCAAGTTTCCTTTCTGTGCAGCCCTGTGATCACAGTAAGGACATTTATATGGCTTTTCCCCCGTGTGCTTTCGCATGTGCTGAGAGAGGGAGCTCTGGAAAGGGAAACTTTTCCCACATATAACACAACTAAAACACGTTGGCTTGTCATCGTCCATATCATTTTTATTTGACTTAGCAGCTGACTCACGTAGTTCCATATCCAATTGTTTCCTTCGTTCCATTACCAGCAAAACATCAGGTAGGAAATTCAAAGCCTATCCAGGACCGACTGGTAAGGAGACCTCAGGATTTAGTTATATGCTATTTAATAAGCATAACGTTTACACAGACCTTCACAAATCTGCTACAAAGTTTCCCACAGGTGGATCCCTACATAAAGAGAGAAAAATACATGTTACTATTTCAAATTATAACAGTGGTTAATAACACAGAAATATATAGTACAGTATGTTACAAACAATATATGAATTTACATATCAAAACCAAACTGTACTTCACAAATGGGCGAAAGAACAAAACAAAAGAAGTCACATAGGGAATTAGTATATATATTTTTGAGAAACTCATCGGACCACCTGTGGCACAATTGTGAGGGTCCAATAAGTCAAGATGGCAGCTGGAGCTCCACTAACCAGCACCTTGGCCACTCTGGTGACCTTCTATAGTCATAATAGGGCAAATTAAAGCACACACTTATTTTGTTTAAAAAAAAATAAAAGTTTGACTTTGTTAAAAGTAGTGCAATAATAGAAAAACCATGTAACCATGGGTGTCAATCGTACTGACCTACACAATAAAGTGAGTACGGTATGTCAGTTTTGCTGAAAAATACAATGTGTAAAAACAAACCTCAAACGGTTGCAAAACCTGCTACAAATAATATTGGTTACACAAAAATAAGCCCTAATATGCGTCAATAGATGGAAAAAAAAATTGTAAAAAAAGTTATGGCTCTTTTAAAAGGACAAAATAAATAAATAAATAAAAAGACAATGGCCAAAATGGGCCCATTTCTTAAGGGAGGTTAAGTAATTCTAAAAGCATGTTTTAACATTTTTCAGAAATGTTGTATTTGTTGTATTATCTTTTTTTACTAATTATATATATATATATATATATATATATATATATATATATATATAACATTACAAGGTATAAAGGTAGTGCTGCAATTACACACCATCTTCACAAAAAACACAGATCTGCTAACAACATTACAACATTTACTGTCCAGCATGTGAAACACAATCCCTCTAGACAGCAAGGAAGAGAAGAGAAGGGAGAAGAGTAAATAGAAAGAAATTAGCGAGTGGTGTCCGATACTACAAGGAGGGGAGATTAACCTTGTGTTAAGGGTATGGGATGTCAAAAAAGCAGGAGATAATAAATAACAGCAAATTCTTGCATGCAGTCACTCAAGTAACTGCATTCCAGAATAGATTTTTTTCATTGCACTGTATAGTGTCTGAGGTATACATAAGGATATTTCCCCAAATATATCACTGCCCTATAGCTACATTACACAGACTCCAATGGAAGTTCCTTGTTTCCCGTAGTCTAGCACCATATCTAAAACTGACTTTCTGTGACTGGGAAAAGGTCGGCCATTCAAAGTTTATTACCAGCATAGATCCTAAAGACATGTCATAGCATATTTAGCTTGACATGTAACAGTCTTGAGTACTTACGGTTATTAAAAAGGTAAGTAGGGCATCACCTTGATATTTTGGAGTCCCAAGTAAGCTACCTCTATTATTTCATGTAAAAGAAGCATATTAAATTCCTAAAGAATGTGCCACAAACTAGAAGGGGAGGGTATGTCTTGTGCAAAGTACTGCAAATCGGAGATCTTTTTCATGGTATGGATGGGGTGAGCATGTGTCTTAAGTTCCAAGTTACCATTACTGCCTTTTTGAGATCACTGGAATGGGTAACTTGACTCAATTTTAAACTTTTTGTAGACAATGGGAGAGATTTGTCAAAAACTGTGCAGAGAAAAAGTTGCCCATAGCAACCAATCAGATCGCTTTTATTTTTCTGAGGCCTTGTGACCAAAGAAAGAAGCAAGCTGATACCAGTTGCTATGGGCAACTGGTCAACTTTTACTCTGCACAGTTTTGTACAGTTTGGTTTTAGTACCAGGAAGAGTGATAAGTAATGACCTTGGCACATTTTGGGAGGTAGTGACCGGGACCACTGTCCTCAATTAAGGAAAATTCTTCATTCTCTCCATCATTGTTTTAAGCAGGAGAGAACAGCTGACTTGAAATATTAAATCTTGAAGGAGAATGGGATTAGGAATCCATTATGTACCCTAGTGCCAGGGTTTTTAGAAAGAACCCAATATTCATGGCTGGGGTTAAACAAAAAGCCATTACTTCTTTCCCCTTTGGCACAGATACAACTTCCATATTTTCTGCTTGCATAATTTCTGCCCCTATAGCTTTCACTTTTGTTCTTTTCTAGACAAATCCTTTTTTCATGTCAGTCGCCTTTTCCAGGAGGTCATCTAATATAGACCCAAAAACTGACTTGCCCGAAAAAGAAATAGAACAGTCTTACCTCCCTCCCATTAGCTCAAACATAAGGCCTGTCTAAAGGAGTTTGATAGGACCACAGCTCTAACTGCCATTCTAACTGACTTGGTGGAGGCAATAAAAAGGAACAATGTTGCCAACTTCAACATAGGTATAGAGGTCAAAAGAGCTTTCCATGGAGTTTTAATTGCTACATGATCCTCCAAGCTGGGACAGCTACATGTAAAGCGCTTTTGCAACACTTGTCACAGCAATATTTAGCTTAACCAAGCTGCTGAGGCTTCTCAGGTTGTCCAAAGAAGGCCATTATAGCGCGCTGCTTTCTACCATAAATACACTTTGAAGGAATTGGTGCCCTTCTGGTGTCATTTACATCTTCCAGACAGTTCCTTCCATGAGTAATTTAGGTCCAGCAGAAGCAGGAAGTTGGGCTCTAGTTAAAATCATCATCTAATATAGTCATCACCCTTCTGAGATTACCCTTACTTGAAAATAAAATTATTCCCCTTTCCTCAAGGGCCAAAGGCCTGTCTGGCCTTTACCTCCTCTACCCATTTGGTCTTAATGCCTAGAAAAACTAAAAGGAAGGACTCCTATTGTGGGATTTTAGAAAAACCTTTTATGCGACCAAATGCCTTCTCCAATATTTTGTTTAAATCTAGGCCAAATACAAAATGACCATGAAATTTCATCAAAACTTGTGCAGAGGAAAAGTCGGCAAGTTGCCCATAGCAACCAATTAGATCACTTTCATTTTTGAAAAGGTCTCTGAAAAATAAACGAAGAAATCCGATTGGTTGCTATGGGCAACTGGTCAACTTTACCTCAGCACAGGTCTTGATGAATCTCTCCCATTTCCCCAGACCATGACTTAAGCCAAAAATTATTTTAGTACTCAGACAGGACAGTCATATGGGCTTTTAATTTAACAGCCTCAGCCGAGGGATCTGACAGAAAATATGTGACCATTTTAAGGAGAGAAGAGACTCCACCGTATGCATTTAGCAGTTTGCTCTGCAAATAGAGTTCTAGCAGATCAAACCAAGCTCCAATAATTCTGGCTACACAAGTGGAGACTACACTGGGTCTGTGCATAGCCACAGCCGCTTCACAATTCTTTTTCAGAAGGTTTTTAGCCTTTATGTCCATAGGCTTGGGTAGAACCCTCAAAAGGGCAGGGAGGTGTGTCTGACAACCTTTGCCGCCGGGATATCTACTTTGGGTACCATGGTGGAAAATTGTCAAAACCTGTGTTGAGGGAGAGTGGTGCAGTTGCCCATAGAGACCAATTAGATTGCTAGTTTCATTTTTCATAGGCCTTTATAAAAATAAAATAGGCAATATGATTGTCACCATGGACAACTGCATCACTCTTCCTCTACACAGGTTTTGATATATCTCCCCTCATATCCCAATCTACTGCAAATCCCTTTACAAAAAAGGGTAGCACCTTTTTAAGGGGTACTCCTCGCCTAGACATGTCGTCTACTATCCGCAATCTGCAGGCCAGCACCGTGGTGTTCTAACACACATAAGCTTGATGCTTCTGTGTTCGTGACATCATCCCCCCCCCCCCCCCCCCACTCCATTTATGTCTCTGGGAGGGGATGTGCTGGCTGTGTACTAGCTGTCCCGTCCCCTCCCATAGACATGAATGGAGGAGGCGTGACGTCAGGAGGCTGCCCGCAAACGTTTTTAACAATGCTCAGAATGCCGGGTGCTGCATAGTCAGGGGTCCCAGAGGCTGGACCCCCACGATCAGACACCTTATCCCCTATCCCTTGGATAGGTGATAAGACTTCTAGGGACAGAGTAGCCCTTTAACTAGAATAGTAATATATTGCTTGCAAAACAGCTTATTTTTTTTCCTCCCCAAAGTCTCATTGTTTTAAAGACATAACATTTATACACACAACAAATACAAGAAGGGTCAAGATCCCTCCAAGAAACCAGGGGGGGGGGGGGGGAAGGAAGAAAAGGAAAATCAAAAACACACAAGAACACTCACACCAATCTATTCTGTAGTACATAAACCAGAGATTATTCCATTATTAATCTATTCCTAGCTACTCCATTATTACTGTCCTTTCCAAACTACCTAAAATAGAGTTTGAGTATTGCTCCTGAACTCTTTCCACAATCTCCATCTTTGTTCATATAACGTGGTAGATAACATTTTTTTGTGCCAATAGGCCTTCCATCTTATAATTCCTATGTACAATGTTTAATAATTTGGAAATAGTAGGTATTGCATCAGTTTTCCACCTCTGTGCTATCTGGGAGCGAGCCACAAACAAAATGTGTTATTACAGTCAATTCAGAATTGGGTAAAGCGCTGGTTGTTAAGGATAATAATGCCACTTCTGGGCTCCCATTTATATAACGGCCTACAATACTACTAGATAGAAGAAATATCTGTTTCCAGTATTTTTGAATCTCTCGACACTCCCACCACATATGAAAAAAAGAACACACTTCTACCTTGCATATTCAGCAGAATTCCGAAAAAGCTAGATGAGTAGATATGGTAACCAATGCCATCTATACATTATTTTCCTAGAAATATCAAAATGGTTGGAGCATTGACAGACTCTAGATGGCAATCTAAAAACAAAGTACCATTCTTTTTCTGAAAAACTGCAGCCTAAATCTTTTTCCCAGGCTTTTTGAAATGGGAAATGATCTAATTTTCTAACAGAAACCAAATGGTTATATGCCCGTGATGTCCCCTTCTCCATATTTTCACTATTCAGAAAAAATTTCCCATATGGGGAGCAATTCGCTAAATTTAATTTACATTGTTTAAAAGGGTACTCAGGTGGAAAACTTTTTTTTTATTTTTTTATTTTATTTTTTATCAACTGGTGCCAGAAAGTCAAACAGATTTGTAAATTACTTCTATTAAAAAAAGCTTAATCCTTAATACCTAGTTTGCTCTATTGTGTCAAGTCTGTCTGTGATAGCAAAAACAGTGGTCCCTCAACATACGATGGTAATTCGTTCCAAATGAACGATCGTTAGTTGAAACCATTGTATGTTGAGGGATCCGTGCAATGTAAAGTATAGGACAGCGGTCTCCAACCTGCAGACCTCCAGATGTTGCAAAACTACAACTCCCAGCATGCCCGCACAGCCAATGGCTGTCCAGTCATGCTGAGAGTTGTAGTTTTGCAACATCTGGAGGTCTGCAGGTTGAAGACCACTGGTATAGGAGGCTATTACTCACCTTTCCCCGCCGCTCACCGCTGCCCTGGATGTCGCTGCGTCCCCGGACTGTCTCTGCTGCGTCTTTTCATCGCCATCATCACGTCGCTGCGCACGCCGCTCCTATTGGATGACGGGACGGCGTGCGCGATGACGTGATGATGACAATGGAGAGCGCCGGCCATGCAGAGGATCCCGAACAGGATGGTCCGGAGCGCCGGAACAGGTGAGTGACACCCACCGGACCACACGGGGCACCTTACACGGATATCCGTTTATGTGATGGCCCCGACATAAAAAAGCATTGTATGTTGATGCTGCCTTCAACATGCGATGGCCTCTGAGAGGCCATCGTATGTTGAAATGATCGTAGGTCGGGGGGTCACTGTATTGAAAAACTCTGAATGGTATTTCTGAATATTATGCAGGACTCAATATTTTTTGATAGAATATCTTTCCATACCCGGATACCCGCTTTTACTGTCAGTGTGTTTATAATAACTTTATGTTGAGAAATTGCTGTGGACCACAAAGCCAAATCTGCATCTGGTAGTTCCATCATGGTAGTTTCCATTGAAACCCAAGTCTTGTCATAATAATTATGCCACCATGATTTTAATTGATTAAGTATTACTGCCTTGTGGTATGAAGCAAGATCCGCATGGACCATCCCACCCATTGCTATCGATGCGTGTAATATTTTAGCAGCTATTCTAGCCATTCGTCCCTTCCATATAGCTCCATTTAATAGATTGTGGCCGGAAGAACATTTTTGCCACAGAAATTCGGCAGGTTAAGTAAAATTCCTTGCCACACACAGCACACTTCCTAATCTTAGGTTTGGATTTTTGTTTAGATGGGTGTAGCTGAAACCTTGTCACCCTATGCAACACAAGCAGAGAGACAACAGTATGTAAGATCCAAAGGCCCAGGCAATAAATTCAGCCCAGTTACTCAACATGACTCCCAAAATATGGGTTTCTCCCTCAGGGACCTTCGCTGGAGCACAAATTTAGTGCAGTCCACAGCAGAAAGGATGAGCCCGACACTGACCCAGGAACTGGCACCAGAAAACACGCAAGATGTGGAAACTGTCCCGAGGCCCATACTGAGAGCCTCGGAAATGACATCACACTCTGTTGAGCCATGCCTGCAAGTGACATATCTGTATCACTCAGTGCCTTCTTGAGGTGCAGATGTAATGCGATACAGAGACTCCCTGCCACTGCCAGAAGGTCCAGGACTCCAGCTGAAGCCTAAGCCAGAAAAAAACACTAGTGAGGGGAGGAAGGGGTGGGGTTTTAAACCTTTATTTTATCCCAGTCAGGAGGTGATCTCAGGGGTTTACACACAAACGTAGATACCACTTTAAAAAAGCAGATGCATAGAAAATATAGTTATAGTAGTAGGGGTAGTATTTAATTCTAAAGATATACATCTAAGGACAGTTTTTTTGTTTTGTTTGTCTTTCTCATCATTAATACAACATTAAAAACATGAAGGAAAATGTGAATTAGGCTTATCACTTTGAGCTATACTGAGACTATGATTATAATGTATGTGTTTATTTTTTGATCTTAATACAAATACTAAAAGTTGTTTTTTAAATGAAAATAATTTAAAGACATCTGCATAAAATGTAGACCCGTGTCATTAAAACAATGGAGAAACAATTGGTAGTTTATTATCCAAAGTCCTAAATAGCTATATGAAATGATGCATTCACTATTGGAAGAGTAAGTACCATTGATAACACAACCTCAGGGCCTCTGCTGCTCTCAGGCCAATCAATAATCCATTATGAGCCAAATACATCTCTACTTTTATACCAAGAAACATATAAAAGGAATCTCTATGCACATTAGTAAAGCACAAACAAGGAAAACCATGGACATCATTGTAACTGGCACGGAGTTTAAAGCGTGCCTTTTCATTATCCCCTTATTTGCCTCTGCACAGTTGTCCAGTTTAGGCTACTTTATTGTTCTGTAGTGCCTAATGAAAACTACAAAATCACAATAAATCCAAGCATCTGCATTAACATTAATCCCAATCACATTTAACAAATAAGCGTACACATGCTAAATTCACAATTTCTCAAGTGTCCGATGCATGACTACGTACGTACTACTGCGGCAACTAAAACAGAGGCTCTAAGACTACAAAATACTGGTGTTAAAAAGAAATAATTTTTATTCCAAGCACATTGAAACAAATAGATTAATTTTATTAATAAGGCACACATGATGTAAATGTAAGTCATGGTGCACTGGTACTTAGCACACCATGACATGAAATACATTTGTGTCATGAATATAAAGCAAAAGCTGCACTGCTGATAACAGACGGGACCTTACCAATAATTGCAGATTACAGATATCAGCAATGCATCTAAAAGTAGTTTGTGCACTTAGTTACTCCCATCAGACCCGCAGGGAGATTGCAGGGGTCCAATGAAAGAAAATGGCAGTCAGAGGTCTCCTTACCTGCTAGATGCCACACTGCTGCCATCTACCTGTGTAGCCTGCCATCAGGCAGGCTGTGTAAGCAGATCGGTGTTTGTCTTTTACTGAATTACAGTATTTACAGTCATGGCCGTAAATGTTGGCACCCCTGAAATTTTTCTAGAAAATGAAGTCTCTCTCACCGAAAAGGATTGGAGTAACACATGTTTAGCTATACACATGTTTATTCCCTTTGTGTGTATTGGAACTAAAACCAAAAAAAGGGAGGAAAAAAGCAAATTGGACATAATGTCACACCAAACTCCAAAAATGGGCTGGACAAAATGATTGGCACTCTTAACTTAATATTTGGTTGCACACACCCTTTGGAAAAAATTACTGAAATCAGTCGCTTCCTATAACCATCAATAAGCTTCTTACACCTCTCAGCCGGAATGTTGGACCACTCTTCCTTTGAAAACTGCTCCAGGTCTCTTATTGGAAGGGCACCATTTCCCAACAGCAATTTTAAGATCTTTCCACAGGTGTTTAATGGGATTTAGATCTGGACTGACTCATTACTGGCTACTTCAGAACCCTCCAGTGCTTTGATGCCATCCATTTCTGGATGCTTTTTGACGTATGTTTGGGGTCATTGTCCTGCTGGGAGACCCAAGATCTTGGGCGCAAACCCAGCTTTCTGCCACTGGGCTGTACAGTGCGACCCAAAATCCGTTGGTAATCCTCAGATTTCATGATGCCTTGCACACATTCAAGGCACCCAGTGCCAGAGGAAGGAAACCAATACCATTGAACCTCCACCATATTTCACTTTTCATTTACACTGTACTGTGTTCTTTGCTTTGTAAGCCTCATTCCGTTTTCGGTAAACAGTAGAATTGTGTGCTTTTCCAAAAAGCTCTATCTTGGTATCTGCTGTCCACAAGACGTTTTCCCAGAAGGATTTTGGCTTACTCAAGTTCATTTTGGCAAAATATAGCCTTGCTTTTTTATGTCTCTGTGTCAGCAGTGGGGTCCTCCTGGGTCTCCTGCCATAGCGTTTCATTTCATTCAAATGTCGACGGATAGTTCGCACTGACACTGATGCTCCCTGAGCCAGCAGGACAGCTTGAATATCTTTGGAACTTTTTGAGGCTGCTTATCCACCATCCAGACTATCCTGCATTGACACCTTTAATCAATTTTTCTCTTCTGTCCACGCCTAGGGAGATTAGCTACAGTGCCATGGTTTGCAAACGTCTTGATAATGTTGGGCACTGTGGACCAAGGCAAATCTAGATCTCTGGAGATGGACTTGTAACCTTGAGATTGTTGATATTTTTCCACAATGTTGGTTCTCAAGTCCTCAGACAGTTCTCTTCTCATCTTTTTGTCCATGCTTAGTGTGGCACACACAGACACAAACTGCAGATCTGCGTTATCTGATTTCAGGTGTGATTTTTATATTGCCCACACCTGTTACTTGCCCCCAAGTGAGATTAAAGGAGCATCACATGCTTGAAAATCTTATTTTTCCACAATTTCGAAATTGTGCCAATAAATTTTGTCCAGTTGATTTTTGTAGTTTGGAGTGACATTATGTCCAATTTGCTTTTTTCCTCCTTTTTTGGTTTAGTTCCAATACACACAAAGTGAATAAACATGTGTATAGCAAAACATATGTTACTGCAATACTTTTCTGTGAGAAATACGTCAATTTTTTTTAAACATTTCAGTGGTGCCAACATTTACAGCCATGACTGTAGTTGCGCTGTACATTTTATAGGAAAATGAAAGGCATCATTACAAAGTACAATTGGTCACGCAAAAAACAAGCCCTCACATGGCTCTGTGGATAGAAAGATTAAAGTTATGCCTCTTAAAAAAGATGAGGAGCAAAGAAAGGGGCTGTGTCCTAAAAAGGTTAAACACCTTTGTTGAATGTTTTGCTTACACAAAACAGGAAATGCAGAACTCAGAGTAGTAGTAAAACTAGTTTCCTTAAACGTAAGTGTTTAAGGAGACTTTATATTGATTGACATTCCCACCAATCAGCTGTCAAAAAAAAACACTGATTGTTTACCAGGTATAGTGCCATATATTTTGCAGCGGATGTGCCAGGCCCTACCACTCCCTCCTACCCAAGTGAATAGCACAGCTACAAAATTACCACCTCTTTCTGCCATGCACTGTGCTGTATATAATGTAACTTTTATTAAATTACTATTCATATCCATATGCCAACCAAAACAAAATAAACCAATTACTAGCCAGTCCCTACAGCATGTCTTTATACCGTGCTAACCAACAAACACTATTAAATATTGTAATGATTGACAAGTTAGAAATCCTATAAAAAGCGACCCCTTCACCCCCCTCCAGCCATGTTTCGCCACCAACGAGAGTCTTCAGAAAACACAGGGCTATGGTATTCCTCCGCTAAAGGAAAACTGTTGCCCCTGGAAATGCCATGTGTGAATACGTGATATATTCTTAAGGTGACAATACGTTTAGTGATTTATACATATTCATTCTGCGCTAATGCACCCAGTTACATATTACTAAAAATATTTTTCAATGAAAAGAAGTCTTAGATTACCCAAGGGGAAAAACTGTCACCAAAGCTGCCAAGGAAATAAGTAAATAAGTAACAGCACAGAGTGTTTCATTATGTATTTAGAGGTAGAATCTGAAGCAATGAGGCATGAAAATGCTGTTAAACATTACCAAACCAAAAGAAAAGCATTGCAGAATTACCCCAATGATGCAGCTGCAGTGGTTTTGCAAGCTGTTTCAATGCATAAATAATAATTGTGCTGTGAACACCAATTATTCTGTACAGGAAAACTGCTTGATAGTACGAAACAATGGAAATATTATAACACACCCAGCCCATAACAGCAGTGGTGCATATGCAGCTGCTTTTAACTCTATCCTGCTCACTAGAGCTTCCCATTTTCCAGGTACGCTGTATTCCAGTAGTTAATATGACCTAGATATTACTTACGTGTCTACCTGCAAAGACTGCAAAAAAAGATCACCCACACAGGAACAATGACAAGTCAGTGCAGCAAGACATAAAGCAATCTATGACAAGCACATCATGCAACTAGATTATAACCTAACCTTATATCATACTCAGATTCCTAGCATGCCTATAATATATTGTAATGCAGGTTGGACAAGCTACAGTAATAACCAAAACTCTCTCGCTCACAAAAATAAATTATATGAGTGAATTAATTCAAATACCTAAGGCAAACACACAAACAGACATAGATGACATGGTTAAGGACATGGCTGCTTGCCTTCCGCATGTATATTTAGACAAAGCCCTGAAAAATCACTTGTGTCAATCATTTCAGGAATTCTAAGAAGAAAGAGTCTTTAACCTACTGAGGCTCCAGCCGGCATCTGTACATTGCAGAGCTGCATATACACAGTGTTAATCATGGTTTGCTGCTAATGCACCCGACATCAAACAGAATCCCTTGTCTCCTGGTAAATTTGAAAAGTATTAATGTTGGGAGCAGATTTGCAGTACATTGCTAGGAGACTGATAAGGCTTCTAGAAGACTGTAAACAATGCAAATGACAAACAACCGCTTGGGCTCCACATCATGTTGTTTGGAGCCTATATTTGGCATACATGTCAGGAAGAACTCATGGGGGAGAATTTTATGTTCATTTTTTATAAACCTCTTTTTTCAAGCTTGCACCCTTCTTTATCATAGTTTCAACTATGCAACAAACTGTCAAAATTGTCTTGCCATGTATGATGAATTTGCACTTTATCATGCATGATTTTTATGTCACCTATTAGCAGAATTGGGGTTGAGCAAAAATGTTGTGACTTACAAAAGTCACATAGAATAAATCTGGCTAAAAACATCACTACTCTTAAACAGCACCCTTTTTATACCAGATAAGAAAAGTTATTTATTTATATATATATAACAGAAAAGTGTAATTTATTCATTTTTTTAAACAAAATGTGGATTGTGCAAAAATCTGCAACTGTTTGAAAAACCAGAAAACTGGCATACAAGCCAAGATAAATTCTCACCAAGGTGCATCTCTCAAAATAAATGTACCCATAGAGTTCTATTTACCTGACTGAGGCCAAAGGAGTGTCCTTTTAAGGCTACTTTCTCACTACAGAAAATCCGAGCTGAAAAATTCCACTGGGAGAAGCCTCCAATTGTCTTCAATATGATTCCGCTGCACCGTGCATACTGTTGAATTTCTTCCGCAGAAAATTCTAGACTCCGCAGAAATAACGATTTTTTTCTGACAAAATTATTGGTATCCTTTCAAAATTGTGGGAAAAATAAGGTTGGTTTCAAGCATGAGAAACTTTTTTAAACTCACCTGGGGCAAGTAACAGGTGTGGGCAATATAAAACTGTCTGAGGACTTGATAACCACAATTGTGAAAAAATATCAACAATCTCAAGGTTACAAGGCCATCTCTACAGATCTAGATTTGCCTTTGTCCACAGTGCCCAACATTATCAAGAAGTTTGAAACCCACAGCACTGTAGCTATTCTCCCTGGGCGTGGAAAAAAGAGAAAAATTGATGAAAGGTGTCAACACAGGCAGGATAGTCCGGATAGTGGATAAGCAGCCCCAAACAAGTTCCAAAGATTCAAGCTGTCCTGCAGGCTCAGGGAGCATCAGCATCAGCGCCAACTATCTGTCGACATTTAAATGAAATGCTATGGCAGGAGACCCAGGAGGACCCCACTGCTGACACAGAGACATAAAAATGCATGACTACATTTTGCCAAAATGAACTTGAGTAAGCCAAAATCCTTCTGGGAAAAAGTCTTGTGGACAGATGAGACCAAGATAGAGCTTTCTGGAAAAGCACATCATTCTACTGTTAACCGAAAAACGGAATGAGGCCTACCAACAATTATAATTAATAGTTAAGGGTACCAATAATTTTGTCCAGCCATTTTTGGAGTTTTGTGTAACATTATGTCCAATTAGCTTTTCCCCCCCTCCTTTTTTGGTTTAGTTCCAATACACACAAAGGGAATAAACATGTGTATTTCTTGAACAATTTCATGGGTGCCAACATTTACGGCCATGACCGTGTGTGTGTAATATATTATATATATACATATATATATATATATATATATATATATATATATATATATATATATACATACATACACACACACACACACACACACATATATACATATACACACCGTATATACTCGAGTATAAGCCGACCCAAATATAAGCCGAGGCCCCTAATTTCACCCCAAAAACCCAGGAAAAGTTATTGACTCGACTATAAGCCTAGGGTGGGAAATACATCATCCTCCATTGTCATCATCCAGACCCCCGTCATCACCCCTCCCCCCCCCCCCTCATCATCATCACCGCCTGTCAATCCCTTCATCAGTGGTCTTCAACCTGCAGACCCCCCAGATGTTGCAAAACTACAACTCCCACCATGCCCGGACAGCCATTGGCCTTGACGACGACACACAGGGATGTTCATGCGCAGGCTGCAAATGAATGTCCCTGTGCAGCATCTTCAAGGCAATGTCAAGAGGGCCACCCCAGTGAAAATGGACAGCCAGCAACGACTAACCATCCCCACCAGACTGTCCCTGCAGCATAGATGGCCCGGACCAGCTCACCCTTCCTTCCCATCGAGGGGAGGTTAGTAGAAAACTAAAGGGGGGGGTCTGGATGATGACGAAGGCCGCAGTGGTCTTCAACCTGCGGACCTCCAGAGGTTTCAAAACTCCCAGCATGCCCAGACAGCCATCGGATGTCGGGGAATGCTGGGAGTTGTAGTTTTGCAACATCATGAGGTCCGCAGGTTGAAGACCACTGGTGAAGGGATTGACAGGCGGTGATGATGAAAAGGGGGGGGGGGGGGAGGAGAATGATGACGGGGATTAAGGCCGCAGTGGTCTTCATCCTGCAGACCTCCAGAGGTTTCAAAATTACAACTCCCAGCTGATGGCTGTCCAGGCATGCTGGGAGTTGTAGTTTTGCAACATCTGGAGGTCTGCAGGTTGAAGACCACTGGGAAGGGATTGACAGGTGGAGAGTTCACTCGAGTATAAGCCGAGGGGGGCGTTTTCAGCACGAAAAATCATGCTGAAAAACTCGGCTTATATTCGAATGAATATATATATATATATATATATATATATATATATATATATATATACATATATATACATACATATATACACACACACATACATACACACACACACACACAAACGCATACATACACACTTTAGTTTGATCACCCATAACAGGGCTCAAGCATCCTCGTAATTAAAAGACTTTGCAAAACCATGTACATTAGCGTTCCATTATTGTGCATAACAAACTAACACAAAAGAAATATACAACATATTTTGTTTTTAATTAGCAGGAGACTGCATAAGGGTATCCTCCTAGCACTCTCCCAGCCCTCTGGCAGGGAGCACTTGGTAGGTATTCCCATTGGTTTGGTTGCACTGCGGCGGTCATTGTTACTGTGATGCTTTGTCTGTGGGGTTGTGTGGCCCGGAGCCAGGGGCTTGGTCTGGCCACTGGGTCGCTCCCCCTCTGGTGTTGTGGTGGTGGCCGCCGCTACGCCGAAGTTGGGTTAGGGACCCCCCTCTAAATAGGTGGCCTTGATGTAGCGAGTGGGCTTGTACTTTTTGATCAAAATCTATACTAACAACCTGTTAGTGTTTGAATTTATGCTAAGAAGCAAGTAGATCAAAATACAAATTGTGGATGTGCGGCTGTGTTTCTTATTCTCTATTTTTGTTTTACAAAAGAAATATTGTTTCTGTTAAATATATGTAAATATATATGTAAAATCCAACCCTTCACACATTAGGGCTCATGTAGAAATGCTGGGGAAAAATGCATCCACACTCACTCTGGTAGCAAACAAAGTCAGAGATTTACCCTGGTCGTATGGACAACACCACTATTGTTCTGCTTTGCACGGTCTCATAATACACAAGTGCTTTCAGGTCTACCTATAGAAAATAGGCATTACAAAACATAAAATAATGGCTGACTCTCATCAGCCTCAGGGGAGCGGAACAAGGGACAAAGACAAGCTCATTGCTAAATGCATTTCTTAGCAAGCGCCAGCTATTGAGGCTTAGCTGCCCCGTCATTCTTTATCCGTGAATTTCAACCAATGTACCTTGTTCAGCTGCAGAACTGAAGACAGTTATTAATCACACAACCACCATACAATGTAAGTCAAATAAATCTGCCAGCTTGTAACTCGTGCAACTAAAAAAATCACAAGCCAAAAGTTAAAAACTATTCTATGCCAATTACCAATTGTAAGAATTGTACAATTGACAAACAAAATAAAAAATAAAAAAGTGACCAAGTGCATTTTTATTTTATTTTAGTAACATTCTGAGCATTGACTTAAATATCACTAAACCTGTAAATATCTATAACAACCTTACCAGGGAAAGCCTGAAAGCTACACCATTAATTTATGGTATAACAAAGGCTCTTTAATTCAGCAGGCACTGTTCCTACTACACAAGTAAATCCTGTTACACAACGAATAAGCATGGATTACTGAATGACCCTGTGATCAAACGCAAGAGACTGGGAAACTTTTTCAAAACACTATAAAAACAAATATCATCAAAAAAGTAAAACCAAAACCGCGAACCACTAGGTCATAAACAGAGATACAAAGGAAATGTTTTCTATGTTATAAATTTAAAGGTAAATAGGCATGTATACATGTATGGAGATAGATTTATTATATATATATATATATATATATATATATATATATATATATATATATATATAAACATGCGAAAAGGGCATTTAATGCGAGTATCTATACTACCAAGTAGGCCATGGAAAACATATCTATTTGTTAAGTTGAGCATTTTATATACTTTATTAAGACATGCTTTTTATGGTTCTATGAAATCATATGGGCAGGGGTTACTTTGCATATGGAAAAATTTTAAAGAAAAGCTGACCGCTTGTTCACCCGCAGTAAACTTAATATACTGGACTAGGTTATATTCACATGGTTCATTCCATACGAAATGTCTGCCCGGAAAACACAGGAGGACATTCCACACGTTTGAATGTTCTGTGGGCGCTAGGACCGCTCAGAAATGCACCTTCTCAGACAGCAATGCATTCCCGAGTGGAATCCGCAAAAAGAATAGACATTTCTATTCTTTCTGCAGACATCTGATTTGGATTTCTCATGTTTCTGATGCACAAAGCATCAGAAACCCATTGAAATTAATAGGACTCTGCAGCAGCAAAATTTCGGAGCAGACTATTCCCACAAAATTCCGCTTGGAAACTCCCCTGTGTGAACATAGCCTCATAGTGCAGGTAAACAGATTTAAAAAGAGGGGTTATTTACATTAATAGGTGTAGTATTGGAGAGTTCTGGTCTTTGGGCGACTGCTCTACTGTTCTTGTGCACAAGGTTTGGTAAATGTCCCAAAGGCATATGACAATCACGATAAAAGAGAAAAACTAACTCGGAAATCATAGTTGAGCAGACAAACACTTATGTTTAAAAACTCTGGTATACTGTTCTGTTCTTCTCCCGTCACAGGGATGTTTTCTTGTTTATGTTTTATTTGCTTTATAAACCTCAAAAAGGTAATGAGCGGATATCCTAAACCGCTTTAAAAACAGTTGTCCCATCTTTTAATCTGTTTAGTACTTGCAAATTTATGGACCTTAATTTTTTCCTTGATATTGCACTTTTGCGCACAAAGGAGGCGGGGAGACGACTTACCAAGCTTCCCTGCCTCCTCCGTATTCACTGCTCACTCCGCCCTGTAATGAATACGCTGATATCATCACTCTCACTATACTAGGATGTAAGGGAGCCTTTCAGGTGTAGCAAAGGCAGGCTCGTGTACATTTGCATATTTATGAGATGGGCAGGCAGGGCAGTGAATATGGTCTATTCTGAGAATAGGCTATCATTTTATATGGTTGGATAACCAATTCACTCCAGGTACGGAGGAGTTATCTGTTTAACATCATTCTTATGTGGTCCAGGAGGGCCCATTTTCTCCTAATGCAAATCATCTAAATTACTGCAGCACCTCTGCACTGCTTTATGGCTCCGATATTTATCCTTTCCAAAATTCACTAGTTAACAGGCCAAAGGCAAAATGCTGATCTTCCACATGCTCACCTCAGCAGCAACTTCTGTATCACTCATGACTCCTCTCACTCTGCAATATTCTTCCCCACATCAGCAGTTTCCCTCATAAGGTATGAAATGACTTGTTCTCCAACACTGCAGATGTTCTGATCGGAGCACAGGCTTTGGAAAACAGTCCTTCAAGTATACCGCATTTCAAGTGCAGATCACTCCAGCATAGGTCCTATATTGAGGAATATGGTCCATAGGGAGAAACATCTATGGTTGCAGTGGTTTATACCCAACAACCAAAATGGTCAACTACATCCATATTCTAGAAGTAGTGGGAGGGAAACAGAATATAGAATCACACATAACTCAGACACAACCACACAAACCCTTAACTCATCCTAAGGCTGTGTTTACAAATAACCTGTCCGTGTGGAGCTCCACGGCTCTCTGAGCCACAGATTGGGCAGGTTGGGGCCAGAGGTCCTGAAGCTCTATTTGACTTTAATGGGAGCTTCAGCACTGAACCTTGCTGAAACGGAGGGACACGTCATTTTTTTTCACACCTCCCATTGAAGGCAGAGAGCGGGGGCCTATGGCACCTGTCACATGCATCTGTTAAACGTATACAACAGGAGCTTTTCCCAGAAAATGTGTCTAATGGAAGCCAATAATGCAGTGTGAAGAGAGCCTTACACTGCTTATGGGATTACTCCAGCCTCGACACATACAAATAAACACACATATATCAAAAATAGAATGTCAAATTACAGAAATAACCTCTCAACGACTCTCCAATATACAGCTGTGGGAAGCATTTCTTTTGTATGCTGGATGCTATGTATACTGACCTTGGATTGAAGTGCTGATTGTCTCTGGCCATCCTATCACTGCTACGAAACCGGACCTGCTTCCGCACTAGGACTGCAAGACATGCTTTAGTGAAGCTGAAAGAAAACAAGTCTGTTGAGTATACATTGAAATCTATTAACTATTACAGACTCAACCTATTTCATTGCAACATGACTAAAGATGTAAAATTTCCGGACATTTTAAGGTGAAAGGGGAAAAAGAGGTTTTAAGAAAAAAAAAAATGAAAATGAAGAGTATAGTAGTTTTATACATTTGTAATAATTTCAGTGCTAGATGTTAGCCTCACCATTTTGATGAGAGAATGTAAAATAAGACCAATTTACTAGTCAGCCTATAGAAACAATCAACTATTATAATACAGTAGTCCCTCAAGTTACAATATAAATTCGTTCCAGGATGACCATTGTATGTTTAAACCATCGTATGTTGAGACCAGAACTCTATGGAAACCTAGTAATTGGTTCTGAAGCCACCAAAATGTCATCCAAAAATAGGAAAAAGTGAGGATTAAGGAAAACTAAGTAGATAACTAATGCAGATAAAGCAAATCCTTACATATAAAAGTAAGAAAGATCTGCTGGAAACTGTAAATCACTGTCTATGTCAGTGTTTCCCAACCAAAGTGCCTCCAGATGTTGCAGAACTACAACTCCCAGCATGCCCGGACAGCCGAAGGCTGTCCGGGCATGCTGGGAGTTGTAGTTTTGCAACAGCTGGAGGCACCCTCATTGGGAAATATTGGTCTATGTAGAGAAGAGAAGCTTCTTCAGGGTCCTGTACAGAACACGCAATGTCCTAAAAAAAGGAAAACGGAGCCGCCCTCATCTGGTGTCCAAAGGAGCAACTAACCCTGGCCCAGGTAAAGAGTACAGAACATGTAATCCCTCCCTGTACTGTAGGGGGCGCTACCAGACACCAGGCAGTGCATGCACTTTAGGAATACAGGGGTTTTACCAGTGAAAAATCCATTCTGATTGGCTGGTTCTTCCAGTCATTGACAAGTTTCGCAGATTCCATAGCATTGTATGTTGAGTCTGGTTTCAAGTTACAATGGTCCAGAAAAGACCATTGTATGTCGAAACTATTGCATGTTGAGGCCATTGTAAGATGAGGGATCACTGTACCAACAAGATGGAGCCCGGCCACAACCAAACTAAAGTAAATCATTTTCCCTGCAGCGTCCCATGAGGGAAAAAAATGCATAATGCTCTTTAAAAAAAAATTGCATTTTTAGTATTTAAATTGAATTCCCGAATATGCCTGTCTTCAGGTTATACTGGAGAACTTGATTCTCAGATGTCTTTCATGTAGGTCTAAAAGATATATATATATATATATATATATATATATATATATATATATATATATATTTGAATGCAATGGAATACCGTGTTCTAAACACATTTTAATATTGTATTCTCCTATAGAAATGTATACAGCTCTTCTGATATCTATTTTAGCAAATAACTCCCCATAAAAACTCAGGAACAAGTTGTGTTATTCCTTCTTGGACTGTTATCCATAAAGTGACAACTGGGTGTTACCAGCTGGAGGTAGGCATTGCACAGTCTGATACTTTCCAACCAGTGATTGTGGAGGGACACACTTTGGCAACTGAAGTGGTAACGTCCATTTGTAAACTTATTTGTACATTTCTAGGAGGAAGGACACAATACAGAGCTATTAAAACATATCACAGAATCATTTGTTATGGGGAATGCAAGTATTTACCACGACTGATGTGTCAGGAGAAGCTCAGCTACTTTATATGATTTTTCAATAAACTTTCCAACCTCTCAGAATTTACTAAGCAACAGGCACCTGAAGTCTGGCACAAATTGCACACCGGCGTACATGCTATGTTTCACATTTATTAAACGTTTTAAGAATAAGCTAAACCAAGAGTTAAAAAGGGCCTAATATCTATTAAGATGTGCCATATCACATCAAGCCTCTGTAATACATGTGGCTAATCTTCTTCCAGACTTGGCCTAGTTTAACCTCTCTCAATTAGACAGTAGTAATGTTGCGTCTGCCTAGGACTCAAGTCCTGCAGGAACACATGGGAAAGAAGTTCCTGCACTTTTTGCACAGCAGTAACACATCCATTAACAGAATTCCTGCAGGACCAGATCTTGAGCAAGTCTCCATACTTGAGCCTGCATCTGCCCCATTAGGTTTGCCCAGTATTCACTTTTATAACTGTCCATCCAGCTAACACATTAATATACTGGTATGTTTTATAAAAAGGTCTATGCCACAGAACTCTGGTCACAAAGTATCACCTAATAGCTTCCTCCATCACTCCTTTATGGCCAATAAAATATTTTGTAGTAGGTTTATGAATGACCGGTCTCATTATATGGCCCTCCACCTGCAGCCATATAATGGACAGGAAGCAATCAGGGTTGGACAGAACAGTGGCCGAGCAAGGAGGCAAAACTTCTGAAATACAGAAAACTGGACTCCGTGTCAACAAAGTGTACAATAGTACATAGCATGTCCTTTAGTGATATGTTCACATGTACTGTTTACACTGTGAATTTTCTGCTAAGATTTTCTACTGTTTAAATCAATATGAATAAATAGCTGAGCAGTACATAAAATCTGCAGCATATACAGTACATGTCAACATAGTTGTACCTGGACATTTCTAGCATATCCACAGGATGTGCCAAAACAAGTTCTGGCTGCCTGAGGTGGTCAGGAATCTAAAAAAAATAAAACAAGCCAGCTGCCTTATGCAGTTTGCATAACTTTCATTGACATTAAACGGGCACTGTCAGATCAAAAATCTTTTAATATGTTGTTACTGATACAAAATACACTTTGTAATATGGTGGTTTTAAAAATTTTGAATATTTATCAAATGAAATGGCTCCTTAAAATCCCACCACTAGGGATCCCTATACCTACTTGGACAGTAACCAGTCCTGCAGCAGCATCAGCTTGTCCACAACTCATGGACACACCACCACATCACCTCCCACCACAAGGGAGGGACCTTCCCCTGAGAGGATTTTTAACACCGTGAGCTAATGAAAAGAAGGATTTTTATAATAAATATAGGCGATAGGGACATAAAGATGTACATGTTCAGGATTAGGTACTGAGTAACATGCTAATTTTTTTTTTTGGGGGGGGGGGGGATTTGACAGGTACACTTTACGGAGAAGTGCTAACAGCATAGCACAGGACACTACTGTACAGGAGTCACAAAAACAGCATAAAACTAAGAGCTACAATGTTTATGCAAATCACATTTTCGACATAGATGCAACCCCCATCTCTGGGACCGCACCTATAAAGAGACATTTAAAATGGGTACTCTGGAGGGGGGGGGGGGAAATAAAAAAAATAAAAAAGTTAAATTAACTGGTACCAGAAAGTTGTAAAGATGTGTACATGATTTCTATTTAAAAAAAACTTGGTCCTTTCAGTATTTAACAGCTGATGTATGCTTCATAGGAAGTTGTGTAGTTCTTTCCACAGCGCTCTCTGCTGTCACCTCTGTCCTGTCAAGAATTGTCCAGAGGAGGAAAGGTTTGCTATGGAGATTTGTTCATGCTTCAGACAGTTCCTAACACAGAAGTAGAAGCAGAGATCACTGAACAGACTGGAAAGAAATACACAACTTCCTCCAGAGAATACAGCAGCTGATAAGTACTAAAAGGATTAAGCATTTTTCTCTCCAGAGTACCCCTTTAAGACATACTGAGGATGTGTCACATGTCCTAGATTGGAACCTAATTCACACAACATGATATTTCTGCTGTTTTCCTAAGAATCGGCATCCACCATTAATGAACATATAGAGCATGGTGACAAGTTAAAGGGGTATTCCAGGCCAAAACTTTTTTTTATAGATCAACTGGTTCCGGAAAGATAAACAGATTTGTAAATTACTTCTATTAAAAAATCTTAATCCTTCCAATAGTTATTAGCTTCTGAAGTTGAGTTGTTGTTTTCTGTCTAACTGCTCTCTGATGACTCACGTCCCGGGAGCTGTTCCTATGGGGATATTCTCCCATCATGCACAGCTCCCGGGACGTGACATCATCATTGAGCAGTTAGACAGAAAATTTCAGAAGCTAATAACTATTGGAAGGATTAAGATTTTTTAATAGAAGTAATTTACAAATCTGTTTAACTTTCCGGAGCCAGTTAATATATATTTAAAAAAAGGTTTTGCCTGGAATACCCCTTTAATCATTTACAGCATGTCCTGAAACAGACGTCACAATCACTCCCATAACCCAACCTGACATGGCCACAAGCAGGAACCCCAAGTGGCCAGTGACCATTAACAAAAGTTTCTTACAGTAACTGTGCAGCAACTTTGGCTAAATATAAATTAAGTTACATATACACACATACATTATATATATATATATATATATATACATACATACACAAACTTATATAGCATCAAGACATTTCATTGCGTTATAAACAGAAGAGATCAGGAGACATAAAACACTCAGCGTATCTGTTTAGCACTGCAGTTGTTCATTTCTTTTATTAAATACTGGACGCCTGACAGAGTGCCCTTCTCTGCCCGCCTGTGTGCAGCCACCATGAACTTAGGACTGATTTTGCTTGTACATAGTTAAAAATAACTAAATGACATCCATAAGTTTTACAATTGATTAGTCTCCACGTAATTATTGCTTTTCAGCAGTAAATCCCCTGGAGGGGGGAAATGCAGCTGCCACAGATCAAGATGCACTGAAGAGCTATGGAGTAAAAAGGCTTAGGGAATGTATTCCTGGGAGCGACGCACAAATGGGAATATCTGCCAAGCAATAGGAGAGGAAACCGAATGAGAAAAACGGGGTAACAAACAAATACCAGCATCCCAATACATATCAGAATATTCAGCTTCCAAAGCAAAGGTACATCCGAATATTCAGCTACCACAGGGAACTTTAGCGTATGGCTTCACCACGTTATACCAGTGTAGGAAGCATTCTCATAGCACCATCAATTATTTATTTCATCATACAAGCAAATGGAAATGTACCAGCCAATTGTGAAGAGAGTACAGAAGCAAAAGCACTGTGTGCATGACTACAGGATTCACCTTACATTACACTTGGCAATCTGCCATTCCCAATATGCTCACATACATAGCACCCTTTGTAAACTGATCTTATTCTTGAATTCTCTTGATCTATAATAAAGAGCATAAACTCATTCTTTAAAATAAGTTTCATCAATCAATCTGCATTAACCCCATGTTGACTACTAATTGTAAAAAAAAAAAACATTAAGCTGCATGGTTTCCTCACATTTGCTAAACCTAACAGTAAGGCTATGACCACTAGTAACCATCTGCAGCTCACCAAGAAGGGGATGCCAACATATACTGTGGGTACTGCAGCGGGCCACGTTCTTATTAACCCCTTAAGGACCAAGCCCATTTTCACCTTTTAAGGACCAGAGCATTTTTTGCACATCTGACCACTGTCACTTTAAGCATTAATAACTCTGGGATGCTTTTACTTATGAATTTGATTCCAAGAATGTTTTTTCGTGACATATTCTACTTTAACATAGTGGTAAATTTTCATTGATACTTGCATCATTTCTTGGTGAAAAATGCCAAAATTTCATGAAAAATTAGAAATGTATGCATTTTTCTAACTTTGAAGCTCTCTGCTTGTGGACATTCCAAATAAATTATATATTGATTCGCATATACAATATGTCTACTTTATATTTTCATCATAAAGTGGACATGTTTCTACTTTTGGAAGAGATCAGAGGACTTCAAAGTTCAGCAGCAATTTTCCAATTTTTCACAAAATTTTCTAAATCACAATTTTTCAGGGACCGTTCAGTTTTGAAGTGGATTTGAAGGCCCTTTGTATTAGAAATACCCAATAAATGACCCCATTATAAAAACTGCATTCAGTAAGTGTTTTAACCTTTTAGGTGTTTCACAGGAATAGCAGCAAAGTGAAGTGAAAATTCAAAATCAGCATTTTTTACACTCGCATGTTCTTGTAGACCCAGTTTTTCAATTTTTACAAGGGGTAAAAGGAGAGAAATCCCCCAAAATTTGTAACTCAATTTCTCTCGAGTAAGGAAATACCTCAAAATGTGTATGTAAAGTGTTCGGCGGGCGCAGTAGAGGGCTCAGAAGGGAAGGAGCGACAATGGGATTTTGGAGAGCGAGTTTTTCTGAAATGGTTTTTGGGGGCATGTCACATTTAGGAAGCCCCTATAGTGCCAGAGAAGCTAAAAAGAACCCACATGGCATACTATTTTGCAAACAACACCCCTCAAGGAACGTAACAAGGGCTACAGTGAGCCTTAACACTTCATAGGTTTTTGACGACTTTTCGTTAAAATTGGATGTGTAAATAAAAAAAAATAAAAAAATTTCACTAAAATGCAGTTTTTTCCCAAACTTACCATTTTTACAAGGGGTAATAGGAGAAAATGCCCCCCAAATTTTTTAACCCCGTTTCTTCTAAGTATGCAAACACCCCATATGTGGATGTAAATGCTCTGCTAGCGAACTACAATGCTCAGAAGAGAAGGAGCGCCATTGGGCTTTTGGGGAGAGAATTTGTTTGGAATAGAAGTCAGGGGCCATGTGCCTTTACAAAGCCCCCTATAGTGCCAGAACAATGGACCCCCCCACATGTGACCCTATTTCGGAAACTACACCCCTCACAGAATTTAATAAGGGGTGCAGTGAGCATTTACACCCCACTGGTGTTTGACAGATCTTTGGAACAGTGGGCTGTGCAAATGAAAAATTAAATTTTTCATTTTTATGGAACACTGTTCCAAAAATCTGTCAGACACCTGTGGGGTGTAAATGCTCACTGCACCCCTTATTACATTCCGTGAGGGGTGTAGTTTCCAAAATGGGGTCACATGTGTGTGGGGGGGGGGGGGCATTGTTCTGGCACCAGGGGGGCTTTGTAAACACACATGGCCTTCAATTCCAGGCACATTCTCTCTCCAAAATCCCAATGGCGCTCCTTCTCTTCTGAGCCTTGTAGTGCACCCGCAGAGCACTTTACATCCACATATGGGGTATTTCCTCACTCAGGAGAAGTTGCGTTACAAATTTTGGGGGGCTTTTTTTTTCCTTTTACCTCTTATGAAAATGAAAAGTATGGGGCAACACCAGCATGTTAGTGTAAAATTTTTTTTTTTTTTACACTAACATGCTGGAGTAAACCCCAACTTTACCTTTTCATAAGGGGTAAAAGGAGAAAAAGCCCCCCAAAATGTTACACAATTTCTCCCGAGCACGGAGATACCCCATATGTGGCCCTAAACCGTTGCCTTGAAATACGACAGGGCTCCGAAGTGAGAGAGTGCCATGCGCGTTTGAGGCCAAAATAAGGGATTTGCATAGGGACAGACCCGGATGCAAGAATTACACTCGCCTCAGATACCAAAAATACCCTACGGCAGTGTTTCCTAAACAGGGTGCCTCCAGCTGTTGAAAAACTTCCAGCATGCCTGGAAAGTCAATGGCTGTCCAGCAATACTGGGAGTTGTTTTGCAACAGCTGGAGGCTCCGTTTGGGAAACAGTGTCATACGAGATTTTTTTTTTATTTGGGGGGGGGGGGGGGGGAGACGACTGTGTAGGGGTATATGTATATGTAGTGTTTTAAACTTTATTATGTGTAAGTGTAGTGTAGTGTTTTTAGGGTACACTCACACGGGCGGGTTCACAGCGAGTTGGAGCTGCAGCGGAAAATTTGCTGCATCTCAAACTTGTACAAAGAACTCGCTGCAAACGGACATGGTGATAGAAAATGCATTGGACGTTTATTAACGTCCATTTGCCTTAAGTCCCAGGAAAAATGGACGTTCATAAATGTCTATTTGCTGTAAGGGGTTAATGGCTTTTATGTAATCACCTAGTGACTAGTGTCAGGCTGCTTTCTGCTGCCATAAACTAATTTATCAGGACTGCTGCACTTTTGAGTCCTGTTAAATTAGCGTATACCAGCAGAAAGTAGCCCAAATGTAGTCACTAGGGGGGACATTCATCATGGTTTGCTTTGGTAAGCAAGTTCTGGAGTCATGTTTTTTGCTTTAGTTTTGCCTATGTGCTACATTTATACTAAACACAGGGGGGTTGAAAAATTTGGAGCACATAAGCAAAGCAGAAAGGTCGCAGCTGAGACTTTTGTTAGTTTTTTTTGCGGCTTTTTAAATTTGTTCTCATACAGGAGTTTTGTACTCCAGGTCTGACCTGGAGCAGATTTGCAACTTTTTGTAAGGGGTTTACGACTTTTCTATGCCTACGTGCAACTTTTGCACATCATAAATTCGTGACCACTGCAAAGTTAAAACTGAAATTTGCTTAGGTAAGACTATTTAACTTTCAGCTTACCCACAGAAGTTGCACAAAATAGTGCTTAGGTGCACGTGCAACTTTTTGTGGACCCGGAGTAAGCCAAAAAAAAAAAAAAAAAAAGTGCACCAAAGGCTCTGCATTAAAAAAAAATTCTCTCTATTTAGGAAATTATTAATAATAAATAGCACCAATAAATTTCACATAACTTCACAATTTTGAGGGTAGAAATACAGTGACCCCCTCGACCTACGATGGCCCCGACATACGATAATTTCAACATGCGATGGCCTCTCAGAGGCCATCGCACGTTGAAGGCAGCATCAACATACGATGCTTTTTTTATGTCGGGGCCATCGCATAAACGGCTATCCGGCAGCGCTGACTGCTTCAGCTGCCGCCGGATAGCGATTTACGGTGCCCCGTGCGCTTGGGTGATGGTCTCCTACCTGTCCTTAGGGCTCCGGCGCGTCCTCTTCGGGATCCCCTGCATCGTCGGCGCCCTCCATCGACATCATCACGTTGCTGCGCACGCCGTCCCGTCATCCAATAGGAGCGGCGTGCGTAGCGGCGACGGAGAGTGCGGATGCCGGGGAAGCAGAGGCCTTGCCGGAGCGTCGGGGACACCCCGGGGACTCTGCGACAGCGATTGACGGCAACATCCAGGGCAGCGATGACGAGCCGTGACAGTCCGGAGTGGCAGGGACAGATGAGTACAACTTCCTCTAACAGTGGTCTACAACCTGCGGACCTCCAGATGTTGCAAAACTACAACACGCAGCATGCCCGGACAGCCGTTGGCTGTCCGAGCATGCTGGGTGTTGTAGTTTTGCAACATCTGTAGGTCCGCAGGTTGTAGACCACTGTCCTATACTTTACATTGCATGGATCCCTCAACATGTGATGGTTTCAACAAACGATGGTCCGTTTGGAACGGATTACCATCGTATGTTGAGGGACCACTGTAGAGACAGTAAACAGATATTGCAATATTGTCCAAAGAAGAGGAATAAGGGCCCTGCTTACACTCCAGGATTCTTTAAAGAGAACAACAAGCAGACTGGTAAAATGCTGTAGTACTGACGCGAGGGCTCTAACATGGTCCTTTGAGGTTTCAGATTTTAACCTTTGCTTTGTTTTCCTACAGGTTAAAGTCCTATCCAGGAGAGGGTTTATCAGATAACTAGGAAAAAAAGCAAACCTAGTGCAGGTAAATAGGAGGAGGAGGATTTTCTTGTATTTAATAAAATGGCAGTACACGACTGGAATACCAATTTCATGTTACAGTTTGTTGGAGTTCTACCACAATGCATTTCTAATGGAAACATAGTTGGCTATACAATGTTAGGAGCGCTCTCCCTCTCCAGCAGAAGTGATAAGAGATGAAACAAAACCTATGGCCTTCAGACACCAGGCTGAAAGGCTTCCAAATGGAATGAAGGCCATCTGCTCCTGCTAACTGCGCTGGGAGGATCTGAATTACATTTCTTGGCATTTAACATTATCTCAAAAGGAGAAGTGTTTCAAACCGTTAGAAAAAGGACCGTTAACTAGTATATGAAAGTTCACTTCTCTATCCTATATGTATGTAAAGGTTATACTTTAGGAAGGGGGTTAATATTTAGCAGTTACTTTATATGCATGTAAGAGGCAGTAATAAACACATTTTAAAATCGATAAAAACTAAAAGTAGGAGGGTGTATTAAAAAAAAAAAAAAAAAAAAAAAAAACTTTATATCTCTATTTACTAGAAATGAAATAATAGTTACACAGACTGGTTTCGTAAATCAAGTCTTATTTGTCCTGTACTGTAGATTGCTCCGGATCTGCCGTAGTCAGCACTGCATTACCTCTGCACAGTAGTCTAGAGGAGTCCATCCCCTAATAGCAATGGGTCACATCAAAACCTTCACTAATATGTTGACCTCTAAAATGGTGCTGGGCGGTAGAGATGAGCAAACTTACAGTAAATTTGATTCTTCACAAACTTCTCGACTCGGGAGTGGATGACGTTTCCTGCATAAATGAGTTCAGCTTTCAGGTGCTCTGGTGGGCTGGAAAATGTGGAAAGATTCTCCTAGGACTGTATCCACCTTTTCCAGCCCACGGGAGCACCTGAAAGCTGAACTAATTCATGCAGGATAAGGCATCAACTGCCGAGCCGAGAAGTTTGTGACGAATCAAATTTAATGTAAGTTCGCTCATCTCTACTGGGCGGTATGACCAAATGTGTGTATCGCTGTATTTTTATAACTTTTGGCGGCTCCTCGGTATATAACTGTATTTCTTCCTCCTACCCTTAAACCCCCCCCCCCCCCCCCCCCCCCCAAAAAAAAAATTATTATCAGCCCTGCGCTGTCCCCATCAGGGTAAATACTCAATGGTGAGTTAAAGTTTATTTTGTTTATTTTTTGCAGCCCGGGCATAGGGATACCACACAGTATAGAGCAGTGGTCTTCAATCTGCGGACCTCCAGATGTTGCAAAACTACAACTCCCAGCATGCCCGGACAGCCGTTGGCTGTCCGGGCATGCTGAGAGTTGTAGTTTGGCAACATCTGGAGGTCCGCAGGTTGTAGACCATTGGTATATTGTGTCAGCGCCGGCAGCCGCAACAAACAGCAGGAGGAGGAGGGCAGCGCTTGCAGGTGACGTGAGTATTTACCCCGATGGGGACAGCTCTTGGCAGATAATTAATTGGGGGCAGCGCTCGCGGGTGACATGTGAGTAGTTCCTGATTCATTCATTCCTGAGGGGAAGGGGCCAAATCGGTATTGCGGTATGGGTTAAAATTCATATCATGCAGCACAAAAATTTTGGTATTCGGTATGAACCGGTATACCGCCCAGCCCTACTCTAAAGCACCTTCTGGTGGCAGGAAACTAACACCTATTGCATATGGGTTCCTAATGCTGTCCATAGAGATGAAATTTAAAATGGGACAATATGGCCATGGGATCCTCATGTTAACAACCATACTAAATCATGTCAGACTAAACTGGCAGGAAAGAAAAAACAGACAGTGGCCGGTGATCACCATATTTGGCCGATAACGCCACCAACCACTGGTTTTACCCGCCATGGTGAGCTAAAAACAACCCAGAAAGATGGATCAGACTTATGACAGTCTTAAGTCTGCCATGACGATTGTTCAAGCAGAATTTACACGCGCTGGTTGGCTAAAACCGCAAAAAAAATGGCCATTTTAAAAGGTGTATGGTCAGCCTGAGCCAAAAACAACCCAGAAAGATGGAGAAGACTTATGACAGGAGTAAGTCTGCCATGACGATTCTTATCTGGTCACAGATTTTAATAAGTCACCCAATTATTATAGGACACCTTCACTACTAAAAGATAATCCATTTGTAAAATAGTTAAATAAGATCCTTGGAATACATGCATGTTATCACAGAAAACACTACAGATATCTATGTATAGTCCTGAGTGAGGAAAATTTCCTCGCCAACTTCTTGTGTGGATTTGCACCCTTTCTGTCCAAAGGTGAACAAAGCAGAAATTATGCTACAGTGATACTTGTTTTCTGTTGAATTTACAGCAAAAATAAGCGCTGAAATTCATAGTCCGATTGACTAATGGGCTTTTAGAACTAGGACTAGAACATGTTCAATCTGGCAATCAAGCCGGCATTCTTGTTGTGGGGAAACCCACTGATGTCAATATGAGAGTGCTGTAAGGTGGAATCCATGCGGAATACCACATAAACATTCTGCCTTTAAAGTTTGAGTTTCAATAGCCCATAAAATAAAGAAATTATTTATAGTTAAAAAAAAGAAAAACATTTTAAAAAGTGCACTCGCCAGTACTTTTCTTTATTTTCAATGGACTAAATTACATACGATCTCTTCAACCTCACAGGTACTGGTGAGTGTTCCTCAAATTTAATAACAAATTGTTGTTTATTTGTTCACAGAAAACCAGCACCACCCGACTATTTGTGTACTTTTTGGTCTCTGCTTACACTTTGGACAAGGATTTTTAAAGTTTTAACCCCTCCAGTGCCAACTTGCACTTTAGTCTATTTTTTGTCTGCTTAATGTTATTTATAGTGTTCAATGAACAAGATAATAAATAAATACACAAGGGGTAAAAACAGAAGAGTTGTCAGTATCTGGGAACAATTACATAGTAACTAGTACTAAAAGCATCCATATGCATGGCAAATTCTGTTTTCTGGGTGGTGCCCACTAAATACAAACCACGCGTATGTGATCCGAGAGGACTATAACAAAATCCATTGAAAAATAGACAGGAGTTACAGTTATCTACAGTATATATATATATATATATATATATATATATATATATAAAGCACGTTCCTTTTGCTAAGGAGTAGCAGATTTGCAGGGGAGGGGGCTGGACAGATAAGCACAGTTTAGATATATAACACACATACAGGTTCAATCTACAGTGCAATAAACAAAACCATGGGAAAGTAGGGAAAATAATTTCATTGTTCTGGCTCCTCCATATGGTATTGAGCACAGACTAGCAAATTAACAAGGACAGGATAGAAAAACATTATAACTAATCCGCACTGAAACGGATTACAGAACTGCCAGCAGGATCTCCAACCCAAAACTCATCACAAGAGAAATACAAGTAGAGGGAATAAACAACCCGCGCAGACCGACAATGCAAGAGTATTTTAAGTCACAAACCAGAATAGCTTCAACCCTGGCTCTCTGAATCCTGAGTATGATAAATAGATGTATATAACCTGAACACAGGGTAAATGGCTGGAAGCTGGGCCTTGGATCTAAATGCAGAGACTGATGTTCTTATTTGTACTAGTATCAGAAGGTGATCCTCAAGTTTCTTGTGTGTTTGCAGTCTACTGACACATGCCTAGTATTTGTCACATCATATTAGACTGCCACAGGGCTGGAAGCAAAGGGAAATCTAGAATGTTCAGCAGAGGGTTAGTCTTCCTCCTCATCTCAGCCAATTGTGGCTTGGCTTTTATTTTGGCATTATAGTCTATATAGCCTCTTGGAGCCTGCAGCGTTGGTGAAATGAAGCGCTTGAGCAAAGTCAGAAAATCCTCCATTCGTTCCATGAGCTAAGTAGTTATTAACATGATATAATCCGTGCATAGCTACTGCTCTTAGTAAGTCTGAGAGAGGTTTGCAGGCACTCCCTCTCACCCAGCTGTACATCATGTGTGGTATAGTGTGCTATTTAATAGGTAAATTAATATAAAAGACTCCCACAAATGCACAACAACCTGAATAGAGACTATAGAAACTATGGGCACACAGTTACATACCAATCACCACCATTACAACCCACCTTACTGACTGGTCACAAGAAGGGGGGGGGGTAGACATTTCTTTAGAGGTTGTGGCTGAAGAAAACTCAAGTAGAAAAATAGAAAAAATATATATATATGTATATATATATATAAACAAATAATAATAATAGTAGTACACTTCTGGCTGCCACAGTTCGTCTGAACAGCTGGTGTCAGCACAATGATATTCAGATACTGATGGCCAATGCAGAGGATGGTCCCCCTTGAAGCTGATTATACACCTATTGCCAAGCCTGCAGATCTTTGTGAGATAATCCAAATTATAAAACTTTAGAAAGCCTGACAGCCCCTCGACTGTAAAGGTTTAGAGTGCAGAATGGTCAGTTGTGTTGGATTTGTTCCCTTGGTAGATAAGCTGCTGCCAAAGGTGTTGGGACATATAGCCCTTAGCTATTTATTGTGAATGAAAAGAAATAGAAATGTACTGCTGGTGTGTAAAGTGTATTGGCTATCTGGCTCCTAAGTTTTGTCACACTGTACCCTGGTATGTTCTACCTGTTGTTAGAAAACAATATGGTAGAAGTATCAACTCTCCAAGGACATTAGATGTTTGCTACTTGAATCTCAACTAGTTCTATATATGTAAGACATACATAAACCATGCAGGCGAAAACAGGACAATTTATAGCAAAGAGCTGACACTGCATTAGCAGGAACTCTTTAGGCAATCCTTTAAAAAGCTTTTGGTGTTTATATAGACCATTCTGAAATGTGTTTCACATCCTTTACCAACCATGCACTGATACATGTGTAACACACCCAAGGCTGCATAGAAATCTGTTACCTGAAGTATGTCGATCAGACATCTCAAAAAGTTTTTTAATGACAGTAACACTGGGGTACCCAGTGGAAATTTTTTCTTCCTTAACTAGTACCAAAAAATTAATAGATTTGTAAATTGCTTCTACTTAAAAAATCTTAATCCTTACAGTACTTATCAGCTGCTGTATGCTCCACAGGAAGTTGAGTTCTTTTTTGTCTGACCACAGTGCTCTCTGCTGACACTTCTGTCCTTGTCAGTTCCTGACATAGCGGCTAATACCGAACATCACAGACCTCGGTGATGCCCAATATTAACCCTTCAGACACGACGATCAAAGTTGATCGCCGTGTCTGAAATGAAAGTGAAACCTTCCCAGCTGCTCAAACAGGCTGATCGGGACCACCGCGGTGAAACCACGCTTTCCTAAATCAGCTGTATGGACACGAGGAGCAATCAAGCGATAACACTGATCAATGCTATGTGATTGCATAACATTGATCAGTGTAGGAAATCAGTGTGTGCAATGTTATAGCCCCCTATGGGGGCTATGACATTGCCAAAAAAAAAAAAAAAAGTGAAAATAAAGTGTTAATAAATTTCATCATCCCCTTTTCCCATAAAAAAAGTAAAAATAAAAAAAAACACAACTATGTAAATAAAAAATAATATAAACATATGAGGTATCGCCACGTGGATAAATGTTCAAATTATAAAAATATATAGTTAATTAAACTGCACGGTCAATGGCACGCACGTAAAAAAAAAGTCCAAAATAGCGTATTTTTTGTCACTTTTTATAACATTAAAAAAAAATTATAAAAAGCGATCAAAAAATCCCATCAAAACAAAAATGGTACCAATAAAAACTACAGATCACGGTGCAAAAAATTAGCCCTCATACATCCTCATATGCGGAAAATTAAGTTACAGGTGTCAGAAAAGGACATTTTTTAATGTAATAATTTTCCTGCATGTAGTTATAATTTTTTCCAAAAGTAATACAAAATCAAACCTATATAAACCTATATAAAGTTGGGCATAATTTTAATCATATGTACCTACAGAATGCTAAGCCATGCCCTTTATCCCGAGCCACAGCTTGTTTCAGGTGAAAACTAAGTGAGCACGGCACTGTAGATTATATATTTTATTTTTATTTTTTGGCATAAACAGAGTGCCACATTTTTTGCACCAAAAGATACAGAAAATCTTGCTGCCTTTTACGGCAAGGTAAAGGCACAAAAACACAGTGAACCTTCTCCATAGTCAGCACTTGTAACTTATGCACAAAAATCTGAATATGCATTAAGGGGGAGATTTATTCAAACCTGTGCAAAGTCAAACTTTGCTTCTTTTATTTTTAAAATGAAAGACCCAATCTGATTGGTTGCTATGGGCAACTGGGTAACACTTACTTTGCACAGGTTTCGATAAATTCCCCCCTAAATTATAACTGTCTATGAAAGTTCTTATTTAGGATCACAAAAGTCAAACTAGTTTTTTGGTTCTCAGCTACTCAAAAAATAAATAAATGATATAATACATTTCTCTTGAGTTAGCCACTAGAGGGAGCATTGTGATACTTTATACACAGATCCTAACCTGTATCCCCACAGAATGACTACTAAAATAGCTTAGGAATAAAAATGACAACAGTTTGAACCACGGTTGTTACAGCACATAACATTATCATTTTAGTGCAGTGTGTAATGTGGGCAGCCATTGCTTTTAAATGTTATAGTAGTCATTATTAGAGAAGCAGGAAGCGAAAAGGTCACTAACATGCCTTTAAGAACGCCACCACTTTACCATAGAAATGCCAATACCTGGAAACCTTTAAATAATTCCAAAGACCCAAAAATGGATTAAAAAAATAGAGAAATGGAAACAAATTAATTTTCTCACTTCCTTTACTAAAAGGGACATAAGTCAGAAAAGCCATACAAATACTGTTAATGTTTTGTTTTTTTTTAACATAAAATGTTCTAAAAACAACAGACCCCATGTAAACAATGGTGCATATTCTCCATTGAAATCAATTATACGTAGGTTCTAGGTGCACAATACTAGTTTATAGTCATTTAAAATACAGTACACATGAAAGAGTTGACAGGAAATAGTCACAAAAAAAGAAAAACGGTTGTTCAGACAAATATTTTAGAAATAGAAAAGCAGAGCTAATTTCTTCTAAAAAATAACAAAATAAAAAAATAACCACATTGGTCCTCAATGTGTGTTATGACAACTTGTCTCCATTAACTTCAATGGAACTGAGCTACAATAGCACACAAAACCTACAGAGAGGTGTCCGCTAACTGCTGAGAGTTGGAATTTTATTATTCCACAGGACATTTTACCTCCTTTCCATGTGGATAGAGGACAACATACGGAGGTCCCATTTTAAACTACCATTTACACATTTCTTTTTGATGAAGAGTTCTAACTTCTAGAGGAGTTGGATATTAATCAGCCAAGTACTCTTTAAGGGGTACTCCGGAGGGAAAAAGCTTTACAAATCATCTGGTGCCAGGAAGTTCTACAGATTTGTAAATTACTTTCTCAAAAAAAAAAAAAAAAAAAAAAAACCTTAATCCTTCCAGTACTTATCAGCTGCTGTATTTTACAGAGGAGTTGTATAGTTCTTTTCTGTCTGATCACAGTGCTCTCTGCGGACACCTCTGTCCATGTCAGAAACTGTCCAGAGTAGGCGCAAATCCCCATAGCAAACCTCTCCTGCTCTGGACATTTTCTTACACAGTTAGGCCATGTTCACACTACGGAATTCTCACAGAATTCCGTGGGGTGAACTTAACATTAGCGTGAATGGGTCTCTGCGAGACCCGTTCACTCTGCGGAATTTCCGCGGCGGACAATTCCGCCGCTGAAATTGTTCCGCGCAAAGAAAGAGCATGTTCATTCTTTGCGCAGATTCCGCGAGCACTGCATAGCCGTCAATGGTGATGGCTCAGTGCCCCGCGGCCCTAGCGCCGAAGAACCTTCGGTGACGGCCGCCAGGCGGAATGTCCGCTCGCGAAATTCAGCGAGCGGAGATTCCGTTGTGTGAACGCACCCTTAGGAGGTGGCAGTAGAGAGCACTGTGGTCAGACTGGAAAGAACTACTCAATTCCTCCTGGGCATACGGTAGCGATAAGTACTGGAAGGATTAAGCTTTTTAAATAGACATTTTTTCTTTCCTGTGAAGTACCCATCAGCAAGACTTATTTTGTATGCAGGATATGTGGGTGTCTGCATGCTCCAGTATAAATGTGCTGCAGACGAAACCTGATCCTAAAATCTTCAGTCATTTTTTATATGAAGCCCAAAACAACCAAGACAAGCTAAATATACAGCTGCACACAGGTGTTCAAACTTCAATTCTTGGAGTAAACATTGTATCACACTGGGATGGGCTTCTTCTCCAGCCCAGAATTAACCAGAACCTAATCTAATCCAGTGATATACACACAGAAATAACACAAGGTGTAAAGATGAGCATTTACAGAGACACAGTGTTCTCAAACTCCCCTAACCATGATGTCAATGGTGTAATCCATGGGAGTGGCACAGAACTGATGTAATGTGTTTTATGAAGGAGCTTTTATTAGAAACACCAGCTAATTACTCAGAAGGACTTGAAACACCGACTAAGTGATTTAGTGTGTGACTTTCTATATATAAAAAGATATAGAACAAAGAGTTTCGAGGACAAGAAGAAAAAGAAGAAGATCGAGCTAAAGGCCAGAATATACAACAGAATAAAACTCACCCAAACCACTATTGTGTCAAAGACCATGACTAAGAAAGTGTGATGCTGGAAACGTGTCAGTGTTTCTGACCATGTGAGATACCATCCACCTGTATTTTAATGCATCTATAATAAAGGGTCTGGATTTTATTGGGATTTACTGAGCACCTGTTTTTGGATGTACAAGCCAGTAGAGTTGCTTTCTGACATCAATTGCCCATGTTTGTTTGTTAAATGGGTACTCCGCTGCTCAGCATTTGGAAGAAACTGTTCCAAACGCTGGAGCTGAGAGCTCATGACGTCACAGCCCTGCCCCCCTCATTATGTCACGCCCCGCCCCCTCAATGCAAGTCTATGGGAGGGGGCGTGATGCTCTCACGCCCCCTCCCATAGACTTGCATTGAGGGGGCGGGGTATGACATCATGAGGGGGCAGGGCTATGATGTCACAAGCTCCAGGCGCCGGCTCCAGAGTCTCAACAGTTTGTTCCAAACGCTGAGCAGCGGAGTACCCCTTTAAGGTGGGGCCAACACAGCACGACCTGAAGTAGGACAGGAAGAAGAGTAGGAATAAATGAAGGCTTAGCACATACCCTACAAATATAAAACATCAATGTTTAAATCTTTAGGTTTTGCCCTTTGACTACATAGTCAGCTCGCATACAATACATTGAGAGTCTTCAGACCCTTTCCTCTTTTTCAAATTTTCGTATGTGTGCTAAAATTTTTAAAAAATAAAATAAAGTTTTCCCTAGTCATTCTACACTCAGTTCCATATGATAAGTGAAAACAGAGATTTAGAAATTTCTGATTCTGCATGGACATCCAAATACAGACCTGTTGCTTTGACACAACATTTATCCCTGGGGACCTCCCATTTTTCTCATTCTGTGGGCATTGGTCATAATTGAGGGAAAGTTAAAATGGAGCTACAGTATGAAGTACAGAGATATTCATGAAACCCTGATTCAGAGTGCTCTGGACTTAAAGGGGTACTCTGTCCCTAGACATCTTATCCCCTTACCAAAGGATAGGGGATAAGATGTCTGATTGCGGGGGTCCTGCTGCTGGGACCAACGCGATCTCTGTGCAGTACCCGACAATCGTTTAGAACGCTTGGAGTGGGTAGTGGGGGTAGTGAAATCACTCACGCCCCTCGTGATGTCACGCCCCCGCAATGCAAGTCTATGGGAGGGGGCGTGGTGGCTGCCACGCCCCCTCCCATAGACTTGCATTGCGGGGGCGTGGCGTGATATCGTGATACCCCTGCCGCCCGCTCCAAGCGTTCGGAACAAAATGTTCCCAAACGTTGGGGCAGCAGAGTACCCCTTTAAGCACACAGTAGCGACTTAGTGCCTTCGAGACTTAAAAACAGCTGTCCACCAATGGTATCCATCCATCCTTGAGAGGACCTGCAGAGAAGAATGGCAGAATATCCCCAAATCCAGATGTGCAAAACTCATGTCTGCCAAAGGTACTGAGTAAAGGGCCTGAATACTCCTGTCCACACGAACCATTTGTTTTTCCTTTTTTAATATTTGAAAAAAAAAAAAGGCCTCAACACAACAAAAATGTGAAAAAAATGTATGGTCTGAAGACTTTCAAAAACGCAATCTTCGTTTTCTGTTTGCCTGTAAATATTTCTTAGGAAATAAAAAAACAAACTAAAATCCTTATAATTTTTTATTAGTGATGCACCGAAATTTGGCTTCCTAAATCTATCAGCCGAAAATGCTCCTTTAGGCATTTTCTGCCGATTGAATTTTCCGCCGAAATTTTAGATGGACGTGGCCCTCTACATCGCCGCTGGGAGGATCAAATAACGATGTAATGTGAAAGTTATTCTGTAGCCTAGCATTACGCCCTCCCTTCTGGTCACATGATTGTGACATAGCAAAGGTCCTGTAGTTTACTGGGAGGTGGCATGATCGTTCCTGGTAAGCATAGTAACCGCAGTCTCATGCGCACTTTACGTATAGCCCTTGTGCTCCGCTCGCCGTCTGTTTCGCAGAGTGGCTGGAGTAATCAGCATGTGTGTGGGGGTAAGCGCTATGCGGGATCCGCACTCCTTGTTCAGGCTCCAAAGTGTGCCGGGGACTGAGCCTGGGCAGAGTAACGATGTGCTGGTCAGCCTGCTCCGGACTGGAGCCAAGAGGCCGCATCATGTGTACCGAGAGATGTACAGGTGATTCTGAGTGCACTATGAGCCTTTTTATAAAAGGAAAGTACAGAGATGTAGTTAACAGGCAAAATTCTATGAATATGTTGCTAATATTCCTAAACACACATTTCTTTCCCCAGACAGTACAGAACTTATCTAATACTAGATTCACATCAGAGAAGTTCGGTGTAGAAAAGCTTTTGTAGCTAAAGGCTAAAAATGTACAACCGATGAGAAGATTCCTCGAAGGATCCTACGTTGTAATGCTGTTATGTAATTTTTTTTTGTGCAGCAATCTCACGTGAAGGATATATAGATGTCCAATTTCATTTATGTCTTCAGGAGGGCTATGCTCATGAACTGTATTCCCATTATATAAACCTTTCCTAAAGCTATACATTTCCTTTACACATTTCACCTTTATCTATCTATCCAATGGTGAGATCACCACAGTAAATGAACAGTGAAGCGCCTACGAAAAGAGTTGGAAAAATTGTAGTATGAAAGATCCAATAACATTGCAGAAAAGAGAGAACATCCATATTCTAGGTCACTTTCACATGGGTTGGGTGTGTTGCAGATATCCCGCAGCAGATTACAGCATCTTTAATTTCAAAATTTTTAAAAATTAAAGAAAAAAAATCACATGCTGATCGACTGCATTGGTTGCTCTTTTAGGACCTTAAGTTAGACTACTACTCCCCCCTGTATCATTAACCTCAGCAAGTGTGATGTAAAGCAGCTGATTTCATGACCTGTACATCTGTGTTTGGTGACAAGGTCAACAAACCTTTTGAACCACAATGTTAAAGTAAACATCCAACCATGCCAGACATTTGTAAGCAAAGCAGTACAAAGCTACTACTGAAGTTGCCCAAGTGCCCAAGTGTGTTAAAAGTTGGCTTAAACGGCTGAGTTTGACCTACCATACCTACCTACCATCATCTGTACTCAGCCTATCATTTGCCACTTTGCATAAACCCACTGTGTGTACATTATATGGGCGGCTTTTATATACAAAGTAAGGGGGGGGGGTGTATCAACACTAAGAGTTAAAATGTTTCTCCCTTGCTTGCTCACAAATTTGCATATTTTGTCATCTGTACGTTCCCATGAATGAACTATTCTAGTCAAGCAAGATTTATAGAGTGGAACTTTTGTGTAAGTTGACTCCAGCCATGAGCATACAAAACACCTACCATATCTGTAAACCATGTAACAATCACTGTACAGATTAAAAATTGTATACATCACTCTCCACGTAGAGGCGTGTACACAAGCCATAAATGGTGTATGGGTGTGTGTAGATAGACATATAAAATACCTACACACACACACAAAGTGCCCGCAGCTTGGAAAATTCAACCTGACCCAGCTCTTCAATACTTCTCACTGTTCAGTAAACACATCTGTACACACATGCAACATAACAATTAAAAATGCACTACATTTGTAGCAATATGATATTATAAATCAATAAAAAAGAAAAAAAAAAACTTTAAAAAAGGGGTAATTTGTTGGGAATTTTTTTATTTTATTTTTTTTTTTATTTTTTTTTTTTTTTTAAATCAACTGATGCCAGAAAGTTAAACAGATTTGTACATTACTTCTATTTAAAAATATTAATCCTTCCAGTACTTGTCAGCTGCTGTATACTACAGAGGAAGTTATTTCCTTTTTTAATTTCTTTTCTGTCTGTCCACAGTGCTCTCTGCTGACACCTCTGTCCATGTCAGGAACTGTCCAGAGCAGGAGGAAATCCCCATAACAAACCTATCCTGCTCTGGACAGTTCCTGACATGGACAGAGGTGTCAGCAGAGAGCACTGTGGTTAGACAAAATAAATTAATGAAGAAAAGAACTTCCTCTGGAGCATACAGCAGCTGATAAGTACTGAAAGATTACAATTTTTAAATAGAAGTAATTTACAAATCTGTTTAGCTTCCTGGCACCAGATGATTTAGAAAAAAAAATGTTTTCCAAAAGGAGTACCACTTTAAAGGGGGTATTCCCATCTGATGAATCATGGAAATATGGCAGGCAGCACTTAGGATCAGTAGAAGGCAAATCCTCACCAATAATAAGAAAGGAAGGGCTACAGTGATTCCACTTCCCGGCCCCATCCTAGTCCTTCTGCGTCACCAACCCAGTCTGAGGATTGATAAAAACTCAGAGGGTGGACCTTCAGATAACATAGTGATGGCATATGATAGTCGTATGTCATCACTTTATAAGATGTAATAGAGATTACAAAAGTTTTGATCTGTTGGGTTCTGTAGGTTGAGACCTTCAACAATGGTCATAAGAACTCTGCTTCTCTCCCTGGTCACTGGGTATGTGCTCTATAGATGGGGGAAGGGGGGGAATTTATCATTCCCTGCATCTGCATAGTGGCAAAAAAAAAAAGTTTTTATGGATGTCCTACACAATTATATGGTTTCACACATTCGTGTCATGAAAAATAATTCAGAACAAACACCTAACATGGTGTGAATTCTGCCTTACTATGTCTTTATAGAAATTAGGGTACAAATCTACATGGAATGTGAGCAGAAATTTGCGACCAATTTTAAAAACCCAAATATATCAATTTGTTGTAGATTTAATGTGAATATACTTAGATCCACATCAACATCCCCCCCCCCATGTGATGGAGTATTGCTAAGACATGCTATCATTTTGTGGTCAATGGAGGTTCAAGCTCTGAGACCCCCTCTGAATGCAGAAAACTATAGTTCTGCAGTACTGTATAAAGGGTACGTTCACACGTGTGGATTTTCGCAGCGTATTTTGCTTCGGATCCGCCGCTGAAGGACCTCCTATATGTTGTCTTTATATGTGCCTGCTCGGAGCGGCAATACGCAGCTCCGAGCAGACACACTGCGATGTGCAAGTCGCCGCGCATGCGGGGTGTACTCTCACACATCGCGCCCACTGCCCCTGCTCAATGAGCTAGGCCGAAAGCTGCCGCGATGTGAGCGTATACTGCGCATGCGCGGCGACTTGCACATCGCAGTGTGTCTGCTCGGAGTGGCGTATTGCCGCTCCGAGCAGGCAAATATAAAGACAGCATATAGGAGGTCCTTCAGCGGCGGATCCGAAGCAAAATACGCTGCGAAAATCCACACGTGTGAACGTACCCCTAGTGCTGCCCCCTCCCTGCACAGGGGTGCTTGCTGCTCCCTCCCTGCACAGGGGTGCTTGTGGCCGCCACTTGTACAGGAAACAGGGTTTACAAACAGTATTTTGGCCTCTAATCTGATCCGCATTTCGGTCAGTATATTTACTAAAACAAGCAGTGGGTCCAACATACTAAGAAAAGAAAAAAAGTCCTTTCATTATAGTTGTGTTTGTTCCAATTCTTCGCAAAAAAATTACTGCGCAGAATAGGGTGTGTGAACCCATCCCTAATCTGAGTACCATGCTGATCTGCAGGCCGGGAAGTAGACACCTTTGCTGCTATTTGGGAACTCATCCAGTTATCAGATTGGTTTTCTTCACCTCAATGAATTGCTATTTTTCTATTTAGTTGACATTTTCCTGTCTCTTAAAGGGGTACACCGGCGGAACTTTTTTTTTTTTTTTTAAATGAACTGGTGCCAGAAAGTTAAGACAGATTTGTAAATTACTTCTATAAAAAAATATATATATATAAATCTTTATCCTTCCAGTACTTATTAGCAGCTGTATGCTACAGAGGAAATTCTTTGATTTTTGAATTTCTTTTTTTGTCTTGTCCACATTGCTCTCTGCTGACATCTCTGTTCGTTTCAGGAACTGTCCAGAGCAGCATAGGTTTGCAATGGAGGATTTTCTCCTGCTCTGGATAGTCCCTGATACAGGCATCAGGTGTCAGCAGAGAGCACTGTGGACAAGACAAAAGAAATTAAAAAAAGCAAAGAATTTCCTCTGTAGCATACAGCTGCTAAGAAGTACTGGAAGGATAAAGATTTTTTTTTTTTTAATAGAAGTAATTTACAAATCTGTTTAACTTTCTGGCACCAGTTAATTTTTAAAACTAATAAAAAAAGAAATAAAATAAACGTTTTCCACCGGAGTACCCCTTTAACCCTAGATCAGTGTTTCCCAACCAGGGTACCTCCAGCTGTTGCAAAACTACAACTCCTAGCATGCCCGGACAGCCTTTGGCTGTCCGGGCATGCTGGGAGTTGTAGTTTTGCAACAGCTGGAGGCACCCTGGTTTGGGAAACATTGCCCTAGATGCATGGCTGAAAAGTTAAGTCGCTATTGACCATGTACAACATAGCCATGAATGTACCTGCCTAGAAAATAAAGCTGTGTTTTAAGATTGCCATCTTATTCGCTATACATTTGGCCCCAAAAAAAAAAAATCCTTAAAGCCATAATAGAAATAACATTTTAAAGCTTATTATCCCTGCCAGGTCATTCAGAAAGGATTGGAAACATATCAGGATCTCGAAAAACCCATGAGCTTTTATACAACACAAGGCAATTCTACTTTATACTACAAACACTCTGTATTACAGCGTCTGCGTGGTCACGCAATTTGATGAATGCACATTGTACATAATACCGCAGTTGCATAAAAATGATGCAACCACCGCTGCAAGGAAGCCCAGCAGAAAACAATAAGCCCTCACTTTTGTAACGTGCCGGATAAATGCAGCGCTCAGGCAGAGTTGTCGGCTTGTGTCAATCAGCAGGGCTTTTGTTAAATGAGGGCACCGAGAAACACACCCCTTTGTTACAGCGCCCAACTTTATTTACTCTGCTACAGCAGTAGATCTGACAATTGCTTACATGGCTTTTCTGTGCTGCAGCAATACTACATATATTATCATTGTACAAACACGGCTAAAAGGGTCCAGCTGGACACCAGGATAAGCAATAGCATATAATGTAATCAACTAATGGGCACATTTAGCATTTCAGAATAAGGCACAGCAGAAATACTGGTACTACAGGGCTGGGCAGGGAGACCTCAAGCTTTTCTTCCTTTCGTTAGTTATTAACCTTTTCACAAAAAGACATTCTATCAATGAGTAAAATATCATCTGTAAAGTGTGTGTGTGTATTTCACAAGCAGCTTCAGGAGTATTGCATTGTTACCTCGTAATACTTATTTGACTAAATCTATCAGAAAACAAATAAATCCTTTTAAAAACAAAAAACAACAAAACAATCACACAACGGACTTTATGCTCACATGGCCGTCTAGACTCCTCCCGTTCTTCTCCCTTCAAAAAGAAAAAAAGGACAATAACGGATGCAAACGGATGTTATCCATTTGTATGCGTTTGGTTTCGTTATTGTTCAGATTAATAAACAACATTTTTTTTTGTTTTGTTTTGTTCCGAGCATGCTCAGAAGTAAAAACTGATTGAAAACACAGATGCCATTAAAGGCTCATCCGTTTTCCATAGACTTCAATGTTAAATTTACTGTACCCGTTTTTTTCTTCAGTTTTTTTGACGGAAGAAAAAATACTGCAGAAGTGAGTGCAGACGGCTACAAACGGATGTAAACGGATTGTAAAAAAAAAAAAAATCCCGTTGACATGAATGGGATTTTTTAACACAGTTTTTCGTCAGTTTACACTGAACGGAAACTGGGATAAAACAAAAAAACGGGGACAGACATGGTTGTCTGTCTTTCCCCATTTTTATTTTCTCCGTTTAGGTTCCGTTGTTTCTGCTTGTAGATTGATTACAAACTGTGGTAAAATAATCTCATTGATGTCAATGGGATTTTTTATATATATATATATATTAAAAAAATGTATTTATTTATTTATTTTTTTATTCATTTTTGTTTGTTTGTTTGTTTACAGGAGAAAAGATGGTGCATGCAGTATTTTTTCCCCCATCAAAAACACAAAAGAAAAAAGGATACAGTAAATTTAACATTGAAGTCTATGGAAAACGGATGAGCCTTAAATGTCATCCGTTTGCATCCGTTTTTTGATCCATTTTTACTTCCGAGCATGCTCAGAACAAAAAAAAATTTTTTTTGTTTATTAACTGAGTAATAACGGATCCAGACATCCGTTTGCATCAGATATTGTCTTTTTTATTTTTTTTATATGTCAGTTTTTATTTTTGACGGGAGAAGAACGGGACGGGTCTAGACTGCCGTGTGAACGCAGCCTTAAAACGGTCATATCCAATTGTGCAACAAAGACATACACCATAGTTTTAGACAAAGCTATACTGGGTTTTTGATGAAAGCACCAGATGGATCCACCATATATCCAATGACAATGGCCATGTTACCCATTTCAATTAATATCTGTTGAAAAGTAGCATTTTCTTAATATTCAGACACTTTATATCCCATATATAAAGCTAGGAAAAGCTTTTTTCAGTTATTTATGACTGAACCCAAGTTGACATTTAAACAGTACCTTAATAAATTCGCTACATTTTATTTCTCTACAGTGTTTTCCGAAGAATGTCTGGATGATCACTATATCATGACGCCTTCATCACATACAATAATATTGTGATATGAAGAGATGTGTTTTGTGCCTCTTATATAGGCCCATGATCGAGCAACTAGAAAGTAGAGTAGTGGGTCAGAGTAGAAAAGTCATCCTATTTCTGGACCCATTTTTACCAATCTGCTTTTTTTTGATGCATTTTACTCCAAAATTAAGCAACTATGTGGTGTGTTTATCCATTCATTTGCTCCATGCAAGACATGGAAGACTGCTTGGCCAGGACTTAGACATGTATAGTAAGTCACAAAAAAAATAAAATAAAAAAATAGAAAGAAAAACAAAGTTGCATCTCTACTAGACACAGAATGTGAAGGTTAAAAGGCAGTGATACACACAATTCTAAAATAGGGTACATATGTCACTAATTTCGCCTTGCTTTAATGTCAATCTTGACTAAAATGATTATCTCAGATAAATGTGGCGACTGTGTCTGCAATACAAGCAGCTGCCTGTTTAGAAGAGAGAGACAAATATGCTTCATACATACTATATTACTCATTTATTTCTTCTATTATATACATTGCATAATGCTTACATATCCTTTCAGAACCACGTATAGCATCATTTAAAATAAAGACCGATCAACCATAACAATAAAACCCAGATAAATAAAAAAACAAAGTTTCGGCACTCCCAGAGAAGTCCTCTCTTTATTCTATTAGTTTACATAGCATAGTGAATAGAAAGGACATGGGATACAGCTTCATCTAGACCCTCGATTTGTTTGATCCCACAGAGGTTCAGTTAAATTGAGATCCTCAGAGGCAAAGTTATTATTTTGAGCTTTTCCTCAGTGTGTTACTATGCCACTGCTATTAAATGGGACTGTCAGATACAAACACTTTTGATATGTTGTAAAGCATGCAAAGCCAATAGGTTTTGCAATTGCTTTCATTAGAAAACTTTCAGTATTTCATTCTGAAAAAGCCAGTCAAACAACTGCCTCCCCCCCCTGCCTGTTTGGACACATACTAGTCCTGCTGTGTCCATGCATCATCACCTGTGTCATGGACACACTTCCTTGATTGACAGAAGTGAGCGCAGGGCTCACAGCTGGAGGAAAAATCCTCCCACTGTCAGCTTGTGTCCGTGACAGTCAGTGTGGACAAGCTGGGAGTTGTAGTTTTGTTCATGCTAGGGGAGACGTGAGCACACAGCATACTGAGGGAGGGGGTGGACACCTGAACAGTGAGACCACGCCCCCTCCCTTTGAGAGGAATTCAGACTAGTGAGCTACATTAAAAGTGCAATTAAAAAATAAATAAAGGTGCTAGACACAAAAATTAGATGTACATTGTCAGGATTAGGTACTGAGTAAGTGTTGGATCTGACGTGTACGCTTTAAATAATACTGCTGTAATGGAAAGGTAGGTGGATTGTGACAACGTTTAGGTGGGTTGTACAAGTCAATGTTACAGCCAGATCAATGTCAGGGTCTCACAGAAGAATATTGCCTCTGCCAGCTTGTCCATAATGCACATAAATGCAGCTAACTATACAATTTAAAATAAATGTGATTCATGAAGCCTTTATTCAATTTCTTTACAGCCCATTTTGATGTTCACGTGCCCATTGTAAGCACCTCTGGCAGTGGACAGGTATTATGGACACTATTCTATAATAATGGGCTCTCTTTTTCAGTAATTTGTGCTACCATAGCTCTTTTGTGGGATTGGACCAGCCTTCGCTCCTCATGCGCATTCAATGACCCTTAGGTGCCTATGATCATACTTTGTTTACCAATTATATTCCTTGGACCACTTTAGGTAGGTACTAACCACCAAAGCATACCATAAAGACCCAACAAGAACTGCTGTCTTAAAGATGCGATCACCCAGTCATCTAGCCAACACGTATTAGGGTGCGTGCACGCTGAGGAACGCACGCTGAGGAACGCACGCTGAATCTCTGCTCCCGGAATTCAGTGAGCGGAGATTCAGCCTGGCAGCCGGCGGTAGGACCGCAAGGCCCTGCGGCGTCACCATTGGCAGCTATGCAGTGCTCACGGAATTCCACTCAAATAATGAACATGTTCTTTCTTTGAGCAGAACAATTTCAGCGGTGGAATTGTCCGCCGCTAAAATACCTCAGTGTGAACTGGTCCCGCGGAAGACCCATTCACGCTGATGCTAATGTTCACCAAACGGAATTCCGCGCAAATTACGTAGTGCGACCGTACCCTTAAATCTTGTAAAAATCACGATCCTTAGGGCCTATGCACACTATTTCCATCCAAAGACATTCCGTGTGGAGATTCTACCGTAGCAGCCTCCCATTGTTTTCAATAGGATTTTGCTGCATTGTGCACTTTGCATAGTTTCTGTAATGGAAATTCCAATTCCGGACTCCACTGAAGGAATTAACATGTTGATTCTTTTGGCGGAATACAACAAGGAACTCCATTGTCGTCAATGGAGATGGCGCATTTCCGTATGGTCATAGCGTTGATTCATTACCACGGCACCTGCTGCAAATTGAACGTCCACCCAGAATTTCTACAGGTGGATATTATGTTGTGGGCACAGACCCTTACTTTTGCTCATTTTTGCTGCTACCAACACATCAAGGAATACTAGTTCCATTGCTAGCTAGAATACCCCACTCCTTTACAGGTGACACTGTCAAAACTAGAGATGAGCGAACTTCCAGTAATTCGAATCTTCACAAACTTCTCGGCTCGGCAGTTGATGACTTATCCTGCATAAATTAGTTCAGCTTTCATGTGCTCCGGTGGGCTTGAAAATGTGGACACAGTCCTAGGAGAGAGTCTTCTAGGACTGTATCCACCTTTTCCAACCCACCCAAGCACCTGAAAGCTGAACTAATTTATGCAGGATAAGTCATCAACTGCCGAGCCGAGAAGTTTGTGACGAATCGAATTTACTGTAAATTCGCTCATCTCTATTCGTGACAAATCGAATTACTGGAAGTTCGCTCATCTCTAGTCATAACCATTGCTATTCACTGCACCGATCAGTGGCATAAATGCAAGAATCAATCAGTAAAAGGGGGGGTGGGGGTTCACACACACACACACAGCTTTTTTTTAGCCAGAGTCTGAAGTAGACTCAAAAGGAAAAAAATATATAAATGTTCTTACACTTGTGTGTGTGTGTGTAACCACCCTACAGAAGCACTTCGTTAAACAAATTCAATGCAAGTCTAACAAAACCTGACAAATTCCCCTATATAAAAGTTCACATCTATAAAATCTTAAAAAATAACCAGAACACAACCATGTACTGTAACACCAAAGCAAAATAAAATAAACAAACACAACAAACACCCTCCAGAATACTGCAGTAACTGTTACTGCGACTTTAATACCAGGAATGCTGAAGTAACCGATAGCAGGAAATGCAATAATTGTTGTAGGCATATGCCTGTATCCAAGGACAAAAGGGTAACTAAAACAGCAGCCGGAAAATGGTAAAATTATCTCCTATGCATCAAGCTTCTATGTCACTTGAAAGCCAAACCCACAACTAAAAAAGAAAAAAAGTAAAAAAAAACAGGAGCATTAAATAACACTGGCCTAGTTCTAGAAATCAAAGACCTAAACATACAACAGCGGGCTCGATGCATCAACACAAATGCCTTTTATGTTAAATAGGAACAAAATATAGTTTACTGCCACCAACCTCCTAAAACATCAGAAGCATACAGGATATCTAGTCATTTGAGTAAAACAACTTTGGCAGCATACCATCCGGTTTTTCGTTGAGGTTTTAAATGGAAGTGTAACAAAGAGAAAAAAAACATAAAAGCTTAAAAAACAATATCTAACGAAATGCACGTGAATGCAGGAAAAGGCCATATAGCGCTCATCTGCTTTAAAATAATTCATTTGGTGTTGGCCTGTGGAATGTCAACTCCTCCACAGAGTCAAGGAGGGAATGCAAGCATTCAGGCATACAGCGATATTATGAGATCTTCACACTCTCATAGCAACTATCATGTTATAGTCTCACAGTTCTCCGCACACAGGAGAGGTGGTTTCTTTTTAGTGTGTGCATCTACGTTAAGATCACCATCTATTGCAGTGTTTCCCAACCAGGGTGCCTCCAGCTGTTGCAAAACTACATCTCCCAGCATGCCCGGACAGCCTTCGGCTGTCCGGGCATGCTGGAAGATGTAGTTTTGCAACAGCTGGAGGCACCCTGGTTGGGAAACACTGATCTATTGAGTCACTGGGGAAAATATGTAAATGAAAAGATTTCATTTACATAATCAATAATAAAAGATGTAGAGATGGTTGAGAATTTTAAAGGGGTACTCCACCGGAAAACTTTTTTTTATTTATTTATTTATTTTTTTTTTTTTAATCAACTGGTGCCAGAAAGTTAAACAGATTTGTAAATTACTTCTATTTAAAACTCTTTACCCTTCCAGGACTTATTAGCCGTTATATGCTCCACAGGAAGTTCTTTTCTTTTTGAATTTCCTTTCCTTTCTGGCCCCTGGTTTTTGCTTTTCACGCACAGGTAGGTTAGCGTTAGGTCCCGTGCCATTTGAGAAACCTTGGCGTTGGTGTGCGGGCTCTGGTGTGTCCTTAATATAAGGATACACTGGCGAATGTCTCAATTTTAACATCAGTGTTGAGGGATAGCCAATGTCATTGTATACATCTACCACAGTAGTGCACCCATATTCCTGTATTATTCTAATTGTTACACATCCACACTGTTTATCTGGTGTAGGATTCAATTGTGGCACTTGTAGTCCGCTGCAGGAACCCTCCATTGAATGCATTTTTATGCTGGGGATCGCCCCTAGCAACGGACTACAAGGGCAGGATCTGCTCCCCCAGTATATATGCACAACTGCATTTGGGGTTGAGCACCTCCAGCCATTTGAGACCACGTTTTTTGTTGTTGTTTAAGAATTTCCTTTCTGTCTGACCACGGTGCTCTCTGCTGACACCTCTGTCCGTGTCAGAAACTGTCCAGAGTAAGTGCAAATCCCCATAGCAAACCTCTCCTGCTCTGGATAGTGATGTCAGCAGAGAGAACTGTGGTCAGACAGAAAGAAAATTCAAAAAGAAAAAAGAACTTCCTGTGGATCACACAGCAGCTGATAAGTACTGGAAGGATTAACTTTTTTAAATAGAAGCAATTTAAAAATCTGTTTAATTTTCGGCACCAGTTGATTTTTTTAAAACATGTTTTCCATTTTTTTAAAGAGTACCCCTTTAATGGTAACGGTTTACAAGGAACTGTTCATAGGCCAAACTGACTGTATCCTTAGGAACTATCAATAGTTGACTACTGGGGGTTTAGTGTTAGCCCCCCTGATGATCAGCTCTTAGAAGGGGGCAGGCAGAGTTCTGTACTTTTCCTAACGGATGGTATTACAGCTCAATCCTATTTACTTGAATGCTTGTAAACTAATAGCAGATGTAGTCAATACAGTACAGATATGGGCCTGGTAAACAATGAGTGGGAAGCAGCGCTTTGCTGGATCAGACAAACCATCTAGTGCTGGATAACCCCTTTAAAGTAATACTAAAAATACTATATGAGTAAAGTTCCTTGAACCCTATATCAGTGAGACCAGAAACATTAGTACCGTATATACTCGATTATAAGCATTGTTTTCCAGCACGATTTTTTGTGCTGAAAACGCCCCACCTCGGCTTATACTTGAGTGAACTCTCCGCCTGTCAATCCCTTCATCAGTAGTAGCGAATGAACATCCCTGTGCGGCAACGTCAAGGCAATGTCACTAGTCTGGGGCCGGGCCCGGAGTGTGGAGAAGAGGGCCCCCCCCCCCCCGGTGCAAATGGACAGCCCGGAAAGACTAACCCTCCCCACCGTACGGTCCCTGCAGCATAGATGGCCCAGACCAGCTCACCCTTCCTTCCCACCGAGAGGAGGAGAGTAGAAAACTAAAGAGGGGTCTGGATGATGCCGATGGCCGCAGTGGTCTTCAACCTGCGGACCTCCAGAGGTTTCAAAACTACAACTTCCAGCATGCCCGGACAGCCAACTGCTGTCCGGGCATGCTGGGAGTTGTAGTTTTGCAACATCTGGAGGTCCGCAGGTTGAAGACCACTGATGAAGGGATTGACAGGCGGTGATGATGAAGGGGGGGGGATGATGACGGGGTCTGGATGATGACATGGGGGGTGATTATTTCCCACCCTAGGCTTGTAGCCGAGTCAATAACTTTTCCTGGGTTTTTGGGGTGAAATTAGGGTCCTCGGCTTATACGGTATATCTTATATTCTATAGTATATAGCATCAGAAAAGTTTATAGAGATTCAGCAATCTGTATAAAACTGCATATTAGAGGGTAGAGGACCTCCTCAAAGAAAGCCTAAAGATGGATCTCAACAAGCAATCTATCACTTCTTATTAACACAAGGAGTATGACATTATTGGAGAATCCAAATGACCTGGTGAGACAAATTTCTGGACTCAAGCATATACCATTTAAAATAAATAAATAAAACAAAAACACACAGTAAATACATAAAGAGGTGTTAAATATTTGCTGTAACAATCCTCAGTGTTGATATATTCAGGTCTCATCCAGTTTGTTGCCTGAACATTTAACCAAAAACCCGGTAGTGGCACAGATAAGTTGTAGTTAACCAAATATTAAAAGGGGTAAAGTGGAAAACATTTATTTATTTATTTTAAATCAACTGGTGCCAAAAAGTTAAACAGATTTGTAAATTACTTCTATTAAAAAAATCTTAATCCTTACAGTACTTTTCAGCTGCTGTATACTACAGAGGAAATTCTTTTCTTTTTGGATTTCTTTTCTGTCTGACCACATTGCTCTCTGCTGACACCTCTGTTTATTTTAGGAACTGTCCAGAGCACCACATGTTTGCTATGGGGATTTTTTCCTGCTGTTGACAGTTCCTGACACAGACAGAGATGTCAGCATAGAGCACTGTGGACAGACAGAAAACAAAAATCCAAAAAGAAAAGAATTTCCTCTAAGGTAAAAAGCCACTTATAAGTACTGCAAGGATTAAGTTTCTTAATAGAAGTAATTTACAAATCTGTTTACCTTTCTGGCACCAGTTGATTTATAGAACATAATTAAAAAAAAAAAAAAAGTTTTCCACTGGAATACCCCTTTAAGGTTCTAACAATGACATACATAGTAAGGCTTTCACGTTCAACAGGATACAATTTCAAAACATTATATGCTCTCCGGGTACAGGTTACAGCACTGAAATCTGTGGACAATATCAATGTCACCGTGGTTCTAAATACAACATGGCAGCTCGGGGAGTCAGAATGCAGACCATTAAAAGGGTCAGATGTCTAATGTTTGTACATTTTCGTTTTTGGAACATTCCAACAGACTCCTGAATGGTGTGGTGTGGTGTGCGCATTAAGTATCCTAGCAAGCCAAAATGGCTTTTTAAATGAAGTGCAGCGAAATCTCTTGTCTTCTAAGAAGCAGCTGTTACCATTTAGACATCTGAAAAGCATAACTACCAGCAAGACAGCACAATCACTATCCCGCTCTCTCTCATTGACATAAAAGGGTTAACCCTAGTAGCCTAATAAATTACTTTAAAAGGCATTGTCACATCTCTGATGGCCATATGTTTGCCCAAAGAGCTTCCAAATCTCAACAACAAAATCTGTAGACGGGACTTTGCTGACACACCAATACCTTACATTGGTTACTTACACTATAGTAGTATAAAATAAATACCCATCAGTCCACCGCCTCCAGTACTACTTGGAGAACTTGTGTCCATTCCATACAAACTTTACACAAAACTTGGTCTCAATGTGCAATGCAAAAATAAAACATATCCGGTCATATTACATTACATTGTTTACCCCAATGGCAGTGTTGGCTACTTCTAAGAAGAGTTCACTCGTGTTCATATAAGGCTGCGTTCACACGGCCGTCTAGACGGCCGTGTGAACGCAGCCTTATATGAACACGGGACCCTTCTCCCGTCAAAAATAAAAACAGACTTTAAAAAAAACAAAAAAAAAAAAGCGACAATAATGGATGTTATCCGTTTGTATCCATTTGGATATGTTATAGTTCAGTTAATAAACCAAAAAAATGTTTTTGTTCTGAGCATGCTCAGAAGTAAAAACATTAAATAAAATGGATTGAAAAAACGCATGCAAACAGATGCCATTAAAGGCTTATCCGATTTCCATAGACTTAAGTGTTAAATTTACTGTAACCTTTTTTTTTATTTTTATTTTTTTTTTTTCGTTTTTTGGAGGCAAGAAAAAATACTGCATGTGCCATTTTTTTCTGCCGTCAAAAAACGGAAATTAGTGCAGACGGGTACAAATGGATTTTTTTAAAAAATCCCATTGACATGAATGGGATTTTTTTAAAACAGTTTTTAATCCGTTTACAGCCTGCAAGAACAGAACCGAAACGGGGAGGGAAAAAAAAAAAGGGGGACAGGCGGCCATGTGAACGCACCCTTACCCGTCCCACCATACGGCAAAAGACATCCACACCTGGAGCACAACAATGACCGGGATAACACTCGACAATATTGCTATGGGTCACACATTAAAGTCAACATGCCAAACACAGCTGACACTTTCTACATACAGCTCCAATGTAATGAAAGTAGCTGAAAAAACAAACCCTATTTAGGCGCGGAGGCAGGATATAGTGCTCGCCAGCTGCAGAGGTACAATTTTAGGAGTCTATTTCTCAAGCTCTGATGTCACTACTCCAAAACTTTTCATAGAACAGTGGATAAATAAATACAGTGCAATGTGCCTATATAGCAGTGCTTTGAAAACAGTGCGTCTCCAGCTGTTGCAAAACTACAACTCCCAGCATGCCCGGACAGCCTTTGGCTGTCCGGGCATGCTGGGAGTTGTAGTTTTGCAACAGCTGGAGATGCAAACACTTAGGGTGCGTTCACACTGAGTAATTCATGAGGAATTTACTCAAGTAATTATTCTTGAATTCTCCGCTTAGAAATCTGCTTTGCCATTGACTTCAATGTATTTAACTCTGCACTGTTCACACTGCGTAAATTCCGCTAGAAGAAAGAACATGCACATTATTTTTGCAGAATACGCGAGCAGAAGTCCATTGAAGTCAATGGTAAAAAAAATTCCGCTTGAAATCGTTCCCGCGAAAAATAAATAAATAGGGAAATTCCAATTGGTGGTTGTAGTCCAACAAAAAAACTGTTTCCTCCTATATTCCGCGCGGAAAATCTGCACGGAATTCTGCGTTAGTTCCTAACGATTTTCGCACAAAATTAGCAAAAAAAAAAAAAAAAGCTTTAATTCTGTGGCTGAATTTTTACGTGAGTATTACTCTCCTATTCCTCAGTGTGAACTTATACAGAGTCTCCATTATCAAACCACAATATATCGTTTACGGCATGTCATCTAGTACAGGATATGGAAAATCCAATGCTTTAAAGGAGTAGTCCAGTGGTGACTCAGTGGTGAGCAACTTATCCCCTATCCTAAGGATAGGGGATAAGTTGCAGATCGCGGGGGGTCCGACCGCTGGGGCCCCCTGCGATCTCCTGTACGGAGCCCCAACAGCCCGCAGGAAGGGGGCGTGTCGACCTCCGCACGAGGCGGCGGCCGACACGCCCCCTCAATACAACTCTATGGCAGAGCCGAAGCGCTGCCTTCGTCAATCTCCGGCTCTGCCATAGAGATTTATTGAGGGGGCGTGTCGGCCGCCGCTTCATGCGGGGGTCGACACCCGCTATCTGGGCCGATCTGGGTCGGACCCCCCGCGATCTCAAACTTATCCCCTATCCTTAGGATAGGGGATAAGTTTTTCACCACTGGACTACCCCTTTAACTGAAGAGAAGTGACACCATGACTTTTTGCAGTGCTCAAGCACTCTGTGTGCGCTAAATAATAGAAGAATTATTATTAATATTATTTTTACTTGTATATAAAAAGGACCTCAAAAAATCAAAACTGCTTCCCAGAACTACTGGGGAGGGAGAGAATGCTAAAAGGTATGTTCACACGGCGGTTCTGTACTATACTTTAGTGGAAGTAGAAGACCTTTTTCTATTGCCCTATTAGGTTGGGTTCACACAGGTGAAAATATGTGGAATGTCCGCCCCAAAAAACACAAGCAGACATTCCGCAGGCGGACGCTAGGACCACTTGGAAATGCACCATCTCATAAGCGGCAGTGCATTTCCGTGTGGACAAGTCTATTCTTTTTGTGGACGCCGGAATCCAATTGAAATCAATAGATCTCTGCTGCTGCGTGAAGTCCATGTGGAATTCTACCGTGTGAACATTGGAAATTTTTGGGCTGACACTCAACAGACTGCACATGCCAGCAGAGCACATCTGTGCTAGAACCGCTCGGAAATACGCTGTTTCCATAGACAGAAATGTGTTTCTGAGTTGATTTTGCAGAACGAGTTCTGCCATGTGCATGGTACAGCAAAATCAAAGTAAAAAGACAATGGGACTCTGCTGCAATGGAATTTCCTAGAGGGATTTTTCTGCCGGATTCCACTGAGTGATCGAAGCCTTAGGCTCACATTCCCTCTTATCAACAAAAGATGACTAAGAAAGGGCATCAGAAAACATATATTGGGGGAGATTTATCAAAGCTGTCTATGTCCCGCATCAATATTGACCAAACTACAGAGAGTTAGTCTGGTCTATTGTGCGCCTAATTTATCAAAAGTCGCACGGCTCTTGATAAATTCTGCGGATGGACTTCGTGATCTATGCCTTAGACTGTATTTAAACCTGCTCCAGCACGGTCTGACATTTCAGCGTACTTTCAGCCGATGCGATTTGTCGCTATTGATAAATTCAGCACCAATGCATTTTTCTGTCTAAAATAGACTAGAATGCATCATGTTCTAAAAATCCTCTAAAGCAAAAGTCGCAAAAAAGTTGCACATATTTAGACTGCGACTTTCTGTGCAACAAATTTAGACAGGAAAAAACTGTCTAAATTCTATGATAAATCTCCCCCATTGTAGTGACTGCTTATACCTGCTATGATCAACTAAGGATACGCTCCGGATTTTGTCAGCATTTAGCTATGGATTCAACATCTAAACCCTAAAATAAATATATGGTTTATGCAAATAAAGGAGGGTCTTTATCCTCCATCCACACATAATAGAAAAAGTCCACACAGATTAAAAAACACTAAAAACTTGCAGCATTTTATACATGAAAAAGTTGCAGGCTAACCCTAATAAACAATTACAGTGACATTAATCCCCATGTGGACTCGCTGGCACACTTGTGGCAGAAATCAAACTTATAGGCTCAGACTTCTGTCAGGGATTCAAAACTTGCAGATTTTCCACGGCAGCCCAATCGCGGGGGGTGATCCACTATAGTGGTAGCCGGAGGGCTTACCTCTGATTCCCTGGTGTCCGTGGCTCTGTCATTGACAGAACCTGGCTGGACTGGAGCACACAGATCAACGGAGTTCAATAGAACTCTTAATCTGTATAGGGAATCTAATGATTCCTCCTAAAAGTCCCCTAAGGGACTAATAAAGTGTAAAAAAAAAAAAAATTATAAATTAATAAAAGTTTAAAAAGACACACATTAAAGGAAAACTCCGGAATAGGAAGATTATCGTCCATACTGCCGGCAGTAAAAAAAATAAACAGGTACATAACTTCCTTCGCTCCCCCAGTGCCTCCGGTTACGAAAACGTCACCTTGCTGCTCAGCCTATCGCCGGCCAAGTTGTGGCCAGTGATTGGCAGTATGACTTGCTGACCACCAGCAACCAGGAAAAGGATCGCGGCGGATGCCGGAGCCGGTAACCGGAGAAGCGAAGGAAGGTATGTACCTGTTTATTTTTTTTACTGCCGGCAGTATGGACAATAAATTTCCTTTTCCGGTGTTTTCCTTTAACCCCTTCCATATTAAAAGTTTAAACTTAATAAAAATAAACATATTTGGTATCACTGGGTGTGTAATTGTACGAACTATTAAAATATAACATTATGTATCCCGTACAGTAAGTGACAAATGTAAAAAAAAAATATCAAATACCAAACCACAGAATTGCAATTTTTATAATATCCCAGGAAAAAAAAAAAAGTTAAAAGTGATTAAAAAGTCAGATCAATACCAAAATGGTACAGATACAAAAAACTAATTATGGCAGAAAAAATTAGCCCTCATACAGCATCGTATGTGAAGGGGGGAGAAGGAGCTACAGGGGTCAAAAAAATGGCAATTAAAAAATTTCGAAAAAGTTCCACATTTTTTTTAATTAGTAAAACATGATGGAAGCTGGTATTGCTGTAATCAGGCTGGCCTGAAGTATCAAAATAACATGTTAACTCAACCACAAGGTAATTTGCTAAATTATCTCATATTATTTCAATTTCACTTCAATATTTTTTTGTTTCAGAGCATATGTTATGGAAAAATTTAAAGGCATCATTATAGCAGTTCGTTATGGCTATTATAGGGCGAGGAGGGGAGAAAAAAAAAAAAGTGTAAAAGTGGATCGTCATGAGGGACAAGTAGATTTTGCTCCAAGTAGTTTTTTATTAAAATGTCCACACCCCAGCAGGTTGTATTGACTCTCTCTCTCCTCAAAAGCAGCAGACATCTCTAAACATATAAAAGCCATTTCTAAGAGAAGACATGCCGAGACACGTGTTGCTGCAGTAAACAGGAAAAGATCCCATAAGGCAGAGCTGCACTAAATATCACATTAAGGGAATGTTCACATGTACCATATCCAGTGTCTATTTTAGGACTAAAATCCAAACATAATGCTGCACATTTTAGGTTGCGTCCAATGATTGAAAGAACAAAGTGAATAATAAACTTTTCACACTCCACAGCATATATGCAACATGTGATCGTACATACCCCAAGTGTTTTCACTGATCTTTGGGCAGTTGTGACTGTGAGTTATACCAAATGCTGCCTGTTCACATGTCTGTTATGGGTAACTACAGTAGTACAAACTTTTCAATATAGGCCATTTTCACACTACAGGTATCATCCTATAAAAAAAACCTCCGTAGTTACTACCGGCAAAAAGTCTTGAAAACGGCCGTCAAAAAATCCCATTCATGTCAATGGGATTTTTTGAACATCCTTTTGCATCAGGCGTGTCCGTTTTTACTAATATCAGTTATTTTTGCCGGCACAAAAATAAAAAATGGTGAAAAATCGGACATAAAAATTTAAAGGGGTTATCCACTATAAGGTGATTTTAGTATGTACCTGGCAGACAGTAATGGACATGCTTAGGAAGGATCTGCGCTTGTCTTGGGGCTAAATGGCTATGTTGTGAGATTACCATAACACTGTGGATATCTTTTTGTGAACTAGGTATTTCCTATTTGACTTTTCTGGGTTTTTTTTATACTACAAATCCCACAATTCCATCTTCCTCCCTCCCACACATCAGCCACCCCACCCATTGAAACATAAATCAGCTGCATCCATTCAAAAGACCAGTGGTTTTCAATCAGGGTGCCTCCAGCTGTTGCATTAGTTGCAGATTGATCCCTCCCCCCATTGAAGCAGACAGGCTCCCTGTCATCAGCTGACTATTGAGCCAGGTCTCTGCCATATTGCAAGATGGGAAAAATCTGAGACAACAGTCATTTTGTATGCTGATAAAAATAAATATTGGGGTGAAAAATCACAGAAGAATTGTGAGAAAACCGTCACACACAGGTACAGACACTATATTATGAACTAAACTAACTTCACAGCCCCTGCAGCATAGTCAAATTCCTGGAATACCCCTTTAACATTGAAGTCTATGTGAACTGGATGTTCAAAAAAAAAAAAAAAAAAAAAAAAAAAGGTTTTTTTAACATCCGTTTTTTGTACTGAGCATGCTCAGTACAGCTTTACAAAAAAAAAAGTTAAAAACCTGATAAATAAGACAAAAAACGGATGTAACTGGTAATAACTGATGAACATCATCAGGTTTTCTAAGAAAAAAACATTAAAAATAACGGATGATGGTCATCAGTTATCCGTTATTACTAGTTATTGTATCAGTTTTTTGTAAAATAACGGCAGTAAAAAAGCAGGACGATATCTGTAATGGGAAAGGGGTCATACACGGAAGAAGAAGAAAAAGAAGCTGTACAGTGGTTTTCACAAGAAAGCACAAAAGAAAATGTAAAAATAGATCCCAAGCCAAGAAAGAAGAACCTGAGAGCACAAATTCACCAACTGCCATAAACAAAGTGAGGCCCTCCCTGCACGTCACCATATACTTAGCATAATAGGAAAATTAACATGAGAGCTATGAAGAACAACAGACTAATCCCAGGAGCTAAGTAGCTATTGACATGTATCTGGGTTCAATTTGTTCTAAAGATCCAAAAGTCAAGGGTATTCTGCCCGTCCCCTGATATTAAGGTGACAGATTCCTGGGAAGGCTCTCGGAGGAGGGGGTGTTACGATAGCTTTCCGCCATGCCCACAACTCTACTGAGCTTTCAAAGTAAAAAAAAAAAGGAGCAAACTCACCAGATTACTCAATTCAGACTTTCCTGCCAAAAAGTCCCAGGCTCCTCGCTGCTGCGCACCCTACCCTGAGCACCACCTGTGGAACTAAGAATAAACAGAGGGACTGGGGCTGAGCTGCTGAATGTCCTGCTATTGTTTGCTGCTCCATTCCAGAAAATGGCAATTGTGCTATATCCAAACACAAGAGCTCTGCCGAGACCAACACTATTTCACAACCCGCTGGGGGCTCAGACATTGGGCTCTAACAGTCTGAACGCCTTCATCTTGCCAGCACCACTGCCATTAACCTCTAGTTTCCCAAATCTATTGTGGAACCGTGATGAGAATGAAAGAAAAGAAGGGCACAACATGACATTATGTAAATCTAGGGGTCTCATATACATACTTTGGGCGCCCGGCGCGAGAGAATTAGCATTATTTTGGGTAATAAAAAGGTCACCTCCCAACAAAAGGAACATTAAGTGGTGACGTCAAAGAATCTGCCCCCCCTTCTGTACAGTCAGAGTTGTAGCCTTGATGTAGGACACATCACCCTGTTATCAAGTCATTTCACAAAAGGTCGCCCTGACCCTAAAAAGGACTCAGGACTCAACTTAGAGTAACTTATTGACAGGAGGGGGACCGGCAGGCCTGCACCATGGGAAGTTATGTGAACACAAAGTGTTGGTAAATATTAGTAAATAGATGGTAAACACAGCCCAGCCTGTGCCAGGATTAGTTCTCAGATCATCCAAGATGGCCATTGTCTGTACCCTTGAGAGGTCTCATTGAATGGCAGGGCTATACTAAAAGGCAGTGTTTCCCAACCAGTGTGCCTCCAGCTGTTGCAGCCTTCGGCTGTCCGGGCATGCTGGGAGTTGTAGTTTTGCAACAGCTGGAGGCCCACTGTTTGGGAAAACACTGGGGGGGAGATTTATCAAAACCTGTCCAGAGCAAATGTTCCCACGCCCCTCCTTGATCACTCATAGAGATGAGCGAACTTACAGTAAATTCGATTAGTCACAAACTTCTCGGCTCGGCAGTTGATGACTTATCATCCAAGATGGCCATTGTCTGTACCCTTGAGAGGTCTCATTGAATGGCAGGGCTATACTAAAAGGCAGTGTTTCCCAACCAGTGTGCCTCCAGCTGTTGCAAAACTCCAACTCCCAGCATGCCCGGACAGCCGAAGGCTGTCCGGGCATGCTGGGAGTTGTAGTTTTGCAACAGCTGGAGGCACACTGGTTGGGAAACACTGCTACAGGTGTTCCTGATGCCACTTTACTCCCATCATACTAGCCATCCCAGGGCGCATATATATATATATATATATATATATATATATATATATATATATATATATATATATATATAGACTGGTGGGCACAGATTAGAAGACAGAGGGAGGTCAGTGTCAAGGGCTTCACAGATCATGTGTGTGGCACTGAAGTGAGGACATTGTGCCCCCCCAGCCTAATGTAAAGCTAGAGCTGTGCCCATGGATTATTCATGAGCCCTTGGAGGCGGAGGAATGATCAAGTTGCAGCAGCATTAAGGTGCACTGCCTATAGACAATGGGCAGGAAAGTTACCAGCCTGCCCGCTGACGTCTTTGTTGTCCAAAGTTACATTGTGTGCCCGTCCTGGCACCGGGGGCTCTGAGCGGCCCCTGCACTTGGCTGCCCGCCCCCTCCCTCCTGTGAAGACAATACATTGTAGTGCCCCCTCCGGAGAGACACTCCAGCTCAGCCCCATGGCTGCCACGCCTTAGCCCGCACCCCGGGCACCACCACAAACTTCCACCCGTCCATTACCTGCCCGCCGCGGCTCCAGGCTCCCGGGTGGACAGGACAAAACAACTCGGGCTCTGTCATCTGTCACCGCTCCTGCATTCCAGGAAATAAAGGAGAAAAATAAAGAAATAAACCGCAGACAAAACTTCTCAGTGTGAATGAGGCAAGTCCGGGCAGTGCGGCGGCGCTGGGCGCGGAGGAGGTGGCCCCCGGAGGACACGGGCTTTGTTGGGGGCTACTAGTTGCCTGTTTGCTGAGCTCCTGTCTCTCACTCCCAGTACACAGTGTGACGTGCCCAGAGAGGGGCCGCCGCTCCGTGCTACCGCCCTGCCACCGGCTCCTCCCCCGGACACTGCACAGCAACAGCTCCCGGGCCAGGTACAATCCCGGAGGAACGCGGGACAATGGGGGCATCACCTCACACCTTGCGATAACGCACCGTGCCCTCACAACTTCACTACGGGTTCCTATAGGTTCCTGTTCACACTGCACTAGGCGCTGCCTCATGAGCCCAAACTTCTCTCAACACCTCACCATGTATCAGGAGTAATAAAAACTACCGCCAACCTCCTGTCCTATCTTTACAATGGGAATCTCCATATAACATCCAGAATCCCCAAAGGGGGGAGGAGGAGGACCGTTTTTTTTTTTTTTTTTTTTTTTTTTTAACCTCTCCCCCCCCCCCCCCATTAACCACTTTGTCACAGACTCAAACATAAATCTTCCCACCCTCCATTCCATAAACACCAATACAGGATAAATGGAAACATGAATTAAAAATATGCTACAACAACAATACACAAGACATACAATTGTGTATATATTCATTGTCAACACCGCATAAGAAGCCTTCATAACAGATATTATACCAGGGTGCCTCCAGCTGTTACAAAACTACAACTCCCAGCATGCCCCGGCAGCCTAAAACTAAGGTTAATATGCTGTATAGTATAAGTGTTTCCTATAGTTCTCTTCTCGCCTTATACTTTTCCGACCAGGGTGCCTACAGCTGTTGCAAAACTACAACTCCCTACAGCACTTTAACCTATCAGAGTGGCTACGGCTGTTGCAAAAACACAATTCCCAGCATGCCCGGACAGCCGGCATGCTGGGTATTGTGGTTTTGCAACAGATGGAGCCACCCTATTGGGTTAAAATGCTGTAAAGTATATTACAATGTTTTCAAATTGTTTGCAACACTACAACTCCCAGCATGCCCAGACAGCCTTTGGCTTTCTAAGGTTAAGATGCTGTATAGTAGAATGCAGTGTTTCCCATAGTTAGTTCTCTATTTCCGCCTGCAATTCCGCTTACTAAAATGTATAGTGTAGAGAATGGGTTTCCGGAAAATCCGCTTTAGGGTGCGTTCACACGCTTTTAGTTTTTGCGGGTTTTCCGCTGCGTATTTGAAAGTGGGCAGGCTCTTCTCGGCTGTCCGAAGCAGATTTTCCGCCGCAGTCCCTACTGACTTCAACGGGGCTTGTGGTGGATTTTCTGCAGCGTAAATTCCTCCGTGGAAAATCTGCTGCGGACAGCCTGGAAGAGCCTGCCCCCTTTCAAATATGCAGCGGAAAACCCACAAAAACTAAAAGCGCGTGAACGCACCCTTAAAATTTCGTTGCTCATTCTTCAGGCGGAAATCCTCGTGGAACATATTGCAGTCTATTGGAGACTGCAGTGTCCGCGCGGTCCTAGCGCCGACTGATTCAGTCGGCGTTGGCTGCACTCTGAATCTCCGGGTGGAAATTTTCTGCCCGGAGATTCTGCAGTGTGAACCTAGCCTTAAAGGGGTACTCCGGTGGAAATTTTTTTTTTTTTTTTTAAATGAACTGGTGGCAGAAAGTTAAACAGATTTGTAAATGACTTCTATTTAAAAATCTTAATCCTTTCACTACTTATCAGCTGTATACTACAGGAGGAAATTCTTTTCTTTTTGAATTTCTTTTTTGTCTTGTCCACAGTGCTCTCTGCTGACACCTCTGTCCATGTCAGGAACTGTCCAGAGCAGCATTGGTTTGCTATGGGGATTTTCTCCTGCTCTGGACAGTTCCTGATAGGGGCATCAGGTGTCAGCAGAGAGCACTGTGGACAAGACAAAAAAGAAATAAAAAAAAAAAAAAAGAATTTCCTCTGTAGCATACAGCTAATAAGTCCTGGAAGGGTAAAGATTTTTTAATAGAAGTAATTAGCAAATATGTTTAACTTTCTGGAACCAGTTCATTTAAAAAAAAAAAAAAAAAAAAAGTTTTCCACCAGAGTACCCCTTTAAGGTCTCGTTCACATTGCCGTCGGAGTTCCTTCAGCAATCTACACAGCAATCCTGTAAAACTACCGGATCTCCGACAAGACCCCATGCAAGTGAATGGGGTCTGTCGGGACCCTGTAGTAGCTGTTTGCATCCAACCCGGGTCTGATGTGAACGGCAATGTGAACCCAGCCAAACCCATTTGGCATTAATACTATGCAAAAGCGAGATGTATTTATTTATTTATTTATTCTTTTTTAAATACCCAGACAGACAATTAGCAGTTTGCATCAGGAAAGGGTTGACGAACTGAAAATAACCCCTATTGAGCAAAGTGTTTGGAGATGCTATGCTGCAAGAGTTTATATTTGACGCTAAAGGGGTATTCAGGAGTATATATTCCTGTATATACACAGACAGGTTTTATATATACTGTTCCCGGGTATCCACCATCCTCACAGGATTGTATTTGGAGGTTATTTCTGCTGTTATCAGTAAGGCATGATACAATTCCGGACTATACACGGGAGGAATTAGACTGTTTCTATTGCACTATTAGAGCGGTTTCAAAGGATTGTAAGGCTAAGTTCCCACAGCCATTTGCATCAGTCTCATTCAGGGTCCGTTCGCTTCTTTTTTTCTCTTGCGCAAACAGACCCTGAAACGGATCAGAGCGCAGCAGACACTACCGAGTCCTGATGGCCTCCATTGGCTAGGATGGGGTCCATTGGGAATCTGGTAGTTTCCCCTGGACTTTAGTGGAGAGAAAAAGAAAATTGTGTGTGCACAATTTTTTTCTCTGCACTAAATTCCCATTGATTTGAAGGCATTGCAGACGGAGCGCCATATAGTGGAGCCTGATGGCAATATGAAAGAGGCCTTATATGTAGAGGCCTTATATGGACAGGCCACATTTTGAACGACCTGAACTATTGTAATCATAATGATCTATGAGGCTATATGTTTTGGTCATCAAACCACAAGATTTTTAGCCATAACATGGGCCCGGAAATGGCCCATATAACACCTATGTAAAACTCAATCTAAAGCTTCTAATATTTTCCAAGGGGCACTAGAAAGAGGATCACTGGAATCCGGTTGGTAACTAGGGGCAACCGCCTCATTTTTCTTTAACTCTAGAGAAATAATCCCCCATTGCTTTTTGGGCACACCTCTTTGCCCCTTCCACAACCTCTCTCGGATACATTTTATTCTTCAATCTGCTATCAATAACTCCAATATGTTTTTTTCAAATCACTCTTAGCTCCAAACTCTCACTAGCTGGCCAGAAGGCATGTTCGTCTTCCGATGTGACTACTTTTCATATCACGATAACTGTTCACATCGGTAGGTTTAAAATTGGTTTTCATCTCTATTTTTTCATGAACAGTTCCAGATCTAAGATTATTGGGGGAAAATGTATAATTGTCTGAGTCAATAGAGTTCTTTGCCTGGGCGTACAACAGGTTTACTCCCCCTATATTTATCTAGGAGTTGCCCATAAAAGTAGCTTAGATGTAGACAGGTCCGGGTTGGCGTAAGGAGGTGCAAAAATGTAAAAAGCAGCAGTTGATAAATTACCGACCACTGCAAAAAAGCTAACCATGCCATCCCCCCCAGCCAATATGATACAGTAGTGGCTTAGAGACAACTCCCTGAATGTCCTGGAGTGGCCCAGCCAGACCCCTGACTTGAACCCAATAGAACGTCTCTGGAGAGACCAGAAGATGGCTGTCCATTGACTTGACATCACTTGAGAAGATCTGCAAAGAATGGCAGAGAATACCCAGATCCAGGTGTGCAAACCTTGTGAGATTATACCTAGACTGGGGGCTGTAATCGCTGTCAAAGGGGCTTCAACTAAGTGCCGAGTAAAGGGTATGAATACCATAATGGAGTATTGAGGACAGAAGGAGGACTTTAATTTTTTTTTTTTTTTTTATTATTGGGGGGCACAAGGCCCCAACATAGCAAAATGGGGGAAAAGTGAAAGGTCAGACTGCTTTCCAAATGCCTTGTATAAGTATGAGATTATTAGTATTGTTTATAGAGGACATGACAGAGCACTAATATAAAGAGGAGGGGGACACACATAACCTTGCAATTCCCAATTCCCAGACAAGTGCACAGGAGTGTGTGACTGCCCCCCACCTTCCATTAGGGACAGAAGCCTCTCCACATTAGCCGCCATACACTTGTGGAACATCCTGGGGGTTTAAGCTGCTTTCATGAAAGCCAAACAATTTCTAAAGGATTATATTTTTTGCGGGGAAAGTTGGGTGGGGGATTAGCTGTGCATATAACGTACTATGGGCTCCTGACAGACATTCCTTCACTCAATGTGCCTTTTGTGCTGGGCAGAAATGGTCATTATTCATGGCATTCAGGGATCTGTGGAGCAGGCTGCGCTCTTCATTCTCTTCTACCGCTCGCCTTACTTCTTATAGTGTCCACTATTAACACGTAGCATTGTTTTATGACTTTCCTTCACATCTGCTTCTGTTTATGATTAGGTTATGGATGCACAGAGGCGCACTGTAATATACATCAGGGGGAGCAGGATGTCCATACACCAGGCATTGTGCCCCAATATGATGCTGATTTTACATTTATTTCACTCATCAGAACGATCATTTTAGTGTCTGTGACAACTTCAACACAAGCGTTTTCTAGTCAAATTATAACTAATTTATCCAAGGATTGAAGGGGTGGGGGGGGGGATACCTGTTGACACTCCTGTTATGGGAACTGGCCACTCTGGTGACCTTTCATCTATATACTGCTGAGTATTGTACAGGTAAGGTCTCATTCACATTTGCATTGGAGGCTCTAGATGGTCCATTACACAACGGATTCTATAGACTTGAATGGGGTCCATTACTTTACTGAGAGAGCGGTAGATACATGGAATAGCATTCTTGCAGAAGTGGTCGCTGCAAATACAGTGAAGGAGTTTAAACATGCATGGGATAAGCATAAGACTATCCTTCATATAAGATAGGGCCAGGGACTATTCATAGTATTCATATTATTGGGCAGACTAGATGGGCCAAATGGTTCTTATCTGCTGACATTATGTTTCTATCTGGTTTCCTTGTGGTGTCCATTTATTTAGTAGGACCTGACTGGACAAAAAAAAAAAAAAAAAAAATTTAAAGGGTACCTGTCATGTCACTCCAGTAGCAGCATATGTTTAAAGTTTTATCTTGTAGACCGAGATATGCACCAAGACTTCTGCAGTCAATTTCCGGAAGTCCCATGCAAAGTCTAGAAAGTTGTCCTCCAACTCCACAGCCTTGTATGAGATTGCCCAGGAGCTTTAAACATATGCTGTTGGAGCGACGTGACAGGTACCCTTTAATTCTTACTGAATTTATTGTTTTTTCTTACTCACTATAATACTTAAGCACAAAAATTCTGTCGGATGATATTCAATGTGTTTGCCAATTGGTAAATGCTAAAACATGCCACATAATGGGACAGATTTATTACAGGGGGTATCCAGTGACAGAGAATGGGGAACAAAATGTAAAAAAATAAAATACTACCGTATTCTTACCCCTCAGGTCATTCAAATTGGCTTAGGCATCTTGTACAGAGCACTTTCACCACAGACTATGGAATGGTGGGGAGTTGGGGGTATATCTTTATTATTATTTTTTTTCTCCATTCCTTACCACTGAGTAAGTTTTTAAAAAGGCAGAATAATCCAGACAGATGAGAGGCAATGGACACCTGTTGCTGAATATAGTACAGGACAGTTTTTAAAGCTCCATTAGGCATTGGCACATTTCCGGAATGTCCGAAAAAACTTTTAAGAACTCTTGTCACACTTTTAACTTAAAGCCATCGCAGAGACTATCCACACAAAAAAATAAAAATAAAAAAAATGAAAGGGGTAGTCCAGTGGTGAAAAACTTATCCCCTATCCTAAGGATAGGGGATAAGTTTGAGATCGCGGGGGGGGTCCGACCGCTGGGGGCCCCGGCTCTCCGCCGAGATAGCGGGTGTCGACCCCCGCACGAGGCGGCGGCCGACACGCCCCCTCAATACATCTCAATGGCAGAGCCGGAGATTGCCGAAGGCAGCGCTTCGGCTCTGCCATAGAGTTGTATTGAGGGAGCATGTTGGCCGCCGCTTCGTGCGGAGGTCGACACGCCCCCTTCCCGCGGGCTGTCGGGGCTCCGTACAGGAGATCGCGGGGGGCCCCAGGGGTCGGACCCCCCGCGATCTGCAACTTATCCCCTATCCTTAAGATAGGGGATAAGTTGTTAACCACTGAGTCACCACTGGACTACTCCTTTAAAATTAAATTAAAAAAAAAACACACACATACACACACCCCATTCACATGGCAGTATTTAGATCGGTATTTTACATCAATATTTGTAAACAAAAAACACTGAAGAGAAACAAGTCTTTTCCATTCTACTTTTCCTCTATTTAAGTCTATACCTATTTTCACTTGCAAATACTGACCGGAAAGGCTGTCCAGGCATGCTGGGAGTTGTAGTTTTGCAACAGCTGGAGGCCCACTGTTTGGGAAACCACGGGGGGGGGGGGGGGGGAGGGGGAAGAGAGATCAAAAAAGGAAAAAAGGAAGTCCTAGGAGAATCTTTCCTAGGACTGTATCCACCTTTTCCAGCCCACCGGAGCACCTGAAAGCTGAACTAATTTATGCAGGATAAGTCATCAACTGCCGAGCCGAGAAGTTCGTGACGAATCAAATTTACTGTAAGTTCGCTCATTTCCATGTGTGATCAAGGAGGGGTGTGGGGACATTTGCTCTGGACAGGTTTTGATAAATCTCCCCCCCCCCCCCCCCAGTGTTTTCCCAAACAGTGCGCCTCCAGCTGTTGCAAAACTACAACTCCCAGCATGCCCGGACAGCCTTCGGCTGTCCGGGCATGCTGGGAGTTGTAGTTTTGCAGCAGCTGGAGGCGCACTGTTTGGGAAAACACACACCCAGCTGATCTCACACACAGGTATACAGGTGTGTGCCCTCGTCTGGGTAACAATGACTTTGGGGGGGGCCCACTGAATTGTTCATGGTGTGACAGCTATACGTGTTATTCACACACAGGTAGTCCCTCCCCTCCAAGTCTATGTAGTTTGCATTACCGAGGACTATGGAATCAGGGTGACAGCAGAATATCTAGTTAATATATAGAGTAAATAAAGAGGAGCCATCGCTGGGGAGGATGGGAGACACTGTATAGAGTAACAATAAGCCCCGGAGGGGGGTAAACGCCAGGGATTGGTGTGCTACCTTGTCCCTCTGCTCTCAGGGAGGGGATAGGCAAATGATGGCTGTTTGCAATTCTCCATATCCAAGTCATGTCTTCCCCAGAAATGTCCATCTGACCTGCCATACTTGTCAACCCCCCCGCCCCTCAGCAGCCACCTAACTACTATACACAACATCCTCACATCTTCTGGATATTCTTTTGTTTCTTCACTAGCTAGCAGGAAATAGTCAACTGCAGCAGCATTGAGAAGTGGGGGGATGGGACAGGGAAGGGAGTTGTGTGCCTCTGCCCAAAAAGGCACTTTGACCTTATATTGATCTACAAAGATGTCGGAATTTTTAGAAGAGGGGGGGAAAAAAAAAAAAGACCCGGCACGTCACCAATCCACAAGTCCTGGGCAAGTCTCCTATACCATAATGGCATTTCATTATTTCATCATGCGCACCAATTGTGTTTCCTTAAGAAAGGACTGACCTATTTTTGGCTGGAGATAAACGATCATGTTAACAGATGTTAATCTTGTAATCTGGTTTTCCTGTAAGCACTTCACATACACATATATATAAATGTCTGAAAAGCGGGTATGTATATTGTTAACATACATAGAGCTTTTATAGATATATAAAATTATTATCTATATATATATATATATATATATATATATATATATATATATATATATATATATATATAAATAACACACATCGATGGTGGTAAGTCACTATTTAGGACCACCTAGCTGCCTTCTGTTCTGCCACAACTCCCCCAGGCATTGATCTGCATTCCAAATGCCACAGGTTTCCATAATATTACGCTCCAATATTTATAAATATATCAAAAAGACCTATAAACAAACATTCAGCGAGTGCTCCTCCCTTGTTCAGCCAGCGATTCTCGTTGTAAAAAAAAAAAAAAAACTAATGGCCAGAATAGGAACAAGTCAATAGCAAACAATAGGTAATCGGATCCAGCAATGACATTCCCCTGAAATCTGAACATTTCCAATCGATGTCTGACTTTCTTTGGTAAAAATACAGTAGCCTCCTCTGATCCTTCTGGCTGGAGGTTAGCTGGGCTAGGAGCAAACAAGGGCTGATTGTCATTCTACACCAACCTCCATACATACTCAGCCCATTTCAATACCCCACCCAGTTAGCTTTTCACAAAGTTACCCATGCAAACTTTCCCAAACTTGTCCTAGCACATACTGAGATCCTTATGTGGATCTGGCCAGGATCAAAAAGTTAAGTGCATTAGCATAAAGTAGGGATCCCTACTGACTAGTCAGATAGAAGAGGAAGGATAGCCAAAGGATTTAGAGCCTTCATGTGTGGAATTATAATAGTTGTGTACTGTGCACTCCACCACCCCCAACTTCCTCTAATGCAGTGTTTCCCAACCAGTGTGCCTCCAGCTGTTGCAAAACTCCAACTCCCAGCATGCCCGGGCAGCCTTCGGCTGCCCGGGCATGCTGGGAGTTGGAGTTTTGCAACAGCTGGAGGCACACTGGTTGGGAAACACTGCTCTAATACTTCTCTGATGTGTCCATGGTTGTGTACAGATAGTAATATAGTATCATGTAAAATAAAAGCTCCAGCAGACAAAAGCCTCATCATCACTCAATCAATATGATCAGCAGAGCCCCTTAATAATTCAATAAGTAGCCATCTCAGCAGACTGCCATATGACTAAGCTATATACGATCACTACCATGAAGAATACAGTCACTCAGCTGCCTCAGGACTCCATGTCCTCAATGCAGTAAAACGATCTTGAGAGAGAGAGAGAGAGAAAAAAAGAGACTGCTAGGAAAAAAGGCAAAGTTACATTATAAGTCATCAAATGCTAAATAAAGCGTCTGCTCCTTCCACAATAAGAACTAGTGAGGATCAGCAGCCTGCCACCTACCTACCTCCCTCCCCCAGTCACTTACCTCTTCCTATGGCCACAAGATATTATATTTTATTGAGGACACAGACAAACAGGAATCTGAAGGTGAAACCCTGCACTGAATGCAATAAAGAAAGAAGTGCACATGATTGACTGAGACCGCACCACTGTCTCACGGGGGACACCACTGCCGGCTGCTGCTCCCTGCCGCACATATGCCGCTTCTCCCCAGCGCTCTTCTCTGCCAAAACCGCCACAATATTACGTGCACCTTAGTTTGGGTTATTTCTTAAAGCCATAGGATAAAGGAGAAGCCCTGTGTCAGTCATTTACTGAGTGTATAGGTTGGAGTGTCCCCCGCCGGCAGGACAGTGGTATGTCCTAAATTAAATGCACACACACTATCTACTATTGTCTCATCAGCTCACACAAAGTTCTGCCTCAACGCGGGGAAAGTGCGGGGCATCAGATGACTCCCACATAGAGTGACGGCAAGACTGCATCAGCATTGGGATCAGCCGCCCCCACCTAGTACACAGCCATCTCTATACACCTCTCTGCTGCATATATATGTATATATATATATATATATATATATATATATATATATATATATATACACAACAGTTGCATGTTTCATTGGTTGTCCAAGTGTTTTGAAAAATAATAATATAAGACTGATTTTTTTTTGGCCACTTATTACAACCACTTGGTGACTAAATAACAATCCCACACTGTTACTCTAAAAAAAAAAAAAAAAAAAAAAAAACACTATACACAGGCCAACATTATTTATCCCCATACAGTGACCACATACAGTGATCCCTCAACTTACAGTGACCTCAACATAAAATAGTTTCTACATACAATGGTCTTTTCTGGACCATTGTAAGTTGAAACCAGACTCGACATACAATGTACAGACAGTCCAGATCTGTGAAACGTGTCAATGAACTGGCCAATCAGAATGGGCATTCACTGGAAAAACTCCTGTATTACTGAAGCGTATGCACTGCCTGGTGTCTGGTAGCACCCCCTACAGTACAGGGAGGTACTACATGTTCTGTACTCTTTACATGTGCCAGGGTTACCTGCTCCTTTGGACACAAGGTGAGGGCGACTCCATGTTACTTTTTTAGGACATTGTGTACTGTACAGGACCCCGAAGAAGCTCCTGTCCTCTACATAGACCAGTGCTTCCCAAGCAGGGTGCCCCCAGCTGTTGCAAAACTACAACTCCCAGCATGCCCGGACAGCCTTTGGCTGTCCGTGCATGCTGGGAGTTGTAGTTTTGCAACAGCTGGAGACTCCCTGCTTGGGAAACACTGACATAGACAGTGATTTACAGCTTCCAGTAGCTATTTCTTACTTTTATATGGAAGGATTTGCTTTATCTGTATTATTTTTCTTTAATTCTCACTTTTTCCTATTTTTGGGTGACATTTTGGTGCCTTTAGAACCAATTACCAGGTTTCCATAGAGTTATGGTCTCAACATACGATGGTTTCAACATACAATGGTCGTCCTGGAACCAATAAAATGTTGTAACTTGAGGGACCACTGTAGTGCTGTCACACCTGGCTGCTCAGCCAATCAGTGACTGTGTCACTGTGTGCTACGTCAACTGAAGACGCTATGAACGGTAGCTATGAGAAGTGAGTGTCAGCGTCCATTGACCAGACCACATGACACGGGGAGGTACATACTTTTTTTTTTTCCCTTTTATTTGCAAGCCTGGGCACATAAGTTTAAGAACAGTTTTGACTGGATAACCCCTTTAATAGTGCCCTGACACAGTAGTAATATCAGGAAATTTCACTTTACTGAGCGAGTGGTGGACGCATGGAATAGCCTTTCTGCATAGTGGTAGCTGCCAATACAGTAAAGAAGGGACCTGTCATGAGGTTTTACTATATATAATGTGAGGGCGGGGGCAATGGCGGCTCTAGAGTTTGTGAGGCCTTAGGCGAAACTGAATCATGAGGCCGCCCAGCCTGAGAATTTAAGAGAATGGCGGTGCACACAGTGTATTCATTGCCACTTACCAGTGGCGCACGCAGGATTTTGTCATGGGTTGGGGTTTAAAAACATAAAGTAATACCTGCACATTAGGACGACCTATTACTCCTGCTAATAACATCATACTGTTATTATATGAAAACCACTATACAGAGACCAAAAACACCACTATACAAGGGACAAATAATTGCACCACATCATGACCACTACCTTTACCTGCATATAGGGACAGGACAATACTACCACACTGATACTAAATAAAACCACTAAACACAGTCCAGAATCACCAACAACACCAGTATACAAGAGATAAACAATTGTACCACACCATGACTACACATTACCCCCACATAGTAATGGTATAATCCTCAGATAGTGATACTGAATAAACCACTGTACACAGACGTTAGTGACCTCGGCTCAACACAGGCTCTACAAACCATATAAGTGATTACAGACAGTTATATCAGGTGGCCTTTTCTCTGATCGGAGTTGTTCCCTTTTCTTTTTCTTCTCCATCCGACCCACACCGTCATGACAATTTCTTCTAGCTGCAACTTGTCTTCACAGAACCCGCCAGACAAACATTTTAGGCTCCTCACGTTTTCAGCACTTTTAGCACTCCAAACAGTAATAATAACCCCTTGGTAGTCCTACACAGTAGAGTGGGTAGATAAGTGGGTTTGGGGAAGAGTAGATAACCCTGCCATTAGGTAGTTAGGTCACTTAAGTAGGTAGACAGTTCCCTTTACATTGTTTCCCCCATTACACAGGTGCCCCGAGTAGGTAGGAGCCACCTGTACGTAGTTACTCCCTTTAGGCACTAGAATCCCCCAATAAATAGTACTTACTCCCAGTAGGTAGGTTCCCCTGTTCATAGTAGCCCCCTGTATATAGTTGCATCCCCCCTCATGTATAGTAGGAGCAGAAGCCCCCTTTAGTTAGTAGTAGCAGCAACAGCAGCCCCATTCAGGAAGTAGTAGCAGCAGCAACCCCCTTTAGGTAGCAGCAGCCCACTTTAGGTAGCAGCAGCTGCTCCCTTTAGGTAGCAGTAGTGGCAGCCCCTTTATGTATCAGCGGCAGGAGCCCTCTTTAGGTACCAGCAGCAGGAGACCCCTTTAGGTAGCAGCGGCAGGAGCCCCCAGTAGGTAGCACTGGCAGGAGCCTCCTTAAGGTAGCAGCAGCCCCCTTTAGGTAGCAGTGCTATCAGCAGCCCACTTTAGGTAGCAGTGCCAGCAGCAGCCCTTGTTAAGGCAGCAGTGCCAGCAGAAGCCCCCTTTAGGTAGCAGTAGCAGCCCACTTAAGCAAAAGTAATAGTGGAACCTCTCTTGCCTAATGAGAGAGCCACCACTGGGGGGGGCAACACATTTTATATATATATATACGTTATATATCTTTTTATCTTTTATATATATATATCTTCCTCACCATCCTCGGGAGATCTGGAGGAGATGTTTCTGCCTACAGGGATGGTGAAAATATAAAGTTAGAAAGTGGCCCCCATCAGCCCCGTAAGTAGTCACCTGGGCGGGGAGCTATACTTAGTCCCCTCAGCGTGATTGACAGTCATAGTCACTGCTCTGCTCCCTAAGCAGATGGAGCAAAACGATGATGTAGACCATGTCTTGGCTGTCAATCATGCAGAATGGGCGTGATTACAGCCAGAGAAGAAGGGACAGGGTAAATGTAGCTTCTTGCCCAGGGGACAACTTACGGGGCCAGCGGGGGAAACTTTTAAGCTATATATCTTCACCATACCTGCGGGCAGAAACGTCTCCCAGGGATGGTGAGGAAGAAGATTTTACCATATATCACGTGTTGCCATGCATTATATATGGTAGAATCTCATGCCAGGTTCCCGTTCAGCATGCAAGGGATAGGCATAAGGCTATCCTTCATGTATGATAGGGTTGGGGACTATTCAAAGAATTCAGAATATTGGGCTGACTAGATGGGCCAAAAAGTTCTTATCTGCAGACACATTCTATGTTTCAAGGTTCTCCTTCACATTACCCCCACACAGTAGTTACCAACTGTTGTAAGTAATTAATTGTTAGGGGCACTCACTATTAAGAGATCTAACTACTGTGGGGTCACTATTATGGGCTATCTGTTGTGTGGAGACACAACTAATTATTCTTTCTGTTATTTTGTGTGGGGAACAAAAGGGGAGCAGTATCACTGTTTGGGCCACTATGAATAGGTAGTTTGTATAAAGGTGAGAAGAGCACTGGAAAAATGTAGATCCTAATTAGCGTTGAGCGGCATAGGCCATATTCGAATTTGCGAATATATGGACGAATATTCGTCATATATTCGCGAATATTCGCATATTCGTAATATTCTCGTTTTATTTTCACATATGTGAAAATTAACATATGCGAAAATCAGCATATACAAAATTAGTATAAGCGAAAATTCGCATATGCGAAATTTAGCATATGCAAGTATTCGCATATGCGAAAATTAGCATATACAAATATTCGCATATGTGAAAATTCGCAAACCAGTCTGACACAGTAGTATTAGAGCCTTCTTTACACCACACAAGCTGGAAGCAGAGAGGGATGATCACTGTGATGTGTACTGTGAAAAAAAAAAATAAAAAAAACGAATATTCGTAATTACGAATATATAGTGCTATATTCGCGAATATTCGCGAATTCTCGAATATGCGATACAGTTGTTTGTTTTGGTTGCTTGGACGATGCTTCTGTGCTCCTAGCTGTGGTTTCGCTTGCTGAGCCAATTAGAGTGCTCCTGGTAGCAGCTCAGGCATATATAAGGAGGCCCTTTTCAGTCATTCTCTACTTGTGATAGTTCTTAGTAACTTACCTAGCTATCGCTGTACTCATTCTGTTTATTCTGGTTTTGTGACTTTTGGCTTGGCTTTTGACTTCCCTTTGATACTCTGTTACTGTACTTCGTGCTCTCCAGGTTTAGACTCGGCCCTCTGACTACGTATTTTTGTGTGTGCGTGTTTAGGTTTATTTTCTGTTAGTCGTGTAACTCCAGCCTTTTACTACCTTTTGTCAGTTTTTTAGTTTATTGTTTTGACTTTTTGACTGTCCCTCGCTTATTTAGGAAGGGACTGTCACCGTGGTTACGGACCCATTGTCTAGGGCAGGCACGTAAGTAGGCAGGGACAGGGGAGTGGGCAAGAATAGTGTGCACTCCTTCCCTGCCCAGACTTGACATTATTATTATATTTTTGTTAAAGGGTACCACTAATCATGCGCCCAGTGGCAGAATATAACAGAAAATACTGAGAACCCTTCTGTTCCTGTAATCTGGAGGGATTCCCAGAAGTCCCATACAAATCTATGAAACTTTCTTAGACTCCATCTCCAGGTAACGATAGCAACCTCTCGCCTATAGAATGATTTTTCAAAGGTCACAGAGCATGCGTACAAACCTACCCCATACAAAGAATAGGGTCTGGTGACGTTCATGGTTGTCCATGGGGCTTGTCATAAAAACAACTCAGGCTAGATGGACAAAATCAAATTACTTAAAAAATTTAATTAGAAAATAAAACCAGATTAGAAATAAAATATACATTTTAACATCTTGATTTTTGGAAGGGCGCCTTTTCCCAATAGCATTTTTAAGATCTCTCCACAGGTGTTCAATGAGATTTAGATCTGGACTCATTGCTGGCCACTTCAGAACTCTCCAGCGCTTTGTTGCCATCCATTTCTGGGTGCATTTTGACGTATGTTTGGGGTCATTGCCCTTCTGGAAGACCCAAGATCTCAGACGCAAACCCAGCTTTCTGACTCTGGGCTGTACAGTGAGACCCAAAAATCCTTTGGTAATCCTCAGATTTCATGATGCCTTGCACACATTCAAGGCACCGAGTACCAGAGGCAGCAAAGCAACCCCAAAGCATCATTGACCCTCTACCATATTCCACTGTAGGTACTGTGTTCTTTTCTTTGTAGGCCTCATTCCGTTTTCGGTAAACAGTAGAATGATGTGCTTTACCAAAAAGCTCCATCTTGATTTCCCAGAAGGATTTTAGCTTACTCAAGTTCATTTTGGCAAAATGCTATCTTGATTTTTATGTCTCTTTTTTATGTCTCCTGGGTCTCCTGCTATTTAAATGTCGACAGATAGTTGACACTGATGCTCCCTGAGCCTGCAGGACAGCTTGAATATCTTTGGAACTTGTTTGGGGCTGCTTATCCACCATCTGGACAATCCTGCATTAACACCTTTCATAAATGTTTCTCTACCATTCACGCCCAGGGAGATTAGCTACTGTTACGCCGAGCGCTCCGGGTCCCCGCTCCTCCCCGGAGCGCTCGCTTCACTCCCTCCGCTGCAGCGCTCCGGTCACGTCCTCTGACCCGGGGCGCTGCGATCCTGCTGCCAGCCGGGATGCGATTCGCGATGCGGGTAGCGCCCGCTCGCGATGCGCACCCCGGCTTCCCTACCTGACTCGCTCCCCGTCTGTTCTGTCCCGGCGCGCGCGGCCCCGCTCCCTAGGGCGCGCGCGCGCCGGGTCTCTGCGATTTAAAGGGCCACTGCACCGCTGATTGGCGCAGTGGTTCCAATTAGGGTTTTCACCTGTGCACTTCCCTATATTACCTCACTTCCCTTGCACTCCCTTGCCGGATCTTGTTGCCTTAGTGCCAGTGAAAGCGTTCCTTGTGTGTTCCTTGCCAGTGTTTCCAGACCTTCTGCCGTTGCCCCTGACTACGATCCTTGCTGCCTGCCCCGACCTTCTGCTACGTCCGACCTTGCTTCCGCCTACTCCCTTGTACCGCGCCTATCTTCAGCAGCCAGAGAGGTGAGCCGTTGCTAGTGGATACGACCTGGTCACTACCGCCGCAGCAAGACCATCCCGCTTTGCGGCGGGCTCTGGTGAAAACCAGTAGTGGCTTAGAACCGGTCCACTAGCACGGTCCACGCCAATCCCTCTCTGGCACAGAGGGTCCACTACCTGCCAGCCGGCATCGTGACAGTAGATCCGGCCATGGATCCCGCTGAAGTTCCTCTGCCAGTTGTCGCTGACCTCACCACGGTGGTCGCCCAGCAGTCACAACAGATAGCGCAACAAGGCCAACAGCTGTCTCAACTGACCGTTATGCTACAACAGTTGCTACCACAGCTTCAGCAGTCATCTCCTCCGCCAGCTCCTGCACCTCCTCCGCAGCGAGTGGCCGCTCCTGGGATACGCTTATCCTTGCCAGATAAATTTGATGGGGACTCTAAGTTTTGCCGTGGCTTTCTCTCCCAATGTTCCCTGCATCTGGAGATGATGTCGGACCTGTTTCCCACTGAAAGGTCAAAGGTGGCTTTCGTAGTCAGTCTTCTGTCCGGAAAAGCCCTGTCATGGGCCACACCGCTCTGGGACCGCAATGACCCCGTCACTGCCTCAGTACACTCCTTCTTCTCGGAAATCCGAAGTGTCTTTGAGGAACCTGCCCGAGCCTCTTCTGCTGAGACTGCCCTGTTGAACCTGGTCCAGGGTAATTCTTCCGTTGGCGAGTACGCCGTACAATTCCGTACACTTGCTTCAGAATTGTCCTGGAATAATGAGGCCCTCTGCGCGACCTTCAAAAAAGGCCTATCCAGCAACATCAAAGATGTTCTGGCCGCACGAGAAATTCCTGCTAATCTACATGAACTTATTCACCTAGCCACTCGCATTGACATGCGTTTTTCTGAAAGGCGTCAGGAACTCCGCCAAGATATGGACTCTGTTCGCACAAGGCGTTTCGTCTCCTCGGCTCCTCTCTCCTCTGGTCCCCTGCAATCTTTTCCTGTGCCCCCCGCCGTGGAGGCTATGCAGGTCGACCGGTCTCGCCTGACACCCCAAGAGAGGACACGACGCCGTATGGAGAACCTCTGCCTGTACTGTGCTAGTACCGAACACTTCCTGAGGGATTGTCCTATCCGTCCTCCCCGCCTGGAAAGACGTACGCTGACTCCGCACAAAGGTGAGACAGTCCTTGACGTCTACTCTGCTTCTCCACGTCTTACTGTGCCTGTGCGGTTGTCTGCCTCTGCCTTCTCCTTCTCTACAGTGGCTTTCTTGGACTCTGGATCTGCAGGAAATTTTATTTTGGCCTCTCTCGTCAACAGGTTCAACATCCCAGTGACCGGTCTCGCCAGACCCCTCTACATCAATTGTGTAAATAATGAAAGATTGGACTGTACCATACGTTTCCGCACGGAGCCCCTTCTTATGAGCATCGGATCTCATCATGAGAGGATTGAACTTTTGGTCCTCCCCAATTGCACCTCGGAGATTCTCCTTGGACTTCCCTGGCTTCAACTTCATTCCCCAACCCTGGATTGGTCCACTGGGGAGATCAAGAGTTGGGGGTCCTCTTGTTCCAAGAACTGTCAAAAACCGGTTCCCAGTAACCCTTGCCGTAACTCTGTGGTTCCTCCAGTAACCGGTCTCCCTAAGGCCTATATGGACTTCGCGGATGTTTTCTGCAAAAAACAAGCTGAGACTCTACCTCCTCACAGGCCTTATGATTGCCCTATCGACCTCCTCCCGGGTACTACTCCACCCCGGGGCAGAATTTATCCTCTCTCTGCCCCAGAGACTCTTGCCATGTCCGAATACGTCCAGGAGAATCTAAAAAAGGGCTTTATCCGTAAATCCTCCTCTCCTGCCGGAGCCGGATTTTTCTTTGTGTCCAAAAAAGATGGCTCCCTACGTCCTTGCATTGACTACCGCGGTCTTAATAAAATCACGGTTAAGAACCGCTACCCCTTACCCCTCATCTCTGAACTCTTTGATCGCCTCCAAGGTGCCCACATCTTCACTAAATTGGACTTAAGAGGCGCCTATAACCTCATCCGCATCAGAGAGGGGGACGAGTGGAAAACGGCATTTAACACCAGAGATGGACACTTTGAGTATCTGGTCATGCCCTTTGGACTGTGTAATGCCCCTGCCGTCTTCCAAGACTTTGTCAATGAAATTTTTCGTGATCTATTATACTCCTGTGTTGTGGTATATCTGGACGATATCCTAATTTTTTCTGCCAATCTAGAAGAACACCGCCAGCATGTCCGTATGGTTCTTCAGAGACTTCGTGACAACCAACTCTATGCCAAAATTGAGAAATGTCTGTTTGAATGCCAATCTCTTCCTTTTCTAGGATATTTGGTCTCTGGCCAGGGACTACAGATGGATCCAGACAAACTCTCTGCCGTCTTAAATTGGCCACGCCCCTCCGGACTCCGTGCTATCCAACGCTTTTTGGGGTTCGCCAATTATTACAGGCAATTTATTCCACATTTTTCTACCATTGTGGCTCCTATCGTGGCTTTAACCAAGAAAAATGCTGATCCCAAGTCCTGGCCTCCTCAAGCAGAAGACTCCTTTAAACGACTCAAGTCTGCCTTTTCTTCGGCTCCCGTGCTCTCCAGACCTGACCCTTCCAAACCCTTCCTATTGGAGGTTGATGCCTCCTCAGTAGGAGCTGGAGCTGTTCTTCTACAAAAAAATCCTTCCGGGCATGCTGTCACTTGTGGTTTTTTTTCTAGGACCTTCTCTCCAGCGGAGAGGAACTACTCCATCGGGGATCGAGAGCTTCTAGCCATTAAATTAGCACTTGAGGAATGGAGGCATCTGCTGGAGGGATCAAGATTTCCTGTTATTATCTACACCGACCACAAGAACCTCTCCTACCTCCAGTCGGCCCAACGGCTGAATCCTCGCCAGGCCCGGTGGTCTCTGTTCTTTGCCCGATTTAATTTTGAGATTCACTTTCGTCCTGCCGATAAGAACATTAGGGCCGATGCTCTCTCTCGTTCCTCGGATGCCTCAGAAGTTGATCTCCCTCCGCAACACATCATTCCACCTGACTGCCTGATCTCCACTTCTCCTGCCTCCATCAGGCAGACTCCTCCAGGAAAGACCTTTGTTTCTCCACGCCAACGCCTCGGAATCCTCAAATGGGGTCACTCCTCCCATCTCGCAGGTCATGCGGGCATCAAGAAATCTGTGCAACTCATCTCCCGCTTCTATTGGTGGCCGACTCTGGAGACGGATGTTGGGGACTTTGTGCGAGCCTGCACTATCTGTGCCCGGGATAAGACTCCTCGCCAGAAGCCCGCTGGTTTTCTTCATCCTCTGCCTGTCCCCGAACAGCCTTGGTCTCTGATTGGTATGGATTTTATTACTGATTTACCCCCTTCCCGTGGCAACACCGTTATTTGGGTGGTCGTTGATCGATTCTCCAAAATGGCACATTTCATCCCTCTTCCTGGTCTTCCTTCTGCGCCTCAGTTGGCTAAACAATTTTTTGTACACATTTTTCGTCTTCACGGGTTGCCTACGCAGATTGTCTCGGATAGAGGGGTCCAATTCGTGTCTAAATTCTGGAGGGCTCTCTGTAAACAACTCAAGATTAAATTAAATTTTTCCTCTGCATATCATCCCCAGTCCAATGGACAAGTAGAAAGAATTAACCAGATCCTGGGTGATTATTTGCGACATTTTGTTTCCTCCCGCCAGGATGACTGGGCAGATCTCCTTCCATGGGCCGAATTTTCGTATAACTTCAGGGTCTCTGAATCTTCCTCCAAATCCCCATTTTTCGTGGTGTACGGCCGTCACCCTCTTCCCCCCCTCCCTACCCCCTTGCCCTCTGGTCTGCCCGCTGTGGATGAAATTTCTCGTGACCTTTCCATTATATGGAGAGAGACCCAAAATTCTCTTTTACAGGCTTCTTCACGCATGAAGAGGTTCGCGGATAAGAAGAGAAGAGCTCCCCCCGTCTTTTCCCCTGGAGACAAGGTATGGCTCTCCGCTAAATATGTCCGCTTCCGTGTCCCTAGCTACAAGTTGGGACCACGCTATCTTGGTCCTTTCAAAATTTTGTGTCAAATTAATCCTGTCTCTTATAAACTTCTTCTTCCTCCTTCTCTTCGTATCCCTAATGCCTTTCACGTCTCTCTTCTCAAACCACTCATCCTCAACCGTTTTTCTCCCAAATCTGTTCCTCCCACTCCTGTTTCCGGCTCCTCGGACGTCTTCTCGGTCAAGGAAATTTTGGCTGCCAAAAAGGTCAGAGGGAAAAATTTTTTTTTAGTTGACTGGGAGGGTTGTGGTCCTGAAGAGAGATCCTGGGAACCTGAGGACAACATCCTTGACAAAAGTCTGCTCCTCAGGTTCTCAGGCTCCAAGAAGAGGGGGAGACCCAAGGGGGGGGGTACTGTTACGCCGAGCGCTCCGGGTCCCCGCTCCTCCCCGGAGCGCTCGCTTCACTCCCTCCGCTGCAGCGCTCCGGTCACGTCCTCTGACCCGGGGCGCTGCGATCCTGCTGCCAGCCGGGATGCGATTCGCGATGCGGGTAGCGCCCGCTCGCGATGCGCACCCCGGCTTCCCTACCTGACTCGCTCCCCGTCTGTTCTGTCCCGGCGCGCGCGGCCCCGCTCCCTAGGGCGCGCGCGCGCCGGGTCTCTGCGATTTAAAGGGCCACTGCGCCGCTGATTGGCGCAGTGGTTCCAATTAGGGTTTTCACCTGTGCACTTCCCTATATTACCTCACTTCCCTTGCACTCCCTTGCCGGATCTTGTTGCCTTAGTGCCAGTGAAAGCGTTCCTTGTGTGTTCCTTGCCAGTGTTTCCAGACCTTCTGCCGTTGCCCCTGACTACGATCCTTGCTGCCTGCCCCGACCTTCTGCTACGTCCGACCTTGCTTCCGCCTACTCCCTTGTACCGCGCCTATCTTCAGCAGCCAGAGAGGTGAGCCGTTGCTAGTGGATACGACCTGGTCACTACCGCCGCAGCAAGACCATCCCGCTTTGCGGCGGGCTCTGGTGAAAACCAGTAGTGGCTTAGAACCGGTCCACTAGCACGGTCCACGCCAATCCCTCTCTGGCACAGAGGGTCCACTACCTGCCAGCCGGCATCGTGACAGCTACAGTGCCATGGGTTGCAAACTTCTTGATAATGTTGCGAACTGTGGACAAAGGCAACTCTAGATCTCTGGAGATGGACTTGTAACCTTGAGATTGTTGATATTTTTCCACAATTTTGGTTCTCAAGTCTCTTCTCCTCTGTTGTCCATGCTTAGTGTGGCACACACAGACACATAATGCAAAGACCAAGTGAACTTCTCTACATTTTCAGGTGTGATTTTTATATTGCCCACACCTGTTACTTGCCCCAGGTGAGTTTAAAAGACATTTTTGAAAGGGTGCCAATAATTTTGTCCAGCCCATTTTTGGAGTTTGGTGTGACATTATGTCCAATTTGTTTTTTTTCCTCCCTTTTTTGGTTTAGTTCCAATACACACAAAGGTTCTGTTACAGCAATCCTTTTCTGTGAGAAATACTTCATTTTCTAGAAAATTTTTAGGGGTGCCAACATTTAAGGCCATGACATATATATATATATATATATATATATATATATATATATATATATGTGTGTGTGTGTGTAAATTTATGCATACACAGGTCATATAATATCACAAAATGTATACAGTTCACAGTCAGTAATATCACACTTGTTATACATATAATAATGCAGGGCACAGGAACTATATGGCCATCACAGTCCCTGTCACTTAGCCTTGTGAAATGGCAGCTAAGCTCACATTTACGTATGAATGCCTGGAGGATGCTTGACTTCCATGTTAGCAAGTTAGGCAGCCAGGATAGTGTCACAGCTCTCGGTGCTTGCTTTAACTAGTGGCTTGCATTTATTGTCAGATCTTTATCTGTGGTGAATGGGGGAGATGTTTCACTTTGTGCTGTAAATAAGAGACCTTTTAGAAGTCCATATATTGTCTTCATTAACGAGAATTATGTACTGTGACTAGACTAGTTCAGTTAGAAAACAAGTGTCACGTGTTGATTATGATTTGCTACAACCTATTTCCACAATGGATATCAAAGTCGTGAGGCTCACACTACACCTGTAAAATATAAATAAATAAATAAAATATATATAGAGTAACAGTTCTACTAGGTATATTCTATACTATTTGCAAATAGAATATTTATATACAATATACCTGTACTCTATTTCCACAATGGTTTAATCACTTAAAGAGTACTTGTCATGATGGTACTGTGGCAGGATATCCCAGGCAATCTTGTAGCCTGAGACCAGCCCGGAGACTAACGCGATCAGAAGATGTATTATGCAAGTCTATGGGACTTCTTGAAATACGTCTTTTAATTGTGTTTGTTCCAGGGCAAATTTTAGGCAATTAGGTTGCCTGGCAGTTTTAAACATATCCTGCTGCTGGACCATCATAACAGGTACTCTTTAAAGTGTTTCAAAAATGTTGACATGTCACAGAGACATGTGCTGAGACCCCCACTGATCATTAGAACAATTATGGAGAAGCGCACGGTAGCATGCTTCACTCCCCGGCTTGCAGCAATGAACGTCCTGCTTCAATAGACGGCCCGTTAGCAGAGCATAGTTCACTGCGAGCCCAGAAGAAAAAAATGTTTAAGAAGGTGAATCTTCCCTTTAAGATGCCTTTGTTAAAAATAATGGATTTGTCTTTGGAGCTATAATAATGGTATTCTTTTTATAAATTGATAAAAACAAGTGTAGTGCTTATTTGAAAAATCAGCCATAAACATAATGGTCATAGTATGGCCATTTTCCTTATTCAACACATATATAAAAGAAGTCAAACTTTTAGATTTAGTTTTCTTCTGGTGGAGATCTTCGATTTAGGACCTCAGTGATCTCTGACATTAGGAACCCCTTTAGATTCGAGCCCAAAGATCTTTAGATTTCTGAACTGTGTCAATAGGTCTGCCATTGAAATGAATGGTTTTGTGAATATATATTCAACTACTTCTCAAGTGTCAACTTTAACTTTATGAGATGAGGAGAATTTGTGCAGATACTGCAGCTGTCTCCCCTTCCCCTGTTCAGCTATATATTTCCCCATACACCTACTGGATGTCCACCAGAGTGCTTGTTAGCAGCCTTCCCCTCCACATTATAGAACTTCTTTCATACTTTAGCATAGAAGGCAGACCAGTTAAATATGTTGTACAATTTAGAACATTTATTGCATTTGTTTTCATAGTGTTTTACAATTGTTTGTTAGTTTCAATACAAAGTAATACTATTTAAATCAATAGAAATAAACTCCTCCACAACAACAGAGCCCACTATAGCATGACATTAAAGGATGTATACCTCTTAAAGCACATGTCCACCTTTGAACACCATTTTACAGTTTACATACATCATTTACTTTCAGGACAAGTTGAGCACGTTTGTAAATACTGTAAATTGTTATTGTTACCTTGTACTGATGCTGATTTTTAGTCTCTATAATTTATATGTTACGCCGAGTGCTCCGGGTCCCTGCTACTCCCCGGAGCGCTCGCGGCGTTCTCCTCTCTGCAGCCTCCCGGTCAGACCCGATGACCGGGAGGGCTGCACTGACACTGCCGACGGGGATGTGATTCGCAAAGCGGGACGCGCCCGCTCGCGAATCGCATCCCAAGCTACTTGCCTGTCCCGGTACTTGGCTGTCACGTTCTGGCGCGCGCGCCAGCTCTCTAAAATTTAAAGGGCCAGTGCACCAGTGATTGGTGCTTGGCCCAATCAGTCTAATTAGCTTCCACCTGCTCCACGTCCATATAACCCCTTCCCTTCCTTGCCGGATCTTGTTGCCTTGTGCCAGAGAAAGCGTTTTGTGTATGTTCCAAGCCTGTGTTCCAGACCTTCTGCTGTTGCCCCTGACTACGACCCTTGCTGCCTGCCCTGACCTTCTGCTACGTCCCACCTTGCTCTTGCCTTGTCCTTTTGTACCGCGCCTATCTCAGCAGTCAGAGAGGTTGAGCCGTTACCGGTGGATACGACCTGGTTGCTACCGCCGCAGCAAGACCATCCCGCTTTGTGGCGGGCTCTGGTGAATTCCAGTAGCAACTTAGAACCGGTCCACCGGTACGGTCCACGCCAATCCCTCTCTGACACAGAGGATCCACCTCCAGCCTGCCGAATCCTGACATTATAGCCCAGAGTTGTATTCAAAACTCTATACTACAGTGCTGAAATATCGCAGGATTAAAGGGGTACTTGATTTTTCAAATCAACTAGTGCCAGAAAGTTAAATAGATTTGAAAATTACTTCTATTAAAAAAACTTGATCCCTTCCAGTACTTATCAGCTGCTGTATGCACCAGAGGAAGTTGAGTTGTTCCTTTCTGTCTGACCACAGTGTTCTTTGCTGACACCTCTGTTCATGTTAGGAACTGTCCAGAGCAGGAGAGGTTTGCTATGTGGATTTGTTCCTACTCTGGGCAGTTCCTGACATGGTCAGAGGTGTTAGCAGAGAGCACTGTGGTCAGACAGAAAAGAAGAACTCAACTTCCTCTGGAGCATACAGCAGCTAATAAGCACTGGAAGGGTTAAGATTTTTTATTAGAAGTTATTTACAAATCTGTTTAACTTTCTGGTACCAGTTGCCCTTTAATTGTAGACTGAACATCAACTAAAAAATAGCATTATGAAAGTTTAAAATTTTATGTTATACAGTTGTCTATGAGTATAATATAACTGTCCCACTGCATAGATGCTCAGAAAAATTACTAGGGTGCATCTCATGACAAGCTGGTTCTGTAATAGTGGCTACTAGCAGAATAGTGGATATAACACTGGCTGTAACAATGGACAAATGCAAATAGATGGAATGTTTTTACAAAGTTTCACTAATATTATCTGTAGTAGTGAAGTGGCATTTAAAAATATCAATATTTTCTCTGCAAAACAGAAAAATAAAGAAATAAAGCTGCAACAAAGCACAGCATTTTGTCTAAAACATTAAGACATTTAGAGTGGAGTGTCGGTTTGTGTTTGACTTCCGCTTTTCCGACCTTTCTTTCTCTTGGTATTTACTAATCTGTTGCACTTTTCCCGGTCTTTGTAGGGAAAAAATCTGTCACACAGTAATTTCTGTCTCAGGGTTCATCTTTCGCATGGTAAAATCTGTCGAGAGAGAGAGATTAATAAATTTAATAAAATAGTCTATATAAATATATATATATATATATATATATATATATATATATAAATATATATATATATATAAATATATATATATGTATGTATATATATATATATATATATATATATATATATATATATAGTCCCAATATGAGCAGCACATCAAGATAAGTAAGTAATTTTGAACGGGGTGCAAGCATACTTGGAGCCTCGGTCGCCGGTTCCTTAATCCATAAAAGACAAATAGATGCAGCACACCACAGCATGAAAATCACGGTGCAAGGTTTATTCCATAGTGTATTCCAATAGACAACGTTTCACCAGCCTCACGCGTGAGGCTGGTGAAACGTTGTCTATTGGAATACACTATGGAATAAACCTTGCACCGTGATTTTAAAGCTGTGGTGTGCTGCATCTATTTGTCTTTTATATATATATATATATATATAAAAAAAATAGGGAACCTTTAAAATGTTAATATTTATTGTATACAATAAATATTAACATTTTAAAGGTTCCCTATTTTTTTCATTTTTGATATATTTATACGAGTTGGGAGACCTACATCCTTTGGATCATTATAGTTTTTTCTATATATATATATATATATATATATATATATATATATATATATATATATTTATATATAAAATGTAAACATATATGTATATACACACATAGAGATAGATGTATTAAAATGAGTATATATATATATATATATATATATGTATATATATATATATATATCTATATATATAGATGTATATATGTATATTTATTTTTTATGATTCACCATTATTACTGAAACAATAGGGGAAAAAACATGTTGAAAAATTTGAAAATAAAGCTAAAACGTGTTTAAAAAATAAATTGTGCAAAAAAAAAAAAAACAGAATCGCTTGACAAAGACGAGGCAGGCAAAGGAGCAAGCCGCCAGAGAATTTACTCCACTTTCTGAAACTTTATACATGCTTTAAAGTGTAGGGTTTTCTTCCCAGAAAATTCACATGATTTTCGGAGTGGTTTTCAGAAAAGACGAGTGATTTTGGATGAAATGTAGGGAACACACCCCTTTTCCCGAAAACACCCATTTTGTCGTTTTTTTTTCTTTTCACTCAGAGTGATTCAGATTCTGTCGAGTTATTTCCGTGCGACAGAATTTAGGCGCTAGACCAGACAAAAAGAGTCGGAATCATGTTAATAAATGAGGGCCTATGTGTGAAACTATTCTGATTTAGAAACATAATGCATTTTGAATAAAAGGTTAACATCTGTAATTAAAATGAGTGGTCAATGAAGTCAATTTGGCTAGTAGTGGCATTCTTTATATACCAGTATGTACAAAAATGATAAATGTAACCCTAAGTTTTCAAAAACCAAACTGTAATTCATCTTTCTTATTTTTGGGGATTTCTATAGAGCCAGTAAACAAAAGGCCAATTTAGAGTGAAAGGAATGGCTATGTAAACAAAAGGCGGGTTTTCTTTATATAGTGTATGCAGAATGTCTCAGAGCGGATTGTTTTTTTATACCCATGGTGGAAAATGCAGCATAGATGTACATTCACTGATTTATAAAGCCACATTCTTTAACTGGCTCAACAGCTACAACTGTTTCCACAAGTTGAAAAAAAGGCCAATCTCACAAGCAATTATCTTCAAACACACTACAAGGGTCTTGTACTCATTCTACAGTTAAGCAAAGCATGTAATGACTGAAGGCAAGCAGGAACATTTCTAGGAGTACCTTACAGTAAACAAGGCGCAGTACAACAGTGTACATTTAATTCAAGTGTATATGTCTTTGCAGCTATGTAACCTTGATACATGCCATACACATGTAAATAAAGGTCACATAGTATTAACAAAAAAAGCTACAGAACACCATGATGTAATTAAAGTGTTTATTATGCCCTCTAATAAATAGAATAGAATAATAATACATTCACATTACGTAATATTTTACTTGGTGTTTAGAGGGGTAACGTTTTAATATCCTTTTCCTTGTTACAGCAAGGGATGTTTTAATGTTGTGTCTCACACTTAGGCCTTTCTCTGAGAGCCAGATGGGAATGTTAATAGTGTTAAATATAAGAACATAGTTCCAGGAGAGGACATTTTAACCCCTTCCCCCGACAGCGATGTTTGGCACATTTTTAACTCGTCTCCTTTTAAGAGCGATAACTCTTTTATTTTTCCATCTACAGAGCCATGTGAGTGAATGCTTTTACAGGACTGTTTGTTCTTTTTAAAAACACCATTACCATGTAATGTACTGGGAAACAAAAAAAAACAAAAAACTATTTTGTGGGCAGAAAAATAAAATGCAATTCCTGCAACTTTTAAATGGGTACTCCGGGGTACTGGTACCAGAAAGTTAAACAGATTTGGAAATTACTTCTATTAAAAAATCTTTACCCTTCCAGTACTTTTCTAGCGGCTGTAGGCTACAGAGGAAATTCTTTTCTTTTTAAATTTCTTTTTTGTCTTGTCCACAGTGCTCTCTGCTAACAGCTCTGTCCATGTCAGGAACTGTCCAGAGCAGCATAGGTTTGCTATGGGGATTTTCTCCTGCTCTGGATAGTTCCTGATTTGGGCATCAGGTGTCAGCAGAGAGCACTGTGGACAAGACAAAAAAGAAATTCAAAAAGAAAAGAATTCCCTCTGTAGTGTACAGCTGCCAAAAAGTATTGGAAGGTTAAAGATTTTTTAATAGAAGTAATTTACAAATCTGTTAAACTTTCTGGCACCAGTTGATTTAAAAATAAAATAAAAATGTTTTCAACCGGAGTACCCCATTAAGGGATTTTGTTTGTAGGCCTTTCACTGTGCCCTAAAACTGACATGTTATCTTTATTCTGTTTGCCAGTATGATTACAATGATATCCAATTTATATCATTAATGTTACGTTTTACAACTTTTTAGTACTTTTTACTACTGTTCTATTCACTATGTGGAATTGCATTGACCAGTTCATTTGCCGTCTGCATTTACAAGCCGATCTATCATGGCAGGCACGGAAGCCTTAAAAAGACCCTTGACAGTTGCAGCACCTGTTAAATCAACTTCTAAAAGACAGTCACTATATAGAGGGTTAAACTAATATTCCTGCATGTAGAGGGTTTAAAGGGGTACGCCGCCCTTAGACATGTTATACGCTATCCAAAGGATAGGGGATAAGATGTCTGATTGCGGTGGTACCGCCGCTGGGGACCCCCGCGATCTCGGCTGCAGCACCCCAGAAATCTGGTGCCGGATACTGGCGATGTGGGGTGGAGGCTCGTGACCTCAGTCACGCCCCGCTCGTGACATCACGGTCATGCCCCTTCAATTCAGGTCTATGGAAGTGGGTGTTGCCATCATGCCCCCTCCCATAGACTTACAATGAGGGGGCGTGGCTGTGAGGTCACCAGCGTGGCGTGGCTGTGAGGTCACGAGCGGGGCGCAGCCGTGACGTCACGAGCCTCCGGCGCTGAACCCGGCGCTCTAAAGGAACATCGGGTGCAGTACGAAGATCACGGGGGGGACCCTCGCGATCAGACATCTTATGCCCTATGCTTTGAATAGGGGATAAGATGTCGGAGTACCCCTTTAACGTCTTGGCAAACGTCAAACGTCAAAGCAAGCAGTGGGTCCAGCAGGAAGAAGTATACGGCTAAGTTTCTACCTGTTTATTTTTGTGGCCCAAAAAAACACCAGAAAAAACACCACAGCATTTTCCTGTGTTTGGCCTTTTTTCTTGCGTTTTTTTCTGGCGTTTTTGCATTTGAGTGGAAATGACATTTTTGGCCCCTTTGGCATTTCTTTTTTTTTTGTACCCAAAATTTGTTGGGTACCATAATAAATAAATAATAAAAAAAAAGGATATAGCAAAATGTTAATACATTTTTAATAAAGTGTGTGTGTTTAAAATTGTTTTCAATTTTTTTTTACATTCTTTAGGTAGTACTATTACTCCCAGCATGGAACAGTCTGTTCCATGATGGGAGTAGTAGTACCTGTACTAATAGACATATCGCCTCGGGTGTCAGTCGTGACACCCGATGCAATCGTCCATAATATAGCAGAAATGCGGAGCGGCTCTATACAGTGCTCGCATCTCTTTACTCCGGGCCGGCCAGTGATATGAATAGAAAATCACTCATTCATATCTTCTGCTCAGAGTGGGGATTGGCCGGATGGTTGCAGCCAATCACAGCTCTCAGAGGGAAATATGAAATAGTGATGTTCTATTCACATCACTGGCCTGCCGGAGTATAGTGAAGATATGCGAGCGCTGGATAGAGCAGCTCCACATCTCTGCAATAGATAGGACGATCGCATTGGGTGTCAGTAGTGATACCCGCTGTGATCTGTCCTTAACTGCAGGTACTACTACTCCCAACATGGAGCACACTCTGCTCCATGCTGGGAGCTGTAGTACCTGCGTTAATAGACAGATCACAGCGAGTGTAACTTCTGACACCTGTTGCGATCTGTCTATTAATGCAGGTACTACAGCTCCCAGCATGGAGCAGAGTGTGCTCCATGTTGGGAGCTGTAGTACCTGCAGTTAAAGAAAGATCACAGCGGATGTCACCCCTGACACCCGCTGTGATCCTCCTGAACAATTTATAGATGCGGGCGGCCGCTCTTCTATGGTCCCCTGCACTGATGTATATATACACCTATTCATATTTCCCACAGAGAGCTGTGATTGGCTGGAACCATCTGGCCAATCACAGCTCTCTGCGGGAAATATGAATAGGTGTATATATACGGCAGTGCAGGCGGGGACCATAGAAGAGCGGCCGCATCTATACATTATACAGGAGGATCGCAATGGACCCGGGTGATCTGTCAATTAGTACAGGTACTACTCCCATCATGGAACAGTGTGTTCCATGCTGGGAGTAGCAGTACTACCTAGAAAAAAATTAAAAAATAAAGAAAATAAAGTGAAAAACACACTACATTTTTATTATTGTCGGCTATATTTTTATTGCCCAGCCCGTACATAAACATAAATTGATCCCTGTTTTAAAAATTAATAAAAATGTTGTTAGAAAAGTTACATTTGGTTAAATAAAATTTTTTCCATCACTACTGTATCTTTTTTATTATTTTTTTTATTGGTACCCTACGAAATTTTATTAAACAAGGTATCTCCATCACTTTTTTGGATCGCTAAAGTCCAAAAAAAAATAAAAACCGCCTGCAAAAAACGCCAAAGTTAAAATCCACATGTCGTTTTACTTGGTGTTTTTTTTTTTTTTACTCCCATAGACTTCTATTGGAGAAAAAAAGCCACAATTTCAGGGAAAAAACACCATAGGCTCAACATGCGACTTTGCAAAACCGACAAGGAGCTACAAAACTGTGAAAAAACGCCAAAATTAAACAAACGCCAAACTGAAAAACGGCAAGTAGAAATTTTTTTATCAATTTCTCATTGATTTACAGCTAACATCTGTCCGCAGCCTTTTTGGACGAAAAAAACGCTATGCGGCAGAATTGGCATTTTTCTTGGCGTTTAGACGTTTTCAGATTACAAGCCATGTAATACAAAGAAGAAAATTTTTATTACCAGATCTATGAATCACAGGAGTTATTATTGGAAAAATTTAGGTAGCAGAACATCACTTTAACAACCAAACTTGGAGTAAAACTGACAGTTTAGTATGTGCATGCATATGTGTGTGGTTTTTTTTACATTCAGGAATAGCACATACTTTATGCAAATAATGCTCAATTACAGCATAATGCAACATCTCCCAACCAGGGTGCCTCCAGCTGTTGTAAAATTACAACTTCCAGCATTCTCAGACCGGCTTTGGCTGTCCGGGCATGCTGGGAGTTGTAGTTTTTAACAACTGGAGGCACCCTGGTTGGGAAATGCTGGTATAAGGAAATACATTGTGATACACATGTCTGCTTGTTTTTAGTAAACAGAAACAGAGCTAGATCCTGAAACATTCTTTTTTCTAATCCATTTCTATTTTCAGATTGTACTTTTTATTTTAATGGGTACTCCGGCGAAAAAACATCCTCCCACGCCTCCTCCCATAGACATGAGTGGAGGGGGCATGGCGACTGTAGTTGCCAGTCATCCAGCATGGAGTGGAGTTCGCTCCGTGCACGGAAGACCGGGTGCCGCGCCAGAGATCGTGGCGGTCCCCAGTGGCGGGACCTCCGCAATCAGACATCTTATGCCCTATCCTTCGGCTAGGGGATGGGATGTTTTTCGCCACAGTAACCCTTTAATTTTTTTGTACATTATTATGGGGGCTGCCATCTGAACAAAGGTCATACCCTGGGACCTTTGAAGAGGTCATTCCAAAGGGAGAGGAAGGCTGAGCTGTGAACATCACCTGTTGTCCTATTTATCTACTGGTATCACCTATCACTGTAATGCTATACAGATCACTTTATAGCAGTCTCTTCCTTATCGGCACAGACAGAATAGAAAGTTTGTTTTTAATTTCTTTCATTTTTATTATTTTAAATATCCATACAATGAAACCAACAATAATATAATTTAAGTTGGGGTTATACATATAAAGAGAGATACAAAAAATAGTGAGATAAAGGTAATAATACATACTTGTTTGCATTAACTATGTGCAATCACAGCAGTTTTGCTCAGTCGCGGCTGCCACATGCGATCTTTAACCCCTTAACGACAATGGCCCTGATTTACTGAGAGTGCAGTGTAGTTTTCTTTAAGGGTTTTAAATTCCCTAAAAAAAATTTCCACGGTACTTACTAAGGTTTCCCTACATTTTCCACTTTTCCCTACATTTTGCTCTTTTTACACATGATCTGATCTGATGGGGTTTTCCTCAGCTCAAATCCACTACATTTTCTGTGGAAACCTTAGTAAATATGTTGTTTTTTTGTGAAAATGTCGGGGACACATCCCCTTTTCGGAGACCATGCCCATTTTCTGCAACAGCCACGCCCCTACATTCTGCCGCAGACAGAATTTCTGGCTCACAACCCGACAAAACATGTCGGGTTTACAATAGTAAATCAGGGCCAATGGACGTAAATGTATGTCATGATGCGGTGGGACTTAACACACTTTGACATACATTTACATCATGTACATGACACGAGCACCGGACTAGTGCTCGCATCATGCATAGCAGCCAGGGACCCGCTGGTAATGGCGGACATCAGCAATCATGCTGATGTCCACCACTAACCCCTCAGATGCCGTGATCAATACAGAATACAGCGTTTAATTGGATGATTGGATCACTGCAGAGATTCAATCATCCAACATGACGGCCGGAGGTCCCTTACCTGCTCCGGCCGTCATCCTGGGGTCTTCTGCTCTGGTCTGAGATTGAGCAGACCAGAGCAGAAGATCACTGATAATACTGATCAGTGCTATGCCTAAGCATAGCACTGTTCAGTATATGCATTCTAATGATTTTTATAAATAGTCCCCTGTGGGGACTATAAAAGTGTAAAAACAATGATAAAAAAAGTTTTCAAAAAATCCCCTCCCCAATATAAATTTAAATGGCCCCTTTTTCCTATTTTATCCCCAAAAAAGCGTAAAAAAAATTAATAAACATATTTGGTATTTTTACATAAATGTCTGAACTATCAAAATATAATGTTAATTATCCCATATGGTGAACAGCGTAAATGTAAAGAAAACAAAAAAAAACATTTGCCAAAATGGATGCTTTTTTGTCACATTTTATTTAACATTTTTTTATAAAAAGTGATCAAATAGTTAAATATAAGCAAAAGTGGTGCCGATAAAAACTACAGATCACGGCACAAATGAGCCCTCATGCCGCCCCGTATAAGGAAAAATTTGAAAGTTATAGGTGGTCAGCATTTTAAACATACTAATTTTGTAAACAAAAAGTTTGAGATTTTTTCATAGCAGTACAATTATAGAAAAGCATATAACATTGATATAATTTTAATCGTATTGACCCACAGAATAAATAACACATGTAATTTTTTCCCCTAAAGTGTACAGCGTGACAACAAAAACTTTCAAAATTTGCTAAATTGCAGTTTTCTTTTTAATTTCCCTACATAAATAATTTAATAATATTTTTATGGTGAAATCTGTTTGGCACTATCCATATTTGTGAAGTGTTAGTGTGGCACCATGGTCAATCTACTGGTGGTTGGAAATCCTGGCTGATCCATGCCTAATTCATCTTCACAAAGGTCAGTCTCTCCACATTTTTCGTGGACAGACGAGTTCTCCTTGAGGTGACTATGGCCCCCGCCGCACTAAACACCCGCTCTGATGGTACACTACTGGCAGGGCAGGACAGCTTTTCCAGGGCAAACTCTGCTAGTAGTGGCCACAAATCAAGTTTGGCTGCCCAGAAGTCCAAGGTATGCCACTACCTGCTGGTTCAGGTCCTGCTCCAGGTCTACCTGCTGATGAGTTGCTTCAATATGCGGATGAAGAAAGTTACTCATCATCGACTGTAGACTCAGGCTGCCATGGCAGTTGAAGTTGAGCACAGGGGGCCCCCCGATTCAGACCTGCGAGAGGATTGGACAATGGCGCCGATAGGCATCGGCAAACTGATACATAGGATGCCTCTGTAGTAGGTCACTTTGTCATCCCTCTCAGTGGGTGTAAAAAATGCCCCTATTTTGTGGCGGTAGCGAGAGTGCAATAAGGTGGAGATCCAGAAGTCATCCCACTGCCGAATGGTGACAATTAGGCTGTCACTACGCAAGCAAGTGAGCACTCATCGAGCAATTTGCGCAAGTGGCTTGGAGGGACTCGCTGCCTCCATCTCCACTGCATACTGCCATGGTGTGTCTGGGTCCTCTGTCTTGCCTTCCTCATAACCCTCTAGCTCCTCTGGTTGCTCCTCCCCTCCTGTCAGATTCCTAGAAAAATCTCCCATTTGGCGAAACCTAAACTGTGCTACACTGTGCCCCTCCTGCTCCAGTTCAGCCCCCACAGGGCTCATGTGGCTGTGAGATGTAGGCGCCACGTCTCCAGTGCCCTGACCAGCCATTGTTTCCAGCACGTGTTGTAAGAAATGAAGCAGTGGAATGACGTTGTTCATCCCACAATCCTGGCGACTTACTAATAAAGGGCCTGAGCAAATGGCAGGTGTCACATATGAACTGCCACTGGTTCACATTGAAGTTACACAGGGGAGTACCCCTATCCGCTTGGATAATCAAGAAATCGGTGATGGCTTTTCTCTGTTCGTACAGTCGGTCCAACATATGGAGGTTGGAATTCCAACGTGCGGCAACATCACAAATCAGACTATGTTTGGGGATACCGTTCTGACGCTGCAACTCAAGGAGGGTGTGCTTTGCGGTGTACAAGTGGCTGAAGTGCATGCAAAGTTTCCTTCCCATTTTTAGGATGTCTTGCAAATGGGGGGAACACTTCAGGAACTGCTTCACAACCAGATTGAACATGTGTGCCATGCAGGGCACATGGCTCAGCCTTCCCAGTCGCAGCGCATGCAAGATGTTCTTCCCGTTGTCAGCCACCATGGTTCCCATTTCCAGTTTTCGTGGAGTAAGCCATGCTCCGATTTCTTTACAAATTGCTTTTAGCAGTTCCTCCCCTGTGTGACTCTTTTCACCAAGGCAAACCATGTGAAGAACAGCGTGACACCGCCGTGCCCTGCACACATTGTATGCTGAAGGGCCACTGAGACTTGTCTGGGCAGTGGAGGCTGAGGACACTGTGGAGGACGAGGAGGCGGAGTCGCAAACTGTCACAGGACCAACGGCCTGAGAGCATGGAGGAGGAAGCGGCTTGACCTGTCTAAGTTGGGGTTGTGGCTGTGCAGAAACCATATTCACCCATTGAGCCGTAAAGGACATGTATTGTCCCTGACCATCGTTAGAGCTCCAGACGTGGGCGCTGCTGTGCACTTTTGAACACATTGACAGGGCTCAAGGACCACCTTCTCTTCCACAAAATTGTGCAGGGCTGGTACTGCCTTCTTCGCAAAGAAATGACAGTTTGGCACTCTCCACCTCGGCTCGGCACAAGCCATCAATTCTCTGAAAGGTGCAGAGTCAACCCCTTGAAAATGGAGGGACTGCAGCACCAGCAACTTAAACAGGAGCACATTCAGCTTCAGCGCTGTTGAATGAGTGGGTGCATACTGTTGTCTCTTGGACATGGCTTCGCCGATGGATTGTTAGCGGAATGGCTGAATAAAAGTAGGAGGACCAGGAGCATCTGGAGTCACAGAAGGAGGGTATGACACACATTTCCCTTTGGCTGAGGTGGTGGAGCCTTGGGTGGCTGAAAGCGGGAGTGGTGTGCCACTAGGTGATGCAGCAGGCTGGACCACTACATCAGAGCCACGGTTCTCCCAGGCCGCTTTATGATGACGAAGCATATGTTGATGCAGGGCTGTGGTGCCAACATTGGGACCCTGGCTACGCTTCAACTTCTGGCGACATATCTTGCATGTGGCTATGTGAACCTCCTACGGATGCTTGATGAAAAACGGCCACACCGCCGAGTAGCTGATTTTTCCACCAACAGTCTACACTAATTGACTGCTACTGCCGCTGTCTCATGGAACCCCTGTTCCACTACCTCCCGGGAAGGTAGGCTGCCGCGAAGCAGGTGGTCTCCCCCCCCCCCCCGGCACATTTGGCTCCAGAATTTCCACTTCTGCCACCTTGCTGACTCAACTGTTGCCTCACTGGCAACCTGCAACTCTCTTCTCCTGATGATGATGAAGCCCCTTCTGCACCCGGTTCCTAATTGCGATCGGCTGCATGATCATCAACAAGGGTCTGCATGTCACTGATGTCCTCCTCAGGTTCCCTAACAGTGTCTGATTCAGGACCCTGAATCCTGGCAACACCGCCTCCCATGTCACTCTCCTCATCACTACTTGCCCGCCTGGCGGAAGAAGTGGCGAATGTCTACTCCACTTCTTGGCTGGGCAGTAGCTGCTGACTGTCCTCTATTAGATCGTCCAGCATAAGATACTTCTGTAGTGGAGGGAACAGCATAGGACAGAGGCAATGGGAGGACAGGGACGGCTCTCGGGCCATGCTAACTGAGGGTTGTGTCACTTGTGATGAAGTGTTAACCAATCGACAACGGCAGATGGGTTGCTGGTTGAGACACTACCACTAGCTTATAACTTGAGCTCAGGCCTCTTGCTGCGACTCCTGCTGCCACTCGCCCCTAGTCTGCTGCGACCTCTGCCTGAAGGATTTAGGCATCTGCCACTCCTTAGTGCATGTACTGGCACTTCTCTGCCTGACATACTTAGTGCACATATGAAGGGAGTACAATACGCTTCACTACATTTAAAAAAGTATTTGTCTAGAACAGCAGCAGGTGTGCACTTTTGGCTGGCCTTTCACAGTGTCTAGGCCCTTGACAGATTAACAGGTACAAAATAGTACACTACTTAGATGTATGTATGCGGTATGCACTTATGAGGGCAGAAAAGTGTGCTACAGTACACCTAAAAACTCTGTATTTTTGTAAAACACCAGCCGGTGATTACTTTTGTCTGTCCTTTCACAGTATGTAGGCCCTTGACAGATTAACAGGTACAAAATAGTACACTACTTAGATGTTGTTACGCCGAGCGCTCCGGGTCCCCGCTCCTCCCCGGAGCGCTCGCAGCATCCTCGCAATTGCAGCGCCCCGGTCAGACCTGCTGACCGGGTGCGCTGCAATATCTCTCTCAGCCGGGATGCGATTCGCGATGCGGGAGGCGCCCGCTCGCGATGCGCATCCCGGCTCCCGTACCTGACTCGTTCCCCGTCTGTCTTGTCCCGGCGCGCGCGGTCCCGCTCCTTAGGGCGCGCGCGCGCCGGGTCTCTGCAATTTAAAGGGCCACTGCGCCACTGATTGGCGCAGCAGGCTTAATCAGTGTGTTCACCTGTGCACTCCCTACTTATACCTCACTTCCTCTGCACTCCCTCGCCGGATCTTGTTGCCATTGTGCCAGTGAAAGCGTTTCCTTGTGTGTTCCTAGCCTGTGTTCCAGACCTCCTGCCGTTGCCCCTTCTGCACCCGGTTCCTAATTGCGATCGGCTGCATGATCATCAACAAGGGTCTGCATGTCACTGATGTCCTCCTCAGGTTCCCTAACAGTGTCTGATTCAGGACCCTGAATCCTGGCAACACCGCCTCCCATGTCACTCTCCTCATCACTACTTGCCCGCCTGGCGGAAGAAGCGGCGAATGTCTACTCCACTTCTTGGCTGGGCAGTAGCTGCTGACTGTCCTCTATTAGATCGTCCAGCATAAGATACTTCTGTAGTGGAGGGAACAGCATAGGACAGAGGCAATGGGAGGACAGGGACGGCTCTCGGGCCATGCTAACTGAGGGTTGTGTCACTTGTGATGAAGTGTTAACCAATCGACAACGGCAGATGGGTTGCTGGTTGAGACACTACCACTAGCTTATAACTTGAGCTCAGGCCTCTTGCTGCGACTCCTGCTGCCACTCGCCCCTAGTCTGCTGCGACCTCTGCCTGAAGGATTTAGGCATCTGCCACTCCTTAGTGCATGTACTGGCACTTCTCTGCCTGACATACTTAGTGCACATATGAAGGGAGTACAATACGCTTCACTACATTTAAAAAAGTATTTGTCTAGAACAGCAGCAGGTGTGCACTTTTGGCTGGCCTTTCACAGTGTCTAGGCCCTTGACAGATTAACAGGTACAAAATAGTACACTACTTAGATGTATGTATGCGGTATGCACTTATGAGGGCAGAAAAGTGTGCTACAGTACACCTAAAAACTCTGTATTTTTGTAAAACACCAGCCGGTGATTACTTTTGTCTGTCCTTTCACAGTATGTAGGCCCTTGACAGATTAACAGGTACAAAATAGTACACTACTTAGATGTTGTTACGCCGAGCGCTCCGGGTCCCCGCTCCTCCCCGGAGCGCTCGCAGCATCCTCGCAATTGCAGCGCCCCGGTCAGACCTGCTGACCGGGTGCGCTGCAATATCTCTCTCAGCCGGGATGCGATTCGCGATGCGGGAGGCGCCCGCTCGCGATGCACATCCCGGCTCCCGTACCTGACTCGTTCCGCGTCTGTCTTGTCCCGGCGCGCGCGGTCCCGCTCCTTAGGGCGCGCGCGCGCCGGGTCTCTGCAATTTAAAGGGCCACTGTGCCACTGATTGGCGCAGCAGGCTTAATCAGTGTGTTCACCTGTGCACTCCCTACTTATATCTCACTTCCTCTGCACTCCCTCGCCGGATCTTGTTGCCATTGTGCCAGTGAAAGCGTTTCCTTGTGTGTTCCTAGCCTGTGTTCCAGACCTCCTGCCGTTGCCCCTGACTACGATCCTTGCTGCCTGCCCTGACCTTCTGCTACGTCCGACCTTGCTCTTGTCTACTCCCTTGTACCGCGCCTATCTTCAGCAGTCAGAGAGGTTGAGCCGTTGCTGGTGGATACGACCTGGTTGCTACCGCCGCTGCAAGACCATCCCGCTTTGCGGCGGGCTCTGGTGAATACCAGTAGCAACTTTGAACCGGTCCACCAACACGGTCCACGCCAATCCCTCTCTGGCACAGAGGATCCACCTCCAGCCAGCCGAATCGTGACAGTAGATCCGGCCATGGATCCCGCTGAAGTCCCGCTGCCAGTTGTCGCCAACCTCACCACGGTGGTCGCCCAGCAGTCGCAACAGATAGCGCAACAAGGCCACCAGCTGTCTCAAGTGACCGTGATGCTACAGCAGCTATTACCACAGCCCAGCAACAATCTCCTCCGCCAGCTCCTGCACCTCCTCCGCAGCGAGTGGCCGCTTCCGGCCTACGATTATCCTTGCCGGATAAATTTGATGGGGACTCTAAGTTTTGCCGTGGCTTTCTTTCGCAATGTTCCCTGCACTTGGAGATGATGTCGGACCAGTTTCCTACTGAAAGGTCTAAGGTGGCTTTCGTAGTCAGCCTTCTGTCTGGGAAAGCTCTGTCATGGGCCACACCGCTCTGGGACCGCAATGACCCTGTCACTGCCTCTGTACACTCCTTCTTCACGGAGATTCGAAGTGTCTTTGAGGAACCTGCCCGAGCCTCTCCTGCTGAACCTGGTCCAGGGTAATTCTTCTGTTGGCGAGTACGCCATCCAATTCCGTACTCTTGCCTCCGAATTATCCTGGAATAATGAGGCCCTCTGCGTGACCTTTAAAAAAGGCCTATCCAGCAACATTAAAGATGTGCTGGCCGCACGAGAAATTCCTGCTAACCTGCATGAACTTATTCATCTTGCCACCCACATTGACATGCGTTTTTCCGAAAGGCATCAGGAGCTCCGCCAGGATATGGACTTTGTTCGCACGAGGCGGTTTCTCTCCCCGGCTCCTCTCTCCTCTGGTCCTCTGCAATCCGTTCCTGTGCCTCCCGCCGTGGAGGCTATGCAAGTTGACCGGTCTCGCTTGACACCTCAAGAGAGGACACGACGCCGCATGGAGAATCTGTGCCTGTACTGTGGCGGTACCGAACACTTCTTGAAGGATTGTCCTATCCGTCCTCCCCGCCTGGAAAGACGTACGCAGACTCCGCACAAAGGTGAGACAGTTCTTGATGGCAACTCTGCTTCTCCACGCCTTACTGTGCCTGTGCGGATATCTTCCTCTACCTTCTCCTTCTCTGCTATGGCCTTCTTGGATTCCGGATCTGCAGGAAATTTTATTTTGGCCTCTCTCATCAACAGGTTCAACATCCCGGTGACCAGTCTCCCCAGACCCCTCTACATCAATTCTGTTAACAATGAAAGATTGGACTGTACCGTGCGTTACCGCACGGAACCTCTCCTAATGTGCATCGGACCTCATCACGAAAAAATTGAATTTTTGGTCCTCTCCAACTGCACTTCTGAAATTCTTCTTGGATTACCGTGGCTTCAATGCCATTCCCCAACCTTGATTGGTCCACAGGAGAAATCAAGAACTGGGGTACTTCTTGTCACAAGGACTGTCTTAAACCGGTTCCCAGTACTCCCTGCCGTGACCCTGTGGTTCCCCCTGTATCCGGTCTTCCTAAGGCTTATGTGGACTATGCTGACGTTTTTTGCAAAAAGCAAGCTGAGACTTTACCTCCTCACAGGCCTTATGACTGTCCTATTGACCTCCTCCCGGGTACTACTCCACCCCGGGGCAGAATCTATCCTCTGTCTGCTCCAGAGACTCTGGCCATGTCAGAGTACATCCAGGAAAATTTAAAAAAGGGGTTTATCCGCAAGTCCTCCTCTCCTGCCGGAGCTGGATTTTTTTTTGTGTCCAAAAAAGATGGCTCCCTACGTCCTTGCATTGATTACCGCGGACTTAATAAAATCACGGTAAAAAACCGCTACCCCTTACCTCTTATCTCGGAACTCTTTGATCGCCTACAAGGTGCCCACATCTTTACCAAACTGGACTTAAGAAGGGCTTATAATCTCATCCGCATCAGGGAGGGGGACTAATGGAAGACTGCATTTAACACCAGAGATGGACACTTTGAGTATCTGGTCATGCCCTTTGGCCTGTGCAACGCCCCTGCCGTCTTCCAAGACTTTGTTAATGAAATTTTTCGTGATCTCCTATATTCCTGTGTTGTGGTTTATCTGGACGATATTCTGATTTTTTCTGCCAACTTAGAAGAACACCGCCAGCATGTCCGCATGGTTCTTCAGAGACTTCGGGACAATCAACTTTATGCTAAAATGGAGAAATGTCTCTTTGAATGTCAATCTCTTCCTTTCCTAGGATACTTGGTCTCTGGCCAGGGACTACAAATGGACCCAGATAAATTCTCTGCCGTCTTAGATTGGCCACGCCCCTCCGGACTCCGTGCTATCCAACGTTTTTTGGGGTTCGCCAATTATTACAGACAATTTATTCCACACTTTTCCACTATTGTGGCTCCTATCGTGGCTTTAACCAAGAAAAATGCCAATCCCAAGTCCTGGTCTCCCCAAACGGAAGACGCATTTAAACATCTCAAGTCTGCCTTTTCTTCTGCTCCCGTGCTCTCCAGACCTGACCCATCTAAACCCTTCCTATTGGAGGTAGATGCCTCCTCAGTGGGAGCTGGAGCTGTCCTTCTACAAAAAAATTCTTCCGGGCATGCTGTTACTTGTGGGGTTTTTTCTAGGACCTTCTCTCCGGCGGAGAGAAACTACTCCATCGGGGATCGAGAACTACTGGCCATTAAATTGGCGCTTGAGTAATGGAGGCACCTGCTGGAGGGATCAAAATTTCCAGTTATCATATACACTGATCACAAGAATCTCTCCTATCTCCAGTCTGCCCAACGACTGAACCCTCGCCAGGCCAGGTGGTCTTGTTCTTTGCCCGTTTTAACTTTGAAATTCATTTTCGCCCTGCTGACAAGAACATTAGGGCCGATGCCCTCTCTCGTTCTTCTGATGCCTCTGAAGTAGAGGTCTCTCCGCAACACATCATTCCTCCTGACTGTCTGATCTCCACTTCTCCAGCCTCCATCAGGCAAACTCCTCCAGGGAAGACCTTCGTTTCTCCACGCCAGCGTCTCGGGATTCTCAAATGGGGACACTCCTCCCACCTCGCAGGCCATGCGGGCATCAAAAAATCCTTGCAACTCATCTCTCGTTTTTATTGGTGGCCGACTCTGGAGACAGATGTTGTTGATTTTGTACGGGCCTGTACTGTCTGTGTCCGGGATAAGACTCCTGTTACGCCGAGCGCTCCGGGTCCCCGTTCCTCCCCGGAGCGCTCGCCTCATCCTCGTTGCTGCAGCGCCCCGGTCAGATCCACTGACCGGGTGCGCTGCGGTACCGCCTCCAGCCGGGATGCGATTCGCGATGCGGGTGGCGCCCGCTCGCGATGCGCACCCCGGTCCCCGTACCTGACTCGCTCTCCGTCGGTCCTGTCCCGGCGCGCGCGGCCCCGCTCCCTAGGGCGCGCGCGCGCCGGGTCTCTGCGATTTAAAGGGCCACTGCGCCGCTGATTGGCGCAGTGGTTCTAATTAGTGTGTTCACCTGTGCACTCCTTATATATACCTCACTTCCCCTGCACTCCCTCGCCGGATCTTGTTGCCCTTGTGCCTAGTGAAAGCGTTCCCTTGTTGTTCCTAGCCTGTGTTCCAGACCTCCTGCCGTTGCCCCTGACTACGATCCTTGCTGCCTGCCCCGACCTTCTGCTACGTCCGACCTTGCTTCTGTCTACTCCCTTGTACCGCGCCTATCTTCAGCAGTCAGAGAGGTTGAGCCGTTGCTAGTGGATACGACCTGGTCACTACCGCCGCAGCAAGACCATCCCGCTTTGCGGCGGGCTCTGGTGAACACCAGTAGTGACTTAGAACCGGTCCACTAGCACGGTCCACGCCAATCCCTCTCTGGCACAGAGGATCCACCTCCTACCAGCCGGGATCGTGACAGTAGATCCGGCCATGGATTCCGCTGAGGTGCCGCTGTCAAGTCTTGCCGACATTTCCACGATGATCACCCAACAAAATCACCAGCTGGCATACTTGTCCTCCGTGACACAGCAACTGAAGTCACAGTTACAGCAGATGCTGTCACTGACACAGCAGCGGCAACTGCAACAACCATCTCCTCCGCCGGCTCCTGCAACTCCTCCGCAGCGTCCGGCCGCTCCTAACCCCTGCTTGTCCCTGCCGGACAAATTTGATGGGGACTCTAGACTCTGCCGTGGTCTCCTTTCTGGAAAGGCCTTGTCTTGGGCCACACCGCTCTGCGACCACAATGATCCTGCCACAGTCACAGTCCAGTCCTTCTTCGTTGAGGTCTGTAGTGTCTTCGAGGAGCCTGCCCGAGCTTCTTCTGCCGAGACTGCCCTGCTGAACCTGGCCCAGGGTGTTTCTTCCGTTGGCGAGTACGCCATTCAGTTCCGTGCTCTTGCTTCCGAGTTGTCCTGGAATAGTGAGGTCCTCTGCGCGACCTTTAAAAAAGGCCTATCCAGCAACATTAAAGATGTTCTGGCCGCACGAGAAACTCCTGCTAACCTACATGAACTCATTCATCTTGCCACTCGCATTGACATGCGTTCTTCCGGATGGCGTCTGGAGCTCCGCCTGGATATGGACTTTGTTCGCACAAGGCGTTTTTTCCCCCCGGCTCCTCTCTCCTCTGGTCCTCTGCAATCCGTTCCTGTGCCTCCCGCCGTGGAGGCTATGCAAGTTGACCGGTCTCGCTTGACACCTCAAGAGAGGACACGACGCCGCATGGAGAATCTTTGCCTGTACTATGCCGGTACCGAACACTTCCTGAAGGATTGTCCTATCCGTCCTCCCCGCCTGGAAAGACGTACGCTGACTCCGCACAAAGGTGACACAGTTCTTGATGTCAACTCTGCTTCTCCACGTCTTACTGTGCCTGTGCGGATATCTTCCTCTACCTTCTCCTTCTCTACTATGGCCTTCTTGGATTCCGGATCTGCAGGAAATTTTTTTTTGGCCTCTCTTATCAACAGGTTCAACGTCCCTGTGACCAGTCTCGCCGGACCCCTCTACATCAATTGTGTTGACAATGAAAGATTGGACTGTGCCGTGCGTTACCGCACGGAACCCCTCCTAATGTGCATCGGACCTCATCACGAAAAAATTGAGTTTTTTTTCCTCAGGTTCTTTGGCCCCAAGAAGAGGGGGAGACCCAAGGGGGGGGGTACTGTTACGCCGAGCGCTCCGGGTCCCCGTTCCTCCCCGGAGCGCTCGCCTCATCCTCGTTGCTGCAGCGCCCCGGTCAGATCCACTGACCGGGTGCGCTGCGGTACCGCCTCCAGCCGGGATGCGATTCGCGATGCGGGTGGCGCCCGCTCGCGATGCGCACCCCGGTCCCTGTACCTGACTCGCTCTCCGTCGGTCCTGTCCCGGCGCGCGCGGCCCCGCTCCCTAGGGCGCGCGCGCGCCGGGTCTCTGCGATTTAAAGGGCCACTGCGCCGCTGATTGGCGCAGTGGTTCTAATTAGTGTGTTCACCTGTGCACTCCTTATATATACCTCACTTCCCCTGCACTCCCTCGCCGGATCTTGTTGCCCTTGTGCCTAGTGAAAGCGTTCCCTTGTTGTTCCTAGCCTGTGTTCCAGACCTCCTGCCGTTGCCCCTGACTACGATCCTTGCTGCCTGCCCCGACCTTCTGCTACGTCCGACCTTGCTTCTGTCTACTCCCTTGTACCGCACCTATCTTCAGCAGTCAGAGAGGTTGAGCCGTTGCTAGTGGATACGACCTGGTCACTACCGCCGCAGCAAGACCATCCCGCTTTGGGGCTCTGGTGAACACCAGTAGTGACTTAGAACCGGTCCACTAGCACGGTCCACGCCAATCCCTCTCTGGCACAGAGGATCCACCTCCTACCAGCCGGGATCGTGACAACTCCTCGCCAGAAGCCTGCTGGCCTCCTTCATCCTCTGACTGTCCCCGAACAGCCTTGGTCTCTGATTGGTATGGACTTTATTACAGACTTGCCCTCATCCCGTGGCAACACAGTTGTTTGGGTGGTCGTTGATCGATTTTCCAAGATGGCACATTTTATTCCTCTTCCTGGTCTTCCTTCAGCGCCTCAGTTGGCAAAGCAATTTTTTGTACACATTTTTCGCCTTCACGGTTTGCCCACGCATATCGTCTCGGATAGAGGCGTCCAATTCGTGTCTAAATTCTGGAGGGCCCTCTGTAAACAGCTCAAGATCAAATTAAACTTCTCTTCTTCTTATCATCCCCAATCCAATGGGCAAGTAGAAAGAATTAATCAGGTCCTGGGTGACTATTTACGGCATTTTGTTTCCTCCCGCCAGGATGACTGGGCAGATCTTCTACCATGGGCTGAATTCTCATACAACTTCAGAGTCTCCGAATCTTCTGCTAAGTCCCCATTTTTCGTGGTGTACGGCCGTCACCCTCTTCCCCCCTCCCTACTCCCTTGCCCTCTGGTTTGCCCGCTGTGGATGAAGTGACTCGTGATCTTTCCACCACATGGAAAGAGACCCAAAATTCTCTTTTACAGGCTTCATCCCGGATGAAAAGATTTGCCGATAAGAAAAGAAGAACTCCCCCCATTTTTGCTCCCGGAGACAAGGTATGGCTCTCCGCTAAATATGTCCGCTTTCGTGTCCCCAGTTACAAACTGGGACCACGCTATCTTGGTCCTTTCAAAGTCTTGTGCCAGATTAACCCTGTCTCTTACAAACTCCTTCTTCCTCCTTCTCTTCGTATTCCCAATGCCTTCCATGTCTCTCTCCTTAAACCACTCATCATTAACCGCTTCTCTCCCAAACTTGTTTCTCCCACTCCTGTTTCCGGTTCTTCTGACGTCTTCTCCGTGAAGGAGATTCTGGCCTCCAAGACGGTCAGAGGAAAAAATTTTTTTTTGATTGATTGGGAAGGCTGTGGCCCAGAAGAGAGATCCTGGGAACCTGAGGACAACATCCTAGACAAAAGTCTTATCCTCAGGTTCTCAGGCTCCAAGAAGAGGGGGAGACCCAAGGGGGGGGAACTGTTACGCCGAGCGCTCCAGGTCCCCGCTCCTCCCCGGAGCGCTCGCAGCATCCTCGCAATTGCAGCGCCCCGGTCAGACCTGCTGACCGGCTGCGCTGCAATATCTCTCTCAGCCGGAATGCGATTCGCGATGTGGGAGGCGCCCGCTCGCGATGCGCATCCCGGCTCCCGTACCTGACTCGTTCCCCGTCTGTCTTGTCCCGGCGCGCGCGGTCTCGCTCCTTAGGGCGCGCGCGCGCCGGGTCTCTGCAATTTAAAGGGCCACTGCGCCACTGATTGGCGCAGCAGGCTTAATCAGTGTGTTCACCTGTGCACTCCCTACTTATACCTCACTTCCCCTGCACTCCCTCGCCGGATCTTGTTGCCATTGTGCCAGTGAAAGCGTTTCCTTGTGTGTTCCTAGCCTGTGTTCCAGACCTCCTGCCGTTGCCCCTGACTACGATCCTTGCTGCCTGCCCTGACCTTCTGCTACGTCCAACCTTGCTCTTGTCTACTCCCTTGTACCGCGCCTATCTTCAGCAGTCAGAGAGGTTGAGCCGTTGCTGGTGGATACGACCTGGTTGCTACCGCCGCTGCAAGACCATCCCGCTTTGCGGCGGGCTCTGGTGAATACCAGTAGCAACTTAGAACCGGTCCACCAACACGGTCCACGCCAATCCCTCTCTGGCACAGAGGATCCACCTCCAGCCAGCCGAATCGTGACAGATGTACATATGCGGTATGCACTTATGAGGGCAGAAAAATGCGCTACAGTAACCTTAAAAAAAACGTTTTTTTGTAAAACACCAGCAGTACACAACAATGCTGTAGCCAAAAAAAAGCTGTGTACTAAACACAAAATTGCAGTCTGTCAAGGACTATTAGGAATGGACTGCTGTGTATTATACCGTCTACAGACTAGTATAACTAGCAGACGATTTTTGGTGGAACAAAGACACAGAATTGCACTGAAAAATTATTCCTTCCTCCTCTGCTAGGGTTTCTGAAGTTGAGGCAGCTTGTTGAGGCAACACACAGCTATCTGCCCCTCTCTGAATTACTATGCCAAAGAAAGTGACTGGGAGGTTAATGCCTGCAGCTGCAGTAAAAATCCTTTTCAGTGAAAAAAAAACAATGCTCTCCGACCACCAGAATTCTGATGTGACTAGGAGGATGTTAAACACTGTTGAACTGCACTTTTCTCTGCTGTAACACACACAGGCTCTGCGTCCTATGATCCTTCTGCAGTGTATTGTAATGAAGATGAAAAGCCTGAATTATGGCTGCCGATTATATAGGGCTGTGACATCACAGAGGTGACTGGCTGCTGATAGGCTGCATCCTGCATGGGATTCAGGGTCATCCTGCCTACTTCCCTTCCCGCCTTGCCTTCCCAGCATTCCTTGCCCCATGTACTGACATGTGGATCTGCCATTTTAGATGCCCTGGAGCCTGCACCGCAGTAAATGGAGTTTAATGAAGCAATTCGCGCAATAGAATGGCAGCGATATTCACATTCGTTGTGAATTGAATATCTCCTGAAATTCATAACAAATTCGGGTTCGTCAACTTCAATTCGCTCATCTCTAGTTACAATGCACTGGCAATTGGCTATTGTTTTATGTATTGGTACTAGCTATTATCATATACTGACTACAGTGGGGATCAAAAGTTTGGGTACCCCAGGTTAAATTTGTATTAATGTGTATAAAGAAGCCAAGGAAAGATGGAAAAATCTCCAAAAGGCATCAAATTACAGATTAGACATTCTTATAGTATGTCAACAAAAGTTAGATTTTATTTCCATCATTTACACTTTCAAAATAACAGAAAACAAAAAAATGGTGTCTGCAAAAGTTTGGGCACCCTGCAGAGTTAATATCTTGTACTGCCCCCTTTTGGCAAGTATCACAGCTTGTAAATACTTTTTGCAGCCAGCCAAGATTCTTTCAATTCTTGTTTGAGGTATCTTTGCCCATTCTTCCTTACAAAAGTCTTTCAGTTCTTTAAGATTTCTGTCTGTCACGCACTGCTCTTTTAAGGTCTATCCATAGATTTTCAATTATGTTGAGGTCAGGAGATTGTGAAGGCCATGGCAAAACCTTCAGTTTACGCCTCTTGATGTAATCCCCTGTGGATTTCGAGGTGTGTTTAGGATCATTATCCATTTGTAGAAGCCATCCTCTCTTTAACTTCAGCTTTTTCACAGATGACATCAAGTTAGCATCCAAAATTTTATTGAATCAATTTATCCTTCTACTCGTGAGATGTTCCCTGTGCCACTGACTGCAATACAACCCCAAAGCATGATTGATCCACCCCCATGCTTAACAGTTGGACAGAGGTTATTTTCATTAAATTTTGTTCCCCTTCTTCTCCAAACGTACCTTTGCTCATTTCGGCCAAAAAGTTCAATTTTTACCTCATCGGTCCACAGAACTTGTTTCCCAAATGCATCAGGCTTGTCTATATGTTCATTTGGAAAGTTCAAACGCTGATTTTTGTGGTGAGGACATAGAAGAGGTTTTCTTCTGATGACTCTTCTATGAAGACCATATTTGCACAAGTATTTCTTTATAGTGTAATAGTGTACCACAACTCCAGTGTCTGCCAGATCTTTCTGGAGGGATTGTGCAGTCAAACCTGGGTTTTGAATTGTTTTTCTCACAATCCTGCGAGCTGTTCTGACTGATATTTTTCTTGATCTTCCAGATCTTGCTTTAACTTCCACTGTTCCTGATGACTGCCATTTCTTAATTACATTCTGAACAGAGGATATTGACATCTGAAAAGTTTTGCTATCTTCTTATAGCCTTCTCCAGCTTTGTGAGTGTCAACTATTTTCAGTTTCAGATTTCTAGACAACTGCTTAGAAGAACCCATGGTGCTGATTGTTGGGGCAAGGTCAGATGAGTCTGGGCAGATTAAAACCTTTGAGATTGACATCACCGGGTCTTCCCAGATGATGATTGAGAACAATCCATGACACTGGCAGGTCTCAGCTTTGCAAAGGGGGCAGTGCATGCTATAGATTCTGCAGGGTGCCCAAACTTTTGCAGACGCCATTTTTTAGTTTTCTGTTATTTTGAAAGTGTGAATGATGGAAATTAAATCTAACTTTTGTTGACATATTATAGGAATGTCTAATCTGTAATTTAATGCCTTTTGGAGTTTTTTTTCCATCTTTCCTTGGCTTCTTTATGCACATTAATACAAATTTTTACCTGGGGTGCCCAAACTTTTGATCCTCACTGTATGTGCACCGTGTATATTTATGGCTCCTAATACTCTATGCAAATTCTTGTGCTTATCATGGTATGTAAATATATTGAATTTGTTTATGTATTGATAGTCTGGATACAAACATTATAATTTATTTAATAATTATTGGGCTTTGCACATATTCTTCTATTTGTATATATGGGAGGAATTGATATAGAAAAAAATGGAAAAACTGAACAATTTTATGAAAAATAACTTTTATTTCCTGAATGCAAAATACCCCCCTCCCCTAGGTAATAGCTAATGAGACCTCTAACATAATTGTTAATCACTTTATTTGCCAAAAATGGCTCATCATCCCCCGCAAAAATTTTATATTAGCTACTAGATGTCTCACTTTCCTGCAACCTGCTGTCCGCTGCCTGTTGTTAGGCTTAGTCTGTCTCTAGTAACAGAGACACTAAAAAAGAATACAGAAAATGGGAGCTGGGCATAGCTTGTGCTATGTACAGGAGAGCCTTCTCCAGAGAATCCACACAGTGAATGAAAGGTAAATCAAGAGTAGCTGCCCCTTCTGTTCTTATTACTGTATATACAGTTTTGCCTCCTGAATGTATTTCCCCCCCCCCTTACTTTAGCTTGTCCTCGTCATTAGCAGTTCAGTGCTTAAAGGGGTTCTCCGGTGCTTGCACATCTTTTCCCCTATACAAAGGATAGGGCATAAGATGCCTGATCGTGGGAGTCCTGCCACTGGGGACCCCCGGGATCTTGCACGCGGCACCCCATTTGTAATCAATCTCCGGAGCGTGTTCGCTCCGGGTCTGATTACAGGCAACCACCGGGCCGGCGACGTGTGACGTCACGCCTCCGCCTCCGTGTGACGTTACGCTCCGCCCCTCAATGCAAGCCTACGGGAGGGGGCGTGACAGCTACCACGCCCCTTCCCGTAGGCTTGCATTTAGGGGCGGAGGCGTGACGTCACACAGGGGTGGAGGTGTGATGTCACATGCCGCCCGCCCTGTGGTCGCCGGTAATCAGACCCGGAGTGAACACGCTCCGGGGACTGATTACAAACATGGTGCACCGTGCAAGATCACGGGGGTCCCCAGCGGCGGGACTCCCGCGATCAGGCATCTTATCCCTTATCCTTTGAATAGGGGAAAAGGTGTGTAAGCACCGGAGAACCCCTTTAATGTTATATGGATTTTTCACACATACTTAATCCATTGTGGATTTGAGGCAGCAGATTTATATAAACAAATAGCTGAAATCTGCAGCATGAAATCCGTAGTGCATTATGTGCATGTGAATGTAACCCCTTTTTTTTCTCTCTTTTTTTCTTTTTTTTTTTCTCACATAGCAGCTTGCAAAGCCAGTGCATCTCAGTAAGCAAACTCTTTCCACATGCCATCTATACAGTGGGGGAACAATTATTTTGTCTGCCACCAATTGCACAAGTTCTCCCACAAAAAAACGAGAGAGGCATAATGAGAAAACTAAATCCAAAAAATCACCTTGTCTGATTTTTAAAGAATGTATTTGCCAATTATGGTGGAAAAATAAGTATTTGGTCAATAACAAAAGTTCATCTCAATACTTTGTTATATACCCTTTTTTGGCAATGACAAACGTTTTCTGTATTCACAAGGTTTTTACACACTGTTGCTGGTATTTTGGCCCATTCCTCCATGTAGATCTCCTCTAGAGCAGTGATGTTTTGGGGCTGTCGCTGGGCACCAAAGACTTTCAACTCCCTCCAAAAGTTTTCTACGGGGTTGAGATCTGGAGACTGGCTAGGCCACTCGAGGATCTTGAAATGCTTCTTACAAAGCCACTCATTTGTTGTCCAGGTGGTGTGTTTGCGATCATTGTCATGCTTAAACACCCAGTCACGTTTAATCTTCAATGCCCTTGCTGATGGAAGGAGGTTTTCACTCAAAATCTCACAATACATGGCCCCATAAATTTTTTTTTCCTTTACATGGATCAGTCGTCCTGGTTCCTTTGCTGAAAAACAGCCCCCAAAGCATGATGTTTCCATCTCCATGCTTCACAGTAAGCCTTGTGTTCTTTGGATGCAAATCAGTATTCTTTCTCCTTCAAATACGACAAGCTGAGTTTTCACCAAAAAGTTCTACTTTTGGTTTCAGACCATATGACATTTTCCCAATCCTTTTCTGGATCATCAAAATGCTCTCTAGCAAACTTCAAACAGGCCCAGACATGTACTGGCTTAAGCAGGGGGACACGCCTGGAACTGCATGATTTGAGTCCCTTGTGGCATAGTGTGTTACTGATGCTAGCCTTTGTTACTTTGGTCCCAAGTGGAGGACAGAGGAGACTCTTTAGGAAGAAGTTACATGTCTGCGAGAGCCAGAAATCCTGCTTGTTTGTAGGTTACCAAATACTTATTTTACCAAGGAATTTACCAATTAATTCATTAGAAATCCTACAATGTGATTTCCTGTATTCTTTCCCCCCATTCTGTCTCTCATAGTTATACCTATGATGAAAATTACAAGCCTCTCTCATCTTTTTAAGTGGGAGAACTTGCACATTTGGTGGCTGACTAAATCATTTTCCCCCCACTGTAGTAGTGTATTGTAAATCATCCCCAGCACAGTGCAGCCTGTTCAGTCCAGAACTATGTTGGGGCATAGTAGTTTGGGGTAGTTGCTCTGCTTTGATTGGCCAGACAACATAGGGAAAGGAAGTTCTATAAGTATACTACTGGTTAACAGTCTAGCTCTGGTTCCTCCTTCAAAAATGTAGAGAGTAAGAAAGAGCTGTGCACCATGGAGGGGACTCTTTAGGGCTGAATAACAGTAGTGAGCACACTAAAATCAACCTTGTCTTGGTAGAATTCCAAAAATTTAGAATTCATGAATGAGGACTATTACCAAGGCTAAATTCACGCCATCTTTGTGTACTTGCTGAAAAAAATCTCCAGGACATTTTAACCCCAAGGCTGGGTTCACATGCACAATATTTTATTAAATGGGTACTCTCATTAAAACTAATTGTTGCTATTGCACTCCTTATGGTAAATAAAAAATATTTTCTATGTTTTATTTGTGTTTAAAAAAGCTGCACAAACTGCACAGATAATGCTGAGGGGTGTGTGCAGCCTTATCCAATCATAGCTCATCTCACACACTGAACTTCTTTAGGCTGTGTGTAGCAGAGTGAGGGAGGAAGTTCTCACCTATATGGCTTCAGATGATGTCACAGCCTGCTGGGTAACGCCCCTTCCCAGTCTGTGAATCTGACTGAGCAGAAAATACAGAGCAATATCAAGGTTGAAAACTAACAAATAATAAAAATAAAGGCAGGGATGGGGGCAGTGAACTGGGAGGATTCTAAAATTTAAAAAGTTAATTAGAGGTACTCTTTAAGTAATTTTAGCCAAAATTAGGATTGGAAGTGACACAGAGAAAAACTATAATGGAAAGACTAGCAATATTTTCTGTGATGGTTCCACTTCTGGTTTTGCCTAAAAATACGGACCAAATATTGTGTGTGAATCCAGCCTAACCGTGTTAAAAGTATAGTCAATTTGCATTCCCCAAAGTATATAAAATAAAAAGTATATACCACGGTAAACAAAATTTGTAGCAATGGCAAACATACACTATTGTATAGATATTGCTGATGACCTTGTAGTTTAGTGAGAATTTTAGTAAATGTAGCTGTGGAATGTGACAATGACGTTTTAACCTACATAAAGTAAAAAAAAAAAACAGACAGAATTGACTGCCAATGATTACTTGGATTTTATTCCTAAATAAAATGTGTTTCTATATTTATGTCAAAATGAAGTTTCTGTTATATTAAAATGAATGGCTCTACCACTCCATTCTACTATCTGTGTTTCTGTATTGTAAAATATTGCATTCAGCACACTTGCATTTAAGAGTGCCATACTCTGACATGGGTAGCTTCAGCTATTGTAAGAGTCAGGTTGATTATGAAAACACACATCAAGAACAACTCTCATGCCTGCTTATGTCAAAAGCATATATACTTTTCCCAGTAACTTATGTAAATTAAGTTTGTAATCTTGCAGAGCCGGCTCATTGAAATCCCAAACTGCATTAGCCCCTAAGGCAACGTTAGAAAAATGCCCTCCTGTTCCCAAGAAATGACCACGCGTACCAGAAAATTTTACATTACAATTTACTTTATACTTCTTAGGCTGCACTCACATTATAATTTTTGCATCCTTCTAGTTCATAAAAAAATCATATAGTATCCATTAAATTCTATTGACAAATCAAATCCGCATTTGCACATTCGCACATTTTGGTGGAAAATTGTGGTTTACCTGATTATTGATGATACCTGTCAAGTCTGGCAGGGATAAGGGCGGCCTTTTCGGGGTGCCTACCTGCTTAATAGGATGGCTCCAACCACAGTGCCAGTCCCTATTCCAGTTAGGCATAGCAAAGTCACATACAATAAAACATACACTGTATAAACATCAGGGAGCCGGTCAGGACACAATAGATTAACAGGCACAAGGCAAGGAGCAAAAAAACAAAACACAGGTAATGAACAACCTGACACAAGAAAGGTCTAACTGGCAGTCAAAAAATATAGCCTACCTGAGAAGAGTGTGGAGGCCGCATGTTGTCTAAGCCCCCTTATTGGCCCAGGAAAAGTCACATGAACAAAGGATGCATCAGCCGAATACAAGAGGAATTAATGCTTCTGCCACAACCAGATACACCTACAGTCATGACCGTAAATGTTGGCACCCCTGAAATTTTTCAAGAAAATGAAATATTTCTCACAGAAAACGATTGCAGTAACACATGTTTTGCTATACACTTGTTTATTCCCTTTGTGTGTATTGGAACTAAAACAAAAAAGGAAGGAAAAAAAGCAAATTGGACATAATGTCACACCAAACTCCAAAAATGGGCTGGACAAAATTATTGGCACCCGTAACGTAATATTTGGTTGCACACCGTTTGGAAATAATAACTGAAATCAATCGCCTCCTATAACCATCAATAAGCTTCTTACACCTCTCAGCCGGAATGTTGGACCACTATTCCTTTGCAAACTGCTCCAGGTCTCTCTTATTTGAAGGGCCACTTTTCACAACAGCAATTTTAAGATCTCTCCAGAGGTTTTCAATGGGATTTAGGTCTGGACTCATTGCTGGCCACTTCAGAACTCTCCAGCGCTTTTTTGCCATCCATTTATGGGTGCTTTTTGACATATGCTTTGGGTCATTGTCCTTCTGGAAGACACAAGATCTCGGACGCAAACCCAGCTTTCTGACTGCGCACTGTGGACAAAGGCAAATCTAGATCACAGGAGATGAACTTGTAACCTTGAGATTGTTGATATTTTTCCACAATTTTTGTTCTCAAGTCCTCAGACAGTTCTCTTCTCCTCTTTCTGTTGCCCATCCTTAGTGTGGCACACACAGCCACACAATCTAAAGACTAAGTGAACTTCTCTTCTTTTTATCTGCTTTCAGGTGTGATTTTTATATTGTCCACACCTGTTACTTGCCCCAGGTGAGTTTAATGGAGCATCATATGCTTGAAACAATCTTATTTATCCACAAATTTGGAAGGGTGCCAATAATTTTGGCCAGCCCAAGTTTGGTGTGACATTATGTCCAATTAGCATTTTTTCCTTCCTATTTTGGTTTAGTTACAATACACACAAAGGGAATAAACATGTGTTACTGCAATCCCTTTTCTGTGAGAAATACTTTGTTTTCTTAAAAAAAATGTCAGGGGTGCCAACATTTAAGGCCATGACTGTATTACAATGTTTCTTCAAATTTGTGCTTCCTACAAATTTGGTTTGTAAACTTGCAGAGCCAAAATGATGGTTACCTCTATGTTTGCATGTAATTGTTCCCATTTTCTTTCCTTGTTTTTGTAACGGAGCTGGATGTGGATCCTCTACCTGTGTGGCTGATGACTCGGACCATATCGGGGAGCAGAGTCTAAGGTGCTGTTGGTCTTAACCAGAGCCAGCCGCTAGTCAGGATGGGCTTGCTGAGGCAGGCAACACCCAGATCACTACCCCCGATACGGCTGGACCACACAGGTTACTGGGCAAGGCGAGGTACCGAAGGAAGAAGCAGTGGCATAGTCAACGTAGCAGAAGGTCAAGGCTGGCGGCAAAGGTTCTTGTCAAAAAATTTAGCAGGAAGGTCTGGATACACGGGTATGGCAAAACCGGCATTGGAAACGCTTTCTCTCAGGCAATAGGCACTGAAGATCCGGCAGACAAGTCTGGGAGGGGCAAACAACTTATAATGTTGTGTCAGGTGTATTCACTAATTATGGGCATACTGGCCCTTTAAATTTCAGAGCTCCAGCACGCGCGCACTCTAAGGGATGGCGACGCCCATGCAGGAGCTGAGAGACAGAAGGAGCAGAGTGAGGTAAGAGATAGGACAGGATTCGCATGCGGGTACCTCCCGCGATGCGAATCCTGGCCCCGGGACACAGGGGACACAGGGACACTGCGCTCACGGCCGGAGCTTGCGACCGGAGCTCAGTGTGTAACTGTACCCCACCTTTGGTCTCCCCTTCCTTTTACGGCTCAAGAATCTTTTGAGAAGATTCTGATCTAGGTTGTTATCCTGTGGTTCACAAGAACTCTTCTCTGGTCAGAATCCCTCCCAATCTACAAGAAAGAAACATTTTCCTCTGAGTTTGGAGTCCAGAATTTCCTTGACAGATAATACATCCGAGGTACCCGAGATGGGAGTAGGAAGAATGTCCTTTTTAGAGAAGCGGTTATGGGTGGCGGGTTTCAAGAGGGAGACATGAAAAGAATTTGGGATCCGAAGGGAGGAAGGCAGATGAAGAGAATAAGCCACTGGATTTAGACGTTTTTCTTGACCTTGAAAGGACCCAAATAGCGGGGACCCAGTTTGTAACAGGGTACTCTGAAGCAGATATATTAAGATGACAACCACACCTTGTCCCCCGGTGAGTATTCAGGAGGAGGGCGCCTTTTCTTGTCCCCTTGAGATTTCATACGGGTCATGGCACGAAGAAGTGAGAGACGAGTCTTCTTCCAGATGGAGGTGAAGTTCCCTACTAGTTCATCTGCCATAGGGACACCGGAGGGAGAAGACAAGGGCAAAGGTGGACGAGGATGAAGTCCATAGACCACAAAGAAGGGTGAAGTTCCCATGTATTCGGTATCGCTATGGTTGTAAGAAAACAAAGCCCAGGGTAGTAGTTCGGCCCAGTCGTCTTGGCGGGCAGAAACAAAGTGGCGAAGGTAATCTCCCAAGATCTGGTTCACCCTCTCAACTTGACCATTTGATTGGGGATGATAGGCAGAGGAGAAATCCAACTTAACTTGAAGATCTGAGCAGAGTGCCCTCCAGAATTTGGCAACGAACTGGACTCCCTGTTCAGAGACAATATGTGTTGGTAATCCATGAAGACGGAAGATATGGGAAAGGAACAGTTTAGCTAGTTGAGGTGCAGATAGTAAACCAGGCAAGGGCACAAAATGAGCCATCTTAGAAAATCGATTCACAACAACCCAGATGACAGTATTGCCGCTAGAAGAAGGAAGGTCAATAATGAAGTCCATTGCAATGTTAGTCCAGGGCAGGTCAGGGACAGGCAGGGGATGTAGAAGACCAGCAGGCTTGGCACTTGGTGTTTTGTCCTGGGCACAGACTGAACAGGAACGAACAAAGTCAATGACATCCCGTTTCAGAGTGGGCCACCAATACTATCAGGAAATTAGTTGCAAAGATTTACGGATACCGGCATGAACAGCCAACAGAAAGGAATAACCCCGTCTCAAGAGTCTCAGACGAGGAGATACGAAAGTCTTCCCAGGGAGCAGATGCTGAAGACTTGCTGGTGCAGCAGAAATAAGACGATCAGGAGGAACAATATGCTGAAGATGTAATTCCAGGTCTTGTACCTCAGAAGATCTAGATAAAGTGTCAACCCAAAAATTCTTCTCTGCAGGACGGAAATGGATAAAAAAGTTAAACCTGGAGAAGAACAGGGACCAGCGAGCCTGTGAAGGGTTGAGACGATGGGCTGGCTGAAGATAGAGCAAGTTCTTGAGATCCGTATAGATGGTTATTGGATGCACAGAGCTCTCTAAGAGATGTCGCCATTCTTCCAAGGCCAGCTTAATAGCCAGGAGCTCATGACCTCCTATAGTATAATTTCTCTCCGCTGGAGAGAAGGTCTTAGAGAAGAATCTGCAAGTCACATACCTTCCCTTGGAAGATCTTTGCGTCAAGACTGCTCCTGCACCAACTGAAGATGCATCCACCTCTAAAGTAAATGGCTTGTCCAGATCAGGTCCTGACAACACCGGAGCAGAAGCGAAGGCAGACTTCGTGTTTGAATGCTTCTTTGGCCTCTGGAATCCTGACTTTCGGATTGGCAGTCTTTTTGGTAAGAGATAAGATGGGGGCAACCAAGGGGGAAAAGTGAGGAATAAACTGCCGATAATAATTGGCAAAGCCAAGGAAGCGCTGAATTGCTTTCAGACCAGTAGGTTGAGGTCACTCCAGTACAGCGGATAATTTGTTAGGATCCATTTGTAGTCCTTGACTGGTAACAATATACCCCAAAAACGGAAGACTGTTTTTTTGAATTGATTGTCTCGGAGATGCTGTAAAACTTGACGGAGATGGAGACGATGAGTGTGGAGATTGGGCGAATAGATGAGAATGTCATCCAAATAAACAATTACACGGGAGTAGAGAAGGTCCCTAAAAATATCATTAACAAACTCCTGGAAGACTGCTGGAGCATTACATAGACCGAATGGCATTACAAGGTACTCAAAATGTCGGTCTCGGGTATTAAATGCAGTCTTCCACTCGTCCCCTTCTCTAATACGAATCAAGTTATAGGCACCACGAAGATCCAGTTTGGAGAAAATCCTGGCACCTCGCAGACGATCAAACAACTCCGAGATTAAAGGAAGGGGATAACATTTTTTAACTGTAATTTTATTGAGTCCTCGGTAGTCGATGCAAGGACGCAATGACCCATCTTTTTTTCGACGAAGAAGAACCCGGCTCCGGCAGGAGAAGAGGATCTCCTGATAAATCCCTTCTGAAGGTTCTCCTGGATGTAGGTTGACATAGGCTGGTTTTCAGGAACAGACAAGGGGTAGATTCGGCCCCTGGGAGGTGTGGCGCCAGGCATTAAATCAATGGGACATTCGTATGGACGATGTGGAGGCAAAACTTCAGCTTGCTTTTCACTGAAGACATCAGCAAAGTCCTGGAGGAATGAAGGTAAACCGGGCAGAGGACTAGACGATGATTTCAACTTGGACACACGTATATGAATACAGTGGTTGTTGCAGTACGGATCCCAGCGAAGAACTTTTTTCCAATCCAGCTGTGACACATGAAGCTGGAAGAAGTACAGTGTGGGAGTACGTAGAAGGACAAATTCTCCTTCTGCAGGAACCCGATCTGCATCGACAGGGGTTCTGTGCGATATAGCACGGTCCAGTCTTTCTCTATTGACCATAGAGATGTACAGTGGTTTTAAGAGGCGAGACACTGACAGATGATACCTATGCACTAGGGAGGCATCAATAAAGTTCCCAGCTGAGCCAGAGTCCAGGAAAGCCAGAGCGGAGATGATCTCTTTAGAGGGAAGATGAAGCTGGACCGTCAAATTTAAGCGTGGAGAGGTGGAATTCACACCTAGGGAGGCCTCTCCCAGGAACCCTAGGTGCGAGTATTTCCCTGTGGCTGTGGACGTAGAGGACAATCTTTAAGAAAGTGGTCTGCACTGGCACAGTATAGGCATAGATTTTTGGTTCATCGGCGAGTCCTTTCCTGCAGGGTCAGGCGAGATTCCCTTTCTTGTCGTAGTTCCTCTTGTCGCTCAGAGAAACGGACATCAATCCGGGATGCCAATTGTATAAGTTCATTCAAGTTAGATGACAATTCCCGGGCAGCGAGGACATCCTTAATTTGGCTTGATAATCCTCTCTTGAAAGTAGCACAGAGAGCTTCATTATTCCAAGACAATTCCGACGTCAGGGTCCGGAACCGGATGGCGTACTCGCACACAGTGGAGTTGCCCTGAGAGTCTCAGCAAAGCCGTCTCAGTGGAGGAAGCTCGAGCAGGTTCTTCGAAATTCCATCAGGAACGCCTGGAGATTGGTAGTGATAGCATCACTGCGATCCAACAGCGGAGTTGCCGTGGCCAAGGCCCTTCCAGATAGGAGACTGATGATGAAGGCCACCTTTGCTCGTTCCGTGGAGAACTGGTCCGCCATGAGTTCAATGTACATGGAGCACTGCGTCACAAAACCACAACAGGACTTGGGATCCCCCTCAAACTTTTCTGGAAGCGACAAACTGAGTTTGGTCCTGGAGGAAACTGCAGCAGCGGGAGGCTGTACTGGAGCTGGAGGAGGCTGTGGCGGTTGCTGCTGAGCAGATAGCAACTGCTGCATCATGGCAGATAGCTGGTTCAGCTGCTGTGCCTGCAGGGCCAACTGCTGTGACTGAAGTGCCACGATAGAAGCGAGATTTGTGTTGTCAGGCAGAGGAACCCCAGTGGGATCCATTGTCGAATTTTACTGTAACGGAGCTGCATGTGGATCCTCTACCTGTGTGGCTGATGACTCGTACCGTATCGGGGAGCGGAGTCTAAGGTGCCACTGGTCTTCACCAGAGCCCACCGCAAGGCAGGATGGGCTTGCTGCGGCAGACGACATACAGGTTGCTACCCCTGATACAGCTCGACCACATAGGTTACTGGGCAAGGTGAGGTTCCGTAGGAAGAAGCAGTGGCGTAGTCAATGTAGCAGAAGGTAAAGGCAGGCGGCAAAGGTTCATAGTCCAAAAATGTAGCAGGAAGGTCTGGATGCACGGGTATGGCAAAACAGGCAATAGGAACGCTTTCTCTCAGGCAATAGGCACTGAAGATCCGGCAGGGAAGTGTGGGAGGTGCAAACAACTTATAATGTGGTGTAAGGTGTATTCACTAATCATGGGCGTACTGGCCCTTTAAATTTTAGAGCTCCGGCACGCGTGAGACAGAAGGAGCGGAGCGAGGTAAGAGACGGGCCGGGATTCGCATGCGGGCGCGTCCCGTGATGCAAATCCCCGCCCCGCCAGCGGGCAGGAACACAGGGACCCTGCGCTTACGGCCGCTGCTTACGGCCGGAGCACAGTGTGTAACAGTTTTTCTTAAGAAAATCTTACTTTGTATCTTTCCATATAAGTTGTATAATTTGGCAGATGACATTGAAACTGTACCGCTCTGAACCACTATTGATACTTTACCATCATCAGGACATTTCCTGATGCTTCTATGTATGCTTTCAAACTCACTCTTTTATGTACCTTGATCCTTGTTATACAATGTTTAATTGTATTGGTACAACTTACTATAATAAACTCCAATACAAATACAATATACAAAATGGATTTAACCCCTTAAGGACCCATGACGTGTATACACACCTCTCCTTTCATGGTGTCTGTAGTTTGCAATTGATGAAGTCTCTCTGCAGCAGGCTCTATCAATTGAGTGCAGAGCACATAGATCAATACAGTTCAATAGAACTGCATTGATCTATATGAGGAATCTAATAATTTCACATAAAAGTCCTCTAAGGGGACTAATAACATATACAATAAAGGTTATATACATATACAATCTAGTAAAGATTTAACACACATATACAATCTAGTAAAGGTTTAACACACATATATTAACCCCTTTCATATTAAAAGTTTAAATTACCCTCCTTTTCCCAGGAGATCATAATAAAATTAAACATATGTGGAATCAACCCGTATGGAATTTTCTGAACGACTAAAATATGAAATTATTTATGGTGAATGGTGTAAATGTTAGATAAGATAATGCAATATTGCTTCTATTTTTAATTTCACCTCATAAATATTTTTTTTTAATTTTGTTTCGGAGCATAAGTTATGGAAAAATAAAGCAAGTCATTAAAAAGCACAATTGGTCTATCAAAAACAAGCTTTCATATGAGTGTGTAGATGAAAAAATAAAAGAGAAATGGCTATTAAAGGGCGAGGAGGAAAAACAGTGCAAAAAGGAGAATTGGCAAGGTCCTTAAGGGGGTTTAATTGTATCCAATTTTTTTAACATTACTTCATATGTAAGTTGTATTAATACGTATTGCCAAATGTTTCCATCCGTTTTATCCAAACAGGTTTTTATTTCTGCATCTGTGCCGTAGCCTTGGAAACATAAAAACACACAATAAAAAAATAAAAAAACCAGACAAAAACATATGAAAACATACTAACATATATCTGACATATATGATTTTTCAAAAATTATTATTTCTTCTTAAGCATGTGACATATGATTTTATGCCATCCATTTTATGTGTAGGTTTGAAGGATGCAAAAATAGGGATTTGTATGTGACCTAAGACAGATTAGCATGGTCATAATTCCAAAGAAGCTTTAAAAACAGTTGCATCCTAAAAAACTCTAATTAAAATAATATACAACCTACTAGGTGCCCTTGACATCCAGCAATGTATATGATGTCTGAGCACTGGGAGTCCTTGGTAACTTGCATTTACCCAGTTACTGATTTGCCCAAATCACTGGTCGCCCATGATTGATGATTGTTAGGATTCGGCAGGCTGGATGTGGATCCTCTGTGTCAGCGAGGGATTGGCGTGGATCGTGTCGGTGGACCGGTTCTAGGTTGCTACTGGTATTCACCAGAGCCCGCCGCAAAGCGGGATGGTCTTGCTGCGGCGGTAGCAACCAGGTCGTATCCACCGGCAATGGCTCAACCTTGCTGACTGCTGAGAAGGCGTGGGACAGAAGGACTAGACAGAGGCAAGGTCAGACGTAGCAGAAGGTCGGGGCAGGCGGCAAGATTCGTAGTCAATGGAGATAGCAAGAGGTCAGGAACACTGGTAAGGCAAACACTGAAAATTCTTTCACAAGGCACAAGGGCAACAAGATCCGGCAAGGAAGGGAAGGGGAAGTGAGGATATATAGGGAAGTGCACAGGTGGAAGTAATCAGACTGATTGGGCCAGGCACCAATCATTGGTGCACTGGCCCTTTAAATCTTAGAGAGCTGGCGCGCGTGCGCCCTAAGAAGCGGAGCCGCGTGCGCCAGGACGTGACAGCCGGGGACCGGGACTGGTAAGTGACTTGGGATGCGATTCACGAGGGGGCGCGTCCCGCTATGCGAATCGCATCCCCGCCGGCAGTGTCAGTGCAGCGCTCCCGGTCAGCGGGTCTGACCCGGGCGCTGCAGAGAGAGGAATGCCGCGAGCGCTCCGGGGAGGAGCAGGGACCCGGAGCGCTCGGCGTAACAGTACCCCCCCCTTAGGTCTCCCCCTCTTTTTGTCCGGTTGTCCTTTCACATGGGATGAGGACATTGGGAGCGATTCTAGAGTTTCCTTCTGGAAGACAGAGAAGTCCTGGGTAAACTCGTCAAAGGCAGGCAGTCCAGAAGAAGTGGGAATGGGGAGGGGGGGCAGAGGGTAAAGCTTGGCACGGGGCAGAGTGTTACCAGGACGGGGGCTATGAGGAGGCAAAATCTCTGCTTGTTTATTGTAGAAAACCTCGGCATAGTCCTGATAGGCCTTGGGGAGACCAGGTATAGGAGGAGACACTGAGGTTTGACTGTCATTTTTTGTGGCAAGAAGCACCCCAGCTCTTGATCTCCCCGGTGGTCCAGTCAAGGGTAGGAGAGTGGCGTTGGAGCCATGGTAGACCGAGGAGGACTTCAGAGGTGCAGTTGGGCAAAACAAAGAGCAAAATTTTTTCGTGATGCAGTCCAATGCTCATGAGCAGGGGTTCTGTGCGGTAACGCACAGTGCAGTCCAATTTTACTCCGTTGACCGAGGAAATGTAGAGCGGCTTGGCGAGACGGGTCACAGGGATGTTGAACTTATTAACAAAAGAGGCCAAAATGAAACTTCCCAAAGAACCAGAGTCCAAGAAGGCCACAGCTGAGAAGGAGGAGTTGGCAGAAGGAGAAATCCGCACGGGCACAGTGAGACGTGGAGAAGCAGACTTCATACCAAGAGACGCCACTCCCACGTGAGCTGGGTGCGTGCGTGCGTTTCCCAGACATGGAGGACGAATAGGGCAATCCACCAAGAAATGTTCGGTACTAGCGCAGTACAGACATAAATTTTTATCTCTGCGGCGAGTCCTCTCTTCATGGGTCAGGCGAGACCAATCCACTTGCATAAGGCACAGGGGTAGATTGCAAAGGATACTGTGAGAGAGGTGCCCAGAGATCAAGGTATTTTTCCTGGCGGAGCTCCAGGTGTCTTTCAGAAAAACGCATGTCAATGCGGGTGGCCAAATGGATAAGTTCATGCAGGTTGGCAGGAATTTCTCGTGCGGCCAGCACATCCTTGATGTTACTGGATAGGCCTTTTTTAAAGGTCGCGCAGAGGGCCTCGTTGTTCCAAGATAATTCAGAGGCGAGGGTACGAAATTGGATGGCGTATTTGTCTACAGAATAATTTCCCCGGACCAGGTTCAGCAAGGCAGTTTCGGCAGAAGAAGCTCGGGCTGGTTCCTCGAAGACACTACGAACCTCAGCGAAGAAGGACTGTACAGTGGCGGTGACAGGATCATTGCGGTCCCAGAGCGGTGTGGCCCATGACAGGGCCTGCAGAGAGAGGAACGCCGCGAGCGCTCTGGGGAGGAGCAGGGACCCGGAGCGCTCGGCGTAACAGTACCCTCCCCCTTAGGTCTCCCCCTCTTTTTGGCCGGTTGTCCTTTCACATGGGATGAGGACATTGGGAGCGATTCTAGAGTTTCCTTCTGGAAGACAGAGAAGTCCTGGGTAAACTCGTCAAAGGCAGGCAGTCCAGAAGAAGTGGGAATGGGGAGGGGGGGGCAGAGGGTAAAGCTTGGCACGGGGCAGAGTGTTACCAGGACGGGGGCTATGAGGAGGCAAAATCTCTGCTCGTTTATTGTAGAAAACCTCGGCATAGTCCTGATAGGCCTTGGGGAGACCAGGTATAGGAGGAGACACTGAGGTTTGACTGACGGGACTGGGAGCCGACGTGAGGCATTTTTTGTGGCAAGAAGCACCCCAGCTCTTGATCTCCCCGGTGGTCCAGTCAAGGGTAGGAGAGTGGCGTTGGAGCCATGGTAGACCGAGGAGGACTTCAGAGGTGCAGTTGGGCAAAACAAAAAGTAAAATTTTTTGTGATGCAGTCCAATGCTCATGAGCAGGGGTTCTGTGCGGTAACGCACAGTGCAGTCCAATTTTACTCCGTTGACCGAGGAAATGTAGAGCGGCTTGGCGAGACGGGTCACAGGGATGTTGAACTTATTAACAAAAGAGGCCAAAATGAAATTTCCCGCAGAACCAGAGTCCAAGAAGGCCACAGCTGAGAAGGAGGAGTTGGCAGAAGGAGAAATCCGCACGGGCACAGTGAGACGTGGAGAAGCAGACTTCATACCAAGAGACGCCACTTCCACGTGAGCTGGGTGCATGCGTGCGTTTCCCAGACATGGAGGACGAATAGGGCAATCCACCAAGAAATGTTCGGTACTAGCGCAGTACAGACATAAATTTTTATCTCTGCGGCGAGTCCTCTCTTCATGGGTCAGGCGAGACCAATCCACTTGCATAGCCTCCTCGGCGGAAGGCACAGAGGTAGATTGCAAAGGATACTGTGAGAGAGGTGCCCAGAGATCAAGGTATTTTTCCTGACGGAGCTTCTGGTGTCTTTCAGAAAAACGCATGTCAATGCGGGTGGCCAAATGGATAAGTTCATGCAGGTTGGCAGGAATTTCTCGTGCGGCCAGCACATCCTTGATGTTACTGGATAGGCCTTTTTTAAAGGTCGCGCAGAGGGCCTCGTTGTTCCAAGATAATTCAGAGGCGAGGGTATGAAATTGGATGGCGTATTCGTCTACAGAAGAATTTCCTCGGACCAGGTTCAGCAAGGCAGTTTCGGCAGAAGGAGCTCGGGCTGGTTCCTCGAAGACACTACGAACCTCAGCGAAGAAGGACTGTACAGTGGCGGTGACAGGATCATTGCGGTCCCAGAGCGGTGTGGCCCATGACAGGGCCTTCCCAGACAGGAGACTAACCACGAAAGCCACCTTCGACCGTTCTGTAGGAAATTGGTCCAACAACATCTCCAAATGTAGGGAACATTGTGACAGGAAACCACGGCAAAGTCTAGAGTCCCCATCAAATTTGTCCGGCAGGGACAAGCGGAGGCCAAGAGCGGGCACTCGCTGCGGAGGAGGTGCAGGAGCTGGCGGAGGAGATGGTTGCTGCTGTAACTGTGGCAGAAGTTGCTGTGGCATGGCGGTCAACTGTGACAGCTGCTGTCCTTGTTGGGCGAACTGTTGTCCAAGTTGCTCTATCTGTTGAGACTGCTGGGCGACCACCGTGGTAAGGTCAGCGAAAACTGGCAGCGGGACCTCAGCGGGATCCATGGCCGGATCTACTGTTAGGATTCGGCAGGCTGGATGTGGATCCTCTGTGTCAGCGAGGGATTGGCGTGGATCGTGTCAGTGGACCGGTTCTAGGTTTCTACTGGTATTCACCAGAGCCCGCCGCAAAGCGGGATGGTCTTGCTACGGCGGTAGCAACCAGGTCGTATCCATCGGCAACGGCTCAACCTCGCTGACTGCTGAGAAGGCGTGGGACAGAAGGACAAGACAGAGGCAAGGTCAGATGTAGCAGAAGGTCGGGGCAGGCGGCAAGATTCGTAGTCAATGGAGATAGCAAGAGGTCAGGAACACTGGTAAGGCAAACACTGAAAACGCTTTCACAAGGCACAAGGGCAACAAGATCCGGCAAGGAAGGGAAGGGGAAGTGAGGTTATATAGGGAAGTGCACAGGTGGAAGTAATCAGACTGATTGGGCCAGACACCAATCATTGGTGCACTGGCCCTTTAAATCTTAGAGAGCTGGCGTGCGCGCGCTCTAAGGAGCAGAGCCGCGTGTGCCAGGACGTGACAGCCGGGGACCGGGATAGGTGAGTGACTTGGGATACGATTCGCGAGCGGGCACGTCCCGCTATGCGAATCACATCCCCGCCGGCAGTGTCAGTGCAGCGCTCCCGGTCAGCGGGTCTGACTGGGGCGCTGCAGAGAGAGGAACGCCGCGAACGCTCCGGGAAGGAGCAGGGACCCGGAGCGCTCAGCGTAACAATGATGGTGCAGGGGTACTTAAAGGGGTACTCCAGTGAAAACCTTTTTTCTTTTAAATCAACTGGTGCCAGAAAGTTAAACAGATTTGTAAATTACTTGTATTAAAAAAATCTTAATCCTTCCTGTACTTATTAGCTGCTGAATACTACAGATGAAATTCTTTTCTTTTTGGAATTCCCTCTGATGACATCACGAGCACAGTGCTCTTACCTGATATCATTATAATAATAATAACTCTTTATTTATTGTTGTCCTTAGTGGGATTTGAACCCAAGGCCCCAGCACTGCAAGGCAGCAGTGCTAACCACTGAGACACAATGCTGCCCTTAGCATACATCTGCTATGCACGGTTGTGAAAATGGACAGAGATGTCAGCAGAGAGCACTGTGCACGTGATGTCATCAGTGTTCCAAAAAGAAAGGAATTTCCTCTGTAGCATTCAGTAGCTAATAAGTACTGGAAGGATTAAGATTTTTTAATAGAAGTAATTTACAAATATGTTTAACTTTCTGGCACCAGTTGATTTAAAAGAAAAAAGGTTTTCACCGGAGTACCCCTTTAAGGCAGACCTGTCAGCAGGAAAAGAGGGTTGTAAATAAGCCAATGGTTAGATAGGACTAGTCATCAGGATTCCAGTTTTGAGTGTTAACATAGAGTTGGTTGTCTCGGAGATGCTGTAAAACTTGACGGAGATGGAGACGATGAGTGTGGAGATTGGGCGAACAGATGAGAATGTCATCCAAATAGACAACGACACAGGAGTAGAGAAGGTCCCAAAAAATGTAATTGACAAAGTCTTGGAAGACTGCTGGAGCATTCCATAGACCGAATGGCATTACAAGGTACTCAAAATGTCAGTCTCGAGTATTAAATGCAGTCTTCCACTCGTCCCCTTCTCTAATACGAATCAAGTTATAGGCACCACGAAGATCCAGTTTGGAGAAAATCCTGGCACCTCGCAGACGATCAAACAACTCCGAGATTACAGGAAGGGGATAACGTTTTTTTTACTGTAATTTTATTGAGTCCTCGGTAGTCCATCTTTTTTTTTCGACGAAGAAGATCCTGGCTCCAGCAGGGAAGAGGATTTCCTGATAAATACCTTCTGAAGGACAGGTGAGCTCTGAACATAATCTATTGTGAATCGACAAATCCGCATCCTAACTGAATGGCTGTCACCTTATATTCTTATTCATTTTGATGATAAGGATGAGACTGCTGGAAAATGATCTTTACAGCAAAAAAAGTGTCAAGACTATTGAGAGGCTTAAACCCGATAGAAAAGAAAGTCCAGTTCAACTCCCCATCCAATGCAGTCTCCCATATAAGTGGAGCATGAGAAGGATCCCATAGATCAAGAGAGTCAAAGAAGAAACTAGAAGCTTCAAGCATCATGCTCTGCCCCCTCAAAGCTTCGTAAAAAATGAAAAAAAATTGGATCACTGGACAAGGCCGACAATTTTTGTTGATGCATAGTCATCCTTATATGTGATTAAAGCATAAATCACATATGTTTAAGAAAAAATGTCTGGTCATCCCCTAGAACACATGTTACAGTTGCAGGCATACACCGAAGCTGTTATAAAGAAGTCATGTGCCCTGAATGGCTGTACCAGCAAAACACAGCTATGGCTCTATGCACATGTTCCTGGGAAGAGAGAAAATTCACAGGCTTAGTGTCCACATTTAAGTGTTAGAGTTCAGAATTATTTTATAATATGAATGAAAAATAGGAATAGAAAAAAATCACCAACAGTTCTAAAGAATTTGTTTAACCCCTTAAGGACCGGGGTTTTTCCCGTTTTTGCATTTTCGTTTTTTGCTCCTTGCTTTTAAAAAATCATAACTCTTTCAATTTTGCACCTAAAAATCCATATGATGGCTTATTTTTTGCGCCAACAATTCTACTTTGTAATGATGTCAGTCATTTTGCCCAAAAATCTACGGTGAAACGGAAAAAAAAATCATTGTGAGACAAAATTGAAAAAAAAAACGCTGTTTTGTAAATTTTGGGGGCTTCTATTTCTACGTAGTAAATTTTTCGGTAAAAATGACACCTGATATTTATTCTGTAGGTCCATATGGTTAAAATGATACCCTACTCATTTTTTGTGCCATGATCTGAAGTTTTTAACGGTACCATTTTTGCATTGATAGGATTTATTGATCGCTTTTTATTCATTTTTTCATGATATAAAAAGTGACCAAAAATGCACTATTTTGGACTTTGGAATTTTTTTGCGCGCACGCCATTGACCGTGCGGTTTAATTAACAATATATTTTTATAATTCGGACATTTCCGCATGCGGCGATACCATCTATGTTTATTTTTATTCACACTGTGTTTTTTTTTATGGGAAAAGGGGGGTGATTCAAACTTTTAATAGGGAAGGGGTTAAATAATATTTATTCACTTTTTTTTTGCAGTGTTATAGGTCCCATAGGGACCTATAACACTGCACACACTGATCTTTCACATTGATCACTGGTTTCTCATAAGAAACCAGTGATCGATGATTCTGCTGCTTGACTGCTCATTCCTGGATCTCAGGCACTGAGCAGTCATTCAGTGATCGGACAGCAAGGAGGCAGGTAGGGACCCTCCTGCTGTCCTGTAAGCTGTTGGGGATGCCGCGATTTCACCGCGGGCTATCCCGAACAGCCCACTTAGCTAACCGGCATGGTTTCAGTTTCACTTTAGACGCGGCGTTCAACTTTGAACGCCGCTTCTAAAGGGTTAATAGCGCGCGGCACAGCGATCAATGCCGTACGCTATTAGCCACGGGTCCCGTGTTATAGATCGGGAGCGGACACATGACGTTCCAGTACGTCATGTGTCCTTAAGGGGTTAAGGACGCAGTTTTTTTTCGGTTTTTGCATTTTCTTTTTTTATTCATCACCTTCTAAAAATCATAATGCTTTAAATTTTGTACCTAAAATTCAATTTTTAGCTTATTTTTTGCGCCACCAATTCTACTTTGCAGTGACATTAGTCATTTTACCAAAATATCCATGGCGAAGCGGAAAAAAAATTCCTTGTGCAAAATTTTTTTGGAACTTTCCGTTTTTACTCAGTGCATTTTTTTTTGTAAAAATTATCTTATCTTTGAAGTTAAGATTGTTCTTTTCTGTCTAAGTCCTCTCTGATGACACCTGTCTCGGGAAACGCCCAGTTTAGAAGAGGTTTGCTATTGGGATTTGCTTCTAAACTGGGCATTTCCCGAGACAGGTGTCATCAGAGAGGACTTAGACAGAAAAGAACAACCTTAACTTCAGAAGGTCATAAGTACTGAAAGGATTAAGATTTTTTAATAGAAGTAATTTACAAATCTGTTTAACTTTCTGGAGCCAGTTGATATATATTTTATATATATAGTTTTTTTCCTGGAATACCCCTTTATTAGCATGCGGCACAACGATTGGTGCCGCACGCTATTAGCCAAGGGTCCCGGGACCAACCCGGTATGAAGCGGGGTCACCCCGCGTTTTATACCGGGCGCAGGGCATACATGAACACCCTGCATCCTTAAGAGGTTAAATAGGCACCGTCAGAAAGAAAACTTTTTATACTTTGTACATCTTGGTAAAACATTACCCTTTCTAATATACTTCATAAAAACTTTTAATTTCTTTTTATAGAAATCATGGCTTATAAAGAAAAAGACCCTAGGGGTCCCTATACCAGCCAGAACATAATCCTCTTTGTCTCAGCGGAAGCACAGGCTGAGACGAATTCCTGAAAGCGAGGGCGGGACAAGCCTTCCTGTATGCTCACTCGTGTCATGTCTATTAGACTCTTGTCTGAAAACAGAGAGGAAGGGGTTACAGAGCAGCCTACAGTGATTGGATGAAGAGACCCTGCCCAGTACAGCAGACTCAGGGAGAAAGTGAATACACGGTAAGAGGGTGCACAGTGCTTCCCTTGGACATGCCCCTACCTGAGCAGTGGATATCAAAAAAAGTGAGCAGAAAAAACAGAGTGATGTGAGCCAAATATAGAAGCTAGACACATAAAAAATACATGTAAAGCTTCTACGTGACCTAGTGAGTAACATATATATAAGCATTATGTTTTCTGTGATTTGACAGGGGTACTCCACCCCTAGACATCTGATCCCCTAATCCAAAAGATAGGGATTAAGATGTCTGATTACGGGGGTCCCGCTGCTGGGAACCTCTGCGATCTCTCCTGCAGCACTCCCTGTCATCTGGTGCATGGAACGAGCTTCGCTCTGTGCCTGATGACTGGCGATGCAGGGGCTGGAGGATCGTGATGTCACGGCCCCGCCCCCTTGTGACATCACACCCCACCCCCTCAATGCAAGTCTATGGGAGGGGAGTATGGTGGTCGCCTCGCCCCCTCCCATAGACATTGATGGAGGGGGCATGGCTTGACATCATGAAGGGGCGTGATGTGACGTCTCCAGTCCCAGAAACCCGGAGGTTTCTGAAACTGGAGACGCAGCCCCTCATAGAATGTGGGTGCTGTAGGGAGATCACGGGGATAAGATGTTTTTGCCTGGAATACCCCTTTAAACTAGAGGTTGACTAGTGAGCTTTTTCTTATTTGTGTATAAGAATGTGTATTATCTAAAGTGCCGGCTCTTGGTATTTAGATTTTTGAGGTTTCATTTTCTATTTTAGTATGTAGTACTTTATTGTCTTTTCTAAATAAGTTAAAAAGATGTGAGTCTTAATACAAGTGTTGCTGTCAACATTGTATATTATTCAATCTTGAGATGTGTAAATGTATGTCAGCTTTTCATGGTATTTCTGAACCACTGGCTTGTCTCCCTAGCTGTATGTTCATTGCTGTTTTAGGTTGTCTGGCCAATGACTGTTGTCTCTTTATGTAGATCTTAGTGTGAGCCTATAGCAATAATACATTATAAATTACATGTATAGGGCTAGGGCTACACAGCAAATATGGTGGCATGACACAAAAATCGCAAGGTAGCTTGAGATATGACACGTAATGTTAGTGAATGGTGTCACAAAAAATCTATTTTGGTTTTATAACTGGTAGTAAGTCACATGCATGCCACAGTTGTCCTCAAAACAGGTCGCATGCGACTGTGATCTGCTTGTGACTTCTGTGCACCTGTAATAAGGTAATGTGACAGTAAATTGCAGACAAATTGCACAAATATTTTTGCATATGTAATTGCTGCTGCTGGTATGTGACACATGACTGTATAGCCATAGCGTAAAAACTAACAGATAAAAAGTGGAGCAAAACTAACAATCGGATAATTTGTTTCATTTTAAAACCTGCCAGGAGAGAAGTAACCTCACTACTATGGGCAGACTTATACATTCTGTCTGAACTAGTGTTTTTTTATGATGAAAATCTGAGTATCGTCCATGTATGTCAGAGGCGCGTTAGGGGACTCTGAAGCGAGCTCCACATGCAGTGAGTACAGGCTGCTATCAGCAGCTGGGGATCACTTATAATACTGGATATTAGCAATCACAGTGAGGTACGTCATTAACCCATGATCAAGTTGATTGCGAGATCTACTATTGGTAAAATACAGGTGCTGATGCTTTAGGGGGGCTGATCCCTCACCTGCTTCAGCAGCGTGAAGAAGCGGAGCATTGATAACACTGGTTAATGCTGTACTATGACACAGCATTGAAGTGGTAGCAATCAAAAGATTGCAGGTAACAGTTCTCTATAAGGAAAAAGAAAAAATTACATTCTTTTTTTTTTAAAGTATTAATTAATGTGAATAAGCCCCTCCCATAATAAAATTTTGAATCACCCCCTTTCTCCCAGTTTTACAATAAAATAATGTTAACAAAAATAGCACATTCCACTGTGTAAACATAGCCTTAAAGTGTTAATAAGGACACTAGTTTTTACCCTCTGAAACCTACAACTAATTTCATTTAGCATGCTGTTTCATAGGACATGGTGCTCTATCCTTTCCTAACCATAATTGAGGTTCAGCCAGTATACCTGTGGATTTGAGACGATAGACTGATCCCAAACTGATATCTTCAGCAGTTTTCTTCTGGATCTGCCCTTATGGCCAAGACATGCTCCACTATATGAATATATATAAGTTTAAAGGGGTACTCCGGCGCTTAGACATCTTATCCCCTATCCAAAGGATAGGGGATAAGATACCTGATCGCAGGGGTCCCGCCGCTGGGGACCCCCGTGATCTTGCACGCCGCACCACGTTTAAAATCAGTCCCCGGATCGAACATGCTCCGGGGACTGATTTTAAACGGGGTGTGGCGTGCAAGATCACGGGGGTCCCCAGCGGCGGGACCCCCGCGATCAGGCATCTTATCTCCTATCCTGTGGATAGGGGATAAGATGTCTAAGCGCCGGAGTACCCCTTTAAGAGAACAGGGCAGCATGGTAGGTTGGCTAACTCCCCTCTGTATCTAGTTCAGGAAGACTTGCTGTGAACAGCTGTGAATGCTCATGTGGTCTTTCAGCAGCCTTCATGGTATGTACACAGTTTCCAGTAGTACAGGCTTGAATTCAGCTGTGGGACAGATGCAATATATAAGCTAGAGGAACTATAGAAACTTGGCCTGGACTTCTGCTACATACAGAACACATTTCAAAAGCCAAGAATCACTATATAACGTTCTTGTTTTGTTGGTGCAATAATATCACACATTAAATAAAACATGTAATACGGTGGCAGGAAATGTCATGTTTATACTAAATGGCGTAGAGTGGAACTTTAATAAAGGTTATTTAAAAAGACACAGAACATGGCTAAAAGAATTCTAATAACAATGCTTAGGAACATTTTCCATAGCACTTCCTAGTAAAGGGAAGCTGTAAGCATATGTATAAAATCACATTTAATGAAAAAATGAATGCTGTATTATTGTAATGCCTAAAACCAGTGCAGGGTTTGTCCAATAACCTAGCCACTTGTTAAATACAAAAGAGAATTACAATGAATGCTGCATGAATGAGTCAACCAGTCAATAACTGAGCCAACATAGAAAGTGCAAAGGTCTGGAGAGTTAAGAGATAAGGGTAAATAGGTCAGTTTTAAGAGCCTAAAGGGGTCTGTACACATTATACTAAAATAGATAAAAATGGTTGATTTTAACCATAGAAAACATTTGGAAAGTAACATTTAACAACAAATAGTTACTGTAGCTAACTCATGACAGGAGATATTACCCAATAGTCCGAAGAAAAATGTTTTGCTTAGGAAAGATCTTTCATCTTTGGTTGAAAAAAATTTCTGAGAAAGATTGTTCAACCTTAGCCTGCTGTCATTGAAAATGTGTGATCCTTTTGAATAGTAATTGTTCACCAGCTCATTCATTCAAAGAGGTTCAACCATGATCCTACTTCTTCTAAGTTAATATCCACCTTAATTCTAATGACTAACTGTGTAGGCCATATTCATAAGGTGCAGCGGCCTTCCTTTGGCTGGGTAAACATGCTGTTATTATGATCAGGAGTGTAACCAAGACAAAGAAAAACTATAATGAAAAAATTTGCACCCATTTCTGATTTTTGCGAAAAATTATTCCAGAGGCGGGCACAACTTCCATAGCTTCCCATTACTCTGTTACCATGGATACCAGCCTCGTTGCTAACAGGGACGTCAGGCCAATCACATCAGCTCCTGGGTCCCATGAAAATAGACTCATGTCTATCTAAACTAGCAAAATGTTCTGGATAAGTAAGTCGTATGTAGAAACTACACAAAAAAAATATATAAAAAAAAAGAGAAAAGAAAGGACATATAGGACAAGGAGAACAATTTTTATTAGCACATAATACATGAAATACACACAAGCATAAAAGCAGGTAAAAAGATTAAAAAAAAACGAGTAAAGGCTGGATCAGAATGTTACATAGTTACATAGTTAGTATGGATGAAAAAGGACTTGAAGGGAAGGGGTATGGTTGGAATGTAGCTAACAAAAAAATAAATAAACAAACAAGCACACTTGAAAATATGTTCAAAGAACAGCACTCTATGTAATCACATTGAGCCAGTGTGAACAGCTCCCAAACTATATGGCTATGTAAGAAGCAAGCCACCATGAGACACCTGTATTTCACTGGTATAACCTGAACGCCAGCCAGACGCGCTGTCCGCGAGCACACTCCTGTCCCATCCTTCTGTGCTGGCTCTACTGCGGTTCGCATCGCAGGACGTGCCCACATGTGAATACCGTGCCGTCTCTCACCTCCCCGCGTCTCTGTCCCCTCCGCTGACACTGGCCACCGGGGCTTGCGTCCCCGCCTCCTAGGGTGCGCGCACGCTGGCTTCCTGTGATTTAAAGGCCCAGTGCACCATTGATTGGTGCTTGTCTGGTCCTGATCTTATTTAACCCCACACTTCCTCTTGACTCCTGCCAGATACCTGTGCCATTCAGCCTAAGAGAAAGGGTTCTGTTTGTGTATTGCGTTGCCGTTTATCTGACCCCATTGCTACGTATCCTGACCTTGCTCCTTTGCCACCTGCCCTCTGACCTCTTTCTACATGACCTGACCTTGCTACAGTGCTGCCAGTCCTGATCTCCTGCCTGTCCCTCACTACGACTCCTTCTCATTCCTTCTGTGCCACGCATCTCCTCAGCAGCCTTTGTGGACAAGTCGTTCCAGGGGTAGCGACCTGGGAGCCGCCTGCCGCAACAAGTCCATCCTGCTTTGCGGTGGGCTCTGGTGAAAACTAGCAGCTCCTTAGACTCCGCTCCCTGGTACGGCTCACGCCATCATCCACAACAGGTATAGTGGATCCACACCACCAGCCGTTACAGTAAGTCACTAGGGCTGCTATCAGTAAGGTACTATAGTGCTATAGGCATATGTACATATACGGCTGTCATTTTGTTCTGAGATCTTGGTGTATGTAGCTCTTTGTTGATTGTTCTGTTACCTACCTTTTAAGGTTATACCAGTAAGATACAGGCATCTCATGGTGGTTTGCCCTTTATACAACCATATAGTCTGGTAACTGTTCACACTGGGCTTTTCTGAGTATTTACTTGTATATGCTTACATAGATTTCTGTTCTTTGAACATATTTTCCAGTGTGTTTATGAATTTATTTATTTTGCACTACGTCTGGATCCAGCCTTTATTCTCTATTTGATAGGGATCCCATTACCTTTTTCCATCTTGTCATGAGAGAGTTTTCCTTGAAAGGGTTTTACTTGCTTTTATACTTGTGTCTATTTCATGCTATGTTATGTGTTAATATATGCGCTTCATTTTCTCCTTTTTAGGTAAGCACTATCTAAGTATCAGAAATGGAAAATAATAAGAAGAATATGTATTCATTTATAAGATGGGGTTAAGCCCTATAGTCCAAGGAATTACTGATTATAAACTATTATATGAAATGAAACTTGAACAACTCTCCATTTAACTGAGAAAACCCGGAAAAGGGGTGTGGCCATTGGGAAAAGGGGATGTGGCTAACAAAAAAGGGGGCGCATCCCTGACATTTTCACAAAAAAGCCAACATACTGTATTTACTAAGGTTTCCACAGAAAATGTGGTGGATTTGAGCTGAAAAAAACCCTAGTGATCAGAACATGTGTAAAAAATGCAAAATGTAAGGAAAAGTGCTGGGAAACCTTAGTAAATACCGTGGAAACATTTTTCAGGGAATTATAACCCACAAAGAAAACTCTACTCCACTCTTAGTAAATCAGGACCAATATAACTGTAGAAAATAAAGGAAACAGGAGCTCCTTTTTAAAGCTGGGTTTGAGATGTAGTGACCCCATAACTACAGACATAGTTTCCCAGTAAAGTCAGAAGAAATCTCACTTGCAGAAGTGTAACGTAGGCATTTCATCAGCACAATGATATAGAACCAAACTCACTAATAAAAAAAGAAAAAAACAGAAAGAGTAACCTCACATAGAGAGTTACAGCAAACTGTGTCCATAGGCCACTGTGTACCCAGTTTATGCCAATAAAAAAAAAGACCATTAGGGGTCCCCATACAATCCAGAATATACTCCTGTATGGCTGCAGCCTCATCTTTGTCTAAGCTGAAGCATAGGCTGATTTTGCAGCTTCATTTGCAGTTTTTGAGCCAAAGTCACTACTGGATCCAGTAGGAAGGAGAGGTATTGTTATGTATGACTTGCGCTACTGCCGCATGTGCTGGCCGTGAGTGCATGGCCCCGCTCTCTCCTCCAGCCGGCGGGGCTGGGATTCGCATCACAGGGCGCATCCGCATGCAAATCCCATCTCGTCACTCACCTCGGTCCTCTGCTGTCTCCTCCCCTGCCTATCAGCTGCGACATGCGTGTCCCCGCCTCCTAGGGTGCGCGCGTCAGAGCTTTAAGATTTCAAGGGCTAGTATGCCCATAATTAAGTTTAAGTTTAACACCTGTGCCTCACTTATAAATTCCTGCACGTCCCACACATTCCTGCTGGATCTTTGTTGCCTTGTGCCATTGAGAAAGCACTACTGCGTCTTGCTTTGCCATGCTTCTTACCCCTTGTTCTGTGACCTCACCTTGCTCCTGTGCCACCTGCCTGCTGACTTCCTGCTACGTTCCTGACTATGCACCTGTGCTGCCAGACATGACCTTCTGCTATCCTGACTATGAGTTGCTGTATCCCTCCTGTGCCTCGAATCTCCTCAGCCGCCTGTGTGATTGAGTCATACCAGAGGTAGTGACCTGGGTGCCGCCTGCCGCAGCAAGATCATCCCGCATTGTGGCGGGCTCCGGTGAAAACCAGCGGCACCTTAGACTCCGCTCCCTGGTACGGTCCGCATCATCTGCCACACAGGTCCAGCGAATCCACTACCTCCAGTGTTCCTGTCTACTGAACCGTGAGTGTTACAGTTATACTGTAAATCCTCCCTTTATATTTCTCATTCCTTGTAATTCCACTTCAGACTTTTACTGAAAACCTGCAGTGCAGTGGCAGTCCCCCCCCCCCCCCAAAAAAAAAAAAAAGTGGAAACACAGCCTAAATGCACTGAACATTAAATAATACAAGTACATTGTAGTAACATTTACATTTGCAGTGAAACGTGGCGGCAGATGTACGAGTGTTATAATGTTTTAAAAGTCTGTCTTCAGTGTTGCAACAACTGTATATGTTGTGTAGGTTTTCTAAAGGTTTGCTAAAATGTAACAGAGGATAAGAAGATAAAGAACAGTTGTATTTTATAATAAACACACAGTTTTTTGTCGAGTTATTGGAAATACATTTAAGTAAAGATTTACACCAGTTTGAAATATTTTTTAATTATGGAAAAATACAATTAATAAGTATACATTAAAGGAGTACTCTAACCTAAATCTTTTTTACACCATTAGCTAGGATTTACAAAGTTATATAAGACTCCCAATTACCTCCATTGCCTTCTGTGTAAGAATCCATGTGTTTCTGCGTATCCGGAAGTGCAGCCTCCCTCACAGCATTATGACTTTCGTTCCACAGTATGTGCGTGTCAGCGGCCATTTCTGAAACGATACGTCATCGTTTCTCCTTTCCTCCCCTCAGTTAGCCCTCCCCATCCAGTGCGCCTATGTGACGCCCCAAATTGCATATTCATAATGCTGTACGTTTACTGGGCTGAGTAAACGTCTATTTAACCTTCCACCTATCATCTGGCGAGTCGCGCGCATGCGCACTCGCCAGCATAGAAGGACCGGACATGTGATTTTGTTCAACCAGTAATATAACAGATAGTTACGCCGCCGTAACTGTCTGTTATATTCACAAAGCATCCTACGCCAATACTGCAGCGGAGTATTGGCGGAGGCAGAGTGGGAGGAGATGGCGTAGCGGCAGGGGGTGGGGATCGCAAGAAGGGGAGGCAGCTTGGGGCATTACATATTATAATTTGTAGGGTAGGGAACAGGAGTGAGGGAGGGGTTGGGAGCGGAAGAAGAGAAGTAAGCATGCTGGGAAAACGTCATTGGTGACGTCAAGGCCATGCTTACAGTACCCGGAAGTGAGCAAAATTACCGGGAAGGATTGCAGGATAACGGCTGGACCGATTTTGCCGATCAGTACCTCTAATGAAAGGTATTCAAGAGCACTTCGCTATGGTGCCATTTTTTTTATATCAGAGTACTCCTTTAAGTACATTTGTGATACTTATTCAATACCGTCACAAAAAATTAAAAAAAATAAAGATTTTTAAATGTAATAGGGAGGACCCTATAGAATTCTATCAGTTGCCAATACACAATTTTGTTGTTATACATAGCTGTAATGCTGTATTCTGAATAGGCCCTTCCCCTTTATTATAATAGAAATGATTTCTAAAATGAAATAGCTTTTTCTATTACAGCATGCTTTTTAACACAGTAGTATGCAGAAAACAGTCAGACGGTATGGCATCTTTTTGCTGACAGCAGATTAGTCCAATTTACTTTTAATACTAATACAACAATGTAATGTATGTAATCATTTGGACTTACTACTATACGTCATCTAACAAATTTAGGGATCTTGTGTTTGCTGTCTTAACTTGGTATGGGCACAGTCATTATTTGCTGTGGCTTTAAGACAGCACCACATGGTCTGACAGATGTCTTAACACTAATCTCTGTATGCAGTATTTCATTATAATTAGCTAATTGAAGTAGGTGCTATATTAACTACAGACTATGGGTAGACAGCACCAGGACTCCACAACATTTGTTTGAATATTTTTATTGCTTTAAATGTATTTGAGTAAACATTGAATAACAGACAATAAATATGTTTATATGAATTCTACTTAAAACGACAAATATGTGATTTGTAACAATCCTTTGTTTTCATATACAGATGTAATATGTGCAAGATAGTGATAAGCAACAGTGCAAGCAATTATTGGAGGAAAATATATATATATATATATATATATATATATATATGGCAAAAAGCGGTTGCAGCACACAATATAAGTGAAAAAATAGTGGTAGCTTTAATCCATTATAAATACAGATGCAACGTTTCAGCTGCCAGTGCAGCCTTTATCAAGCATACAGAGTGACTGAACACAAGGTATATATATATATATATATATATATATATATATATATATATATGGTAGCCAATTACAATTAATACAAATCAGTGTCAAAAATTAATAAATATAAACGTGATAAAAACAAGCAATCCATAAGTGTAAGTGCATAACAACATAAAGCATAGGGACAATACACATATTGTCAAATTAATACAGTGTTACAAATAAAGGTGTTATTAAAAACAAGTGGTAAAAACCACAAATCTAGCTTGATTACAAATATAAATACATTAATATCACCTGGAGGACAAGTAATAGCGGCGGGCGCTCGCCTGTACATGCTGTAAACACAAGAGTGCACCAATCAGGGGGAAGAACGAAATCACATGGGTCGCATCGCAGTTGCCAAACGGCGCGTGCGTTCTGTCGCAGTACGCAAGCGCCGTTCGGCAACTGCGATGCGACCCATGTGATTTTGTTCTTCCCCCTGATTGGTGCACTCTTGTCTCCTCTGCTAGGGCTGCTGCGCAGCCTCTATCCCACACACACGCCGTTCTGGCGTACTATCGCCATGTTTACAGCATGTACGGGTGAGCGCCCGCCGCTATTACTTGTCCTCCAGGTGATATTAATGTATTTATATTTGTAATCAAGCTATATTTGTGGTTTTTACCACTTGTTTTTAATAACACCTTTATTTGTAACACTGTATTAATTTGACAATATGTGTATTGTCCCTATGCTTTATATTGTTATGCACTTACACTTATGGATTGCTTGTTTTTATCACGTTTATATTTATTAATTTTTGACACTGATTTGTATTAATTGTAATTGGCTACCATATATATATATACCTTGTGTTCAGTCACTCTGTATGCTTGATAAAGGCTGCACTGGCAGCTGAAACGTTGCATCTGTATTTATAATGGATTAAAGCTACCACTATTTTTTCACTTATTTTGTGTGCTGCAACCGCTTTTTACCTTCTACATTGGGGACCAGTGTCCATTTAGTGCAGGACACTGCGAACGTGTAAAGGTGGTAGGAGTTAGTGCAGGACGCTGCGGACATCTAAAGTTGATGGAAGTTAGTGCAGAACGCTGCAGACGTCTAAAGGTGATGGGAATCAGTGCAGGATGCTGCGGACGTCTAAATGTGTGACACCTTTCAAATATATATATTCATAGTCAGCATCAGTAAAATAATAATTAAATGACTCTATATTATAGTTCTAATGATCCCTCATGTAACAATATTAAGTGGTTCCAGGAGAATCCTTGTAAGTTAAAAATATTGTATCATTTGTATCATGTATATATATATATATATATATATGTGTGTACATATATACATATATATATATATATATATATATATATATATATATATATATATATATATATATGTAAAACTATCTGCTATCAGAAATAGTTACTAGAAGCTAAAAATAACTTTATACATAAAGGGAAGGTGCTTCTTTCAGGTCCTGTACAGTACATGATTTCTACCAGAAAAACAGAATAGAGTCTTGTCTTGTGTCCAAAGAAACAGATAGTCTGGGCACAGGTAAAGAGCAGTACAGAACAAGTAGTAGCACTCTGGGCTATAAAGAGGCACTTCTAGACACCCAATCAGTGCGGGAACTTTAGTTTATGTTTAATTTGGCCCAGGGCCTTGATGGCAGTACCCCCAGTACAGCAGCTATGACAAGCCCTGTATATACATAAGCTATATCAATAAAGATATATTCCCTGAAAGAACCTAAGCCTCATTTTTGACCCCATCTTTCTCTTATGGGCCATTAAAAATAGCAATTATTATTTTTTAATTGCAAGAACTGTTTCATAAATTGGGTCAAGCAATGAACTGTGTGCACTACTGAGCATATTTTTATAAAAAAAAAAAATTCAGGCAAATGCTGCCCAATAAACTAGTAAAAAATAAGCAATATACTCCTTCTTTCAAAATATCTTGGCCGTGATCTACCTGTCTGATTTGCCTATAGCAACCAATCACAGCTCAGCTTTCATATCTCAAATTGCTCTGGCAAAATTAAAGCTAAGCTGGGATTTGGTTGCTATGGGCATGTCATACTGTTTTTGTCCATGAAAAATCTTAGCCCTTTTTACTGTTTTCTATGGCTGTAATATGACCGGGTGCAATCCTAACCACTACACCCTTTCTCCCCCACCTGTTCAAGTGCTGCATATATACAGTAGCCCCATAGAAAATGTATGGAACAGTGGCTGCATGGGATACATTATGTCCCTCTTCTCAGCATTGGTTGGACCCCACCAATCTGCTTGTTATCCTCTATTCTATGCATAGGGAATAACTTAATAAAATGGAAAGCCCCTTTAAAACTCTGCTAGCATGCTCACAGGCTTTGAAACATACCAGTTGTTGTTGTCAGGGAAAGACAGATATTGTGTTCATGGCAACACTGACACAAAGCAACAGTATTATAGTAATAACCAGCAGTTTCATAAGATCATAAGCTTTATTTATGAGTAGAAATAATAATGTTTAAATTGCACTAGAACCACAACTGTAATGTCATTGAATATGATCATTTCTGGACAATGATGATTTCACATTTATTATTATGGTATTATTCACTCTATACTGGGTAACAAAAGTATGTCAAGAAGACTATATAACAATAATGCAATCTTATTATAATAAGATAAGTATGTCCATATCAATAAATGTCACAGTGTCATCCTATAAAGTAAATAGTAGTAAACAAAATGACCCTATTACTCACATAAATCAAGTACACAAGGAAGGAAGGCAGCTAAGTATATTTATAGGTCGATTAGAGTCCAACCAGTAGTGACTACAATTCTTTAAGTTTATTTATTTTACATTTATATCATTTATTTGTTTGTTTATGTTATTAAGAAGAATATAGATCTACAGTATGAAAGATTGTTGTCATGCTATGACAGTTTATTGTATTCTTACCGGAATGATGATTCAATTTCATTGAATATCGACTCTCCTAAAAAAATAAGATTTATAACATTTTTATTTTTCGATTGACCCAACTGTATGAGGGATTATCTTTTTGCAGGACAAGTTGTACTTCTGTCAAGGACTTACCTACTTGTGATGCCACGTTGTCTTCCTCCTCCGCCCTGAGCTGTGGTCCTGTGGCTGTGCTGGGAGCAATATCTTTGGGGTAAACCACTCAAGCTGTGTCGGACCAGTTAGGCTTTTACCCAGGCTAATAATGGGATTAGAGATGAGCACATTTTTTAAAAATTTGATTCGACGATTTGCCAAATAAAAAAATTAAAAAAATTTGAGTTGATCCAAATAAATTTGCTGGATTTTTTTTTTAGTAATTTATTTTAATAATGTCTTTAATAAAGTGGGTGTGTGTTTCACTTTTTTTAAAAACATTTTTTAGGTAGTCTACTACTCCCAGCATGGAACAGACTGTTCCATGATGGGAGTAGTAGTGCCTAATAGACAGATCGCCCCAGGTGTCACTCATGACACCCACTGCGATTGTCCTGTATAATGTATAGATGCAGGCGGCTTTCTCGCATCTTTGCAATAGATAGGGCACCTGCTGTGATCGGTCCTTAACTGCAGGTACTACTGGTCCCAACATGGAGCACACTCTGCTCAATGCTGGAAGCTGTAGTATCTGCATTAATACTACAGCAGCGGGTGTCTATTAATGCAGGTACTAAAACTCAAAGCATGGAGCAGAGTGTGTTCCATGTTGGGAGCAGTAGTTCCTGCAGGTATGGAAAGATCACAAAGGGTGTCACTCCAGACACCTGCTGCAATCGTCCTGTATAGCATGTATAGATGCAGGCGGCCGGCCGCTATTCTCTGGTCCCACTGTAGTATGAGTATATGCCATATATATACCTATTATTCATATTTCCCGCAGAGAGCTGTGATTGGCTGGAAGCATCTGGCCAATCACAGCTCTCTGCAGGAAATATGAATAAGTGATGTGAATTCTATTCACATCACTGGCCTGCCGGAGTAAAGTGCAGAGATGCGAGCACAGGAGAAAGCCGCTCCATCTCTGCAATAGAAAGGACAATCGCATCGGGTGTCAGGAGTGACACCCATGGCGATCTGTCTAATAGTACAGGTACTACAGCTCCCATCATGGAACAGTCTGTTCCATGCTGGGAGTAGTAGTACTACCTAAAAATAAAAAAAATAGAGAAAAAAGTGAAACACATACACACACACTTTATTAAACACAATATTAAAATACATTACTAATTAAAAAATGTTAAAATTAATTATTAAAAAAATATATTATTTTGGTCTCTACCCGCCTACATTTTTTTGTCTCTACCTGCCCACATAAATGGATCCCTGTTTAAAAATTAACATTAACATTTTTTTTTTGTCTTTCAATTTTCTGGAGCGGCAGGGACCAGAAAAGTCAGCGCTCAATATTAAAGATGAATGAGGAGTGCATTTAATAATTTTGTTTTCTAGTTTTTGTTCTAAATGATCATTTTTTTATTTTCACTTTACTTTTTAAGCCCCAATTATTTTATTTTATTTTTTCAGGCATTTAGATGTGCTGCCATGAATAATTGCGGGGGGGGGTCAGAGATGAGCCGAGGACAGGGACATCAGTAATATGTATAATACAGTAGGCAAAAAAGGCTGAGTTTCCCTAATGTACCAAAAATCCATACATTTACAGAGGTCTTCTATCAGAAATTAAAAATAATTCAAATTGTAATTTGCGGACGCATATGGCCGGGACAATAATGTATGTATGTATTTAATGTAATTGTGAAGGACGATGTCAATGTAATTATACAATGTGAGATGGTTTTAAATAACAAATTACTGCAAAACTCTTCTTGTAATTCCAATGTCTCTGCATATGCAGGCAATAATTTCAGTAGGATGGAAAGGACTTTTTTGTTGCTGTAACCTGTAGAAGGGAATATGTAACCATGGATGTGGGATGTGGGATTACCGTATATGCCGGCGTTTAAGATGACTGGGCGTATAAGACGCCCCCAACTTTTACAGTTAAAATATGGAGTTTGGGATATACCGTATTTTTCGCCGTATAAGACGCACTTTTTTTTTAAAAAGTCGGTGCGTCTTATACGGCGAATACACCCCTATCGCGGCGGTCCCTGCGGCCATCAACGGCCGGGACCGGCGGCTAATACAGGACATCACCAATCGCGGTGATGCCCTGTATTAACCCTTCAGATGCGGCAATCAAAGCTGACCGCCGCGTCTGAAGGGAAAGTGACACTAACCCGGCTGTTCAGTCGGGCTGTTCGGGACCGCCGCGATTTCACCGCGGCGGTCCCGAACAGCCGACTGAATAGCCGGGTTAGTGCTTACAGGACACCGGGAGGGACCTTACCTGCCTCCTCTGTGTCTTCTCCGTTCAGGGATCCCCTGTATGGCCGGCGCTCTCCTTCCTCGTCATCACGTCGTCGCGTACGTGTGTTGGCGTGCATAACAACGTGATGACGGCGACGGAGAGCGAGGATACCCGGCCGGCGGCAGAGAAGTTCCGGAGCGACGGGGACACGGCGACAGCGATGGAGCGACATCCAGGGCAGCGGTGACGGGTCCGGAGCGGGTCCGGAGCGGCGGGGACATGTGAATATTACCTCCTCCTGCACCGGTCTTCAATCTGCGGACCTCCAGATGTTGCAAAACTACAACTCCCAGTTCCCCCAAAATAATAGGCAGCTTCCCTCCACATTAGGTTGGGAGTTACCCCACATTAGTAGACAGTCCCCCCCCTCAGACATACAGCCTCCAGCCATATACAATGTATGGCTGGAGGCTGTATGTCTGTACTGCCCCCACAGTGTTCTGATTACCGCTCCTCTGGCCCGGGGTCACCATCTACTGCTATGTACCATAGCAGCAGTCCCGGGCATGTAGGAGCGGTGACCGGATCACTGAAGAAGATGACACACCGCCGGTCACTCACCAGGCCCAGGCCGGCGTACGTCCTCCTGCGATGGTCCTGCGGTCCTCCTGGACCTCCTGCGTCTCTATGGTCACAGGAAGACGTCACTGACGTCCCGTGTACAACCATAGAGGCGGAGAAGCGGAGGAGGACCGCAGGAGGACGCGCGCCGGTCGGGGAATGGTGAGTGACCGCCAGACATCCCTATGTTCTGAAAAGATCTTTTGGGACACAGGGATGTCCGGCATAGGAAAAGCTATGATTATCTGCTCCCGTGATACTAAAAACCAGGGTGCCTCCAGCTGTTGTGTAACTACAACTACCAGCATGCCCGGACCGGCAAAGGCTGTCCGGGCATGCTGGGAGTTGTAGTTTCACAACAGCTGAAGACACCCTGGTTTTTAGTATCAGTAATTAGTTTTTATCTGCTCTGGCTGGCCCCCGCACACGGGAGCCGGCCCAGGCAGATAGTCAGAAGTTTTCCTATCCCGGACCCCAATACCCGGCGTATAAGACGACCCCCGACTTTTACCGAAAAAAAGTCGGGGTTAAAAAGTCGTCTTATACACCGGAATATACAGTAACTTTTTATATATGTGAAAAATCTTAAAAATTTTGTGTAGGGGATCATGGGAGTTGTAATTCTTCAATTCCAGTTGTCCCTGCTTGCATCCACTGTTATTGCAGCGGGGAACGGCAGGGATTCTCTGGGGCCTTATGAATGGAAGAAATAAAGTTTTGAAATATACAGTAGCTGCTCTAATTGGAGCAAATTAAGGTTAATTGAATAATGAGACCACAGCCAATTAAGGTCAAATAGGTAATAGAACATCAAAGGAATGTAGGCAGGGTAGTTTGACCTTAATTGGCTGTGGTTTCATTATTTAATTAAGGTCTTTCCCTCCTATTTCCTGTTCTTCATTCATCTGTCCGCTGTGTGAGCAAAAAAGTAAATAATATATACACACATTATATATATATATATAAATAGTGATAAGGTGGCAAGGAAAGGGTATATATCATTGGCTCACCCTGGAGAATCTCTCACCTGCTGCTTAATTAATGACGCAGCAGGGAAGGGAGGTGTATATAAGATGGAGACTTAGTTTAATCTGGGCTCTCCCTGGGAAACAGCACGTTGCTCGGACCCTGTTGAGGAAGCACACAGCAGGAGCTGTGAGTGGTCCAAGAAGTGGTGTGAACTGTGAGTAGCAGGTTGCAAGGAGTCACATGTTTAACTGGGTAGCTCACCAGTTAGTAGTAAGGGCATGCTGATATGTGTAGTCAGTTGGTGATGTCAAGTTATGACTGCTACTCTATGTTACCTACCCCATTTATAAAGCATGATCATTGTATAAATTGTAAGCTCTCGCGTGCAGGGCCCTCAATAACATAGATCAATAATTAGTGTGTAGTATTGTAATGTCATTGTAATTGTAATATTTGTTTTTATTTGGACCCTCAGAATTATAAATAAAGCAAACATCGCTCCGTGCCTGATGACGGGCGATACTTCATGGCTCCACCCCCTCATGACATCACCACCCACCCCCTCAATGCAAGTCTATGAGAGGGGACGTGGTGACCATCACGCCCACTCCCATAGATTTGTATTGAGGGAGGTTGGGTGTGATGTCACAAGGGGGCAGGGTCATGGCATCACAATACTCCAGCCCCTGTATCACCCGTCATCAGGCACAGAGCGATGTTCGCTCCATGCAGCAGATGACACAAGGTGCTGAAGGAGAGATTGCAGGGGTTCTCACTGCAGTGACTCATGGGAGCGATGAGTCACTGGGCGAAGATGGCGCCGGATCGTGAAGAAGACGCGGTCGAGCGTCATCAAAGGACCCAGCTTCCGGCCAGATGGAAAAGGGAGGAGAAGTCCGGGAAGAAGCCGACATGGACAACGTGAGTATATTACAATGTGATATAACTTTAATTAATGCTTCATTTCCCCCATAAACAGGTTGCGTCGGAGTACTCCTTTAAGAATCACGTCCATTTTCACCTTAAGGACCAGGCCAATTTTATTTTAGCATTTTTGTTTTTTCCTCCTCGCCTTCTAAAATCCATAACTCTTTTATATTTCCATCCACAGACCCATATGAGGGCTTGTTTTTTGCATAACCAATTGTACTTTGTAATGACGCCTCTTATTTTACCATAAAATGTATGGCGCAACCAAACAAATTATTATATGTGTGAGGAAATTTAAATGAAAACCGAAATTTCGCTAATTTTGGAGGGCTTCGTTTTCACGCTGTACACTTTACGTTAAGAACATGTTTTCTTTATTTTGTGGGTCAATACAATTAAAATTATACCCTTGATTATATACTTTTTTTTATTACTGTACTGCTTTTAAAAAACTCAAACTTATTTTTATAAAATCAGTATATTTAAAATCGCCCAATTTTGATCACCTATAACTTTTTCATTTTTCCGTATACGGTGATGTGTGTGGGCTCAATTTTTCTAATACCACTTTTGTGTATCTGTGACTATTTGATCGCTTTTTATAAAAAAAATTGTGAATGTGATGTGACCAAAAAGCAGCAATTTTGGACTTGTTTTCTTTTTTTTTTTGTACTTTTTTAAAAAAATGTTTACGCTGTTCAACATAAGGGCAATTAAAATGATATTTTGATAGACCAGACATTTACGCATGCGGCAATACCAAATATGTTCATTAAATATTTTTTTTTACACTTTTTTGACTAAAATAGGAGAAAAGGGTAATTTAAAGGGGTATTCTAGGAAAAAACTTTTTTTTTAATATCAACTGGCTCCGGAAAGTTAAACAGATTCGTAAATTAATGCTTGCAAGAAGAAACAGCGTTCGGCACTGCCAGCCGTATAGCCAAACAATCGCTCTTGGTAAATCAGGTGTGTTCAAGCGTCACTGCTGGTGGGGTGCTCAGCTGGGACAGAATCATAGATCAACCGTGTAGAAGATTGTGAAATAAGCGGCACTCACCACGTCCAGACTAGCGACAAGCTTCTTTATTTCTTAAGGTGCAGTTAAAACATACAGGTGCAGGGAGACAGGAACGTCGGATAATCCGGTTGACTGGTCACAGCCGTATCGTGCTTCCGCACTTCGTCAGACCATCTCGTCCACTGAGAGCTCTCCAGGTAAATACCTGTGAGGCTCCACCCGTGGGTGGTCATTTCTGTAATTACATGTAAGTGCAAGTGCAAAAATACAAAAAACATTTAAAAACATTTAAAAACAGAAATTAACCAGGATTTGCAACACTGTGGCAATAGTGGTTAAAGAAATATACTTGAATCAAGTTTATCGTTCAAGCCGAGGTCCCCTTTTGTGTTCGTACGCATTATCCACCGGGCCTCGGCTTGAACTAACAACTTGCGTCTGTCAGAACCGTCTGTACCATCAATTCTCTCAATACCAAAGAATTTTAGTTTAATTCAAAAAGATTCTGTTCTTTACTCCATTGCTCAAGTTACCACCCAGAGCATACTAAATCAGCTATTCCCTATGGGCAGCTACTCAGATTAAAACAGATTAATAGCTCTGAAGAGAGCTTTAAAGACCAAGCATAAAGAAATGCCCCTAGTCACATTTAAACGTGCAAAGAATCTGGGGGATGTGCTTACCTAAAGCAAATTCTCCTCGAACAAACAAGATCCGAACTGGTTGAAATCTAGTGGTCCTAAGGGAAATTACAAGTGCGGGTCGTGAAAATGGTGCCCCTCTTTGATCTGCGATAAAATTGTCAGAATTGGAGGTATAGAGATTAAATGTAGGGATTTTTGTTGTTGGAAGACGAAGTTTGTGGTGTATGGACTGGTGTGCGATTGTGGCCGATTTTATATCGGCAGCACTACCAGACCAATGCACCAAAGATTTCGGGAACATTTGTATTCCTTAAAATAAAAAAAGGGGTCACCAAGAGTGATCGACCATGTACTTAATACTCACGCAGGAGATCCAAAATCGCTAAAATTCTTTGGTATTGAGAGAATTGATGGTACAGACGGTTCTGACAGACGCATGTTGTTAGTTCAAGCCGAGGCCCGGTGGATAATGCATACGAACGCACAAGGGGACCTTGGCTTGAACGATAAACTTGATTTAAGTATATTTCTTTAACCACTATTGCCAGTGTTGCAAATCCTGGTTAATTTCTGTTTTTAAACGTTTTTAAATGTTTTGTATTTTTGCACTTGCACTTACATGTAATTACAGAAATGACCGCCCACGGGTGGAGCCTCACAGGTATTTACCTAGAGAGCTCTCAGTGGACGAGATGGTCTGACAAAGTGTGGAAGCACGATACGGCTGTGACCAGTCAACCGGATTATCCGGCGTTCCTGTCTCCCTGCACCTGTATGTTTTAACTGCACCTTAAGAAATAAAGAAGCTTGTCGCTAGTCTGGACGTGGTGAGTGCCGCTTATTTCACAATCTTCTACACGGTAGATTTGTAAATTACTTCTATTATGTTGAATTGTTCTTTTCTTTCTGACAACAGTGCTCCCTGCTGACAACGGACAGGGGATAAGATGCCTGATCACGGGGGTCCCGCCGCTGGGGACACCCGTGATCTTGCACGCAGCACCCCGTTATAATCAGTCCCCGGAGCATGTTCACTCCGGGTCTGATTACTGGTGATCACGGGGGCCGGAGAATTGTGATGTCATGGCCTCACCCCCCCGTGTGACGTCACGCTCCGCCCCCTCAATGCAAGCCTATTGAAGGGGGAGTAAAAAATATGCCTGAAAAAACACTGTATGAACATAACTTTAGGGGGAAAAAACCACCAAAAAACAAAACAAAGCAAATAAAAAAAGACGTAGCTATGGCGTTTTATATTTCTATACTCCCAGCTATTATATGGCTGCAGTACTTTTGGCAAAAAAAAAAATGCAATGACATGCATGTGTCTGATTATAACCTAAGGGTGCGTTCACACGCTAGTAGCTAGCAGCGAGTTTCCCGCTACCATTGATTTTAATGGGTCCACGGAAAGTCCACAAATCTGACACTATTGCGGACTGTCTGTGGACCCATTCAAATCAATGGTAGTGTAACTCGCAGCGGGTTTCCCGCAGCAGGCAACCCGCTGCTAGTAATAGCGTGTGAACGCACCCTAAAGAAGGTTTTACCAAATTTCACACTTGACATACCATGACGTATGAGTTAGAGGGCTCTGGCAGTTGAAACACCACTGATCTTCAGCTCAGGTACTCGTGCATATACATGGCCTCTCCACAGGCGTTTGGCTGTTTGGTATCACAGACTTTATGAAGCAGTAGGGTGCATGTTTCATTACTGCTTAATTTTAACTGATATTGGAGGTCCCAGTAATACATCTTAGGCTGGGTCCACACTACGTTTTGTCCCATACGGGAGCGCATACGGCAGGAGGGAGCTAAAAGCTCGCGCTCCCGTATGTAACCGTATGCGCTCCCGTATGTCATTCATTTCAATGAGCCGACCGGAGTGAAACGTTCGGTCCGGTCGGCTCATTTTTGCGCCGTATGCGCTTTTACAACCGGACCTAAAACTGTGGTCAACCACGGTTTTAGGTCCGGTTGTAAAAGCGCATACGGCGCAAAAATGAGCCGACCGGACCAAACGTTTCACTCCGGTCGGCTCATTGAAATGAATGACATACGGGAGCGCATACGGTTACATACGGGAGCGCGAGCTTTTAGCTCCCTCCTGCCGTATGCGCTCCCGTATGGGACAAAACGTAGTGTGGACCCAGCCTTAACCGGTTCAACGTGAAAATCTCACTGCACCACTGGTTTTCTCTGTTTTGATCGTGGGACCATCACACTATTACAAGAACCTTTGTTAAGACAAAAACAAACATATAACAATAGCAAACGTGACAGCTATTTAAAGGGGAACACTGGTGGAAACAAGTGGAAAACAAATGTTTTCAAATCAACTGGTACCAGGAAGTTATCCAGATTTGTGAATTACTTTCATTAAAAAAATCTTAATCCTTCCAGTACTTTTCAGCTGCTGTATACTACATAGGAAGTTGAGTTGTTCTTTTCTGTCCGTCCGCAGTGCTCTTTGCTGACACCTCTGTCTGTGTCAGGAACTGTCCAGAGAAGGAGCAAATCCCCATAGCAAACCTCTCCTGCTCTGGACAGTTCCTGACATGGACAGAGGTGTCAGCAAAGAGCACTGTGGTCAGACAGAAAATAACTACACAACTTCCTCTGGAGTATACTGAAAGTACTGGAAGGATTAAGATATTTTTTTTATAGAAGTAATTTACAAATCTGTTTAACTTTCTAGCACCAGTTGATTTAAAAAAAAAAAAATTTCCTACAGGAGTACCCTTTTAAAGCGAATGTGTCATCAGAAAATGAACTATTGTTTAAATCAAGTTTTTATGTTACACATATTTTCAAAGAATTTCTCACAATGATATTATTGTATATGAATATGCGTAGGTGTCAATATTTTTTTATGGCAATTTATTAATAGAACTGTCTTTGTATAACTACAAAGCTGGATTCACACAGAGTGGTTGATATATTATACTGTTAAATGCTAGTGTATCCTTAAACCCTTAATGCTAGAAATCTTGTTCTAAATGTTTTATATAGATTCTGGAAAAATGATTTATATAGGTTTAACCTTCTATTTAGTGATGTAACAAATGTACCGAATGACAATGAGCAGATGTCTCTCCCAATAATCATAAATGGAGTCTGTGCTAAGAATAACCTATGCTTCCTAGGAATTTGGGGAGGGAATTAAAAACAATATATATTTAACTTGTTCTAAAAACTGTGTCATGAATTGGGGTCAAGCTATAAAGTGAGTTAAAAACACATTGCGGAGAGCTTTTTTGCTAATTAATGTTCATTGCTACCTCAAGTTACAATATTAATTTATTCCAGGACGAACATTATATCATTGTTGCTTGAAACCATTTTTCTGTGAAAAACTAGTAGTGATGGGTTCTGAAACTAACAAAATGTTAATCCTAAATATTGAAAAAAACTTAAATAAAACTAAACCAATAACAAAATAAATAAAGCAAGCAAGAGGAAATTCATTACTCCAAGCATATATTTTTTTGGTCTTAAAATAGATCAGGGCCATTTATGGCTTGCGTACATGTGACAAATGTATCAAGTAAATTTGAAAGCCAACGAAGTCAGCTGACCATCCAGAGAACAGGGCGTTTCCACAGTAACCAGAATAACAAAAGACCTCAGTGCAGATGAACCCGTCGGGTTCTTACAGGTAGATAACTAAATCTAGTAAAAATACATCTGCAAGATTGCATCCACATTTAAAAAAAATAATGTGTCCTGTGTAAATCAATGGAAAATGGGTTGTCTGTGCACACGATGGGAATTATTTATTAACATGACTCTTTTTTTTTTTCTCGGATTTTGTGCCCAAATTGTGTTGCACATTTCGTGCGACACAATTTGCGACCAGAAAATGCCCCAAAGGGGCCTGGTCGTGGGAGAAAGGGGCGTGGTCCCGACATTTCGTGCGACACAATTTGCGACCAGAAAATACCCCAAAGGGGCCTGGTCGTGGGAGAAAGGGGCGTGGTCCCGACATTTCGTGCGACACAATTTGCGACCAGAAAATACCCCAAAGGGGCCTGGTCGTGGGAGAAAGGGGCGTGGTCCCGACATTTCGTGCGACACAATTTGCGACCAGAAAATACCCCAAAGGGGCCTGGTCGTGGGAGAAAGGGGCGTGGTCCCGACATTTTGTGCGACACAATTTGCGACCAGAAAATACCCCAAAGGGGCCTGGTCGTGGGAGAAAGGGGCGTGGTCCCGACATTTCGGGCGACACAATTTGCGACCAGAAAATACCCCAAAGGGGCCTGGTCATGGGAGAAAGGGGCGTGGTCCCGACAAAAGGTCCCGACAGTTTTGAAAAATCCTAACATATTTACTAAGGTTTCCACAGAAAATGTGGTGGATTTGAGGTAGGAAAAACCTGACAGATCAGAACAGTTGTAAAAAAAAAAAGCATAACGTAGGGAAAAGTGCAAAATGTAGTAAAATACCTTGGGAAAATACCTGTCGGTAATCAAAACCCACAAAGAAAACTTAGTAAATATGCCCCAATATCTAAAAGGAAATATCTAATTAGTAAATAAACCCCAATATCTAAAAGGAAATATCTAATTAGTAAATAAACCCCAATATCTAAAAAAAAATGTGGACACATTTATACAGCCGCTTAAATAAGTGACATGTCACTTTCCCTTAGACATACATTAATGTTAAAAAATACGATCGCAATTTTGGGGATGCATTTTTACAAATCAAATATGTCGGAAACACTGTTTAACCCCTTAACGACGAACGACGTAAATGTACGTCCTGGTGAGGTGGTACTTAACGCACCAGGACGTATATTTACGTCCTATGCATAACTGTGAGCATCGGAGCGATGCTCGCGTCATGCGCAGGAGGTCCCAACTGCTTATAGCAGCCAGGGACCCACCCGTAATGGCAGACATCCGCGATCACGTGGATGTCCGACATTAACCCCTCAGATGCCATGATCAATACAGATCACGGCATCTGCAGCATCGCAGTTCTTTGAATGGATGATCGGATCGCCCGCAGCACTGCCGCAGCGATCCGATCATCCAGCATGGCGCCCGGAGGTCCCCTCACCTTGCTACGGCCGTCTCCTGGGTCTTCTGCTCTGGTCTGCGATCGAGCAGATCAGAGCAGAAGATGACCGATAATGCTTATCAGTGCTATGTCCTATACATAGCACTGCACAGTATTAGCAATCGAGTGATTGCTATAAATAGTCCCCTATGGGGACTATTAAAGTCTAAAAATGAAAGTAAAAAAAGTAAAAATAAAAGTAAAAAAAATTTGAAAACCCCCCTCCCCAATAAAAACTTAAATTGTCCCATTTTCCCTATTTCACCCCCAAAAAGTGTAAAAAAAATATTTTATATACATATTTGGTATCGCTGCATGCGTAAATATCCCAACTATTAAAATAAAATGTTAATGATACCATACAGTGAACAGCGTGAACGGAAAAAATAAAAGTCCAAAATAACATTTTATTCCAAAAGAATTTATAAAAAAAAGTATTAAAAGTTTTATATAAGCAAATATGGTATCAATAAAAAGTAAAGCGATTGGGGCAAAAAATGAGCCCTCATACCGCTGCTTATATAGAGAAATTAAAAAGTTAAAGGTTTCAAAATAGGGGGACTTTAAACGTACTAATTTGGTTAAACAGTTTGCAATTTTTTTTAAGTGCAACAGTAATAGAAAAGTATATTTTCATGGGTATTATTTTAATCCTATTGACCCAAAGAATAAAGAACACATGTCTTTTTTAACGTAAATTGTACGTCGTGAAAACGAAACCTTCGAAATTAGCAAAATTGCGGTTTTCTTTTTAATCTCCCCACACAAATAGTATTTTTTGGGTTGCGCCATACATTTTATGGTAAAGTGAGTGATGTCATTACAACGAACAACTGGTCGCGCAAAAAACAAGCCCTCATACTAGTCTGTGGATGAAAATATAGAAGAGTTGAAAAATGAAAACTTAAAAATTAAATTGTCTGCATCCTTAAAGGAGTACTCCGGCGCGCGCTTTTTTCCTTTTATCCCGTCCGGCCTGCAAAATAAAATAAAACACACTTTCTCTTACCTGCCAATGAGCCCCCGGAGCTCCGGTACACTCCGGTACAGGTGTTTGGTCCCCGGGCTGTATTCTTCTTACTTCCTGTTAGCCCGGCACGTCACACGGAGCTTCAGCCTATCACCGGCCACAGCGATGTCCCGCCTTGGCAGCTGATAGGCTGAAGCTCCGTGTGACGTGCCGGGCTAACAGGAAGTAAGAAGAATACAGCCCGGGGACCGAACACCTGTACCGGAGTGTACCGGAGCTCGTTGGCAGGTAAGAGAAAGTGTGTTTTCTTTTATTTTGCAGCCCGGACGGGATAAAAGGAAAAAAGTGCGCGCCGGAGTACTCCTTTAAGGCCCAAATGGGCTTCATCCTTAAGGGGTTAAACATAGCCTTAAGTGTTTAAAAAAGCGTTTGTTTGTTTTTGTGATTTTTGCTCAATGTTAATTTTTCAATATGGCAGCATGCTCTGGCATTTTTATGATTTTGTGGTGTTTTCCCTCACATTGACCTCTATAGATAAAAACAAGCATCAACAAAAAACATACAAATAGTGCCACAAATAGTGTCTTCCCCAAAATCTTTGACCAAAAATTTAACTGGCCAACTCTCCATTTTACTTAGGAAACCCAAAAAGGGGCGTGGTCACCGCGAAATGGGACGTGATTGTCGAAATGGGACTTGTCCCTGACATTTTATCATATTTACTCATGTTTCCACAGAAAATGTAGTGGATTTGAAATGCATTTTTTACAAATGAATAATGCTGTGTGAACCGAGTCTAAGACACAGATTCAGCAGACAGCTACACTTTACTTTTTACATATCTTCTTCTACAGCCGTGTCCTAAATTAAAATGAATAAGAAAATTTCCTCCATTTAGGAGATGAAGTTATATGAATGTATAATGAACAGCTGCCTTCTCGTTACAGCTACAGACATTGCTAATTTAACTGTGTCATCTAAAGCCTATCAGCTGTCCACATACTACATATAGAAGCTGGCAGTGTAAGGCTATGTTCACACTGTGTATTTTTGGTTGTGTTTATAGCAGTAAAAAATTCGCCTGTTTCACTAAACAAGCAAATTTGATGAAATTGCTGCAGGTTATTTCAAATTTTTACTGCCTTTTTTTTTGTTTGTTTTAAAGGGGTACTCCGGTGAAAACCTTTTTTCTTTTAAATCAACTGGTGCCAGAAAGTTAAACAGATTTGTAAATTACTTCTATTAAAAAATCTTAATCCTTCCAGTACTTATTAGCTGCTGAATGCTACAGAGGAAATTCCTTTCTTTTTGGAACACTGATGACATCACAAGCACAGTGCTCTCTGCTGACATCTCTGCCCATTTTAGCAACCGTGCATAGCAGATGTATGCTAAGGGCAGCATGGTGGCTCAGTGGTTAGCACCGCTGCCTTGCAGTGCTCAGGCCTTGGGTTCAAATCCCACTAAGGACAACAATAAATAAAGACTTATTGTTATTATAATAACGTAAGCAAAGAGCACTGTGCTCGTGATGTCATCAGAGAGCATTCCAAAAAGAAAAGAATTTCCTTTGTAGTATTCAGCAGCTAATAAGTGCAGGAAGGATTAAGATTTTTTAATAGAAGTAATTTACAAATCTTTTTAACTTTCTGGAGCCAGTTGATTTAAAAGAAAAAAGGTTTTCACCGGAGTACCCCTTTAAAGTTGGATTTTGGTCGCAAATAATAAACATGCTCATTATTGTAAGGGATGATAGGAATTACAGCCATTTCTTCATAAAATGTGTGCACTGAGAGTCGCTTTTCCATATACTTTCATACAACACATTATTTAGTAAAAATATGTCTGCAATTTTAACTCAATTTTACGGCTTGTAAACACAGACTTTTTGTTTAAAAAAAAAAAAAAAAAAAAAAGGGTAGCCATTCACATAAGATAGCTATCTACTACACAGGAAGACCTATGAACAAAACGAACATGCGGGCAGGGCGGCATCAACCATCAATGGCTGGTAGATGTGCAGCTGGAGAATTATTATTTTTAAACCATAGAAACATAGAATGTGTCGGCAGATAAGAGCCATTTGGCCCATCTAGTCTGCCCAATAATCTGAATCCTATCAATAGTCTCTGGCCCTATCTTATATGAAGGATAGCCTTATGCTTATCCCATGCATGTTTAACCCCTTAAGGATGCAGGGTTTTTCAGTTTTTGCACTTTCGTTTTTTTCTCCTTACCTTTTAAAAATCATAACCCTTTCAATTTTCCACCTAAAAATCCATATTATGGCTTATTTTTTGCATCACCAATTCTACTTTCCAGTGACATTAGTCATTTTACCCAAAAATTCACGGAGAAACGGGAAAAAAAATCATTGTGCGACAAAATCAAAGAAAAAACGCCATTTTGTAACTTTTGGGGGCTTCCGTTTCTACACAGTGCATATTTCTATAAAAATGACACCTTATCATTATTCTGTAGGTCCATACGGTTAAAATGATACCCTACTTATATAGGTTTGATTTTGTTGTACTTCTGGAAAAAAATCATAACTACATGCAGGAAAATGTATACGTTTAAAAATGTCATCTCCTGACCACTATAACTTTTTTTTATTTTTCCACGTACAGGGCGGTATGAGGCGGTAAAAGTGTAAAAAAATAGTTAATAAATGTGATTTAACCCCTTCCCTAATAAAAGTTTGAATCACCCCGCATTTCCATAAAAAAAAAAAAAAAATATGTAAAATAAATTAAGCATATGTGGTATCGCCGTGTGCGTAAATGTCCGAACTATGAAAATAAAATGTTAATTAAACCGCTTGCTTAATGAAGTACACGTAAAAAAAAATTTCTAAAGTCCAAAATTGGGTATTTTGGGTCACTTTGTATACCCTAACAAAGGCGATCAAAAAGTCCCATCTAAACAAAAATCATACTGATAAAAACTTCAGATCATGGTGCAAAAAATGAGCCCTCACATATCCCCATATACTGAAAAATAAAAAAAAGTTATAGGGGTCAGAAGATGACAATTTTATACATACTTATATTGGTGCATGTAGTTATAATTTTTTTAAAGTAGTAAAATAAAATAAAACCTATATAAATTACCGTAGGTATCCTTGTAACCGTATGGACCTACAGAATAAAGATATGGTGTAATTTTTACCTAAAAGTGCAGAATCGGAAGCCCCCAAAAGTTACAAAATCAAGGTTTTTTTTCAACTTTGCCCCACAAATATTTTTTTTCTAGTTTTGCCATAAATTTGGTGGTGAAATGATTGATGTCATTAAAAAAAATGCGCTAGGACTGCTCAGAAATGCGTAGTCTAAATCATTGTTTCCCAACCAGTGTGCCTCCAGCTGTTGCAAAACTGCATGGTAGGAGTTGTAGTTTTGCGACAGCTGGAGGGACACTGGTTGGGAAACCCTGGTCTAAATAGACAGCAATGCATTTCAAATCGGGTTTCGCCAAAATAATCAACATGTTTATTCTTTCAGCGGAGTTTGGGGGCCGAAATTCTGTAGTGTGAATGGTGCCGCAGAATGTTGTTGGAGTCTGCTGCACCGCATTGTGCTAGCATAAGTTCAGAGTAAGTTCCCCTTGGAAAATAAGTAATGTGAATGGACCCTTAAAGGGGTACTCCACTGGAAAACATTTTTTTTTATAAATCAACTGGTGCCAGAAAGTTAAACAGATTTGTAAATTACTTCTATTAAAAATATACATTTTATAATGTTTTCATTTAGGTCTCTTCCTCTTATTTCTACAATATCTCAGGTTTTCCTGTTCATCCTTTATGTAATATAGCTTAGGTGCTTCTTGTAATCGGTTTCTGTCTATGTTTGTCCTTGGATACCGTTCTAGTTACCGGATACATAAGAAGGCGTGCGCGATGACGTTGATCTGAGGCCAGAAGAAGTACGTTCTATCGTATGAAACGGCTGGCGTTGCCTCTGAGCGCTTCTCACCATCGTGACCTATTCCCGTGACCCCGGACTTCCGGACGTGGTGATGCTTTCCCTGCGGTGAATGCATTTACACCTTTTTCCTATTGTTGGCTTTGATACTTCAGCTATATGTATATATATATATATATATATATATATATATATATAAACACCCCACAGTTATGATCTGTATATATTGGACCCGGTCTTTCCGCTGCTCCTATTCAATTAGACATCGGTTGTCAGGATTGAGTTCTTGACATTTAATGTTTCTGAGAGTCCTCTCCCCATTTCCTCTATTTGATTCCTCCATTAAAAATATTAACCCTTCCAGTACGTATCAGCTGCTGTATGTTCCCGAAGATCTTTTCTTTTTGTATTTCCTTTCTGTCTGACCACATTGCTCAGAAAGGAAATTCAAAAAGAAAATAACTTCATGTGGAGCATATAGTAGCTGATAAGTACTGGAAGGATTAAGATTTTTAAATAGAAGTAATTTATAAATCTGTTTAACTTTCTGGCACCAGTTGATTAGAATTTTTTTTTTCCAGGGGAGTACCCCATTAATGTGCAGCTGATTTTCAGAAAAACCCATTTACTACAGAATAATATCTCAACCGCTTTGTGTCAAAATAGCTTAGTAGTTATACTGAAACATTTCTATTGATAAATTGCCATACAAAGAACATTAACACAAACACACATTTATACACAAAATATATCATCTTAGTCTGACAATGATTTGCTAACCTTCCATGCACATTTTATTGTGTTTGTTCTCATTTCCCGACGAGTTTTGCCAGGGTTCTCAGTGGATGTTTTGTTCTTATTGATTATCCTCTTGCCATTTGTCTTGCATTATAACAATATAAACTGCTAACATTTTACTTAGATGAAAAATTATAGCAAGCCATAGCAACCAATGGGTAAATTGGCCTCCTTGTTATCATGTCCTATGCGGCTACAAGCTAATAACTGAAGGGTTATATTGTTTGCTGCTAATTGCAGGTAAATGCTATGTTAAATGAGCTCGTCCATAGAACAATCTGCTTGTAACATCTACAATAAAGTCCGGGAACATGTACTGTATTAAAAGCAGCTAAAATGTATAATACATTTATAATACGCCCTAGCTGTTCTGTCCCCCGACCACCTAAGCCCTGCCGCCGAAATAATGTAGTGTTTGGCCATAGATGTGAGCAGCACAAGCAGATATGTGATGAGCAGCATATCCATGCGGAGACCCGTGCGGAAATTCTCATGTGTGAACATAGCCTTAGACTACTTCTTTATCCCTGTAGGCACTGCAGCCAGGATACAGATCTACCCTAGTGGGGCAGGCAGCAAGCTGTGAGGTAACTTTTTTCCTAAGGTCCAGTATGGGTCTGTATTTGGGGTTCTAGCATGGTATGTGTATGATTTTATATTTTTAGGAAAGGTCTGATATGTGGTAAGTATTTATTTTGTGCTGAAGAAGGTCACGTGTAGCACATAAGAATGAAATGCCATATGCTGGGATATTTTCTGGAGTAAGGCATAATGCCCAAGGATTTTGAAGTCCCCGCTCTCTGTTTCCCCTGATGTTCCTGTTCACGGTTTGGCAAGTTGCATTTCTAATGTCTCAAGGAAGATGAAAATGTAAGTTTATTGAGAGTATTCTGTATCATGAATGGACGGACATTTATTACTTCAATACATGTCTTCTGAAGTGTGCTTGAGTCAAAGTTAAGAGCCCGACTGTTGACACCAGGAGAACTTTTTACCTTCCTTGGAATGTGCCGTATGAAGTCATTGTAACAGGCCGATAAGTTCTGCACAGAAGGCTGCTGGCAATGTTCATGGTAAAGCGGCCTAAAGGATGTTTGTAAAAAAATGTAATAATAATTTTAATGCATCCTAAAAATGTAAGCAGATCAATATTAGAGCCCATCTGTGGAAACCTAACCATTTAGTTATTCAGTACAGTTCAGTGCAGTTAACCTTAATGTCCAAAGCTAGCCTGTGACATGAGGTAGATCACAGGTTAATGGGGTTTTTTCTTTACTAATGGCTATTGTACACATCTGGGGAAGATTTATCAAAACCAATCAAATCGCTTCTTTAAGCTATGTTTGCACCATATTTTTTTTTTAGGCGTATTCCATTCCAGGCGTATTGTTAAAGAGGTGTCCGCAAAATTGCATCCGCATTTTTTTAACATTAATGTGCTTCATGTAAGTCTCGGGTAAAGGGGTTTTGAGAAATCCCTGCTTTCCCGTATAGATGGGCCCATTTAAAGCACAAATAGTTACTGAGCTGTATAGATTTCACACACATTTAATATTCAGATTCGGCAGAATTATTGAAGAATTTTCTTCCATTCATGTATATTGGGTTGTTTTGGCACTAAGCACATGAATTCTGCAGGTATCCTTTAGATAAACAGGACAGTCACCATAATTTCTGCAACAAATCTGCCATGTGTGAATTCACCCTCTGACAAAATAATGGTATATTGCTAAGTTATGGCATCATGTTCTAAGCCATTAAAGTCTGATTTCCGCAGATTCTACGAATAAAGAAGCCACAGAAGCACCTTCACAGTCTTTCCCTGCACAGCAGCGCCCCTAGCCACTGTGCAGGAAACTACAACACAACTCTAATACAGATCAGTGTGGCCCTTTTTATTTTCAGAATCGGTGAGGGTCCCAGTAGCAATATGCTATGGCTTGTGAGGCAATATACTTTAATACAATAAATAGGTTATTCTATTTTTAGCAAAAACATATACACTGCTCAAAAAAAATAAAGGGAACACTAAGATAACACATCCTAGATCTGAATGAATTAATCATATGAAATACTTTCATCTTTACATAGTTGAATGTGCTGACAACAAAATCCCACAAAAATGGAAATGAAATTTATCAACCCATGGAGGTCTGGATATGGAGTCACACTCAAAATCAAAGTGGAAAACCCCACTACAGGCTGATCCAACTTTGATGTAATGTTCTTAAAAAAAGTAAAAAATGAGGATCAGTAGTGTGTGTGTGTGTGTGTGGCCTCCACGTGCCCTTATGACCTCCCTACAACACCTGGGCATGCTCCTGATGAGGTGGTGGATGGTCTGCTGAGGGATGTCCTCCCTGACCTGGACTAAAGCATCTGCCAACTCCTGGACAGTCTGTGGTGCAACAGTGGCGTTGGTGGATGGAGAGAGACATGATGTCCCAGATGTACTCAATCGGATTCATGTCTAGGGAACGGGCGGGCCAGTCCATAGAATCAATGCCTTCCTCTTGCAGGAACTGCTGACACACTCCTGCCACATGAGGTCCAGCATTGTCTTGCATTAGGAGAAACCCAGGGTCAACCGCACCAGCATATGGTCTCACAAGGGGTCTGAGGATCTCATCTCGGTACCTAATGGCAGTCAGGCTACCTCTGGCAAGCACATGGGGGGTTGTGTGGCCCCCCCAAAGAAATGCCACCCCACACCATTACTGACCCACCGCCAAAGCGGTCATGTTGGAGGATGTTGCAGGCAGCAGAACATTCTCCACAGCGTCTCCAGGCTCTGTCACATCTCTCAGTGTGAACCTGCTTTCATCTGTGAAGAGCACAGGGCGCCAGTGGCAAATTTGACAATCTTGGTGTTCTCTGGCAAATACTAAACGTCCTGCATGGCTGTAAGCACAACCCCCACTTGTGGATGTCGGGCCCTAATACCACCCTTGTGGAGTCTGTTTTTGACTATTTGAGTGGAGACATGCACATTTGTTGCCTGCTAGAGGTCATTTTGCAGGGCTCTGGCAGTGCTCCTCCTGCTCCTCCTTGCACAAAGGCAGAGGTAGCGGTCCTGCTGCTGGGTTGTTGCCCTCCTACCGCCTCCTCCATGTCTCCTGATGTACTGGCCTGTCTCCTGGTAGAGCCTCCATGCTCATGACACTACGCTGACAGACACAGCAAACCTTCTTGCCACAACTCGCATTGATGTGCCATCCTGGATGAGCTGCACTACCTGAGCCACTTGTGTGGGTTGTAGTCTCTGTCCAATGCTACCACAAGAGTGAAAGCACCACCAGCATTCAAAAGTGGCCAAAACATCAGCCAGGAAGCATAGGAACTGAGAAGTGGTCTGTGGTCACCACCTGCAGAACCACTCTTGCTAATTGCCTATAATTTCCACCTGTTGTCTGTTCCATTTGCACAACAGCATGTGAAATTGATTGTCAATCAGTGTTGCTTCCTGAGTGGACAGTGTGATCTCACAGAAGTGTGATTGATTTAGAGTTACATTGTGTTGTTTAAGTGTTCCCTTTATTATATGGCCATCCCATAGACTTGCATTGAGGGGGCGCGGCTGTGACATCACAAGCCTCTGGCGCTGCACCCGACGCTCTAAACGAATGCCGGGTGCAGCAGGGATATCGCGGGGGATGCCAGCAGCAGGTCCCAGCGACCAAACATCTTATCCCCTATCCTTTGGATAGGGGATAAGATGTCTAGGGGCTGCGTACACCTTTAAAGAACACAAATTATGTTTTTATCATTCACAAAAACAAATCAAGTTCTAATTTAGAGTAGAGTTTATTACCCTTCTCTCCAATTCATGTTCAATCACATCTTTACAATGACTTCCAAATTAAAGTCTCATATGTATTTGGAATCGTTAGTGTTCTCTTTGATATCAAAGAAATGTCATTTTGCCTATAATCTCCCATTACAATGAACCTTCCATTCACACAAAATTAATAGGCATCCCTATAATTCTCATCGAAAGACCAAATGTGAATTTATTAGATGCATGTGAATTTCCCAGCAGGTAGACAATTTATAAACCTGTTTCTAATTTGCGTGAGGCTTGAAAGAATTTCAGCAGCAGATGGTAACCAAAATAGCTAATACAGCAGTCCCCAGATGTGGCCTATGACTGCTCTGCCGGTAGTGAGGGAAGAAAGGGTCTTATAGATTTACACAATATACTTGGTAAAGATGAACCCGTTGAAAGTTTTGCAGTTTACCAACACATAAAGCATGTCACTAGACTGATAGTATATATAAAGTGTTAGACGACAGTCTTGCAGTGCATGCTGGGAGCTGTTATATTTAAAGCTGGTGAGGCATAATTGGCCAGCTCTTCGCTGCAGCTTTCTCCCACAGTTCACTTCACTACTGCTGTTATATAAACATTACAGTGTAAGATTCCAAACTAAACACTTATAATCAGTATTTACTTAGGCAGGTTCAATAGTGAGATGTGCTCTCCGAGCTGTACGCATTGCATTAGAAGAAGACATTTTAATACAATTTCAGAAAAAGTGCTTTCCTGCTGGAAAAAAAACTTCAATTGTGTGCATATTTTAGGCACACATGACTGTTTCCCTCAGGCATGCAAAAAAAAAATGAACATCAAAAGAAGAACATTTTAGTGTGGGAAATTTTCAGATAGAACTGCAAGCATCACACAGACCCTTCCTTAACAAAACCACCAGAGCAGCACTGATGTACAAAACAGTAAGCTGAGAAATGGTACTGCTCATGAGCCAGCAGCTGCTCGGGGGGCTCTATTCCTTTCTGGGGGCCTGAGTTGGCTTTACCTGTAATGGCTGTGATGTCACCAGAACTGTATATAACCAAAGTCTATGAAAAACCAGCTCACCACCATATAAGTTCTTGAGAGGAGGAGGACTTCAAGTGTGGATAGGAAGCACGGACAACATCCAACCGCATACTTGGAGTGAAGACTTGAAATAGAGAAGAAGAACAGGGTCCAGCTCCCAAGAAAAACGAGTGAAATCCCAAATTTTAATTCAAGCCATTAAAATATGAGTGAACAAAAAGGAGGGAATAAAATCAAAGCAGAAACGCTGACGCGTTTCAGACTATATAGATCTTAATCCTGGCATGTCACAGTGAGCTCACTGTGACATGCCATGATTAAGGACTATATAGTCCAAAACGCATCGGCGTTTCTGCTATGATTTTATTCCCTCTTTTTTGTTCACTCATATTTTAATGGCTTGAATAAAAATTTTAGATTTTACTTGTTTTCCTTGGGAGCTGGACCCTGTTCTTCTTCTCTATTACCAGACCTGTATGCCATAATACAATGGGATGGTTTTATGAATTAACTTAATAATTACAGTGGTCCCTCAACATACGATGGTAATCCGTTCCAAATGAACCATCGTTTGATGAAAGCATAGTATGTTGAGGGATCCGTGCAATGTAAAGTATAGGACAGTGGTCTACAACCTGTGGACCTCCAGATGTTGCAAAACTACAACACCCAGCATGCCCGAACAGCCAACGGATGTCCGGGCATGCTGGGAGTTGTAGTTTTGCAACATCTTGAGGTCCGCATGTTGAAGACCACTGGTATTGGAGGCTATACTCACGTGTCCCCGCCGCTCCGGATTGTCACCGCTGCCCTGGATGTCACCTTCCATCGCTGTCGCTGTGTCCCTGGGGTGTCCCTGATGCTCCGGCAAGGCCTCTGCTTCCCCAGCATCCTCACTCTCACGTCGCCGCCATCACTTTGCTCCTATTGGATGATGGGACGGCGTGCACAGCGACGTGATGACGATGATGGAGAGCGCCGACAATGCAGGGGATCCCGAAGAGGATGCGCCGGAGCCCGAGGACAGGTAAGTGATCATCAGCGGACCATAAACGGCTATCCGGTGGCAGCTGAAGCTGATAGCCGTTTATGCAATGGCCCCGACATACAAAAGCATTGTATGTTGATGCTGCCTTCAACATTCGATGGCCTCTGAGAGGCCATCGTATGTTGAAATGATCGTATGTCGGGGCCATCGTAGGTCGGGGGGTCACTGTACTCTTCAAAGCAGGGAAATCACATGCTGTTTATGCCTTCATATGCAAAATACAGATATGTAGGACACTTGTATTTACAGATCCTATAGCATCCACATTAATGTTGTATTTGCAGTGCACCTCAATTTAAAGGTGTTATTCATCATAAAGTGATTTTAGTACGTACCCGCCAGACAGTAATGGACATACTTACGAATGATCTGTGCTTGTCTTATAGCTAAATGGCTGCGTTGTGAGATTACCATAATGTTGAGGCTATCTTTTTGTGAACTGGCTATTTCTTGTTGGAGTTCCTTCCCTTAAACTACAGGTCCCATGATTCCTTATTTGTGAGTGTGAGGTCAATTTTCACCCTCCCACACATTAGCCACCCCATCCATTGAAACAAATATATACAGGTAACAAGCTGAGATAAGGAGCACTCTCTTAAAGGTAGTGTTCCTAATCTTAGCTTGTTACTTGTACAAAAGACACCTGTCCATAGAAGCAATCAATCAGATTCCAAAGAGCCACGCAGAAATTTTAGGGACAAGACTGTAGACCTACACCCTTATTATGTGTTTCTTCCGTTTGTGAATAATTTTACCAATCATTATTATTTGACTCCTGCACACATGTATTTTTGACATGTTGTACATAGACTTTGAACATACATTTTTGAAATCATCGAAAGAAAAAGACAGAAAAACACAGGTTGATCCTCTACATGGTGTCTAAAGGGTTTCTGGCAGTCTGCTTTTTGGCTGAAGAAAAAACCTGCGTGCTGTGTTTTTTTTTTTTTTGTCCGATCTTTTAGCAGGATCCTGTAAGCCTCTGACACAGATGTGAACTCAGCCTTACATGCATAGGCCAAGGCCATTTTTTGCTATGCCTTAACAAGGCCACGCACTCCCTCCCTATGGTGTCAACAGCATACATATATATATATATATATATATATATATATAATGTTACATGGTGGGGAAGCACACTTCCAGTTTTAGCAGCTCTAAGTCCTATGGACAAATCTGTTGTGAAATGAAACAGCATATATCCAGTGCCTTATAACATTATACATAGGTATACGTGCGTACAGCCAATGCCCTAAAATATTCACTGAGCCTGCTCTCAAGTGCAAAATGGCCATTCAAAGTGACAAGTAACTATCCATAAAAGGATACAGCCCTGCAAGACAGAATTATTATCCCCCCTTACAAAGTAACAGTAAATATAAATGAAGGACTTGTACTGTTGCCTGTTTATGGAGTCACATCGGGCTTTGGTTCAAAATGCTGCACCTCAAATTGCATCAAAAACTGCATGTGCGTGTCTTCAGCTTTATGTTGTGATCATTATCGCTATCGGCCAGGCTCTGTCATATGTGAACCCGGTCTAAAATGCTAAGTGTGAACTTATCCTAACACCCCTTGCCTGTAATAAAATAATACATAAATAATACATAAATAATTCCTTGTATAACCTTCAATATTCTGCTTTTCCATTTCTACATGCAGATAATTTAGCACTGGTAAATAAATGACTTGCTGGCAGCCATAAAGGGCTATCACAAAGACCATTTATCCCTCTGACAGCTCCTTCACATGGCCTACATTGAGTACGGCTATAGATCAGCCATGGTCATAATAGTCTGGGTGCTGCTTTTGACTATACAGCAGTCATCCCTGCAACAGATGCATCTTTCTAGGGGCAGATCACTTATGGTGACTTAGGGGGAGGGGAGCCTCTAAATTTACCATGGGAGAAACCTGAACTGCACTAAATTAAGTGGTGAGAATAGGATGACCTGAAACATAAAAGTATAGCACACAGTACATATGCCTGAAACATAAAAGTATAACATTCAGTACATATGTTTAAAACATATAAGTATAACACACAGTACATATACCTGAAACATAAAAGTATAGCACACAGTACATATGCCTGAAATATAAAAGTATAACATTCAGTACATATGTTTAAAACATATAAGTATAACACACAGTACATATGCCTGAAACATAAAAGTATAACACACAGTACATATGCCTAAAACATAAAAGTATAGCACACAGTACATACGCCTAAAACATAAAAGTATAGCACACAGTACATATGTGTGAAACATAACAGTATAACACACAGTACATATGCCTGGAATATAACAGTATAGCCCTCAGTACATATGCCTAAAACATAAAAGTATAGCACACAGTACATATGCCTGAAACATAACAGTATAACACACAGTACATATGCCTGGAATATAACAGTATAGCCCTCAGTACATATGCCTAAAACATAAAAGTATAGCACACAGTACATACGCCTGAAACATAAAAGTATAGCACACAGTACATACGCCTAAAACATAAAAGTATAGCACACAGTACATATGCCTGAAACATAACAGTATAACACACAGTACATATGCCTGGAATATAACAGTATAGCCCTCAGTACATATGCCTAAAACATAAAAGTATAGCACACAGTACATACGCCTAAAACATAAAAGTATAACACACAGTACATATGCCTCAAGCATAAAAGTATAGCACACAGTACATATGCCTGACACATAACAGTATAGCACACAGTACATATGCCTGAAACATAAAAGTATAGCACACAGTACATATGCCTCAAGCATAAAAGTATAGCACACAGTACATATGCCTGAAACATAAAAGTATAGCACACAGTACATATGCCTAAAACATAAAAGTATAGCACACAGTACATATGCCTGAAACATAACAGTATAGCACACAGTACATATGTGTGAAACATAACAGTATAGCACACAGTACATATGCCTGAAACATAACAGTATAGCACACAGTACATATGCCTGAAACATAACAGTATAACACACAGTACATACGCCTAAAACATAAAAGTATAGCACACAGTACATATGCCTGAAACATAACAGTATAACACACAGTACATATGCCTGGAATATAACAGTATAGCCCTCAGTACATATTGTCACGATGCCGGCTGGCAGGTAGTGGATCCTCTGTGCCAGAGAGGGATTGGCGTGGACCGTGCTAGAGGATCGGTTCTAAGTCACTACTGGTTTTCACCAGAGCCCGCCGCAAAGCGGGATGGTCTTGCTGCGGCGGTAGTGACCAGGTCGTATCCCCTAGCAACGGCTCAACCTCTCTGGCTGCTGAAGATAGGCGCGGTACAAGGGAGTAGACAGAAGCAAGGTCGGACGTAGCAGAAGGTCGGGGCAGGCAGCAAGGATCGTAGTCAGGGGCAACGGCAGAAGGTCTGGAATCACAGGCAAGGAACACACAAGGAACGCTTTCACTGGCACTAGGGCAACAAGATCCGGCGAGGGAGTGAAGGGGAAGTGAGGTGATATAGGGAAGTGCACAGATGTAAACACTAATTGGAACCACTGCACCAATCAGCGGTGCAGTGGCCCTTTAAATCGCAAAGACCCGGCGCGCGCGCGCCCTAGGGAGCGGGGCCGCGCGCGCCGGGACAGAACTGACGGGGAGCGAGTAAGGTACGGGAGCCGGGGTGCGCATCGCGAGCGGGCGCTACCCGCATCGCGAATCGCATCCCGGCCGGAGGTGGTAACGCAGCGCCCCGGGTCCGTGGAACCGACCGGGGCGCTGCAGTGAGGGAAGTGTAGCGAGCGCTCCGGGGAGGAGCGGGGACCCGGAGCGCTCGGCGTAACAGTACCCCCCCCCTTGGGTCTCCCCCTCTTCTTGGGGCCTGAGAACCTGAGGATCAGACTTTTGTCCAGGATATTGTCCTCAGGTTCCCAGGACCTCTCTTCTGGACCACAACCCTCCCAATCCACCAAAAAAAAAGTTCTTCCCCTGACCTTTTTAGAGGCCAAAATCTCTTTGACAGAGAAGATGTCCGAGGAGCCGGAAACAGGAGTGGGAGGAACAGATTTAGGAGAAAAACGGTTGAGGATGAGAGGTTTAAGAAGAGAGACGTGAAAGGCATTAGGGATACGAAGAGAAGGAGGAAGAAGAAGTTTGTAAGAGACAGGATTAATTTGACACAAAACTTTAAAAGGACCAAGATAGCGTGGTCCCAACTTATAGCTCGGGACACGGAAACGGACATATTTAGCGGAGAGCCATACCTTGTCTCCAGGGGAAAAAATGGGAGGAGCTCTTCTTTTCTTATCTGCGAATCTCTTCATGCGAGAAGAAGCCTGTAAGAGAGAATTTTGGGTCTCTTTCCATATGGTGGAAAGATCACGAGAAATTTCATCCACAGCGGGCAGACCAGAGGGCAAGGGGGTAGGGAGGGGGGGAAGAGGGTGACGGCCGTACACCACGAAAAACGGAGATTTGGAGGAAGATTCAGAGATTCTGAAATTATACGAGAATTCGGCCCAAGGTAGAAGATCTGCCCAGTCATCCTGGCGGGAGGAAACAAAATGTCGTAAATAGTCACCCAAGATCTGGTTAATTCTCTCTACTTGTCCATTGGATTGAGGATGGTATGCAGAAGAAAAATTTAATTTAATCTTGAGTTGTTTACAGAGAGCCCTCCAGAATTTAGACACAAATTGGACGCCTCTATCCGAGACGATCTGTGTAGGCAACCCGTGAAGACGAAAAATGTGTACAAAAAATTGTTTAGCCAACTGAGGCGCTGAAGGAAGACCAGGAAGAGGGATGAAATGTGCCATTTTGGAGAATCGATCAACGACCACCCAAATAACAGTGTTGCCATGGGATGGGGGTAAGTCAGTAATAAAATCCATACCAATCAGAGACCAAGGTTGTTCGGGGACAGGTAGAGGATGAAGAAAACCAGCGGGCTTCTGGCGAGGAGTCTTATCCCGGGCACAGATAGTGCAGGCTCGCACAAAGTCCACCACATCAGTCTCTAGAGTCGGCCACCAATAGAAGCGAGAGATGAGTTGCACAGATTTCTTGATGCCCGCATGACCTGCGAGATGGGAGGAGTGACCCCATTTGAGGATCCCAAGGCGTTGGCGTGGAGAAACAAAGGTCTTTCCTGGAGGAGTTTGCCTGATGGAGGCTGGAGAAGTGGAAATCAGGCAGTCAGGAGGAATGATGTGTTGAGGAGAGAGTTCAATTTCAGAGGCATCTGAGGAACGAGAGAGAGCATCGGCCCTAATGTTTTTATCAGCAGGCCGAAAGTGAATTTCAAAATTAAATCGGGCAAAGAACAGAGACCACCTGGCCTGACGAGGATTCAGCCGTTGGGCAGACTGGAGGTAGGAGAGGTTCTTGTGATCGGTGTAAATAATAACTGGAAATCTTGATCCCTCCAGCAGATGCCTCCATTCCTCAAGTGCTAATTTAATGGCTAGAAGCTCTCGATCCCCGATGGAGTAGTTCCTCTCCGCCGGAGAGAAGGTCCTGGAAAAAAAACCACAAGTAACAGCATGCCCGGAAGAGTTTTTTTGTAGAAGGACAGCTCCAGCTCCCACTGAGGAGGCATCAACCTCCAATAGGAAGGGTTTAGATGGGTCAGGTCTGGAGAGCACGGGAGCCGAAGAAAAGGCAGACTTGAGTCGTTTAAAGGCGTCTTCCGCTTGAGGAGGCCAAGACTTGGGATCGGCATTTTTTTTTGTTAAAGCCACAATAGGAGCCACAATGGTAGAAAAATGTGGAATAAATTGCCTGTAATAATTGGCGAACCCCAAAAAACGTTGGATGGCACGGAGTCCGGAGGGGCGTGGCCAATCTAAGACGGCAGAGAGTTTATCTGGGTCCATTTGTAGTCCCTGGCCAGAGACCAAGTATCCTAGAAAAGGAAGAGATTGGCATTCAAACAGACATTTCTCTATTTTGGCATAGAGTTGATTATCACGAAGTCTCTGAAGAACCATACGGACATGCTGGCGGTGTTCTTCAAGATTGGCAGAAAAAATCAGGATATCGTCCAGATATACAACAACACAGGAGTATAGTAGATCACGAAAAATTTCATTAACAAAGTCTTGGAAGACGGCAGGGGCGTTGCATAGACCAAAGGGCATGACCAGATACTCAAAGTGTCCATCTCTGGTGTTAAATGCCGTTTTCCATTCATCCCCCTCTCTGATGCGGATGAGATTATAAGCACCTCTTAAGTCCAGTTTGGTAAAAATATGGGCACCTTGGAGACGATCAAAGAGTTCAGAGATGAGGGGTAGGGGGTAGCGGTTCTTAACCGTGATTTTATTAAGACCGCGGTAGTCAATGCAAGGACGTAGAGAGCCATCTTTTTTGGACACAAAGAAAAATCCGGCTCCGGCAGGAGAGGAGGATTTACGGATAAAGCCCTTTTTTAAATTTTCTTGGACGTATTCAGACATGGCAAGAGTCTCTGGGACGGACAGAGGATAGATTCTGCCCCGGGGTGGAGTAGTGCCCGGGAGGAGGTCAATGGGACAATCATAAGGCCTGTGAGGAGGTAGAGTCTCAGCTTGTTTTTTGCAAAAAACGTCCGCAAAGTCCATATAGGCCTTAGGGAGACCGGTTACATGAGGAAGCACAGGGACACGGCAAGGTTTACTGGGAGCCGGTTTTAAGCAGTCCTTGGAACAAGAGGGCCCCCAACTCTTGATCTCCCCAGTGGACCAATCCAGGATTGGGGAATGGAGTTGAAGCCAGGGAAGTCCAAGAAGGATTTCAGAAGTGCAATTGGGGAGGACCAACAGTTCAATCCTCTCGTGATGAGATCCGATGCACATTAGAAGGGGCTCCGTGCGGAAACGTATAGTACAGTCCAATCTTTCATTGTTTACACAATTGATGTAGAGGGGTCTGGCGAGACTGGTCACCGGGATGTTGAACCTGTTGACGAGAGAGGCTAAGATGAAATTTCCTGCAGATCCAGAGTCCAAGAAGGCCACAGCAGAGAAGGAGAAGGCAGAGGCAGACATCCGCACAGGCACAGTAAGACGTGGAGAAGCAGAGTAGACATCAAGGACTGTCTCACCTTTGTGCGGAGTCAGCGGACGTCTTTCCAGGCGGGGAGGACGGATAGGACAATCCTTCAGGAAGTGTTCGGTACTAGCACAGTACAGGCAGAGATTCTCCATGCGGCGTCGTGTCCTCTCTTGGGGTGTCAGACGAGACCGGTCGACCTGCATAGCCTCCACGGCGGGAGGCACAGGAACAGATTGCAGGGGACCAGAGGAGAGAGGAGCCGGGGAGAAGAAACGCCTCGTGCGAACAGAGTCCATATCCTGGCGGAGCTCCTGACGCCGTTCGGAAAAACGCATGTCAATGCGAGTGGCAAGATGGATGAGTTCATGTAGGTTAGCAGGGATTTCTCGTGCGGCCAGAACATCTTTAATGTTGCTGGATAGGCCTTTTTTAAAGGTCGCGCAGAGTGCCTCATTATTCCAGGATAATTCTGAAGCAAGGGTACGGAACTGTACGGCATACTCGCCAACGGAAGAATTACCCTGGACCAGGTTCAACAGGGCAGTCTCAGCAGAAGAGGCTCGGGCAGGTTCCTCAAAGACACTTCGAATTTCCGAGAAGAAGGAGTGTACAGAGGCAGTGACGGGGTCATTGCGGTCCCAGAGCGGTGTGGCCCAAGCCAGGGCTTTTCCAGACAGCAGGCTGACTACGAAAGCCACCTTAGACCTTTCAGTGGGGAACTGGTCCGACATCATCTCCAAGTGTAATGAACATTGGGAAAGAAAGCCACGGCAAAACTTAGAGTCCCCATCAAATTTATCCGGCAAGGATAGTCGTATTCCAGAAGCGGCCACTCGCTGCGGAGGAGGTACAGGAGCTGGCGGAGGAGATGATTGCTGGAGCTGTGGTAGTAACTGTTGTAGCATAACAGTCAGTTGAGACAGCTGTTGGCCTTGTTGCGCAATCTGTTGTGACTGCTGGGCGACCACCGTGGTGAGGTCAGCGACAACTGGCAGAGGAACTTCAGCGGGATCCATGGCCGGATCTACTGTCACGATGCCGGCTGGCAGGTAGTGGATCCTCTGTGCCAGAGAGGGATTGGCGTGGACCGTGCTAGAGGATCGGTTCTAAGTCACTACTGGTTTTCACCAGAGCCCGCCGCAAAGCGGGATGGTCTTGCTGCGGCGGTAGTGACCAGGTCGTATCCCCTAGCAACGGCTCAACCTCTCTGGCTGCTGAAGATAGGCGCGGTACAAGGGAGTAGACAGAAGCAAGGTCGGACGTAGCAGAAGGTCGGGGCAGGCAGCAAGGATCGTAGTCAGGGGCAACGGCAGAAGGTCTGGAATCACAGGCAAGGAACACACAAGGAACGCTTTCACTGGCACTAGGGCAACAAGATCCGGCGAGGGAGTGAAGGGGAAGTGAGGTGATATAGGGAAGTGCACAGATGTAAACACTAATTGGAACCACTGCACCAATCAGCGGTGCAGTGGCCCTTTAAATCGCAAAGACCCGGCGCGCGCGCGCCCTAGGGAGCGGGGCCGCGCGCGCCGGGACAGAACTGACGGGGAGCGAGTAAGGTACGGGAGCCGGGGTGCGCATCGCGAGCGGGCGCTACCCGCATCGCGAATCGCATCCCGGCCGGAGGTGGTAACGCAGCGCCCCGGGTCCGTGGAACCGACCGGGGCGCTGCAGTGAGGGAAGTGTAGCGAGCGCTCCGGGGAGGAGCGGGGACCCGGAGCGCTCGGCGTAACACATATGCATAAAACATAAAAGTATAGCACATAGTAAATACGCCTAAAACATAAAAGTATAGCACACAGTACATATGCCTCAAGCATAAAAGTATAGCACACAGTACATATGCCTGACACATAACAGTATAGTACACAGTACATATGCCTGAAACATAAAAGTATAGCACACAGTACATATGCCTAAAACATAAAAGTATAGCACACAGTACATACGCCTAAAACACAAAAGTATAGCACACAGTACATATGCCTGAAACATAAAAGTATAGCACACAGTACATATGCCTCAAGCATAAAAGTATAGCACACAGTACATACGCCTAAAACATAAAAGTATAGCACACAGTACATATGCCTGAAACATAAAAGTATAGCACACAGTACATATGCCTAAAACATAAAAGTATAGCACACAGTACATATGCCTCAAGCATAAAAGTATAGCACACAGTACATATGCCTCAAGCATAAAAGTATAGCACACAGTACATATGCCTGAAACATAAAAGTATAGCACACAGTACATATGCCTAAAACATAAAAGTATAGCACACAGTACATATGCCTGAAACATAACAGTATAGCACACAGTACATATGTCTGAAACATAACAGTATAACACACAGTACGTACGCCTAAAACATAACAGTATAGCACACAGTACATATGCCTAACACATAACAGTATAACACACAGTACATACGCCTAAAACATAAAAGTATAGTACACAGTGCATATGCCTGAAACATAAAAGTATATGTCACGATGCCGGCTGGCAGGAGGTGGATCCTCTGTGCCAGAGAGGGATTGGCGTGGACCGTGCTAGTGGATCGGTTCTAAGTCACTACTGGTATTCACCAGAGCCCGCCGCAAAGCGGGATGGTCTTGCTGCGGCGGTAGTGACCAGGTCGTATCCACTAGCAACGGCTCAACCTCTCTGACTGCTGAAGATAGGCGCGGTACAAGGGAGTAGACAGAAGCAAGGTCGGACGTAGCAGAAGGTCGGGGCAGGCAGCAAGGATCGTAGTCAGGGGCAACGGTAGGAGGTCTGGAACACAGGCTAGGAACACACAAGGGAACGCTTTCACTAGGCACAAGGGCAACAAGATCCGGCGAGGGAGTGCAGGGGAAGTGAGGTATATATATGGAGTGCACAGGTGAACACACTAATTAGAACCACTGCGCCAATCAGCGGCGCAGTGGCCCTTTAAATCGCAGAGACCCGGCGCGCGCGCGCCCTAGGGAGCGGGGCCGCGCGCGCCGGGACAGGACCGACGGAGAGCGAGTCAGGTACGGGAGCCGGGGTGCGCATCGCGAGCGGGCGCCACCCGCATCGCGAATCGCATCCCGGCTGGAGGCAGTATCGCAGCGCACCCGGTCAGTGGATGTGACCGGGGCGCTGCAGTAACGAGAGTGTAGCGAGCGCTCCGGGGAGGAGCGGGGACCCGGAGCGCTCGGCGTAACAGTACCCCCCCCCTTGGGTCTCCCCCTCTTCTTTGAGCCTGAGAACCTGAGGACCAGACTTTTATCTAGGATATTGTCCTCAGGTTCCCAGGATCTCTCTTCAGGACCACAGCCCTCCCAGTCAACCAGAAAAAAGGTTTTCCCTCTGACCTTTTTGGAGGCCAGTATCTCCTTTACAGGAAAGACGTCCGAAGAACCGGAGACAGGAGTGGGAGAAATAAGTTTAGGAGAGAAACGGTTGAGGATGAGTGGTTTAAGAAGAGAGACATGAAAGGCATTAGGAATACGAAGAGAAGGAGGAAGAAGAAGTTTGTAAGAGACAGGATTAATCTGGCACAAAACTTTGAAAGGACCAAGATAGCGTGGTCCCAATTTGTAGCTGGGAACACGGAAGCGGACATATTTAGCGGAGAGCCATACCTTGTCTCCGGGAGAAAAAATGGGGGGAGCTCTTCTTTTCTTATCAGCAAACTTCTTCATGCGTGATGAAGCCTGTAAGAGAGAATTTTGGGTCTCTTTCCATATGGTGGAAAGATCACGAGTTATTTCATCCACAGCGGGCAAGCCAGAGGGCAAGGGAGTAGGGAGACGGGTGACGGCCGTACACCACGAAAAATGGGGATTTGGAAGAAGATTCAGAGACTCTGAAGTTATACGAGAATTCGGCCCATGGTAGAAGATCTGCCCAGTCATCCTGGCGGGAGGAAACAAAATGCCGTAAATAATCACCCAGGACCTGGTTAATTCTTTCTACTTGCCCATTGGATTGAGGATGATAAGCAGAAGAAAAGTTTAATTTAATCTTGAGTTGTTTACAGAGAGCCCTCCAGAATTTTGACACGAATTGGACGCCTCTATCCGAGACGATCTGCGTGGGCAACCCGTGAAGACGAAAAATGTGTACAAAAAATTGTTTTGCCAACTGAGGCGCTGAAGGAAGACCAGGAAGAGGAATAAAATGTGCCATCTTGGAAAATCGATCAACGACCACCCAAACAACAGTGTTGCCACGGGATGGGGGTAAGTCAGTAATAAAGTCCATACCAATCAGAGGCCAAGGCTGTTCGGGGACAGGCAGAGGGTGAAGGAGACCAGCAGGCTTCTGGCGAGGAGTCTTGTCCCGGGCACAGACAGTGCAGGCCCGCACAAAATCAACAACATCCGTCTCCAGAGTCGGCCACCAATAGAAACGAGAGATGAGTTGCACCGATTTCTTGATGCCCGCATGGCCTGCGAGATGGGAGGAGTGACCCCATTTGAGGATTCCGAGGCGTTGGCGTGGAGAGACGAAGGTCTTCCCTGGAGGAGTTTGCCTGAAGGAGGCTGGAGAAGTGGAGATCAGGCAGTCAGGAGGAATGATGTGTTGCGGAGAGAGCTCTACTTCTGAGGCATCCGAGGAACGAGAGAGAGCATCGGCCCTGATGTTCTTATCGGCAGGGCGAAAGTGAATTTCAAAATTAAACCGGGCAAAGAACAGAGACCACCTGGCCTGGCGAGGATTCAGCCGTTGGGCAGACTGGAGATAGGAGAGATTCTTGTGATCGGTGTAAATAATAACTGGAAATTTAGATCCCTCCAGCAGATGCCTCCATTCCTCAAGTGCTAATTTAATGGCCAGTAGCTCTCGATCCCCGATGGAGTAGTTCCTCTCCGCCGGAGAGAAGGTCCTAGAAAAAAAACCACAGGCAACAGCATGCCCGGAAGAATTTTTTTGTAGAAGAACCGCTCCAGCTCCTACTGAGGAGGCATAAACCTCCAATAGGAAGGGTTTAGATGGGTCGGGTCTGGAGAGCACGGGAGCAGAAGAAAAGGCCGACTTGAGCCGTTTAAAGGCGTCTTCCGCTTGAGGAGGCCAGGACTTAGGATTGGCATTCTTCTTGGTTAAAGCCACGATAGGAGCCACAATGGTGGAAAAATGTGGAATAAATTGTCTGTAATAATTGGCGAACCCCAAAAAACGTTGGATAGCACGGAGTCCAGAGGGGCGTGGCCAATCTAAGACGGCAGAGAGTTTGTCTGGATCCATTTGTAGTCCCTGGCCAGAGACCAAGTATCCTAGGAAAGGAAGAGATTGACATTCAAACAGACATTTCTCCATTTTGGCATAAAGTTGATTGTCACGAAGTCTCTGAAGAACCATGCGGACATGCTGGCGGTGTTCTTCTAGGTTGGCAGAAAAAATCAGAATATCGTCCAGATACACAACAACACAGGAATATAAGAGATCACGAAAAATTTCATTAACAAAGTCTTGGAAGACGGCAGGGGCGTTGCACAGGCCAAAGGGCATGACCAGATACTCAAAGTGTCCATCTCTAGTGTTAAATGCCGTTTTCCATTCATCCCCCTCCCTGATGCGGATGAGATTATAAGCACCTCTTAAGTCCAGTTTGGTAAAGATGTGGGCACCTTGGAGGCGATCAAAGAGTTCAGAGATAAGAGGAAGAGGGTAGCGGTTCTTTACCGTGATTTTATTAAGACCGCGGTAGTCAATGCAAGGACGTAGGGAGCCATCTTTTTTGGACACAAAGAAAAATCCAGCTCCGGCAGGAGAGGAGGATTTGCGGATAAACCCCTTTTTTAAATTTTCCTGGATGTACTCAGACATAGCAAGAGTCTCTGGGGCGGACAGAGGATAAATTCTGCCCCGGGGTGGAGTAGTGCCCGGGAGGAGGTCAATAGGACAGTCATAAGGCCTGTGAGGAGGTAGAGTCTCAGCTTGTTTTTTGCAAAACACATCAGCAAAGTCCATATAGGCCTTAGGGAGACCGGTTACAGGGGGAATCACAGGGTCACGGCAGGGAGTACTGGGAACCGGTTTAAGGCAGTCCTTGAAACAAGAGATACCCCAGCTCTTGATCTCCCCCGTGGACCAATCCAGGGTTGGGGAATGGCGTTGGAGCCACGGTAGTCCAAGGAGAATTTCGGAAGTGCAATTGGGGAGGACCAAGAACTCAATTTTTTCTTGATGAGGTCCGATGCACATTAGAAGGGGCTCCGTGCGGTAACGTATGGTACAGTCCAATCTTTCATTGTTAACACAATTGATGTAGAGGGGCCTGGCGAGACTGGTTACCGGGATGTTGAACCTGTTGATGAGAGAGGCCAAAATAAAGTTTCCTGCAGATCCGGAATCCAAGAAGGCCATAGTAGAGAAGGAGAACGTAGATGCAGATATCCGCACAGGCACAGTAAGACGTGGAGAAGCAGAGTTGACCTCAAGGACTGTCTCACTTTTGTGCGGAGTCTGCGTGCGTCTTTCCAGGCGGGGAGGACGGATAGGACAATCCTTCAGGAAGTGTTCGGTACCGGCACAGTACAGGCAGAGATTCTCCATGCGGCGTCGTGTCCTCTCTTGAGGTGTCAGGCGAGACCGGTCAACTTGCATAGCCCTCACGGCGGGAGGCACAGGAACGGATTGCAGAGGACCAGAGGAGAGAGGAGCCGGGGAGAAAAAACGCCTCGTGCGAACAAAGTCCATATCCTGGCGGAGCTCCTGACGCCTTTCGGAAAAACGCATGTCAATGCGAGTGGCAAGATGAATGAGTTCATGTAGATTAGCAGGAATTTCTCGTGCGGCCAGAACATCTTTAATGTTGCTGGATAGGCCTTTTTTAAAGGTCGCGCAGAGGGCCTCATTATTCCAGGATAGTTCAGAAGCAAGAGTACGGAATTGTATGGCGTACTCGCCAACGGAAGAATTACCCTGGACCAGGTTCAGCAGGGCAGTCTCAGCAGAGGAGGCTCGGGCAGGTTCCTCAAAGACACTACGAATTTCCGAGAAGAAGGAGTGTACAGAGGCAGTGACGGGGTCATTGCGGTCCCAGAGCGGTGTGGCCCATGACAGAGCTTTTCCAGACAGAAGGCTGACTACGAAAGCCACCTTAGACCTTTCAGTAGGAAACTGGTCCGACATCATCTCCAAGTGCAGGGAACATTGTGAAAGAAAGCCACGGCAAAACTTAGAGTCCCCATCAAATTTATCCGGCAAGGATAGTCGTAGGCCTGAAGCGGCCACTCGCTGCGGAGGAGGTGCAGGAACTGGCGGAGGAGATGATTGCTGAAGCTGTGGTAGTAGCTGCTGTAGCATCACGGTCAGTTGAGACAGCTGGTGGCCTTGTTGCGCTATCTGTTGTGACTGCTGGGCGACCACCGTGGTGAGGTCAGCGACATCTGGCAGAGGTACTTCAGCGGGATCCATGGCCGGATCTACTGTCACGATGCCGGCTGGCAGGAGGTGGATCCTCTGTGCCAGAGAGGGATTGGCGTTGACCGTGCTAGTGGATCGGTTCTAAGTCATTACTGGTATTCACCAGAGCCTGCCGCAAAGCGGGATGGTCTTGCTGCGGCGGTAGTGACCAGGTCGTATCCACTAGCAACGGCTCAACCTCTCTGACTGCTGAAGATAGGCGCGGTACAAGGGAGTAGACAGAAGCAAGGTCGGACGTAGCAGAAGGTCGGGGAAGGCAGCAAGGATCGTAGTCAGGGGCAACGGTAGGAGGTCTGGAACACAGGCTAGGAACACACAAGGGAACGCTTTCACTAGGCACAAGGGCAACAAGATCCGGCGAGGGAGTGCAGGGGAAGTGAGGTATATATATGGAGTGCACAGGTGAACACACTAATTAGAACCACTGCGCCAATCAGCGGCGCAGTGGCCCTTTAAATCGCAGAGACCCGGCACGCGCGCGCCCTAGGGAGCGGGGCCGCGCGCGCCGGGACAGGACCGACGGAGAGCGAGTCAGGTACGGGAGCCGGGGTGCGCATCGCGAGCGGGCGCCACCCGCATCGCGAATCGCATCCCGGCTGGAGGCAGTATCGCAGCGCACCCGGTCAGTGGATCTGACCGGGGCGCTGCAGTAACGAGAGTGTAGCGAGCGCTCCGGGGAGGAGCGGGGACCCGGAGCGCTCGGCGTAACAGTATAGCACACACTACATACAGTGGTCCCTCAAGTTACAATATTAATTGGTTCCAGAACAACCATTGTATGTTGAAACCATTGTATGTTGAGACCATAACTCTATGGAAACCTGGTAATTGGTTCTAAAGGCACCAAAATGTCATCCAAAAATAGGAAAAAGTGAGAATTAAAGAAAAATAAGTAGATAACTAATACAGATAAAGAAAATCCTTACATATAAAAGTAAGAAAGATCTGCTGGGAGCTGTAAATCACTGTCTATGTCAGTGTTTCCCAAGCATGGAGCCCCCAGCTGTTGTAAAACTACAACTCCCAGCATGCCTGGACAGCCGAAGGCTGTCCGGGCATGCTGGAAGTTGTAGTTTTACAACAGCTGGGGGCACCCTGCTTGGGAAACACTGGTCTATGTAGAGGACAGGAGCTTCTTCGGGGTCCTGTACAGTACATGCACTGTCATAAAAAAAGTAACATGGAGTCGCCCTTACCTGGTGTCCAGAGGAGCAGGTAACCCTGGTACAGGTAAAGTGTACAGAACATGTAATACCTTCCTTTACTGTAGGGGGGCGCTACCAGACATCAGTCAGTGCATACGCTTCAGTAATACAGGGGTTTTACCAGTGAATGCCTATTCTGATTGGTCAGTTCTTCCGGCCATTGACACGTTTCACAGATCTGGACTTTCTGTAGCATTGTATGTTGAGTCTGGTTTCAACTTACAATGGTCCAGGAAAGACCATTGTATGTTGAAACTATTGTATGTTGAGGCCATTGCAAGTTGAGGGATCACTGTACGCCTAAAACATAAAAGTATAGCACACAGTACATATGCCTGAAACACAAAAGTATAGCACACAGTACATATGCCTGAAACATAAAAGTATAGCACACAGTACATATGCCTGAAACATAAAAGTATAGCACACAGTACATATGTGTGAAACATAACAGTATAGCACACAGAACATATGCCTGAAACAAAAGTATAGCACACAGTACATACGCTTAAAACATAAAAGTATAGCACACAGTACATACGCTTAAAACATAAAAGTATAGCACACAGTACATATGCCTGAAACGTAAAAGTACAGCATACAGTACATACGCCTAAAACCTAAAAGTATAACACACAGTACATATGCCTGAAACATAACAGTATAGCACACAGTACATATGCCTGAAACATAAAAGTATAGCACACACTACATACGCCTAAAACATAAAAGTATAGCACACAGTACATATGCCTGAAACATATAAGTATAACACACAGTACATATGCCTGAAACATAACAGTATAGCACACAGTACATATGCCTGAAACGTAAAAGTACAGCATACAGTACATACGCCTAAAACCTAAAAGTATAACACACAGTACATATGCCTGGAACATAACAGTATAGCACACAGTACATATGCCTGAAACATAAAAGTATAGCACACACTACATATGCCTGAAACATAAAAGTATAGCACACAGTACATATGCCTGACACATAACAGTATAACACACAGTACATATGCCTGACACATAACAGTATAACACACAGTACATATGCCTGAAACATAACAGTATAGCACACAGTACATATGCCTGACACATAACAGTATAGCACACAGTACATATGCCTGACACATAACAGTATAACACACAGTACATATGCCTGAAACATAACAGTATAGCACACAGTACATATACCTGAAACATAACAGTATAGCACACAGTACATATGCCTGAAACATAAAAGTATAGCACACAGTACATATGCCTGACACATAACAGTATAGCACACAGTACATATGCCTGAAACATAAAAGTATAGCACACAGTACATATGCCTGAAACATAACAGTATAGCACACAGCACATATGCCTGGAATATAACAGTATAGAACACAGTACATACGCCTAAAACATAAAAGTATAGCACACAGTACATATGCCTGAAACATAACAGTATAGCACACAGTACATATGCCTGAAACATAAAAGTATACCACACAGTACATACGCCTGAAACATAAAAGTATAGCACACAGTACATATGCCTGAAACATAACAGTATAACACACAGTACATATGTGTGAAACATAACAGTATAGCACACAGTACATATGCCTAAAACATAAAAGTATAGCACACAGTACATATGTGTGAAACATAACAGTATAGCACACAGTACATATGTGTGAAACATAACAGTATAGCACACAGTACATATGCCTAAAACATAAAAGTATAGCACACACTACATACGCCAAGAACATAAAAGTATAGCACACAGTACATATGCCTGAAATGTAAAAGTACAGCATACAGTACATACGCCTAAAACCTAAAAGTATAGCACACACTACATACGCCTAAAACAAAAAAGTACAGCACACAGTACATATGCCTAAATCATAAAAGTATAGCAGACAGTACATATGCCTGAAACATGACAGTATAACACACAGTACATATGCCTGAAACATAGCAGTATAGCACACAGTACATATGCCTGACACATAACAGTATAACACACAGTACATATGCCTGAAACATAACAGTATAGCACACAGTACATATGCCTGAAACATAACAGTATAGCACACAGTACATATGCCTGAAACATAACAGTATAGCACACAGTACATATGCCTGAAATATAAAAGTATAGCATACAGTGCATATGTTTAAAACATAAATGTATAGCACACAGTACATACGCCTAAAACCTAAAAGTATAGCACATACTATATACGCCTAAAACATAAAAGTATAGCACACAGTACATATGCCTGAAACGTAAAAGTACAGCATACAGTACATATGCCTAAAACCTAAAAGTATAGCACACAGTACATATGCCTAAAACACAAAAGTATAGCATATAGCATGGGTTGAGAAATGAGATAGGGAGCCATTCTGGGGACCAGGCAGGGCTGGTGCAAGGATTTTTGCCACCCTAGGCAAAACCCCAATTTGCCGACTTCCCCCCTTCCAACCCTTGGGGGTCTGGCCCTTGATCTAAAAAAAACATTTTTTTGGTCAGCCTGCAAACATGGCCTTAGGGTGTGTTCCCCCATTTGTTTGTGAACAATACCCCATACAATGACTGAATAACACTACCATACCAGAACAATCCCGCCATACCATGACTGAATAACACCACCATACCAGAACTGAACAATACCGTCATACCTTGACTAAATAACAATGCCAGAACAGAACAATCCCGCCATACCATGACTGAATAACACCACCATACCAGAACTGAACAATACCGTCATACCGTGACTAAATAACAATGCCAGAACAGAACAATCCCGCCATACCATGACTGAATAACACCACCATACCAGAACTGAACAATACCACCATACCATGATTGAATAACACCACCATACCAGAACTGAATAATACTGCCATACCATGACTGAATACGTTTTCCACAGTTCTGATAGCACCCGGCCCCCAGGAGGGGGGGGGGGGGGGTTCGGGGATCGGGGCAATTGGTTTTCAGGAAGCAGGACCAGGCCACCTGGGTGAGGTGCCAGTGAGGGCCAGTGAGGGCGGAGGGAGGGGTGGGGTGCCCCACAGTGAAGTAGCGCTGCAGTGTGCAGACAGTAAACTTTCTTGCAGGGACAGAGCGGCGCCCCCAGCAAGAGGGTGCTCTAGGCGGGTGCCTATCTTGCCTAAAGGTGGTGCTGGCCCTGGGAACAGGAACAAGACAGAAGCCATGTTTTGGACTTGAATGAGATGGAGAGCCATGCTTGGGTCAGGGAAAAAAGGAACCATACTAGGACATGGGGTGAGATAAAGAGTGATGCTTTGGAGTAGAAATGAGATGGGAAACCATACTGAGGATTATACAGGAGATGATGAGCTAGGCTGGGAACCAGTAATGATATATATATATATATATATATATATATATATATATAGTGTCCCAGTACCGTATTGTATACGTTACCTTTATAGAGGTCCCCATAGTCAGAGTCCCTAGGACGTCGGGGTCCCTCTTTTGTAGTTTTCCCCTTGTCACCCCTCAGTTAGTCAGTGACTATATAGAAGTTCATATAAGTATAAGTATATAAATATGTATATATGTAGTTGCCTACCTATTCAAGCGTAGCAGGACCTGCGGGTGACGTGATTAGTTCAGAACTCTATGGTTTTGCTATAGGACCTTTGGAGGTTCCTGTGATGTGTTCACCCACAATGCACTGTAACACAGTTGTTACGGACAATCCAAAACGGCCAGCCCCTGCCCATATAAGGGACCTGCGCCTTCTTGATCGCTCTCTTGGGTTGCTGACTCTGGAAGAGGTAGGACCTCCGCAGCTTACAATATGATTTACTAGGCCAAAGCCTTGCGGCCTAGGCCTCTAACATAGTGGATAGACTAAGCAATTCCCCGCTACTCATCGCAAGATTACTGGACCTAAACGCACCCCTAAATCCAGCGGATCTCTGCTATACAATCCTTAAGAAGCTAAATTGAGCTTATCTGATCCCAACCAACTGTCAATCGCTGATCAAGCTATATGCATAGAGACTCTGTTATCTGGACTGTTACTAGTGCTGCATGTACAGAAATTCTTCAGTAAAAGTTCCTGCAAGTTTTCAGTTAACAGTGGTTGTGGACAATCCTTTATTTCTGCATCACCTATTGCTCTTGGGAAGGGTGGCAATAGGCCTATCAAGAAACACAGCATTTAACCCGCACCCTGGCATCACGAGTGACAAGGGTTAACAACGCCCTTCACTATCCTGAACAGCAACACCCTAACTACCCTACACCCCCACAAGGCTTTATCCCAATTCCGCCACCACACATATTTATGTATATTCTGGGGTCATTTTATTATTATTTGTGTGCTGTAACTACTTACCGATTTTATTAAACATTTTATCCTGCATTCTGTATACTCTAAATGCAAAACATTTCACAATATAATTCAATAGGGATCACCTTACTGTGTAGGGAGGATTAATGGATAGTGTAAATCTCCTCCATAAAATGATGTTTTAATTTGCTTAAAGGCGTCTTTCGGGATAGAAAAAATTAATTCCCTATCCTAAGGACAAAGCATTAGTCTCAGATCACAGGGGGTTCAACCGCTGGGACCCCCAGCGATCTCCCACCCAGTGCCCTGGCTCTCTTTCTGCATGGGGCAAGTCGACCACTGCACTGAGCGGTGGCCGACATGCCCCCCTCCATGCATCTTTATAGAAGAGCCAGAGCGCTGCACTCTGGAATCTCCATCTCTCCCATAGAGATGCATGGAGGGGGTGTGTCAATCACCGGACTAAGCCCAATGCAGGAGGAGAGCCAGGGTGCCGTACAGGAGATTGCGGGGGGGGGGGGGGGGGGTCACAGCAGTCAGACCCCCCACGATCTAACACCTATTCCCTTTCCTTAGGATATGGGATACATTATTCTTTCCCAGAGTACTCCTTTAAGGTGCACTTGTCAGCAGAAAAACAGGGATGTAAATAAGCCCATGGATAGATAGGGCTAGTCTTTAGGATTCCAAACCAACTAATTTTTTTATTTCTCATTATTTTTCTCCATTGGTAAGATATAACATTTTTCGTTATTAATCAAATGAGGCTCCAGTTGTGTACACTCAAGAGCAATGAAAATCTAACAATAAAAATCACAATGGGGGGCTTTACTCAATTTTTTTCTTCAAATTTTGTCATTAAATTGTCGCAGTTGCGCCTGCACGATTTTCCGTGCGACTTTTTGTTCTGACAGCGAGAAAAGCAAATTTTTTTTCCCGCTTTTTTTTTGGGAGAAAAACGATTTTGACTTGCAGTGGTCAGAAATTCATGCTTTATAAGTGCGACAGTCGCAAAAAAGTCGCAGGGCATGAAAAAACCTACTAAATTTACTCCAACTCCGACATGGAGCAGACAAAACCAATACCAAAGTAAAAAAAAAAAATTGCTCAAGTGAAAGAAATTTATCAACAGGCTGAAACCAGTTGATAAATACGTCGCACATAAGCAAAAAAATTGTAAGAAAAAAATAACTAAAAAAAGGAATACATAAGCAAACATTGATAAATGTCCAACGATATCACTAGCAACTGGACTAAGAATGGAGTGCGGACAAGAAATAAAATGGGGAGCCTTGCTTTAGCCTAAGAGAAAGAAGGGAAGCCATGCTGGTAACCAGGAATGAGATGCAGAGCTATGATGGGGACAAAAAATAAGATAGAAAGCTGTGTATGGGTCCAGGAATGAGATGGGAGCCATGCTGGGGACCAGGAACAAGACAGAAGGCATGCTGTGGAGTGGAATGAGAAAAGGAGCCATGCTGGGGTCACAAGAAATAAGGGCCATGCTAGAATAAGTGTGCTGACCCAGTACAGGTTGTTGTCCTTTCCGGTAAACGTTGTCTCAGGCACTTGCAGTGTCACTGTTCTGGGCCCACTACTTGAGGGTATATTGTATTTTGTTAATTTGTGTTATGCATATGTTTTTTATTGTTATTGTATCTTTAAAAGAAGTCATGTCGAGTGAACCTTGTGATCTTGATGCCCAATGGTATGTCCCCTTGCTTAGTCCTTGTGAAGTGTAAGTGGGGGAGGAGTTAGTCAGTTAGAGTGGAGGAGTGGAGTAGAGCGGAGATACAGTGTGGAGAGGAGTTAGGATGAGTCTGTGGTAATCTAAAGGAGACCTGAGAAGTCAAGAAGTCAGCAACCACACCATTCACAAGCACCGCATCGCACAGGTCCAGTCTCCAGTCTTGGATAGCAGGAGATAGACAGCCTCAGGCAACTCTTGGTCCCATAGTCTACAGTCCATGCCTGGTGGTAAGCAAAAGCTTCAGGGAAAATTACGTCAGTCTTAAGTCAGCGTGGGTGGTCTCAAGTCACAAGTTTAAAGTCTAAAGTCGGAAGTAACTAGAAGTCAGTCAAGTGAAAGCAACTACAAGTTCCAGCAAGGCAAAACGCTCCCTAAGGGTTACTCTACACTTCCCCTGTTCTGATCTGTACTGTAATGGATATTACCATCATTTCTGCCTCAGTAAAAGATAGTTTTCCATAAGGAACCGAAGGGTTAACTTTCACTGAGAGCTATTTGTTTGGTCTTGTTGCTTGGGTTACGCCTGTCAGGACTGGTCAGCTGACCTTGATTGTTGATTGGAGCACCTGCTCTGGCTCTATGTAAGTCTACTTCTAGTCAGTGCTTGCTAAAGAGCTCAGTTTGTACTCTAGCTAGCTTTCTTCTGTATTTGTTATATCTGGCTTTTTGAGCCTTTGACTCCTCTCTTTGACTATCCTCTCTGGTATTAGTGATTTTGTACTGTGACAACTCCTGGCTTTAGACGCGGATAGTGCACATTGGACTTATTGTGTGAGTGTGTTAGTCTTGCTTTGTTAGTCTGTCTGTACCCTGACCTGAGTCTGTTTTATTGTAGTTTATTGTTTTAACTTTTTGACTGTCCCTCACTTATTTAGGAAGGGACTGTCTCTGTGGTTGTGGACCTGTTATTTAGGAGCGATACGCAAGTAGGCAGGGACAGGGAGGGTGGGTGAGTATAGTGTGCACTCCTTCCTTGTCCATTTCTGACACCTGCATCTGTGGTCATTATTGTCCCCAGCACTTGGCCCAGGAGAACTGTCTAAACATTGGAGCACGGTGGTTAGTGCTACCCTGGCCTCACAAACTGTACAACTGTATTGTCACCCAAAACCACAGCCAGCGTGCATTACACCATTGCCTACCACACAAGGACTGAGATAAGGAGCAATACTTAGGGCCAGAAATAAGATGTGAAGCCATACACTAGCAACTGGACTAAGATGTGGCATATGTGTAGTCTAACCTTTCTGAAATGCAAGTGCACAATTAAGCTGTATGAGCAGCTCATCTTCCACTTATGCCACATATATACACAAGAGCATTTTAAAAGCATAACACTATTAACAGCCATATGAAATCACAAGTGATGCTATTATAATGTTCCTGATCGGTTACTGGGTAGCACATCTGACATTTATTGGCATTTCCGGGAGACTAGGGTAGTATAAGTATTATACCTCATTTTCAGTCAAAACTGAATCTTTAAAAAAGTTTACTCTTTCTGCCATTTTTTTCCCCTTAGTTTCCTCTGGCTTCAGCTAAAATGTACCAGTCTACCCCATGTGAACCTTTCCTAAGGCTATTCCAAGGCAGTATACATTTTCAATATTTTATGTACATTATTGACAGCTGAACAATTTCATGGGTTAATAAACACATAAACTACACATGAACTACACAAGCTTAGTCATGTAACTAAAAAAGCATTAGAAAATATGTATGCCCATGAGACTACTATTACTGCCCGCCAAGTGAGCTCAATGCCTAAAATTGATTACTTAGTTGCTGATCGCTAAAAGCAGTGCACAGCACTATAGAGAAGCAATTCTTTCTCAAGTGTTTATTTTTAAACTATGAAAATGGAGCAAAAACACCACAAAAATAGTACCTACCGTATTTTTCACCCTATAGGACGCACCGGCATATAAGACGCACCCTATTTAAAGGTGCAAAATCTAGAAAAAAAAGATTCTGAACCCAACAGTAAACTTCAACCTGCGGACCTCCATATGTTGCAAAACTACAACTCCCAGCATCCCCGGACAGCCATTGGCCACTGGTATAGGAGGCAATACTCACGTTTCCGCGCCGCTCCGGACCCGTCTCCGCTCGTCACCGCTGCCCTGGATGTCGCTCCATCGCTGTCGCCGCGTCCCTGTGGTGTCCTCGACGCTCCGGACGTCTTCTTCCCTGGGATCCACACTCTCCGTCGCCGTCATCATGTCGCCGTCATCACGTCGCTACGCACGCCGCTCCTACGGCGTGCTCGACGACGTGATGACGTCGAAGGAGAGCGCCGGCCAAGCAGGGGATCCCGGCCCGGAGCAGACACCGAGAAGGCAGGTAAGGTCCCTTCCGGTGTCCTGTAAGCTTTTCAGGACGCCGCGATTTCACCGCGGCGGTCCCGAACAGCCCGACTGAGCAGCCGGGTTAGTGTCACCTTCACTTCAGACGCAGCGGTCAGCTTTGATCGCCGCATCTGAAGGGTTAATACAGGGCATCACCGCGATCGGTGATGTCCTGTATTAGCCACGGGTCCCGGCTGTTGATTGCCACCGGGACCGACCCGATAGGTGTGTATTCACCATATAAGATGCACCAACATATACGGCGAAAAATACGGTAAATGCTTTTTTCACATTGCAGTACTTTGTACTGTATTTGGCTACACATACAGATACAAAAAATACTGACCAAATGAGTATTTTGTTGACAACTATTGTAGGTATGTAACCACCTTTAGTCTTAGTATGATTTTATTACAGCTAGTGAGGGCATGTTTAAAATAAAGACAGTTTTGGGGGGAGATTTATGAAAACCTGTCGAGAGGAACAGTTGCTGAGTTGCCCATAGCAACCAATCAGATCGCTTCTTTCATTTCTCAGAGGCCTTTTCAAAAATGAAAGAAACAATCTAATCGGTTGCTATGGGCAACTCAGCAACTTTTCCTCAGGGCAGGTTTTCATAAATCTCCCCCTTTGTGTTCAAGCTGTTTAATCTACTGTACGGTCAGTGAGTAACAAATAAAAATGAATTGGGTAACACAATTCCCACTCTTAATAGTCTGGATAATGTTAGTGTAAACTTTTTTGAAGGTGTGGAAAAAAATCTGCCTAAAACTTCCAAGTTTCCTTTTTAAGTCTCTTTGTAAATAATAATAAAAGGAAAGCTGAAGAGTTACAAAGTGAATTGGAGTGTAGGTCCTTGCACCTAGAATCATTTATTGGTTAATCTGACATTAAACCCAACATGAATCAGAAAAGCTAGAAAAGTATATTTCATTATTAATAATATATGAAGGATAGCAGTTTTGTGCAGAAGCCATGTCAAACTAACTGTGGCATTTTGGTACGCTGCACATAAGTAAAGCTCCGCCCCATTTTTAGCCCGCTGGATTTACTAAAAGATACGCACCTCTTAGGCTGGGTTCACACCACGTTTTGTTAAATACGGTTCCCGAATACAGCTGGGAGGAGGGGGCGTGGCTTAATCGCGGCGCTCGCACTCAGCCTTATTCGGGAACCGTATTTAATGCATGTCTATGAGCCGACCTGAGTGAACCGCAGCCTCCGGTCGGCTTCGTTTTCGGCCATATGCGGTTTCCTGATCGCAGGCAAAAACGTGGTCGACCGCGTTTTTGCCTACGGTCGGGAAACCGCATACGGCCGAAAATGAAGCCGACCGGAGGCTGCGGTTCACTCAGGTCGGCTCATAGACATGCATTAAATACGGTTCCCGAATAAGGCTGAGTGCGAGCGCCGCGATTAAGCCACGCCCCCCTCCTCCCAGCCGTATTCGGGAACCGTATTTAACAAAACGTGGTGTGAACCCAGCCTTACTAAATCCAGCAACACTATGGCTGCCCTTGCTTTCGATGCAGAAATAATAAGCTGGTAGGGACTGGCGCAAGTCGGACCAAAAGTTGCATGTGAGAAGGGTGTGCCTCCAGCATGCCCCCTCCATGTGAAGCCAAGCCCCCATTACACCTCATTTGCATCACTTTTGCACATTCATCATACATGCCCTAAATGTTGCTTATTTTTCTCCATAAATGACAATTTGGATCAAAAATTGCAATTTATTAGCAAGAATTAGCTACATTTGAGCGTCTGCACCACTAAAGTGTCTTCTTAAATAACCCCACTTTGCTTTCTTTAGTAATCCGTTTGTACAATATGGAAAGTGAGGGAGTGCGGTAGAAGACACAGCACACATCATTTAGTCAAAGTTATTCATTTTAATAGTTTTGTTCTGCTTATTAAAAGACTTGAACAAAGGAGAAAAATCAACCAATATCTTATATATAAAGGTGAAAAAAGTGAAAAAAACCTCAGTTTTATGAATCAACCCCACTAACCTGAATATATTCTTGGGAATGGCTGAACGGATTTGAGTAAGGAACACATTCACCACTGTCTTTATCATGACTGTGGACAATGGTACTGTGAACTGGCATAGGCTAGCCATACACTTAAAGGGGTACTCCGGTGAAAAACTTTTTTTTTTTTTTTTTAAATCAACTGGTGCCAGAAAGTTAAACAGATTTGTATGTTACTTCTATTAAAAAATCTTAATCCTTCCTGTACTTATTAGCTGTTGAATACTACAGCGGAAATTATTTTCTTTTTGAAACACAGAGCTGTCTGCTGACATCATGACCACAGTGCTCTCTGTTGACATCTCTGTCCATCTTATGAACTGTCCAGAACAGCATATGTTTGCTATGGGGATTTCCTTTTACCATGGACAGTTCCTAAAAATGGACAGAGATGTCAGCAGAGAGCACTGTGCTCATGATGTCAGCAGAGAGCTCTGTGTTTCAAACGGAAAATAATTTCCACTGTAGTATTCAGTAGCTAATAAGTACAGGAAGGATTAGGATTTTTTAATAGAAGTAATTTACAAATCTGTTTAACTTTCTGGCACCAGTTGATTTAAAAAAAAAAAAAAAAAGTTTTTCACCGGAGTACGCCTTTAAGATAATGGTTGGCTATTTTGGCAATTCACTAAGGCTGATGGCAGAGTTATGTTTGCTGAATGTCTGATCCAATTTTTCAGCAGATAAAGGCCAAAAATACATGATCAATTGCATTCAGTTGATCATAGGAACCTGTGCACAAGTTCATTGTTTTTTTTGTTTGTTTATATATATATATATATATATATATATATTTATTTATATTTTTTAAATAACAACTGTGATCTATTTAATCTGCCATGTTTCTGCTCAATTGTTGGTTGTCATTTGTACATACAATCCCCCTAAGACTTTAAAGGGGTACTCCGGTGGAATTTTTTTTTTTTTTTTTTAATCAACTGATGCCAGAAAGTTAAACAGATTAGTAAATTACTTCCATTTAAAAATCCTTCCAGTACTTATCAGTTGCTGTATGCTCCAAAGGAAGTTCTTTTCTTTTTGAATTTCTTTTCTGTCTGAACACTGCTCTCTGCTGACACCTCTGTCCATGTCAGGAACTGTCAAGAGCAGGATAGGTTTGTTATGGGCATTTGCTTCTACTTTGGACAGTTCCTGACATAGTGTCAGCAGAGAGCACTGTGGTCAGACAGAAAATAATTTAAAAAGAAAAGAACTTCCTGTGGAGCATAAAGCAGCTGATAAGTGCTGGAAGGATTAAGATTTTAAATTGAAGTCATTTACAAATCTGTATAACTTTCTGGCACCAGTTGATTTTAAAAACATTTTTTCCACTTGAGTACCCCTTTATCTCCTTGGGGATGAAGGGCGTATGCATACGCCCTCGCGTCCTGTCACTTAAGGACGGAGGGCGTATCCATACGCCCCCGGCATTTCCGATCACTGCCGCTCGCCGGGCGGTGATCGGACCGGGATGCCTGCTGATCTATCAGCAGGCATCCCATGGCAATGCCTAGGGGGGTCCTGAGACCCCCCCATATCGGCGATCGCAGCAAATCGGAGGTCAATTCAGACCTGTGATTTGCCGCGATCCGGGCAAATCGGGTCACTGGTGACCCGATCTCCCGGAAAATAAGACTGATCGGAGCTGTCAGAGACAGCTCGGACCAGCCTAAAGGATAGGAGCGAGGTGGCAGTGTTGCCACCCCTTCCTATCCCCTGCCATTGGTCGGTCAGGCTGACCACCAATGGCAGGAGGGGGGCGGGGGTTACAGTTCATTTCCCACCGCTCTGCGTACCGATCGAAGTCGGTATAGAGCGGGGGGAACACGGGCGGCGAGGGGGGGGGGGACATGGCCCGGCTTACCCGGACCTGCGGCGGCGGAGGCGGCGTCATCCCGGAGCAGCGGCGGCAGGAGGAAGAGCGGCGGCCGGAAAGTGCGGCTGAGAAGGCTGCAGTGAAGATCGTGATAAGTGATCTTCACTGTGGCCTTCTAAAAGCTTCAAAACTACAACTCCCAGCATGCCCACACAGCCAAAGGCTGTCTGGGCATGCTGGGAGTTGTAGTTTTGCAACATCTGGAGGGTCACAGTTTGGAGACCACTGTGTAGTGGTCTCTAAACTGTGGTCCTCCAGATGTTGCAAAACTACAACTCCCAGCATGCACTGACTGTCTGGGCATGCTGGGAGTTGTAGTTTTGCAACATCTGAAGTGGCACAGTTTGGAGACCACTATATGGTGGTCTCCAAACTGTAGCCCTCCAGATGTTGCAAAACTACAACTCCCAGCATGCCCAGACAGTCAGGGATGCTGGGCGTGTAGTTCTGCAATATCTGGCCCTTCAGATGTTGCAGAACTACAACTCCCAGCATGCCTGGACAGTCTGGGTATGCTTGAAGTTGTATTTTTGCAACATTTGGAGGGCTACAGTTTGGAGGCCACTGTTCTTCCCCAGTTGTTGCATAACTACAACTCCTAGCATGCCAAGACTGTCAAGGCATGCTGGGAGTTGTAGTTCTGCAACACCTGAAGGGCCAGATATTGCAGAACTACACGCCCAGCATCCCTGACTGTACAGGCATGCTGGGAATTGTAGTTTTGCAACAGCTGTAGGCACACTGGTTGGGAAACACTGAGCTAGAGTCTATTTCCTAACTCAGTGATTCCAACCCGTGTGCCTCCAGCTGTTGCAAAACTACAACTCCCAGAGTGCACTGACAGACCGTACATGCTGGGAGTTGTAGTCTTACAACAGCTGGAGGCACATGGGTTGGAATCACTGAGCTAGAGTCTGTTTTCTAACTCAGTGGTTCCCCACCAGTGTGCCTACAGCTCTTGTAAAACTACAACTCCCAGCATGTGCAGTCTGTCAGTGCATTCTGGGAGTTGTCATTTTGCCACAGCTGAAGGTTTGGGGTGCCCCCCCCCTTGGGGTGCCCCCCACCCCCCCATGTGAATGTACAGGGTACATTCACACGGGCGGGTTTACAGTGGGTTTCCATCAAGGAAACTTGCTGTGAACCCCTGCCTGTGTGAATGTACCCTAAAAACACTACACTACACTAACAAATAATAAAAAGTTAAACACGACACATACACCCCCTTACATGTCGCCCCCCCCAATAAAAATGAAAAACGTCTCATACGGCAGTGTTTCCTAAACGGCACCTCCAGTTGTGGCAAAACCACAACTCCCAGTGTTGCCGGACAGCCATAGACTGTCCTGGCAGGCTGGGAGTCTTGCAACAGCTGGAGGCACCCTGTGGGAGAGACACTGCTGTAGGGTTGTGGTGGAGACAAGCCCCATCCTTGTAACCGGGTCCATCCCTACTGCAAATTCCTTATTCAGGCCTCAAATGGGCATGGCGCTCTCTCACTTCAGAGCCCTGTCATATTTTAAGGCAACAGTTTAGGGCCACATATGGGGTATCTCCGTACTCGGGAGAAATTGCATTACAAATTTTGGGGGGATTTTTCTCCCATTACCCTTTGTAGAAATGGTAAATTTGGGGAAAAAACCAGCACTTTAGTGAAATTTTTTTTTTTTCATTTACACATCCGAATTTAACGAAAAGTCGTCAAACACCTGCTGGGTGTTAAGGCTCACCGGACCCCTTGTTACGTGCCTTGAGGGGTGTAGTTTCCAAAATAGTATGCCATGTGTTTTTTTTTTTGTTTTTTTTTTTTGCTGTTCTAACACCATAGGGGCTTCCTAAATGCGACATGCCCCCAAAAACCATTTCAGCAAAACTCACTCTCCAAAATCCCATTGTCGCTGCTTCCGTTTTGAGCCCTCTACCGCGCCCGCCGAACACTTGACATACACATATGAGGTATTTCCATACGAGAGAAATTGGGTTACAAATTTTGCTGGGCTTTTTCTCCTTTTACCCCTTGTAAAATTTCAAAAACTGGGTCTACAAGAGCATGTGAGTGTAAAAAATTTTGATTTTGAATTTTCTCCTTCACTTTGCTGCTATTCCTGTGAAACACCTAAAGGGTTAACAAACTTTCTGAATGTCATTTTGAATACTTTGAGGGGTGCAGTTTTTATAATGGGGTAATTTATGGGGTATTTCTAATATGAAGACCCTACAAATCCACTTCAAAACTGAACTGGCCCCTAAAAAATTCCGATTTTGAAAATGTGAAAAATTGGAAAATTGCTTCTGAACTTTGAAGCCCTCTGGTGTTTTCCAAAAGTAAAAACATGTCAACTTTATGATGCAAACATAAAGTTGACATATTGTATATGTGAATCAAAATATTATTCATTTAGAATGTTTATTTTCCTTACAAGCAGAGAGCTTCAAAGTTAGAAAAATGCTAAATTTTCAATTTTTTCATCAAATTTTGGAAATTTTCACCAAGAAATGATGCAAGTATCGACAAAAATGTACCACTACCATAAAGTAGAATATGTCACGAAAAAACAATCTCGGAATCAGAATGAAAAGTAAAAGCATCCCAGAGTTATTAATGCTTAAAGTGACAGTGGTCAGAATTGCGAAAAATGCTCCCGTCCTTAGGGTTATAATGGGCTCCGTCCCCAAGGAGTTAATAGGCGATGTTTTGCCAACTAAAGTCTTAGGTTTACAGCTAGCGAATACAGTCCACATCATCAACTTCACAGATAGTTAGAATAAAAACTAGATGGCAAAGGTTCTGTGGGGCAGTAGTTTAGCAGTACAGGATGAGTTACAAACCTGTAAATCAGATGTGTAGTACTTGATACTTAACAGTCTTCACTTAACAAAGGGCAAAACAAAAACATGGTCAAAAACTAGCAAGGGGACAAGGTCAAGAGATCACACACACAAAAAAAGAACTAAAGAAGGAAGTAGCAAATGATAGTGAACTGGCACCCTACTGGTTTCAGTGGTGGAGTTATATAGAATATAGACTGCCTATAGGTCGCCCGCAGCTAATTGTACAGACTTCAAGAGTTATTTATTAAAGAAGAAAAAGGAAACCTATATATATATAAGGAAACTGGAAACAAATTGAACGTAAAGGTGATCCAAATAAATGTAACCTGTCAGGTTGTCATTGTCACCAGGTAACAGCATTCTGTAAGAGTTGTAACTATTTGCCTTACTCAAACATTTTGTATAATTTTTCTATTTGTTCTTAGATTTTGATCCGTATTTTTGCCTGATGTTCCCTGTTGAGCCTCACGGTCACAGACAGCCATAGCACTACATTAAGCTAATTGAAATGGATCCTAAGGCTTAACATGCAGGATATCTTCTGATTCTGACCTTGAAGCATTTGGTTGCTCGCGGTTTGCACAGTTTTATGTGTTGCCTTATCATTGCTCACTGTAATTTATAGCATACATGGAAAACAGAGTAATAAGTTGGATAAATTACAAAAGACCTCCCAACACAGAAGTGACACCATTGCCATCATTTTTCTTGAGACCAAATGTATCCGGAGCTTGGGTCAAGAGTAATAATATAAATTACATCTTTGGAATTGACATTATTAACAAGTATCCAAAATAACTGGATGGGAACCAGTTCAGAGCAACTTGATAATGCAGTCATTGGTGAAGTATAAGCATTTACATGAGGAAGAACTCTTCATGGAATGATAATAACAGATTATGACTATTAGTTCTCATTTACAAAGGCTGCCTCATGATCATAACCCCTTATAAATGCCAAATTGGACAATCCTCATCGACCACAGCCATCACGCCCCCTCCCATAGACTTGCATTGAGGGGGCGGGCTGTGATGTTACGAGGGGCGGAGCCGTGATGTCATGATGCTCCAGCCCCTGTATCGCCGGTCATTATGCACAGAGAGATGTTGCTCTGTGCAGTAATGATAGCGAGGCCCCAGCGGCGGGACCCCCGCGATCTGACATCTTATCCCCTATCCTTTGGATAGGGGATAAGATGCTAGGGGCGGAGTACCCTATAAGGTTCTCTGGCGACACTAGACTTTAAAATGTTAACACACCTAGCCCACCTGACATGTTTCACTCAGCCGGGCGTCTTCAGAGGTCTAGGCTAATGGCCATCCCCTATCCATATAAGAGCTGCTTCCACTCTGGACGGGGAGCGCTGCCAATGCAGTACAGACTTCTAACCAGAGCGTCTACGTGTTTGACACCTCCGGCGGTTATGTCCTGTGACTATAGAGACTATAAATGGAACTGATGCCGACCGACCGGGAAGGTTACAGTGACGCGATGATGGAGTCCACTGACCTTTAACTATTGTATAGTATTTTTTCTTTATATATTCCTTGCGGTCCACTGACCCTTATATATATATATATATATATATATATATATACAGTAACTACATTGCTATACTGCATGCTTGCAATATTGTGTATATATATATATAGACACTCCAAGAGGAGTAGCTCCCTTTAAATCCCCTGAGGATGCAGGTACCAGTTATACAAGACAGCGGTTACCTGCTGAAACGTGTCGGGACTGGGGCTTGTCTTGATTTATGTAGGACCGACTACTACTATTATTTGGCATAGGATTGACAAATTTTTGTCACTGTGTTATGGTTTATATTGTAACTGCTTCTGTAGCAGAATAGAGGTACTATTAGTCCAAGGCAGACTGGAAAAGAATATTTTTATGCTAAGTTACATTCTTATGATTTGGTATTCACGTTTTGAGTGAGGGTGAATTTTACCATTGTCATATTAAAAGTTATGTTTTAAGCACCTAGGTTTTTTCCGTTGGGATATTAACTCTGGTGAATCAAACCTGTCTCTGTATTACATGGTTGGACATTCATTTTAATATCTGTCGTATAATATATATGAACATTGGTAGAAGTAATTTGTTTTTGTTTGTTTTTTCTGTTTTATTACTTTTTTCTTTTGTAGCTGTTACTGCTACTTTAAGGTAATCTCTACCTCTCAGCAGTTTCCCCCCCCATATACCTACAAATTGTAGTAAGTAGACAGATATAACACCTTCCTATGTATCTTCTATTCTAGATTGCCACCTGTACGCAGCTGTCCAGAGCAGTGTGTCACTTTCAATATATCATCATATAAGTATATCCACTGTACATTGCTTCATTTACATGTGATTATGCACTTTTACCCCATGTGTGGTCCATCATGACCCTATGTTTACAGTATTCGCTAACTATAATCCCTGATGAGCTATCTGTAGCCACACGGATTAGTGAAACGCGTTGGCTTAATGCTATCTCTGTCAAATGCATAATTGTACCTGCAGTTATCCAACACATATAACTGTGGGTCTGTAAAGTGAATACTTCTATATACCCCTGGATACAACCCTCGGGTCTAGATACTGTACTGTATTTTACCACATGTATGTCTAATTCTGTATGGATCATATGGGATATGGGCCAAGCTCAACTGTTCCTTAGCGATACAGTACTAGGACTGATTGTCCCCTTTGTAACCTAGGGTCACTAGGAGGTTCCAGTGTAGGCCCAGGTCACAAGGACAGGGGACCTGCAGTACCGCTAGGCAGGGCCACTATAGAGGGAAAGACTAGTCTTCCCCTGGCCATCCGTGATCCCATCTACACTATCTTTCTATGTATATGTAAATACCACTGGCCCCCAACAGTTGTTATATGAAACTTATGTTTTACTTGAATAAATATATTTGCATATGAAATATGATGTCCTTGATTTATGTGTAGCTGTTACTGCAGAAGGAATGTATAGCGGATGTTATTATAAAGGGTTTGTCACTTTTAGACATCACCATGAATTTCACAGCACTGTACCCACATACCATTTAGTTCTCATAGATCGCACTCATGTAAAGAGTCTTAATAAAGCATAACTATCCAGCCTGCAGGGCCACAATAACACTTGCTGGATCATTTCTGCAGCCCTTTACTTCCATCCTTCACTAGCCACATATCCCCTTTTACACTGAGAGATATGCAGCCAATGAATTATGTTGTTTAACCTGCTAAAATGATATAATCCGCCGACAAATGCTTATTCATCAGCTGACTGCTGGGCCTTCTACACAAGGCAATAATGGCCTATTCTGACTATAATTGTCCGGTGTAATATGACAATTAGATTGAGAAGACATAATCTTTTATACCTTCTATGGCATTTCATGATTTTCTACCATTCTACCTCAAGCAGTATCCTTTTTGTGTAAAAAAAAAAAAAAAGACGTAGTCAGCATGTTCATTGGACATGGGCAATTGCATAATGTTAGAAAATGATGTATAATGAGCAGAGTGCCACGTGGCTTTGGCCATGTGGATGGTTTCCCATATATTTGTACTTGTCATTTTTTGTAGTAACTACCGTATTTTTCGCCGTATAAGACGCACTTTTTCTTCCCCAAAACTGGGGGGGGAAAAGTTGGTGCATCTTATACGGCGAATACACACCTATCGGGTCGGTCCCTGCGGCCATCAACGGCCGGGACCCGTGGCTAATACAGGACATCACCAATCGCGATGATGCCCTGTATTAACCCTTCAGACGCGGCGATCAAAGCTGACCGCCGCGTCTGAAGCGAAAGTGACAGTAACCCGGCTGCTCAGTCGGGCTGTTCAGGACCGTCGTGGTGAAATTGCGGAATCCCCAACAGCTTACAGGACACCGGGAGGGACCTTACCTGCCTCCTCGGTGTCTGCTCCGTGCTGGGATCCCCTGCATGGCCGGCGCTCTCCTTCGACATCATCACGTCGTCGCGCACGCCGTCCCGTCATCCAATAGGAGCGGTGTGCGTAGCGACGTGATGACGGCAGAACCATCCATGTTTATAGCATCAAGGCAAAGGTTGCAGCATAAATAAGGAATATTGTAATACAGTAGTCCCTCAAGTTACAATATTAATTGGCTCCAGGACGACCATTGTATGTTGAAACCATCGTATGTTGAAACCAGAACTCTATGGAAACCTGGTAATTGGTTCTGAAGCCACCAAAATGTCATCCAAAAATAGGAAAAGGTGAGGATTAAAGAAAACTAAGTAGATAACTAATATAGATAAAGCAAATCCTTACATATAAAAGTAAGAAAGATCTGCTGGGAGCTGTAAATCACTGTCTATTTCAGTGTTTTCCAACCAGGGTGCCTCCAGATGTTGCAAAACTACAACTCTCAGCATACCCGGACAGCCGAAGGCTGTCCGGGCATGCTGGGAGTTGTAGTCTTGCAACAGCTGGAGGCACCCTCTTTGGGAATCACTGGTCTATGTAGAGGACAGAAGCTTCTTCAGGGTCCTGTACATAACACGTAATGTCCTAAAAAAAAGGAAAATGGAGCCGCCCTCACCTGATGTCCAAAGGAGCAGCTAACCCTGGTACAGGTAAAGAGTACAGAACATGTAATACCCCCCTGTACTGTAGGGGGCGCTACCAGACACCAGTCAGTGCATGCACTTCAGTAATACAGGGGTTTTACCAGTGAAATATCCATTCTGATTGGTCGGTTCTTCCAGCCATTGACACGTTTCGCAGATTCCATAGCATTGTATGTTGAGTCTGGTTTCAAGTTACCATAGACCAGAAAAGACCATCGTATGTTGAAACTATTGTATGTTGAGGCCATTGTAAGTTGAGGGATCACTGTATAAATGACATTGGAATGGAATGTTATAAATAAAACTTACAATGAAAATGTAGATTTAGCATGATGAAAAATACTGTAACAAGTCGGTGACAGATGTAAGACATTCAGACACATCATTTGCGTTACTGCTTAATAGCATATATTGATACTAAGCAACCGGTCCTAATGGGCAGCTCGGAGAAGAAGATTTACAGCAGTGCGGGGACCCAGAGGATGCAGGGAACTTGTAGTTTCCCTGCAGGAGAGTTTCTTTACTGCAGCTCAGAGACTTATTCCTTCCTTCTCTACTTCTGACAGATCAAGAATGCGGAGCTTCATAAGGGGAGTCATTTATTACTCTGGCAACACTATAATGAATGCAAATATTGATGTTACAAGACCTGCACAGCTATATATGTCGTCCTTTACCTCCTCCAGATACTGGCGACAACAGAATAGAAAGCATTATGTACTGATTAGACAAATGAAGTATCCATAAGAAATATTCTGACCAAGAGCAATTTGTGTAATGTTTGTTTACAGTGTCGCCGTATATTAAGCCATATAATGATAAATACTAGGAATCATAGGAACAGTAATACCCTTAACCATTATTTATGCAGGGCTGACATACTCAGAGGCACTTTACAAGGGATACAAATAAATAGAAGAAAACCAACAAATAGTGAGTAATATATCTACAAACAATGAACCGAAATAGACAGCTGGATTTAAATCAAAGTACGGAATATTCTTAGGGCTTTTGATATTACTTAATGCATGAAAGGGCTGTAAGAAGGGATGCGGTAGTTTAGAGACAGTCGTCTACTTGTCACTAGTTTTGCAGAAAGCCAAATACTATTGATATTTCTTTTACAACTGATAATGATTACATATCTAGTGGCCTAAGTACTTGTAATAGGGTTTCTTATCTGAGGGTATTGATTTTTAACATATTCTCATTAGGTTTTTCATGTCATAGTTCACAGAGGCTGAACTGTGGCTGTCATGCTCGATTATGTACAGCTGTCATGGCTGTGATGTCCGTCGCACAATAGTGTGGCACTCAAAGCCACTTATTCCCATTAATCTCAGATACCATACGTTTGTGTTCACAAGGTGCAGTTTTGGTGTTTGTTCATTCAGCCATAACTTCTATAGGAGTTAAAAATAAAAACTTTTGTTTGTTCCTTTTTTTTTTATCTTTACACCTAATGCATGTGACCCCATTATGGCTCTGTCCACAACACCCATGTTATATGGAGCCATACTAGGGCACTTAAGGGGATATTCCAGTGCCAAAAACATTTTAAAAGTGAGTCAGGGTGCTATAAAAATAAAATGGAAACCATACTCAGTTGTCCCAATCCACCCCAGCTGCCATAATATTAGCTCCTGGTCCCCACTGCTTCCTGTGATGGGGTCGCCTGTCTTTTAGCCAGACAGATAGTAAAGCATACCGGTATCCAGTATAGGAGATTTCTATTGTGTATGCAAAACTACAGATAAAGGATGTGTGGACATGCTGGGAGCTGTAGTTTTACAACAGCTGGAGACAACACTGCTCTAACACAGTTATTTACAAACATTGCAGCTTCAGTTGTTACTAAACTACAACTCCCAGCATGCTGAAATAGTCAAAGCTTTCTCGGACTCCTGAATGACAAAGAAGTTGATCAGACATTCAGGAGTCTGTGAAAGATGAATGACACACATAGTGACAGCTATGCTGATTAGCATCCAGCTTTACTAGGAGAAGATAAAACAGATAGAACATGTATTCATAAAAATGCTGTACTTTTATCTAAAAAATCCTTGCACTAATTTTATAAAGATCTATTCTTATATTTATACATTTTATCCCGTTATAAATTCACCACAATGTCTTCTGATTACTGCAGGCAAGCTCCAAGTATCTTCCTCTGACACATGACACAGGATGAAACCAGAGAGGAAAGGGTTACAGAGTAGAGAGTACTGATTGGCTGACTGCACAGGCTTGCTCCTGTGAGGGAGACAGACTGACACGCCCCCTCCAGCCTGCACAATGAAAAAGTAACTCACCAGCAGATAAATGCTTATATCTCTGGATATATAGGTCAGAGACACATAAAAATGATATGCACATGATCAGGATTGGGTCCTGAGTAACATATAACTTGTTTTCTTTTTTTTTTGCACTATGAAAGGTACGCTTTAAAAATAGAAAAAAGTAAAAAATAAAAAAAAGTAATTTTACTCCCTGACCCCCTAATAGGTCCTCGAGGGTCCACTGCTGTTTTTTCAGCATGACCCTGGCTCTATTTCAGGGTGATGCATTTGGCCACCCCATTTTTTTTTTTTTACAGCCGCAGCATTTCTTCCCCCATCTAACGGTGTGTGAGTTATAATCGCACTCCGTTATATGTTATATATAAAGTTAACACCAAACACACACACTACATACTTCCCCCCCCCCCCCCCCACACACACACACACTCCCAGAATGTCCCCCCCACTCTGGGTGTTGGTGGGAAAATCATTTGGGACATTGTGCACCCATTGCTGGATAAGGCTTACCACCTTTACGTGGATAACTTTTATACCAGCATCCCTCTGTTCACATCCCTTGCCGCCAGATCCACGTCCGCTTGTGGGACTGTGCGGAAGAACCAGAGAGGCCTCCCTCTAAATTTGATACAGACACCTATGCCCAAGGGTGAGTCATGTGCCCTTATCCATGAAAACATGTTGCTGGTCAGGTATAAGGATAAGAGGGATGTCCTTATGCTGACCACAATTCATGGTAATAGCAGCTCACGTGTCCCTGTGTGAGGTACCACAACAACGGTCCTCAAGCCCGATTGTATTCTGGACTACAATCAGTATATGATCAAATCCTCAAGCCATACATGGCCATGCGCAAAACACGGTATGGTACAAAAAAGTTTCAGTCTATTTGGTACAGGTTGCCATGTACAACTCTTTTGTTCTGTCCCAGTACGCTGGCAACACAGTGACATAGCTCCAGTTTCAAGAAGAAGTCTTAAAGTCCCTGATTTTTAGTGACCGGGAAAGAGCAGGCCGGAGTTCCGATGGAATTGAAGTTATAGGTGCCAGGATCGTCCCAAGCCAGCACTTTCCAGGTGAGCTCCCCAACACTGGAAAGAAGGGACGATCCCAGAAAAGATGCAGAGTGTGTCACAAGAGGGGGATATGGAAGGATACCACCACTCAATGTGAAACTTGCCCTGATCATCCAGGCCTCTACATTAAAAACTGCTTCAGGGAGTATCACACTTCCATGTAGTACAAAATTTTCCCTTTTCATTTTAATTTCCCATAATGTGACCCCAATGTACCAAGTCCTGTGTACCTTCCAAGTTTTAACCCCATAAACCACTTTGCCCCAAAAAATGTTTCAGCAAAAAAAAAAAAAAAAAAAAAGGGTCACTGAGTCACTAGCATCAGGGACTTTTTTATGTTGCCTCAAATGCGCAGCACTCTCTCTCCACCTGAGCGGGGTGCACATTTGAGGCAACAGATTAGAGAAGGCCACACACATCCCATTCCCAGAATGATGATTCAGAGCATAGGGTTTGAGGTGGGCATATTTTTTAGTTTTGGCTATGCTCTGGCTCATCATTCTGGGAACATAACTTGTTTTATAATTTTACATCCCACTGTACCCCATTTTAGTAATTTACCCCATGTAACGCTCCTTGGGGGGAGGTCCCGCTGTTCTGGCTCAATAAGCAGCTATGAAAAAGCTCAAGGCCCCTGACTGCACTCCTGCTCTTCCAAGACCGGTGTGCACCCGCAGAGCTGTTTACGCCCACATATGAGGTATGTCCTTACTCCAAAGAAATGTATTTACTAATTTACGGTGACATTTTCTCCTGTTAGCACTTGTGAAAATGAAAAATTTTAGCATTTTAGGGTAAACAAATCGAATTTTTCCTTTTCACATCCCATTTTAATGAACATTTATCAAACACCTGTGGGGTGATAAGGCTCACTGTAACCCTTGTTACGTGCCTTGAGGTGTGTCATTTCCAAAATAGTATGCCATGTGTTTTATTTTTGTTGCTGTTCTGGCACCATAGGGGCTTCCTAAATGCGATATGCCCCCCCATTTCAGCAAAATTTGCAAATGTGACTCCTCTTCTGAGCATTGTAGTGTGCCCACAGTGCACTTGACGTCCACATATGGAGTATTTCCATGCTCAGAAGAAATGGGGTTACAAATTTTGGGGGCCATTTTCTCCTACTACCCCTTGTAAAAATGTAAAATTTGGGGGGAAACCAGCATTTTAGTGGGAAAAAAAATCATTTACACATCCAAAGTCGTCAAACACCTGTGGGGTGTTAAGGCTCACTGTACCCATTGTTACTTTCCTTGAGGGGTGTAGTTTCTAAAATAGTATGCCATGTGTTTTTTTTTTCTTTTTTCTGTTCTGGCACCATAGGGGCTTCCTAAATGCGACAGGCCCCCATTTCTGCAAAATTTTCAAATGTGACTCCTTCTCTTCTGAGCATTGTAATGTGCCCGCAGTGCATTTGATGTCCAGACATGGGGTATTTCCATACTCATAAGAGATGGGGTTACAAATTTGGGGGGCATTTTCTCCTATTACCCCTTGTAAAAATGTAAAATTTGGGGTGAAACGAGCATTTTAGTGGGAAAAAAAATCATTTACACATCCAAAGTCGTCAAACACCTGTGGGGTGTTAAAGCTCACTGTACCCATTGTTACTTTCCTTGAGGGGTGTAGTTTCTAAAATAGTATGCCATGTGTTTTTTTTTTCTTTTTTCTGTTCTGGCACCATAGGGGCTTCCGAAATGCGACAGGCCCCCATTTCTGCAAAATGTTCAAATGTGACTCCTTCTCTTCTGAGCATTGTAATGTGCCCGCAGTGCATTTGATGTCCAGACATGGGGTATTTCCATACTCATAAGAGATGGGGTTACAAATTTTGGGGGCATTTTCTCCTATTACCCCTTGTAAAAATGTAAAATTTGGGGGAAAACCAGCATTTTAGTGGAAAAAAAAATAAACAATAATTTACACATCCAAATTTAACGAAAAGTCGTCAAACACCTGTGGGGTGTTAAGGCTCACTGTACCACTTATTATGTTCCTTGAGGAGTGTAGTTTCCAAAATAGTATGCCATGTGGGGGTTTTCTGCTGTTCTGGCACCATAGGGGCTTCCTTAAAGGAACATGCCCCCCAAAAACCATTTCAGCAAAATTTGCTTTACAAATGCCAAATGTGACTCTTTCTCTTCTGAGCATTGTAGTGCGCCCGTAGAGCACTTGACGTCCACACATGGGAAATTTCCATACTCAGAAGAGATGGGGTTACAAATTTTGAGGGGCATTTTCTCCTATTACCCCTTTTAAAAATGTAAAATTTGGGGGGAAACCAGCATTTTAGTTAAAAAATAATAATTTCCACATCCAACTTTAACGAAAAGTCGTCAAACACCTATGGGGTGTTAAGGCTCACTGTACCCCTTGTTACGTTCCTTGAGGGGTGTTGTTTCCAAAATAGTATGCCATGTGTTTTTTTTTTGCTGTTATGGCATCATAGGAGCTTCCTAAATGTGACATGCCCCCCAAAAGCCATTTCAGCAAAATTTGCTTTCCAAAAGCCAAATGTGACTCCTTCTCTTCTGAGCATTGTAGTGCGCCAGCAGAGCACTTGATGTCCACACATGGGGTATTTCCATACTCAGAAGAGATGGGGTTACACATTTTGGGGGGAATTTTCTCCTATTACCACTTGTAAAAATAAAAAAATTGAGGGAAAACTAGCATTTTATTGATATAAAAAAAATAATTTACACATCCAACTTTAACGAAAAGTCCTCAAACACCTATGGGGCGTTAACCTCTTAAGGACTCAGGGTGTACCTGTACGCCCTGAGCCTGGTCCCGGAGTGAAAAACAGGGTCACACCGTGACCCCGCATCACACTGGGTCGGTCCCGGCTGCTAACGATAGCCGGGACCCTGGGCTAACAGCATGCGGCACCGATCGTTGTGCCGCGCGCTGTTAACCCTTCAGATGCGGCGATCAAAGTTGATCGCCACGTCTGAAAGCGAAAATAAACGCTTCCCGGCAGCTCAGTCGGGCTGATCGGGACATCGCGATAAAATTGCGATGTTCCGATCAGCTGGGACGCAGGCGGAGGTCTCCTTACCTCTCTCCGCGGCATCGGGTCGGGGTTTGATTGCTCCAAGCCTGAGCTACAGGCTTGAGCAATCGAGCCCCTATCTCGCTGATCCGTGCAAAGCTATGGCTTTGCAGGGATCAGCATAAGAGATCAGTATGTGCAGTGCTATAGCTCCCTATGGGAGCTACAGCACTGCAAAAAAGTGAAAAAAAAAGTTTACAAAGGTCATTTAACCCCTTCCCTAAGTTTGAATCACCCCCTTTTCCCATAAAAAAAAAAACTGTGTAAATAAAAATAAAAATTAACATATGTGGTATCGCCGCGTGCGTAAATGTCCGAACTATAAAATTATATGATTAATTAAACCGTACAGTCAATGGCATATTTTTGTTCACTTTTTATATCATAAAAAATGAATAAAAAGCGATCAAAAAGTCCGATCAACACAAAAATGGTACCGATAAAAACTTCAGAACACGGTGCAAAGAATGAGCCCTCATACCAGCCCATACGCAGAAGCATAAAAAAGTTATAGGGGTCAGAATATGACAATTTTAAACGTACACATTTTCCTTCATGTAGTTATGATTTTTTTCAGAAGTGCGACAAAATCCAAACTATATTAAAAGGGTATCATTTTAATCGTATAGACCTACAGAATAAATATAAGGTGTAATTTTGACCAAAAAATGCACTGCGTAGAAACGGAAACCCCCAAAAGTTACAAAATGAAATTTTTTCTTCAATTTTGTCGCACAATGATTTTTTTTCCCGTTTCGCCGTGGATTTTTTGGTAAAATGACTAATGTCACTGCAAAGTAGAATTGGTGGCGAAAAAAATAAGCCATCATATGGATTTTTAGGTGCAAAATTGAAAGCGTTATGATTTTTAGAAGGTGATGAGGAAAAAATTAAAATGCAAAAACGGAAAAACACTGAGTCCTTAAGGGGTTAAGGCTCACTGTACCCCTTGTTACATTCCTTGAGGGGTGTAGTTTCCAAAATAGTATGCCATGTGTTTTTTTGCTGTTCTGGCACCATAGGGGCTTCTTAAATGTGACATGCCCCCCAAAAACCATTTCAGAAAAACTCACTCTCCAAAATCCCATTGTCGCTCCTTCCCTTCTGAGCCCTGAAGTGCACCCACAGAGCACTTGACATACACATATGAGGTATTTCCTTACTCGAGAGCAATTGGGTTACAAATTTTAGGAAGATTTCTCTCTTTTTACCCCTTGTAAAAATTCAAAAACTGGGTCTACAAGAACATGCGATTGTAAAAAATGAAAATTTTGAATTTTCTCCTGTGAAACACCTAAAGGGTTACCAAACTTTTTGAATGTCATTTTGAATACTTTAAGGGGTGCAGTTTTTATAATGGGGTCATTTATGGGGTATTTCTAATAAGAAGGCCCTTCAAATCCACTTCAAAACTGAACTGGTCCATGAAACATTTTGAAAATTTTTAGAAAAAATTGAAAATTGCTGCTGAACTTTGAAGCCCTCTGATGTCTTCCAAAAGTAAAAACATGTCAACTTTATGATGCCAACATAAAGTAGACATATTGTACATGGGAATCAATATATAATTTATTTGGAGTATCCATTTTACTTATAAGCAGAGAGCTTCAAAGTAAAAAAAAAAATGCAAAATTTTTAATTTTTTTTGTAACTTTTTTGAATTTTTCACCAAGAAATGATGCAAGTATCGACGGAATTCTACCACTAACATAAAGTAGAATATGTCACAAAAAAACAATCTCGGAATCAGAATGAAAGGTAAAAGCATCCCAGAGTTATTAATGCTTAAAGTGACAGTGGTCAGATGTGCAAAAAATGGCCGGGTTCCTAAGGTGAAAATGGGCTGGGTCCTTAAGGGGTTAAAGACTTCTTTGAGGCTTTCTTGTAACTTGTAACCTTGATTTCATACAAAGGTTAATTCTGCCAGATTCAATATGTATTGGACAGAACAAAATGGGACATATTTAAAGGGGTACCCCGACCCTAATACATTTTATCCCCTATCCAAAGGATAGGGAATAAGATATCTGATCATGGGGGTCTCGCAGATGGGGACCCCCGCAATCTGTCATTGCACACCCACCTTTGTGAGCTCTCCACAGCGCTGCTCCCATAGACTTGCATTGAGGGGGTGGGGCATGACGTCACCCGGGGTAGAGTTGTGACATCACGATACTCTGGCCCCGTGTTCGTCACGTTAAACACTCAGAGCCTCCAGCGCTGCAAGGAGCTCACAAAGTTGCATGAGCAATGACAGATTGCAGGGTCCCCAGTGGCAGGACCCCCGCAATCAGACATCTTATCCCCTATCCTTTGGATAGGGGATAAGATGTATTAGGGCCGGAGTACTCCTTTAATTTCACCATACAGATTCACACAGGGAACCATACATTAGTACTTTCCTACGTGCACAAGACCGTAGTGTCCTGGTCTTGGAAATCTAAAAAATTGCAGCAAAACGACATTGTATAAACACATCCTTATGGTGTCTTCATAGACCTCTCCTGTAAATTCTGGGCACAGTCTTACTTCGACATTGCTTACTCTTTGGCAGCTCTTCCTCCAACCATTTTTGTGGATTTGCCAATCTTCATTTTTCTGGTAAAAATCCATCTGCCTACCATTTTTGCATTCTACTGGATTGATGTTGCTTATAGACTACTCCCGACCATTATTTGCTGCCTACTCTTGTCCCTTTGTCTGCCTAAATCATCCCTCTAGTTTACTGGTACATTAATCTTGCTGGGACTTGTTCTCCAAATACCAGTTTGTTCAGAAGGAATAGTTATAGCTGAGTACCTGGGAATATAATTAGTTCTATAGAAAAGGGGAATACTAGAGATGAACTAGATGATCTACTAACTCTTATGTCTCATACTACTCTGAGAAAACATCGCCAGAAGACTGTAAAGGTTATTAAATTAGAAAATCCATACTTGTATATTTTTTTGTATTGTTTTCCCATTCGTTGTCATCTCCCTGTCACGATCCCGGCTGGTAGGAGGTGGATCCTCTGTGCCAGAGAGGGATTGGCGAGGACCGCGCTAGTGGACCGGTTCTAAGTCACTACTGGTTTTCACCAGAGCCCGCCGCAAAGCGGGATGGTCTTGCTGCGGCGGTAGTGACCAGGTCGTATCCACTAGCAACGGCTCAACTTCTCTGACTGCTGAAGATAGGCGAGGTACAAGGGAGTAGACAAAGGCAAGGTCGGACGTAGCAGAAGGTCGGGGCAGGCAGCAAGGATCGTAGTCAGGGGCAACGGCAGGAGGTCTGGAACACGGGCTAGGAACAAACAAGGGAACGCTTTCACTAGGCACAAGGGCAACAAGATCCGGCAAGGGAGTGCAGGGGAAGTGAGGTATAAGTAGGGAGTGCACAGGTGGAAACTAATTAAGCTAATTGGGAAGATTGGGCCAGGCACCATCATTGGTGCACTGGCCCTTTAAATCGCAGAGACCCGGCGCGCGCGCGCCCTAGAGAGCGGGGCCGCGCGCGCCGGGACAGGACCGACGGAGAGCGAGTCAGGTACGGGGACCGGGGTGCGCATCGCGAGCGGGCGCCACCCGCATCGCGAATCGCATCCCGGCTGGAGGCGGGACCGCAGCGCACCCGGTCAGTGGATCTGACCGGGGCGCTGCAACAACGAGGATGAGGCGAGCGCTCCGGGGAGGAACGGGGACCCGGAGCGCTCGGCGTAACAGTACCCCCCCCCTTGGGTCTCCCCCTCTTCTTGGGGCCAAAGAACCTGAGGAAAAAAAACTCAATTTTTTCGTGATGAGGTCCGATGCACATTAGGAGGGGTTCCGTGCGGTAACGCACGAGACAGTCCAATTTTTCATTGTAAACACAATTGATGTAGAGGGGTCTGGCGAGACTGGTCACAGGGACGTTGAACCTGTTGATAAGAGAGGCCAAAAAAAAATTTCCTGCAGATCCGGAATCCAAGAAGGCCATAGTAGAGAAGGTAGAGGCAGATATCCGCACAGGCACAGTAAGGCGTGGAGAAGCAGAGTTGACATGAAGAACTGTGTCACCTTTGTGCGGAGTCAGCGTACGTCTTTCCAGGCGGGGAGAACGGATAGGACAATCCTTCAGGAAGTGTTCGGTACCGGCATAGTACAGGCAAAGATTCTCCATGCGGCGTCGTGTCCTCTCTTGAGGTGTCAAGCGAGACCGGTCAACTTGCATAGCCTCCACGGCGGGAGGCACAGGAACGGTTTGCAGAGGACCAGAGGAGAGAGGAGCCGGGGAGAAAAAACGCCTCGTGCGAACAAAGTCCATATCCAGGCGGAGCTCCAGACGCCATCCGGAAAAACGCATGTCAATGCGAGTGGCAAGATGAATGAGTTCATGTAGGTTAGCAGGAGTCTCTCGTGCGGCCAGAACATCTTTAATGTTGCTGGATAGGCCTTTTTTAAAGGTCGCGCAGAGAGCCTCACTATTCCAGGACAACTCGGAAGCAAGAGCACGGAACTGAATGGCGTACTCGCCAACGGAAGAAACACCCTGGGCCAGGTTCAGCAGGGCAGTCTCGGCAGAAGAAGCTCGGGCAGGCTCCTCGAAGACACCACGGACCTCAGCGAAGAAGGACTGGACTGTGGCTGTGGCAGGATCATTGCGGTCCCAGAGTGGTGTGGCCCCAGACAAGGCCTTTCCAAAAAGGAGACCACGGCAGAGTCTAGAGTCCTCATCAAATTTGTCCGGCAGGGACAAGCAGGGGTTAGGAGCGGCCGGTTGCTGTGGAGGAGTTGCAGGAGCCGGCGGAGGAGATGGTTGTTGCAGTTGCAGCTGCTGTAACTGTGACTTCAGTTGCTGTGTCACGGTGGACAAGTATGCCAGCTGGTGATTTTGTTGGGTGATCATCGTGGAAATGTCGGCAAGACTTGACAGCGGCACCTCAGCGGAATCCATGGCCGGACGCTGCGGAGGAGTTGCAGGAGCCGGCGGAGGAGATGGTTGTTGCAGTTGCAGCTGCTGTGTCAGTGGCAGCAGCTGCTGTAACTGTGACTTCAGTTGCTGTTTCACGGAGGACAAGTATGCCAGCTGGTGATTTTGTTGGGTGATCATCGTGAAAATGTCGGCAAGACTTGACAGCGGCACCTCAGCGGAATCCATGTCCGGATCTACTGTCACGATCCCGGCTGGTAGGAGGTGGATCCTCTGTGCCAGAGAGGGATTGGCGAGGACCGCGCTAGTGGACCGGTTCTAAGTCACTACTGGTTTTCACCAGAGCCCGCCGCAAAGCGGGATGGTCTTGCTGCGGCGGTAGTGACCAGGTCGTATCCACTAGCAACGGCTCAACTTCTCTGACTGCTGAAGATAGGCGAGGTACAAGGGAGCAGACAAAGGCAAGGTCGGACGTAGCAGAAGGTCGGGGCAGGCAGCAAGGATCGTAGTCAGGGGCAACGGCAGGAGGTCTGGAACACGGGCTAGGAACAAACAAGGGAACGCTTTCACTAGGCACAAGGGCAACAAGATCCGGCAAGGGAGTGCAGGGGAAGTGAGGTATAAGTAGGGAGTGCACAGGTGGAAACTAATTAAGCTAATTGGGAAGATTGGGCCAGGCACCATCATTGGTGCACTGGCCCTTTAAATCGCAGAGACCCGGCGCGCGCGCGCCCTAGAGAGCGGGGCCGCGCGCGCCGGGACAGGACCGACGGAGAGCGAGTCAGGTACGGGGACCGGGGTGCGCATCGCGAGCGGGCGCCACCCGCATCGCGAATCGCATCCCGGCTGGAGGCGGGACCGCAGCGCACCCGGTCAGTGGATCTGACCGGGGCGCTGCAACAACGAGGATGAGGCGAGCGCTCCGGGGAGGAACGGGGACCCGGAGCGCTCGGCGTAACACTCCCCAATCATCTGTTTCTCTTTCCCACTGTTCTCTTTGTTTCTTATTTTTCATTCATTTATCATCCTCCTTAATTTTTTTCATCTTATAACTTTATTTCATACTACACATTATCTATGATTTCAGTAGAACATATCTATCTTATTCTATTTGTTTGCCTTGGTACAATACTTTGGTATGTTTGTAAGCTACATGTATTTATTAGCCATGAAGCATCACAGACAGATTCTTCGATCAACCATGATTCACACATTGACCAGATATATGATTAATGGGGTACTCCGTCAAAAACATCTTATCCCTTATCCAAAGGGGATAAGATGTCTGATCGCAGGGGTTCTGCCCCTGGGGCATGAAAGCCGTCATGCCCCCTCCCATAGACATAAATGGAGGGGGCGTGGTGAAACATCACGTCCCCAGTCCCAGAAACCCGGAGGTTTCTGAAACTGGAGACGCAGCTCCCGCATAGAATGTGGGTGCTGCAGGGAGATCAGAGGGGTCCCATCGGCGGGCCCCCCGCCATCAGACATCTTATCCTTTGGATAGGGGATAAAATGTTTTTGCCGGGAATACAGCTTTAATAATTATTTCAATATTACCAAAAATATTAAAAACAATAGGTCATTTCCTGATGACACATTCCTTTTAGGAGTCAAGGTGGACACAAAAGCTTAGCCTTCCTTCTGCCTCTTCTACATCAATTATGTGGAGGGCTCCTGCTTTGGTGGGCTTTAATGCTTCTGAAGCTACCTTATCTTCTCTGCTTGGCAGGGGAGCAGACCGCAATGGTGCTTGCTTAGCATCTCCTCTGACATTTACTGAGGTGGAAATGTGAAATTATTGATGTGACAATAATAACATTATTCCAGGAATATCTGGTGTTATAAAGTATAAACACATAAAATGATCATAATTTGGGATTGGATTTACCTATAACAAATATTTGTTACGTTATGCGCTCCGGCCACACACGCTGGCTGTGAGCGCATGGTCCCCTTACCTTCTGCTGCCGACGGGGCTAGGATGCATGCGAGCCCCAGTCCGTCACTCTCCGGGTGTTTCTCCTGCCTCTGCCTCTCTGCTCCGGCGCACGTGTCCCCGTCCCCTAAGGCGCGTGTGCGCCGGAGATTTAAGATTTAAAGGGCCAGTATGCTCATTAGTGTAATCCACCTGTGGCTCATTTATAAATTCCTCCACCCTTCTCAGTTCCCTACCAGATCTTTGTTGCCTTGTGCATTTGAGAAAGCATTCCTCTGAATTGCCTTGCCGTCTATCAGATCTCTTGCTCTTGTGACTTGACCTGGCTTCTCTGCCGCCTGCCTACTGAACTCCTGATTCACTTTGACTACGCTACTGTGCTGCCTGCCCTGACCTTCTGCTATCCAGACTACAAGCTGCCTTCTCCCTCCTGTGCCTCGCATCTCCTCAGCCACCTGTGTGGTTGAGCTGTGCCAGTGGTAGCGACCTGGGTTCCGCCTACCGCAGCAAGTCCATCCCACTTTGTGGCGGGCTCTGGTGGAAACCAACGGCACCTTAGACTCTGCTTCCTGGTACGGTCCGAGTCATCTGCCACACAGTTCCAGCGGATCCACATACACCGGGGTTCCTGTCTTCAGAAACATGAGTGTTACAATATTATTGATGCTACTACCCCTTTAAGGTAACCACAGGCAAGAGACTATTGTTGGAGGTTGTACAATTTGATTGTCCCCCTATGTTTGCCATAAGGAAAACATTAGATGTGTTGGATTTCAACCATTTTTATTATTTTATATGAAAGGCTCTGGAAACATCTGGCAGCTACTTATCTTACACTCCATAGCTTTTGGCCATTGTTGATGGAGACATTGAGGACAGCTTTCAGCCAAATTATCACTCAACTAACAGTTATCTTATGTTACTAAACAACAAAAAATTGACCAGACTAAAGCAGCATTATAATGGTGGTGTTGCCTAAGTTTTTAAGGCCTATGTTAATTTTGTGTGTCTTCTAGAATTCATAATGTAAATATGGTAATATAAAGCCATTGTGAATGTACTAAGTATCTTTTCAAAATGGTTGTCTTATTAGACCATTAAAATGTAAATATATTTGGGTGGAGGAAATAAATAATACTGGAAGCGTGTTTTGTATGTATTTTCATAGATAAGAAAGGCTATTATAGTATAATAAGTTAATATACAAATATCATCCTAACATACGTTCACAAGAGTGTGTACACACCCATAAACTGGCAGAGCACTCTCGAAATTGTAGTTCTTAAAACGTATGTTCTGTTACAGATTACTACTTATAGCTGGAAAAAAAAAATCTAAACATGTTCTGTATTTACTAGAGCTTAACACCCACCAGCCTTCATTCTGACTCACCAGACATAAAAGTGTTCCTCTGTCATCTCAGTTGGGTTTCCTGAACTGAAGACAGTTTTTAACCTGCATGGAGAGGAGTGTTTGTGTTTAACAATGGCGCTATCTAAGCATGTTTCATTAAAGGCTTAGCTGTGTCATTCTTCTGTCATGTCTCTTTAAGAATGTGGTCATCCACACTAGAGAAATGCTATTAAAACAGCATCCTTTTATACACCCAGAAAATGTCTTTATATAGTAAATGCTTAATTTCTCTGACTGAAACTTCTGTTAACTGACTAGGAATTACTATTATTATACCTACTATTACATGACTATGTGTGTGTGTGTATATATATATATATATATATGCAATTGTTGAAGAGAAAAATCACTTGCACTCACCGGTCTTGTGGACTTCAGTGTTCCGGATTATCCGTTGTGTCGGGAGACGTGTGGATGAGGGTGCTCAGAGGCTAACAGCCGTGCGCTTCTTCCGGCCTCCCAAATCTAGATCTCTGGAGATGGACTTGTAACCTTGAGATTGTTGATATTTTTCCACAACTTTGGTTCTCAAGTCCTCAGACAGTTCTCTTCTCCTCTTTCTGTTGTCCATGCTTAGTGTGACACACAGAAACACAATGCAAAGACTAAGCGAACTTCTCTCCTTTTTATCTGCTTTCAGGTGTGATTTTTATATTGCCCACACCTGTTACTTGCCCCAGGTGAGTTTAAAGGAGCATCACATGCTTGATTGGGGGGGGAAATCTTATTTCCCCCCCCCAATTTTGAAAGGGTGCCAATAATTTTGTCCAGCCCATCTTTGGAGTTTGGTGTGACATTATGTCCAATTTGCACTTAGAAATTCCACTTACAAATACTGTGCACTTTGCCAGATGAAGGGTCCAGTTCGGACCAGAAACGCGTTGCTTTTGTGCTACAAATAAACCACTTTTATACACTGAGAAGAGTCTACAGAGCTTCTTTTCCACCAGGACCAGCGCCAGCAGCGGACCCCCTTTTTTTGTTCATTTTTCTTACACTTAGAAATACTGACAAACATCAAATAGCTCTACTCATAGTCTGCAATTCATTAATGTACAAGGCTTTTAGATTGTCCTGTTATATTGTGCAGTATATATGTGATAAGAAAGGGAGGTTTCAGGTTACTGTTGTTGTCAGTAGATATGGAAACAAGTGAGTGCTTACGCTTTTCATATCTTTCATGTCATTCTGCAGACAAAGACCATGCATGAGTAACCAGTACTGAGTGCATGAATCCTCAATTCTCAGCACCAGTAACTTCTTACCCCAACCCAAATTTCACTTTAAGGGTACGTTCACATATATGCAGATTTGATGCACAGGATTTTCTGCTGCAGATTTCAATGTAAACTAAATGACTGAGAACTTCTAATTGGCAGTTACAAATCCCGTACAGGATCCTGTATGTGTGAACGTACCCTAAAGCTGATCTGTCAGCTTTGTAAGTAGCTCTATAAAGGGCAGGATATTACTATAAGTCCATACTCCTACAGCTGTTTGGGGCCCAGGAGCACAGAACATAATACAGTAGGTATACACAGCAGCCTGACAGTCTCAGCCCACAGGAAAGCCTATCAAGCTGACAGATCTACGTTAACCCTTTCCCATCACAGTGATGTCTGGCAACAGCATTTTAGTTATTTTTTAACCATGTCAAGAATTAATTTTTTTTAAATTTCTTTAAAAAATATTTGTTATTTTTTGTTGATTATGTTTGTTTAATAATTGTTGAGAATATATATATATATATATATATAGTGAAACTACTCCAAAAGGCCACCTCTTTCAGAAAACCTGTTCCTTATCCAGACCCTATTCTTCGCTGCAGAGTTATAGGTATGACTATAAAATACTTTAAAACTGCTTATGTGACGTTTTTATTTTTCAAGATGACCTATAATGATCTACCGGATTTGTCTATAATATCCGCAACATCCAAAGACATGATTCTGCATATTAATATTTCTACATACAGCTGAGTGATTGCTTTAGTAATATTTATATAACTGTGTTATATTTGTTATGTATTGTTCCTTAGCCATGTTGTTTTCTTTGGCCAATCTTTCCTTTGTTGTAAATTTCTCAAAAAAACCCTACCAATCCAAAAGTCCTTACATATATGCCTTCACATTATAAGATCAAAAGCATAAGGAGTGTATGTGGATACTGCCCTCTAGTGGCATGGCAATTAGATTTTAATGCGTCACAATGCTTTTATTGTGTCTTTAACTTTTTTCCCCCCTTAGGCGTATCACACGCTCCACTTAATAACTAAAAAATCAGAAATAACACAAAAGGAAAACTAATACCTCAGTCTTTTATTTATGCCTGATAGCAGAAGAAAGCCGACAAACAGGTAGAGTGGAGCAGACAGCACAAAAACAGTGGGTGAAGCCATCTGGAAATAATGCAAGCTTACAGCTCTTCCTTCCTCAGAGCCGATTCTTTGCTACACTTGTATGTGTATTTAAAGTTTTGAGGTGGAGCCTGCACATGAATACAGTGATCCCTCAACTTACAATGGCCTCAACATACAATAGTTTCGAAATACAATGGTCTTTTCTGGACCATCGTAACTTGAAACCAGACTCAACATACAATGCTATGGAATCAGCGAAACGTGTCAATGGCTGGAAGAACCGACCAATCAGAATGGATATTTCACTGGTAAAACCTGTGTATTCCTAAAGTGTATGCACTGACACCAGTGCATACACTTTAGGAATACACAGGTTTTATCAGTGAAATATCCATTCTGATTGGTCGGTTCTTCCAGCCATTGACACTTTTCGCTGATTCCATAGCATTGTATGTTAGCGCCCCCTACAGTACAGGGAGGTATTACATGTTCTGTACTCTTTAGCTGTACTAGGGTTAGCTGCTCCTTTGGGCATCAGATGAGGGCGGCTCCATTTTCCTTTTTTTAGGACATTGCATGTTCTTTACAGGATCCTGAAGAAGCTCCTGTCCTCTACATAGACCGATGCTTCCTAAAAAGGTTGCCGCCAGCTGTTGCAAAACTACAACTCCCAGCATGCCCGGACAGCCTTTGGCTGTCCGGGCATGCTGGGAGTTGTAGTTTTGCAACAGCTGGAGGCACCTTGGTTGGGAAACACTGTAATAGTCAGTGATTTACAGCTCCCAGCAGATCTTTTTTACTTTTATATATAAGGATTTGCTTTATCTATATTAGTTATCTACTTATTTTTCTTTAATCCTGCCTTTTCCTATTTTTGGATGACATTTTGGGGGCTTCAGAACCAATTACGAGGTTTCCATAGAGTTATGGTCTCAACATACAATGGTTTCAACATACAATGGTCGCCCTGGAACCAATCAATATTGTAACTTGAGGGACCACTGTACTGGATTCAGCATACTCCTCCTCCGCTGGGGTTGTTATGGTGGGATCTCTCTCCTTTTCTATTATATGATTCCAATAGATAAAGTGTAGAGAAGTGTGTGTTCTTTCTCAGATCCAGAAAAGCTGATTTACTGCATTTACAACAACCAAAAATGTGAAACTAGGAATAAATCAGGACAGGCATCAGTAATGGCTTTTTTCAGGGTGAACGCAGATGAGGTATTTAACCTATGAACCTCTGCTAAAAATACAGTAAACTGTTTCTCAAAATCCATTCCTAAAAACAAGTGCTTGTCACAAAAGTGGTAATAGTAATAGCATTGTCTCTAAAGTAGTGAGTATTTTCATTATATTCTCTGTTTTTATATTTCATGTTGTTTGGATGGGTGATCTGTAACACAAAAAACATTCTGTAACATTCATTCTGTTCTTTGTACACAGACAAAGAATGTGAGAATGTTATATTGTGAGAATGTTATATTGGAAAACACAAGATCTTCTTAAAACAGACAGTATTTCCATAGCTCACTTCCATCTAATCCGCATTCTGGGATTGTGAACAGAGGCGTACATCCCCACCCCCCAGGACAATTATACATCCAGGACTACTAGTGAATAGCACAGACACAGACACCTACTCCAGTGTAATGCACATACAGCGTATTCACCTTTATCAGTGCAATATATGGAAACCTCACTACTCTGTGGAAAGTGATTCTTAAAGGGACAATTCCATAAATGTTTTATATATGAACACAATTAATGCAATGTTAATATGTTTTTTTCTTTTCTCCTTTTAAATGGTGGATAGTTTTATTAATAATAAAGGGGTTAAGGGTATTTATACTTCACTTTATAACTATCCCCAGGCTTCCAGCATATAAAGCAAAAACTTAGACTTACCTGCCGCAACTCCCTAGGTGCAGTGTCGGGCAAAAGTGTAACTATAGGAGGTGCAGAGGCAGCAGTCGCACCAGGGTCCTGGTACCTAAGGGGCCACCCCAAAGCGTATCTGCTCCATAAGAGTCAGTGTAGGAAGAAGAAAATAACAGACTAATCAGACTGATCTGAGGAAGGGGATGGCTCCTCCGAAACGCGTCATTCTTGTACCTTTTATTATTTTTTACCTAATAAACCACTCCAGTGTTTTGACAATACTCCTGGTTTGGCTTCTACTTCTTAACCAGGAACCAGCAGCACCATCATAAGGGTTATTTTCTTCTTCCAACACTGACTCTCATCAGGACTAGATCACTCCTTCCCTGGAACCTGGGCTTAGCAGCAGTTCCTCCTCTCCATACTGGTAATCCACATGCTGGGTTGATATTTTAATTGTCCATTTGCTTTAGGTGAGCGGCCACTACCTAAGGGCAACCTGCGCCCATAAACAGCTTCCTTCATATTTTCGCCAATTGTTTTAGTGGTAACACACGAGGTGCCTCCGTTGGTCACTTTATTCTTCTGTTTTCAGCTGCTCCATAAGAGACCAGTATTATAATTGTATCGAGGCCTGACGAAGCGCTGATTGCGCGATACGGACCGTCGCCCATCCCACTCCCCCACCCCTCTGGTGTTGTCCACTCTCCCGCATGTTATGGAAAAAAACTTCAATAAAGAAGTTTTTCTTTTGCCAAGACTGGGGGAGTGCTCTATTCTTCTATTTCTCAGCATGGAAGTATTATAATTGTCATGGGGCTCTGTTGCAGGTTTTGCATCAGGGGCCAGAAGCTACAAGTTACTACTCTGGTCTCAAGGCTTAATATGTTACGCTGCTGCTCAGCCAATTACCAACCACGGCAGGGGATCGCTGCGGCCAGCAAATAGCTGAGTCGTAGTTGGACATGTCGACCGCCAACAACCAGGAAGAAGACCACATCAGGAGCAGTAATATAGGGGCACCGAGAAAGCGGCAGCAAGTAAGACTAAGTTTATGTTTTGTATAATATTATCCTGGGGATAATGTTTAAAATAGTTATACATTGGGGTACCCCTTTAAGTAGTCTCTGTGTGCTCTGATTAGCATGTTTTTTCAACTTATTTTCAGGCTATATTACAAATGGCTTTATATAGCCTAAAAGAAGTACCAGAATCTGCCACTGGCTTACTACCAGTGGCAGATTCTGGCACTTCTTTTAGGCTTTATAAAGGCATTTGTAATATATGTCATTGAGGAAGAGGTGCAAGACCTCGAAACGCGTCTGTCACGACGAATAAAGGAACTTTGAATATACCCAGTGCATTGGACATTTATTTCTCCTGCGGTTGGTGCCGAACACCCGGAATCAAGCACTCCGGATGGCTGCAGTGCAAATAAGGATCCCAAGGGATCATGACTGCTAGAGGCTTATGTGGTTGTCATGTACCCAACACAACCTAGCAAGGTGAGATTCTAATTTACATACATTTTCTGTAGCTAGGTTTCTTTTAATGCCATACAATCATTTTAAGGTCCATTTAGTTATAGCAATGAATGGTCAATGGCTTGAAAAATAATCCTGAGCATCTGAAAAATATTTCCATCTGTACAATCATCGTACATATGCCACCACGGCATTCTAATGCAGCTCTAACAGTACTGTCAATGTAGAATGACAAATATTTTTATTCACTATGGCACTAATACCAACTTTTGTGCTTCTAGATTAAGTAATAATAACATTGATTGTTTATAAACAAATTTAAATGCAATGTTTTTCTTATTCTTGCTTTGAACATTTTCTTTAAATTTTTTTTGATAAAGCCCCTTTCACACTACCGTTGTCACCCTGCAAAAAGTCCCATCTGAAATTCCCTAATACGGCCATTAAAATATCCCATTCATTTCAATGAGATTTTTTGACCATCCTGCAGCATCGGTTATGTCGGAGAGGCCCGATGGGAAAAATGGCCTTAATATCGCATTCAGCCTCTCAAACACTCAACGGGCATTCTCTATGGTCTCATTCAGACCATGCGGCACTAACGTGGACATCTTAAATATCCAGAATGACTCACGATTAATGAGTCAGTGATAACGGTTAGGGGTACAGTCGAGTATTGTTTCCAAAATAATCACGTATAAGGAGGAAATATCATTTTTATGAATTAGAGAAAAGTGTCTGGAAACACTGTGTAGTGCGAAGCTGTTTTTAATGTTAGATCTGTGCTTGCACATCCGTGAGCGCACAGTCTGAATAGTGCATCCAATATATTGAAGATGACAACTGCGCGATAGTAAATAGACTGCATATTGTGTGTCACGATTCCAAGAATTAGTAATAGAGAAAGTTTTTGTTTTTGTTTGATATGTTCAAATATGTCTATGTGGTTACCAATCATATTACAACATAAACAACCTTTTCACTTTATGGGTTGGAGGTGAATGAATACAATTAATCTTTTTTAATCTCTTAGGGGCTAAAATATTCTGTAGATTTTTTGATCTCCTAAAAGTTACATCCGGGGTACTATATCTTTCAATATTGGATCACTCCGAATAATGTTCCAATTCCATTTTAGACACATTTTTTATTTCACTTGCCCCGCAATTGTAGTCCGTAATAAAATTAATATTATAAAGTTCTGAAATTAATTGAGTGGAGTCTTTTAAATATGAAGGTAACTGTAAAACATAAAGCTTTATAAAGAAATCAACATAATGGGATAGATTAGCAGTAGTGTTGCTCACGAATATTCGCAATTCAAATATTCATCGCGAATATCGCATATTTGCAAATTCGCAAATATTACAAATTTCGCGATTAAAATTCGCTATTACGAATATACGTCTTTTTTTCAAACTGTTTTAAAAACTGAGCACATTGTAGGGATCTCCTTCGACTGATAAATGCAATGCTTGTATCATTTCATTAAAGACCCAGGGATGAGGCTGTGAGGCGAAAGGTTTATGCATGCGAATATTAGTGGAAATTCCGCCCTACTTATGCCTGTGAGCCAATGAGAGTTCTGCAAGCACAGTTGTCAGAACTTAGCAACGTCCCTAGCAACGTCCCTCGCATGATGTTACAGCACACATGCGCAGACGAGCGAAATTTCGCTATTAATTTCGCATTCACGAAATTTCGCAATTCAAAAAAACATCACGAATATAACGAATATTCGAATTTCACTAATATGGGACGAATATTCGTCCTCATATTCCCGAAATATCGCAAATTCGAATATGGCATATGCCGCTCATCACTAATTAGCAGTAATAGATGAAATTTCTGAAATAATAGGGCGAATGGGAGGATTAACTGAACATTGGTAAATTGAATTTTGGTAAATAATAAAAATTAGGGAGGGAATAGTGTTTAACTGCAAGAAACGGGAATTTCTTATTTTTTTAAGTAGAGATTTATCTGCTGCTTCATTAATCATACTGGTATAGGTTTCAGAATACCTTAATGAAGGGTCTGTTGTAAGAACTGCATAATATTCCTTGTCTGAAAGAATTCTCAGTGCTTCCTGTAAATAGTTATCCCGACTGAGAATAGCAAACCCCCCCCCCCCCCTTGTCTGCCGGACGATTGATACCCTATCATTTTCTTGTAGCATTTTGATGGGTGATCTCTCTGCAGGTGTTAAATTATCAATACTTATAAAAATAATGGATCTCTCGCTCAATTTATTACGGTATATTCTGCCATTATGCGGGTATAAAAAGTGTCTAGATTGTTGCCGCGGTGATGAAGCGGGTAAAAAGATGAGGGGGGTTTCACCTCCACATGTTTTACTGTAATATTGAATCCAGGATTATTCAAATCCATATTGGATCCACTGGTCTCAGGGTCCAACACAGTCGGAAATGTCTGGTTACTAGTGATTAATGAAAAATGCCTAGTAAGAGTCAATTTTCTAATGTATTGATTAAGGTCCAAAAAGATTTGGAACCCATTAAGGTGTGTTACTGGGCAAAACGATTAACCTTTAGACAAAAGACTAATTTCATTTTCCGACAATAAATAAGAAGATAAATTAAATAATTTAATTTTAAATGTTTTTGTTCCAGATGGAACTGTGTGTGGTCTACGGAATTTACCTCCTTTGCAGCCTCTGGTTGTTCTTTTCTTTTTAACCTCTGGAGTACGAGTACTCCTTGGTCCCGCTCCCGTAGTAGTATGAGTACGTAGTAGTATGAGTATGTCCTTGGTCCCGCTTCCGTGATATAACGCGGGGTCCCACGGTGACCCTGCATCATATCACGGCGGGCCCGGCGTCATAGTGAAGCCACGCGGCTAAAAGTGAAAGTAAAAAGTGCCGGTTAGCTCAGTGGGCTGTTCGGGCATAGCCGCGGCGAAATCGCGGCATCCCGAACAGCTTACAGGACAGCCGGAGGGTCCCTACCTGCCTCCTTGCTGTCCGATCGCCGAATGACTGCTCAGTGCCTGAGATCCAGGCATGAGCAGTCAAGCGGCAGAATCATCGATCACTGGTTTCCTATGAGAAACCAGTGATCAATGATAAAGATCAGTGTGTGCAGTGTTATAGGTCCCTATGGGAGCTATAACACTGCAAAAAAAAAGTGAAAAAAAAAAGTGAATAAAGATCATTTAACCCCTCCCCTAATAAAAGTTTGAATCACCCCCCTTTTCCCATAAAAAAAAACACAGTGTAAATAAAAATAAAAATAAACATATATGGTATCGCCGCGTGCAGAAATGTCCGAATTATAAAAATATATCGTTAATTAAACCGCACGGTCAATGGCGTATGCGCAAAAAAATTCCAAAGTCCAAAATAGTGCATTTTTGGTCACTTTTTATATCATGAAAAAATGATAGGATCAATAAGTCCTATCGACCACGTTTTTGCCTGCGGTCGGGAAACCGCATACGGCCGAAAAAGCAGCCGACCGGAGGCTGCGGTTCACTCCGGTCGGCTCATAGACATACATTAACTACGGTTCCCGAATACGGCTGAGTGCGGGCGCCACGATTAAGCCCCGCCCACCCCTCCTCCCAGCCGTATACGGGAACCGTAGTTCAAATTGTTATTTTTAATGTTAGTTCTCAAAGGTTGACCACTGGGCCATTTGTGTATCTGACCACAGGAGTAGTCATACCTGTCTCTATTGTATTTATGTACTTTTTTTTTATAGTATCTATTTCCAATTTATGTAAGCGATTAAAAATAGAACTATCAATTTTTTTATATTCAGAAGTATTAGTATACTTATCCAAAGCATGTGCAATCAAAATAGCTTGTTGCATGTAATTGGTTGCTAGTAATTTTCTTTTTATTATTAACCGTGTCATGAGACCCTGGGAACACTGTTCCGTATATTCTTCCCATTCTTTGGAAAATTCAATGTCTTCTGGAAATGAAGACTCAAATGGGAGGTGTAAGCCTCGTGGGGTAAAATGATCAGATAAATACCTTTGTAAAAATAACACATCAATATGATGTTGCATTTCCATTTTACACAATTTTTCATATTCATTAAATAATTCGATCATAGATTTTTAAGTCCTGTTCAGACAAGGCCACTGCGTTAGTGGATGTTATAGATGGATTCACTTTGTTGGTAGTTCCAATTACCATATTTTTGCACTTTTTCTTCCCCAAAACTGGGGGGGGGGGGGGGGGGAAGTTGGTGCGTCTTATACGACGAATACACACCTATTGCGGCGGTCCCTGCGGCCATCAACGGCCGGGACCCGCTGGTTAATACAGGACATCACCGATCGCGGTGATGCCCTGTATTAACCCTTCAGACACGGCGATCAAAGCTGACTGCCGCGTCTGAAGCGAAAGTGACACTAACCCGGCTGCACCGGGAGGGACCTTACCTGCCTCCTCGGTGTCTGCTCCGTGCCGGGATCACCTGCATGGCCGGTACTCTCCTTCATTGTCATCACGTCGTCGCGCACGCTGCCCCGTCATCCAATAGGATTGGCGTGCGTAGCGACGTGATGGCGGTGACGAAGAGCGAGGATACCCGGCAGCAGAGTTCCGGAGCTCCGGGGACCCCCCGGGGACTCGCCGACAGCGGTGGAGGGCGACATTCAAGGCAGCGGTGACGAGCGGTGACGGGTCCGGAGCGGCGGGGACAGGTGAGTACAACTTCCTATACCAGTGGTCTTCAACCTGCGAACCTCCAGATGTTGCAAAACTACAACTCCTGGCATGCCCGGACAGCCAACGGCTGGTTGAAGATCACTGTGACCTATACTTTACATTGTATTCTAGATTTTCCTAATTTAAAATGTATATGCCAGAGCGTCCTATAGGGCGAAAAATACGGTAGTTGTGATATCAAATTGTCACGAGCCGCAGCTCGATCTGACAGATATTTCATAGTATGAAATTTTGTTATCTAATTTGCTTATTGTTATTTGTATTGCAAACTAGAGCTTTGTGCATGGATTGTATTTGCTGTTTAGCAATTCTTTATATTGATCCCTGCATTGCACTTGTAGTAAGAGGGTTAATTGTTATCTCTATAAATAAGCATCTTACCTGCGCAATTGCAGTGAAACGCATTGCATCTTGGGAATAAACCATCCTTTGTTTTACCTGGCTGTACTCTAAGTCTATCCTGCGCCATGTGGAACTGGCATCCAGCATGAAGCCATATCTCTCCTTTCAGCCTATGTAAGCTGCCCTTAAAGGATTCTCTCCCACCGTCTACTATCCGAGCTTGTGTTTAAAGTTTTTTAAATCAACTGCTGCCAGAAAGTTAAACAGATTTGTAAATTACTTCTATTAAAAAATCTTAATCCTTCCAGTACTTATTAACTGCTGAATACTACAGAAGAAATGATTTTCTTTTTGGAACACAGAGCTCTCTGCTGACATCACAAGCACAGTGCTCTCTGCTGACATCTCTGTCCATTTTGAGAACTCTCCAGTGCACTATGTTCCAAAAAGAGAAGAATTTCCTCTGTAGTATTCAGCAGCTAATAAGTACTGAAAGGATTAAGAATGTTTATCAGAAGTAATTTCCAAATCTGTTTAACTTTCTGGCACCAGTTGACCTTTAAAGGGGTACTACCGTGCTGACAACTTATCCCCTATCTAAAGGATAGGGGATAAATTGCCTGATCGCGCCTAATCCCTAATCCCGTTGCCTAATCCCGCATGCAGCACCCCGCTGTCATCAGGCCCCCGGAGCGAACATCTGCTCCGGGTCTGATGACGGGGCTGGTGATCGTGATGTTACAGCTCCGCCCCCATGTGACATCACGCTCCGCCCCCTAAATGCAAGTCAATGGCAGCGGGGAGACAGCTGTCTCGCCACCTGCCATAGACTTACCTTGAGGGGGCGGAGCTTGACATCACATGGGGCGGAGCCATGACATCACGATACTCTGGTCCCGTGATCAGCAGTCATCAGACCCGGAGCGATGTTCGCTCCGGGGCCTGATGAGAGCTGGGTGCTGCGTGCGAGATCGCGGGGGTCCCCAGCGGCGGGACCCCGCGCGATCAGGCAACTTATCCCCTATCCTTTAGATAGGGGATAAGTTGTCAGCATGGTACTACCCCTTTAACCTTTCCTCACTGCTATCTCTATCTCTGAGCAGCAAGTCCAACTCATGGATTTAGTAGCAGCAAAATAGTAGGAAATCTCTAAAGAAGACAAGAAAGTTGCTTTACTATGCATTTAGGAAATAAATCAACAATAAAAACAAAAATAGTGCAAAGGTGCCCCTAGCTTTTAAAGCCTCAGGGTGCTGTACCTATGAGAAAAGGAAGTTTACATACATCACAGTATTTAAGTAACGCTGGAGATCTCGCACAAGAGTAACATAAGGCAAGGATGTCTCCACCACATGTGCAGCACGTCTGTTATTGGTGCAGCCACATAGGCTTAGTACAATCTCAGGAGTATAAGAATCATTCTCATCTGCTACCAGACGCCATGAGTTGAGGTATTTTTCCAGGCTTTGAATATAAGAATGAATTGTATAGGTACTGAATAACAGTTTCATTATCTAGAATAAACAGAACAAGATTAACCACAAGGTAGTCTGGAGAGATAGTTATAGTCTTTAGGGAATGGAAAGCTAAGCATGTGTCTCCAGCTGAATTAACTGGAAGTAATCACAATAATAACCTTATAGCTGAACAATCTAACTAATGTTCAAATTAAAAACAATATGGTATGTTAGCTTTGTTATTATTATTTTGTTTTCTTCAAAAAAAAAAAAAAAACAACAACAAAAAAACAACCTACTATGCAGTGACAAACATAAATCATGACAATATCACAGGCAGGAAATATTAGACAGCAAGTGATTAGTAAGAAACTTCTTTAAAGGGGTACTCCCGTGGAAAACTTTTTTTTAAATCAACTGGTGCCAGAAAGTTAAACAGATTTGTAAATCACATCTATTTAACCCCTTAAGGACTCAGGGTTTTTCCGTTTTTGCACTTTCGTTTTTTCCTCCTTACCTTTTAAAAATCATAACCCTTTCAATTTTCCACCTAAAAATCCATATTATGGCTTATTTTTTGCGTCGCCAATTCTACTTTGCAGTGACATTAGTCATTTTACCCAAAAATGCACGGCGAAACGGAAAAAAAAATCATTGTGCGACAAAATCGAAAAAAAAACGCCATTTTGTAACTTTTGGGGGCTTTCGTTTCTACGCAGTGCATATTTCGGTAAAAATTACACCTTATCTTTATTCTGTAGGTCCATACGGTTAAAATGATACCCTACTTATATAGGTTTGATTTTGTCGCACTTCTGGAAAAAATCATAACTACATGCAGGAAAATTTATATGTTTAAAAATGTCATCTTCCGACCCCTATAACTTTTTTATTTTTCCACGTATGGGGTGGTATGAGGACACATTTTTTGCGTCGTGATCTGAAGTTTTTATCGGTATGATTTTTGTTTTGATCGGACTTTTTGATCACTTTTTATTCATTTTTTAATGATATAAAAAGTGAGCAAAATACGCTTTTTTGGACTTTGGAATTTTTTTGCGCGTACGCCATTGACCGTACGGCTTAATTAATGATATATTTTTATAGTTCGGACATTTACACACGCGGCGATACCACACATGTTTATTTTTTATTTTTTTTACACTGTTTTATTTTTTTTCTGGGAAAAGGGGGGTGATTCAAACTTTTATTAGGGAAGGGGTTAAATGACCTTTATTAACACTTTTTTTTAACATTTTTTTTGCAGTGTTATAGGTCCCATAGGGACCTATAACACTGCACACACTGATCTCTAATGCTGATCACTGGCGTGCATTAACACGCTTGTGATCAGCATTATCGGCGCTTGACTGCTCCTGCCTGGATCTCAGGCACGGAGCAGTCATTCGTCGATCGTACACCGGGGAGGCAGGTAAGAGCCCTCCCGGTGTCCGAACAGCTGTTCAGGACGCCGCGATTTCACCGCGGCGGTCCCGAACAGCCCGACTGAGCAGCCGGGTCACTTTCACTTTCACTTTAGAAGCGGCGGTCAGCTTTGACCGCCGCTTCTAAAGGGTTAATACCGCACATCGCCGCGATCGGCGATGTGTGGTATTAGCCGCGGGTCCCGGCCGTTGATTAGCGCCGGGACCGACGCGATATGATGCGGGATCGCGGCGCGATCCCGCTTCATATCGCGGGAGCCGGCGCAGGACGTAAATATACGTCCTGCGTCGTTAAGGGGTTAAAAATCTTAATCCTTCAAATACTTTTTATGGGCTGTATACTACAGAGGAAATGCTTATCTTTTTAGATTTCTCTGATGTCATGACCACAGTGCTCTCTGCTGACCTCTGCTGTCCATTTTAGGAACTGTCCAGAGCAGCATATGTTTGCTATGATGATTTTCTCCTGCTCTGGATAGTTCTTAAAATGGACAGCAGAGGTCAGCAGAGAGCACTGTGGTCATGACATCAGAGAAATCTAAAAATATAAGCATTTCCTCTGTAGTGTACAGCCCCTAAAAAGTACTGGAAGGATTAAGATTTTTTTAATAGAAGTAATTTATAAATCTGTTTAACTTTCCAGCATCAGCTGATTAAAAAAAAAGTTTTCCACAGGAGTACCCCTATAAAGGATTGTATCATGTAAGGTGAAACATCTTTAAACTAGATACGGGGAGGCCCTACCTACATGGGCAAACCACCTAAGGGAGGAAACTTCATACTGGGGAAAATATCTTTTGCACCAGCCAACTAAAGGAAAGTACTTACTGAGGGTGCCAGCTTACTAAGGGAAACTACACACTGGGGACACCTACCTAATGTGGAAAACTACCTACTGGAGCATCATACCTACCTAATGGCAGGAGCCTACCTACTTCTCCTAAACAAACCTACTGTTATCCACCAACCAACCTATTCACCTTACTGTGCATAACATCACATGGTGGAAATATTACTGTTTGGGACCCTATAGATGAGAAAAAGGAAAGATGGTGCTGGAGAGAGACTAAGATGTTCTTCTGGTAGGTCTTGCAGAGATGTAGCTGGAAGAAATGCTCATGGCAGTCTGGACCAGATGGAGAAGAAAGGGGAACGTGAATGACTCCGATCAGAGAAAATGTAATCTGTTTGTCACTGGATATAACAGCATGGTGATCTAGATAGCTAAGAGTTATACAGACATCATACAGACAGAGCTATGTAGATATTGGCGACATTTATCATTGACTTTAAAGCCTTTTTTGCTTATATTTGGTACATGAAATTTTGCACATGCACCAAAGCCCTTTTTTTAGCGACTTTTGGCCGTAAGCAAAAAACTAAATAATCTTGCAAAAGTCAATTTCAGTTTTCACTTTGTAATGATAATGGATTTATCAAGTGTGAATGTTGCACAAAAAGTCACAAATTCCCCCAAAACACCGCAAATCTACAGCAGCTCAGACCTGGCTTAAAAAATTGCCTTTGGAGAGAACATTTTAAAAGTCACACAAAAAGTTGCAATTTTTTGTTTAAGAAAGTCATAGGGGGGTATTTATCAAAGGATTTATGTGTTTTTTTTTCACGTAAATTTGGCACAATTCTTTTGCGCAGTGTCTTTTTGCGCCAAAGTTTGACGCATCTTCTGCACTGTCATTTTTACAACTTTCTCAAAATCACACGGTTCTGTGTGTGATTTTAACTTTAGTCAGTAATTCATCATTTGGCGCAAATCCCCGCCAAGAAATTTTGCACATGGAAAACACACTTAGCAATGTCAGAAAATGTAAAGGCGTCAAAATACATTAAAAACATTTTTTTTTTGTGTCAAAGCAGCGACGCCTCCCGGGCTGCTCAATACTATCCTGCGGCATAGTTGTCTCTGAGGAACCTTCACCCTCCGTTGAGTCAGCATTGGACATGGCCACACAGGGTCAGGAAAGGTAAGCACTAAAGCAGTGGTCTCCAACCTGCGGACCTCCAGATGTTGCAAAACTACAAATCCCAGCATGCCCGGACAGCCAACGGCTGTCCGGGCATGCTGGGAATTGTAGTTTTGCAACATCTGGAGGTCTGCAGGTTGGAGACCACTGCACTAAAGTAACAAAAAAACAAAAAACTACCCAAGTTGAAAATAAAATCCATTTCACATGGTGGCTATAAACCCAACAAAAGAAAATAACTCATGTCGCTTGCTGATATACTGCAGGAGGGACTCCAAAATGGCTTCTCTACAGGGTAAAATACGCGTCCTCTGTGGCGGTAAGTTCTGTGTAAAAGGCGCTGTGAACAGCTGATTTCAACATTTGCGCCAAAATTACTAACAACTTGCACCAAATGATAAATTCGGTGCATGTCCACGAAAACCAAAGTGAAAAAGAAAAACGGTAAAAAGAAACTGTCCGCAGGCAAAATTGATAAATACCCCCCATAGAGAAGAGGAGGAAACATACAAGATGGTGTTCTGAAGTGATTTATTGGTTTTTGCATACATGCGCCAAATTTATCAACCCCCTGCGATAGTAAGATAAATATGTTGCACATAAGCAAAACCAAAGAAAAAAAGAAATGACTTCAAAACACACTTCCAAAAGACAACAAAGCTCCAGTAAGATGGCGTACATGCTTTCGTAAATTTCACACCTAAGCCTGGAATAATGAATGTTGGCCCTGGTTATTATGCAGCACTGTTACAAGATATAACTGATATGTGAGATTATTATTCCAGGAAATGCAGCCGAGAGCATACAGTCCATCTACAGGGGAATTATTTATGGAATGCACCAGGGTGGGAAAAGGATAAATATTCCACAAAGCTCTTTTACCATTTCTTTATCTAATGCTTACTATATCTTAATAAAACATGCATGTACTTAGCTACATTACAAACTCTGACATGTTTTATTGGTATCTTATAGTTTAAACTGAGAATATTTTAAGCAAAATGTTAACATTCCCCACCCTGTTACACTCTGCCTTCCAAAATGCAGCACAGCTGCAGCCTACAGTTTCTAAAAATGGATTGAAAGGGAAACTGCCCAAACCAAACTCTCAACCACTGACATGTGTTACATTATACCAGTCATCCCCTACGAGGCAAAACCTGAACCCTAACAAAGCTTTTGCAAATTGAGCATTTTATCTATCCACTTGTATTATTTTATTTGTGCCACACACTTTCTCAGTTAAGAAGCAACTGTTACGCCGAGCGCTCCGGGTCCCCGCTCCTCCCCGGAGCGCTCGCTACACTTCCCTCACTGCAGCGCCCCGGTCGGTTCCACGGACCCGGGGCGCTGCGTTACCACCTCCGGCCGGGATGCGATTCGCGATGCGGGTAGCGCCCGCTCGCGATGCGCACCCCGGCTCCCGTACCTTACTCGCTCCCCGTCAGTTCTGTCCCGGCGCGCGCGGCCCCGCTCCCTAGGGCGCGCGCGCGCCGGGTCTTTGCGATTTAAAGGGCCACTGCACCGCTGATTGGTGCAGTGGTTCCAATTAGTGTTTACACCTGTGCACTTCCCTATATCACCTCACTTCCCCTTCACTCCCTCGCCGGATCTTGTTGCCCTAGTGCCAGAGAAAGCGTTCCTTGTGTGTTCCTTGCCTGTGATTCCAGACCTTCTGCCGTTGCCCCTGACTACGATCCTTGCTGCCTGCCCCGACCTTCTGCTACGTCCGACCTTGCTTCTGTCTACTCCCTTGTACCGCGCCTATCTTCAGCAGCCAGAGAGGTTGAGCCGTTGCTAGGGGATACGACCTGGTCACTACCGCCGCAGCAAGACCATCCCGCTTTGCGGCGGGCTCTGGTGAAAACCAGTAGTGACTTAGAACCGATCCTCTAGCACGGTCCACGCCAATCCCTCTCTGGCACAGAGGATCCACTACCTGCCAGCCGGCATCGTGACAGTAGATCCGGCCATGGATCCCGCTGAAGATCCTCTGCCAGTTGTCGCTGACCTCACCACGGTGGTCGCCCAGCAGTCACAACAGATTGCGCAACAAGGCCAACAGCTGTCTCAACTGACTGTTATGCTACAACAGTTACTACCACAGCTCCAGCAATCATCTCCTCCGCCAGCTCCTGTACCTCCTCCGCAGCGAGTGGCCGCTTCTGGAATACGACTATCCTTGCCGGATAAATTTGATGGGGACTCTAAGTTTTGCCGTGGCTTTCTTTCCCAATGTTCATTACACTTGGAGATGATGTCGGACCAGTTCCCCACTGAAAGGTCTAAGGTGGCTTTCGTAGTCAGCCTGCTGTCTGGAAAAGCCCTGGCTTGGGCCACACCGCTCTGGGACCGCAATGACCTCGTCACTGCCTCTGTACACTCCTTCTTCTCGGAAATTCGAAGTGTCTTTGAGGAACCTGCCCGAGCCTCTTCTGCTGAGACTGCCCTGTTGAACCTGGTCCAGGGTAATTCTTCCGTTGGCGAGTATGCCGTACAGTTCCGTACCCTTGCTTCAGAATTATCCTGGAATAATGAGGCACTCTGCGCGACCTTTAAAAAAGGCCTATCCAGCAACATTAAAGATGTTCTGGCCGCACGAGAAATCCCTGCTAACCTACATGAACTCATCCATCTTGCCACTCGCATTGACATGCGTTTTTCCGAACGGCGTCAGGAGCTCCGCCAGGATATGGACTCTGTTCGCACGAGGCGTTTCTTCTCCCCGGCTCCTCTCTCCTCTGGTCCCCTGCAATCTGTTCCTGTGCCTCCCGCCGTGGAGGCTATGCAGGTCGACCGGTCTCGCCTGACACCCCAAGAGAGGACACGACGCCGCATGGAGAATCTCTGCCTGTACTGTGCTAGTACCGAACACTTCCTGAAGGATTGTCCTATCCGTCCTCCCCGCCTGGAAAGACGTCCGCTGACTCCGCACAAAGGTGAGACAGTCCTTGATGTCTACTCTGCTTCTCCACGTCTTACTGTGCCTGTGCGGATGTCTGCCTCTGCCTTCTCCTTCTCTGCTGTGGCCTTCTTGGACTCTGGATCTGCAGGAAATTTCATCTTAGCCTCTCTCGTCAACAAGTTCAACATCCCGGTGACCAGTCTCGCCAGACCCCTCTACATCAATTGTGTAAACAATGAAAGATTGGACTGTACTATACGTTTTCGCACGGAGCCCCTTCTAATGTGCATCGGATCTCATCACGAGAGGATTGAACTGTTGGTCCTCCCCAATTGCACTTCTGAAATCCTTCTTGGACTTCCCTGGCTTCAACTCCATTCCCCAATCCTGGATTGGTCCACTGGGGAGATCAAGAGTTGGGGGCCCTCTTGTTCCAAGGACTGCTTAAAACCGGTTCCCAGTAAACCTTGCCGTGTCCCTGTGCTTCCTCATGTAACCGGTCTCCCTAAGGCCTATATGGACTTTGCGGACGTTTTTTGCAAAAAACAAGCTGAGACTCTACCTCCTCACAGGCCTTATGATTGTCCCATTGACCTCCTCCCGGGCACTACTCCACCCCGGGGCAGAATCTATCCTCTGTCCGTCCCAGAGACTCTTGCCATGTCTGAATACGTCCAAGAAAATTTAAAAAAGGGCTTTATCCGTAAATCCTCCTCTCCTGCCGGAGCCGGATTTTTCTTTGTGTCCAAAAAAGATGGCTCTCTACGTCCTTGCATTGACTACCGCGGTCTTAATAAAATCACGGTTAAGAACCGCTACCCCCTACCCCTCATCTCTGAACTCTTTGATCGTCTCCAAGGTGCCCATATTTTTACCAAACTGGACTTAAGAGGTGCTTATAATCTCATCCGCATCAGAGAGGGGGATGAATGGAAAACGGCATTTAACACCAGAGATGGACACTTTGAGTATCTGGTCATGCCCTTTGGTCTATGCAACGCCCCTGCCGTCTTCCAAGACTTTGTTAATGAAATTTTTCGTGATCTACTATACTCCTGTGTTGTTGTATATCTGGACGATATCCTGATTTTTTCTGCCAATCTAGAAGAACACCGCCAGCATGTCCGTATGGTTCTTCAGAGACTTCGTGATAATCAACTCTATGCCAAAATAGAGAAATGTCTGTTTGAATGCCAATCTCTTCCTTTTCTAGGATACTTGGTCTCTGGCCAGGGACTACAAATGGACCCAGATAAACTCTCTGCCGTCTTAGATTGGCCACGCCCCTCCGGACTCCGTGCCATCCAACGTTTTTTGGGGTTCGCCAATTATTACAGGCAATTTATTCCACATTTTTCTACCATTGTGGCTCCTATTGTGGCTTTAACAAAAAAAAATGCCGATCCCAAGTCCTGGCCTCCTCAAGCGGAAGACGCCTTTAAACGACTCAAGTCTGCCTTTTCTTCGGCTCCCGTGCTCTCCAGACCTGACCCATCTAAACCCTTCCTATTGGAGGTTGATGCCTCCTCAGTGGGAGCTGGAGCTGTCCTTCTACAAAAAAACTCTTCCGGGCATGCTGTTACTTGTGGTTTTTTTTCCAGGACCTTCTCTCCGGCGGAGAGGAACTACTCCATCGGGGATCGAGAGCTTCTAGCCATTAAATTAGCACTTGAGGAATGGAGGCATCTGCTGGAGGGATCAAGATTTCCAGTTATTATTTACACCGATCACAAGAACCTCTCCTACCTCCAGTCTGCCCAACGGCTGAATCCTCGTCAGGCCAGGTGGTCTCTGTTCTTTGCCCGATTTAATTTTGAAATTCACTTTCGGCCTGCTGATAAAAACATTAGGGCCGATGCTCTCTCTCGTTCCTCAGATGCCTCTGAAATTGAACTCTCTCCTCAACACATCATTCCTCCTGACTGCCTGATTTCCACTTCTCCAGCCTCCATCAGGCAAACTCCTCCAGGAAAGACCTTTGTTTCTCCACGCCAACGCCTTGGGATCCTCAAATGGGGTCACTCCTCCCATCTCGCAGGTCATGCGGGCATCAAGAAATCTGTGCAACTCATCTCTCGCTTCTATTGGTGGCCGACTCTAGAGACTGATGTGGTGGACTTTGTGCGAGCCTGCACTATCTGTGCCCGGGATAAGACTCCTCGCCAGAAGCCCGCTGGTTTTCTTCATCCTCTACCTGTCCCCGAACAACCTTGGTCTCTGATTGGTATGGATTTTATTACTGACTTACCCCCATCCCATGGCAACACTGTTATTTGGGTGGTCGTTGATCGATTCTCCAAAATGGCACATTTCATCCCTCTTCCTGGCCTTCCTTCAGCGCCTCAGTTGGCTAAACAATTTTTTGTACACATTTTTCGTCTTCACGGGCTGCCTACACAGATCGTCTCGGATAGAGGCGTCCAATTTGTGTCTAAATTCTGGAGGGCTCTCTGTAAACAACTCAAGATTAAATTAAATTTTTCTTCTGCATACCATCCTCAATCCAATGGACAGGTAGAGAGAATTAACCAGATCTTGGGTGACTATTTACGACATTTTGTTTCCTCCCGCCAGGATGACTGGGCAGATCTTCTACCTTGGGCCGAATTCTCGTATAATTTCAGAATCTCTGAATCTTCCTCCAAATCTCCGTTTTTCGTGGTGTACGGCCGTCACCCTCTTCCCCCCCTCCCTACCCCCTTGCCCTCTGGTCTGCCCGCTGTGGATGAAATTTCTCGTGATCTTTCCACCATATGGAAAGAGACCCAAAATTCTCTCTTACAGGCTTCTTCTCGCATGAAGAGATTCGCAGATAAGAAAAGAAGAGCTCCTCCCATTTTTTCCCCTGGAGACAAGGTATGGCTCTCCGCTAAATATGTCCGTTTCCGTGTCCCGAGCTATAAGTTGGGACCACGCTATCTTGGTCCTTTTAAAGTTTTGTGTCAAATTAATCCTGTCTCTTACAAACTTCTTCTTCCTCCTTCTCTTCGTATCCCTAATGCCTTTCACGTCTCTCTTCTTAAACCTCTCATCCTCAACCGTTTTTCTCCTAAATCTGTTCCTCCCACTCCTGTTTCCGGCTCCTCGGACATCTTCTCTGTCAAAGAGATTTTGGCCTCTAAAAAGGTCAGGGGAAGAACTTTTTTTTTAGTGGATTGGGAGGGTTGTGGTCCAGAAGAGAGGTCCTGGGAACCTGAGGACAATATCCTGGACAAAAGTCTGATCCTCAGGTTCTCAGGCCCCAAGAAGAGGGGGAGACCCAAGGGGGGGGGTACTGTTACGCCGAGCGCTCCGGGTCCCCGCTCCTCCCCGGAGCGCTCGCTACACTTCCCTCACTGCAGCGCCCCGGTCGGTTCCACGGACCCGGGGCGCTGCGTTACCACCTCCGGCCGGGATGCGATTCGCGATGCGGGTAGCGCCCGCTCGCGATGCGCACCCCGGCTCCCGTACCTTACTCGCTCCCCGTCAGTTCTGTCCCGGCGCGCGCGGCCCCGCTCCCTAGGGCGCGCGCGCGCCGGGTCTTTGCGATTTAAAGGGCCACTGCACCGCTGATTGGTGCAGTGGTTCCAATTAGTGTTTACACCTGTGCACTTCCCTATATCACCTCACTTCCCCTTCACTCCCTCGCCGGATCTTGTTGCCCTAGTGCCAGAGAAAGCGTTCCTTGTGTGTTCCTTGCCTGTGATTCCAGACCTTCTGCCGTTGCCCCTGACTACGATCCTTGCTGCCTGCCCCGACCTTCTGCTACGTCCGACCTTGCTTCTGTCTACTCCCTTGTACCGCGCCTATCTTCAGCAGCCAGAGAGGTTGAGCCGTTGCTAGGGGATACGACCTGGTCACTACCGCCGCAGCAAGACCATCCCGCTTTGCGGCGGGCTCTGGTGAAAACCAGTAGTGACTTAGAACCGATCCTCTAGCACGGTCCACGCCAATCCCTCTCTGGCACAGAGGATCCACTACCTGCCAGCCGGCATCGTGACAGCAACATGTGTTTCAGACAAGGAGAAAAGGGGAACTGTAAGTGAAACTTCTTTAAACATATTCATAATTCACATTTATTTATAATTTAATATAATTTAAGATCATTTTATAACAATTTTCCTTTTATACATATTTTTTTTCATTGGATATTAGTCATGTTGAGACGATATTAAAAGCCATTTTTGAGTCTTTTCTTTGTTTTGAAATATTTTTTGGTCACATTTGTGGCACATTTTTGGCTACTTCAAAATCTATATCCTCAAAAATTGGAACATATTTTAGGTAATTGCGGCCGACAATATGGCCGAACAGGATGGTTGTACATTTAACCTGTTAAGGACACGAGCTGTTCATTTACGGCAGTGCCACTTCACGTACAGCGCCATACATTTACAGTGCAACTACGATGTGGGCACAGGATCGCGCTAATGTCCACCAATAACCCTTTAGATGTGATGATCAATGCCAATCACAGCATCTATAGGCAAAATAGAGGTGCTCTTGGGATTTGAGGGGCTCATCAGAAGCCCGGTAGCTTGATTGTGGGGGGTCCAGTGAGTTCACATGGCAGCTGGAGGTCCCTTAACATCCACCATTCTGCCCTGATTGTTGCTCCTATGATACAGGCTGCATCAGTAGACTGTAAATCTCACTGCCAAATGTTATCCAATAGCATAGCATTGTAAGTTCACCCCCTCATAAAAATTGAAATACCCCTATTTTCCCCAAAAAAAAAAAAAAAAGAAAAAGAAACAACATATGTAGTATAGCTGCAAGTGGAAATGTCAAAACTATTAAATAAAATGTTTACCTTCCAGCATGGTAAAGGGCATAAACATAGAAAAAATACCAAACACTATAATTGTACAAAAAAAGAGAACGACCAGCGCCTCAGCGTACAATCTTCAATGACTTATCTTTATTCAGGAATAGATTTCCCAACGTGTAGCATACATGGAAATGCCGACCTCTAACGCGTTTCATGCAGAGTGTGCTTAATTATAGCGTACTTAACATCAGACATACACACATTAAAATACCTGGAAATCCATCTCACCTCTGTGATGTGTTTCCTTTAATGCATCCCATAGTACAGGTGTGAAAACGGTTAACATTAACCTATGTTTTTTTCTGATAAATAAGATGTTAATGAAGTGCAACTGTACAATGGCAATAGAACAATTAAAAAAAAAAAGGTGCACATTTATATATCACCGCATTATTGAAAGATAATACATCTAAATGGGTATAATCAGGCAGCCAATACTGTTATGTACAAGATGTTTCTTCCTAGCACCTGTTAATGCTCTAACATTGTTATTGTCGTACCATCAATATGTCATAATGAGGTCCAGCCTCTGAATGCCTAGTATTCGTATTAGTAAGTTTAAACACCTAATATGTTTCCCTATTGTACAAACGCCTTCTAATGTACATTAGAGGGGTCCCCCCTCTAATGTATTTCTCACTTGATCTATGCCAGTAACCCTCAAGGAACACTAGAATTGCTGATATTTGGTCACATCATATATCTGAAAAATTATTTAAAAAGTTATCAAAAAGTCCCATTAAAATGAAAATGGGACCAATAAAAATGACAGAAAACGAGCCCTCATACAGCCCCATGTAGAGAAAAGTAAAAAGGTTTTGGGGGATCAGAATAGGGCAATCTTAAGCATACTTATTTTATCAAAAAAGTTTGACTTTCTACAAGTAGTACATTATTTAAAAAAAAAAAAACTTTTTAAATATGATTATTGTTTTAATCTTATTGACCTAGAGAATAAAGGTAACTTGTCGTAAAGTGCACTGGATAAAAACAAAACCCCTTCGCCATCCATTTTATCTTAAAATGAAAGGTGTCATTGCAAAGTGCAATTGGTCCCGCAAAAACAAGTCCTCATATGGTTGTATGGATGTAATAATAAAAGCGTTATGGTTTTTAAATGGCAAGGAGGAAAAACAAAAATGGAAATTGGCTGTGTCCTGAAATCCCCAACAGGCCATGTCCTTAAAGGGATACTCCGCTGCTCAGCGTTTGGAACAAACTGTTCCGAACACTGGAGCCGGCTCCGGGAGCTCATGACGTCATAGCCTTGCCCCCTCATTATGTCATGATGCTCCCTCCTATAGACTTGCATTGAAGGGGCAGGCGTGACATCATGAGGAGGCATGGCTATGACATCACAAGCTCCCGGCGCCAGCTCCAGCGTTCGGAACAGTTTGTTCCAAACGCTGAGCAGTGGAGTACCCCTTTTAAGGGGTTAAGGTTTTTTATATGAACACACAGGTGTTTTACTACTGCTTTAAATAAAATGCAATAGTACAAACAAAAAAACAACTGCCATTTTCCCGTTCTTTTGGGCAGTAAAATGCCCTTTTCTCTAAAGAATATACAAAAGAGAACAGGGTGCGCGCCCCTGGATGGAACCTGATGGATGAAATAGTGAAGAGCCCAATCAAAACACACTCACCTATGCAAGTTGTGCGAATGGAGGCACAACACTCAATGCGCTTGATCAGGAATCCTGTAATAGCGGCTGCTGCGACTCCCAGCGTCCAAGCGCAAATATAGATAAAAGGAGATCCAAGAAAGGGAGATGAATCGCGCTGCCACAAGAAGTATATATGGGAAAACTTATTGCACACAAAGGATCCACGCAACGCGTTTCAAAGCCGTTCCGTTTTTTTCATCAGACGGAACGGCTTTGAAACGCGTTGCGTGGATCCTTTTTGTGCAATAAATTTACCCATATATACTTCTTGTGGCAGCGCGATTCATCTCCCTTTCTTGGATCTCCTTTTATCTTTTCTCTAAAGAGACTTTTTTCAATGTACGGCACGTCATCAGTCATAAGCCATACATTAGACTGAGTTATATTTTTGAACCTGTCAACTAGCTTAATCTACTCATGTGCCTGCTATAGCTGTTATTGGAATATCATGGGTAAAGTATATTTCAGCTCATTGCTGGAACTACTACTACCATGCCCAATTTCAGCACAATTATATTAAACATATAACATTGTAAATTTCCTCACAATATGCAGCAGATGTATAATTCCCATAGAGAGGAAAGATACGTCTGGTGTCCAGATTCCCAGGTCAACAATGTCAACCTACTGGGGACAGTATAGAGGAGGATTGGTGATGTATCTTCGTTCCATACTCTTGTGCAATAATCTACATCAGTGGTATTTGTGGGTTGGAGCTACATTACAGCAATAATAACTCACATACATGGAAATTATAAATGCATTTCCCAACAAGTATGACCTTTATATGTACATTTTTCATTCAGACATACCTGTCGGAGCAGAATACACCCAGTATACATATTTGTACAATATAATAACAGAAATGTCACACAAACATAAACTACACAACTTATCACATAGATGACATTTTACTGTTGATGCCAGGGATGTGCACAGACATTTTGGGGGGCAGGGGCTCATGTAAGAAAAAATCTTACACATGTTTAGTGGGAACTCCAGTACATAAGTACTTATCACCACAGAATAGGGGATAAGTGTCTGATTGAGGGGCGACAGACCACTGGGAGATACAACATTTGACTGGTTACACTGTCATGAATGATACCTCCAAATTTCTGCTGCATCTTCACTGTCTTTAGGCTCTCTCCTTGTATATGACTGCGGGCTGTTTCCCTGTATATGACTGCGGGCTGTCTCCCTGTATATGACTGTGGGTGGTTGTGGCAGGTGGCAGCCAGCAGAGCCTGTAGAGAATAAATCTCATTAGAGATAATAGTCTATTATGTCCTCTATAGGGGCTCTGCTGGTCCTCTCCTGGGTCTATTATCAATAGTAGTGTTGGGCGCGAATATTCGCAATGCGAATATTTATCGCGAATATTGCATATTTGCAAATTCGCGAATATTGCGAATATAGCGCTAAATATTCGCAATTGCGAATATTCACAATTTTTTTGTGACAGTACACATCACAGTGATCATCCCTCCCTGCTTCCAGCTTGTGGTGTAAACAAGGCTCCAATACTAGTTACTGTGTCAGACTGCCGGGCGCCCGAAAATTTGCATATGCGAATTATCACGGATATTGATCCCTCCCTTCTTTTAGCTCTTTTATCGTGCAATATTGCGCATGTGCATGTGAATTTTATCGTGAATGCGCATGCAAATTTTATGGCACATAGTAAAAAAAAAGACCGCGAATATTGCGAATATGCGAATTTTGCGAATATAAGACGAATATTCATCCATTATAAGGATTCCTCCAGGATTTAATTTTTTTTTTAAATAATAGCTTTGAGTCTTAAAATTTTCTACCACCACTATTACCTCCAGCCCACCATCCACCCCACCACTATTTTTTATTTTTTTTGTTTAAACGCGTGTTGCATGTTGGTCCAATAAACGACATTTGCTACCACCGGTTGTCGGTCCTTTCCAGTGCCGGAAGCGTTCACTTGAGATCCTCTATAAAATGAGTATGCTTAAAATTGTCCTCTTTTGAATACTATAGATCTTTATTATATTTTAATAGAGTGGACATTTCCACACTCAACAATACATTTATGTTTATTTTTGTTTACATTATTTTATAAAAAAAATGGGAAAAGGGGGGATTCAAAGTTTTATTAGGCGAGGGGCTTAATCACATTTATTTACACTTTATTTTTTAATATTTCATTCCCTATTTTGTACTACAACCTCTAGTATGCAGGGCATCAAAGCACTACAACTCCAGGTATGTAATGTGACAATGTATTACAAGCTCATAACCTCCAGCACACAAGGCAAGAAGGCATTACAGAGTCTGTAGTGCCTTCTTGTCTCGCGTGCTGGAGGTTGTGAGCTTGTAATGCATTGTCACATTACATACTGGTGGTTGTAGTGATTTGTCAATTTCCATACTGGGGATTGTAGTACTTTGTCCTATTCCATATTAAAATCTGTACTACAGACTCTAAATGTCCCTTTACATACTGGGGGTTGTAGTGCTTTTTCCCTTCGCATATTTTAGTCTGTACTACAGACTCAAATATGCAAAGTGACAAAGCACCACAACCCCCAGTATTTAAAGGGACAAAGCACTGTAACTGTTGTAGAGCTTTGTTCCTTTGCATCCTAGAGATTATAAAAAGAGAAAAAAACTAAATGAAAACTATTACCAGGGCCTTGTCCACACTTCAGGAAGGCAGAGGGATACAAGCGCGCACTCCTCTTCACTGGTGGGGTCACGTGACGTAGGAGACATGTCTGCACGAGGCACGCACGTCCCCTACCCATTCAGTCCCTGCACTGTTATTAAAGGACCCTGACTGGCGACTTGAATGTGAGTGGACTCTGTTGGGAGGAATTGATGTGGGATGAGCAAGCGAACGAGTGGACTACGGGGAGGGGGAATTGATTTTGGATGAGCAAGCTAGCGAGCGGACTCTGGGGGGGGGGGGGTTCTCTTGGTGGAGATAGAAGGGGGGGAGGGATTTGGTGCACTATTGAGCTGCTGGCCTGTAGGGAGAGTGGGCGTATCCCGGGAATAAGGGGGGGCAGTACCGGTTTGTTGTGCTGCTGTGACATAGACAGCACTGTATATATATATTTAAAAAAAAAGGGGGGGCATTAAAGGGGCAGGTGCACAAAAGGGCAGGGGGGGCTCAAGCCCCCTATGAAGCCTATGTGTGCACGTCCCTGGTAAATGCTAACCCTGTGTAATGTCTGGCTAGCCTGCCTTTGGAATAAAACATGACAATGAAACTACACCTAATAAAGTTTACTATAGGTGCATTGTTTTCTCCTCACATCTAAACTAGAAATATTACTCCATATAGTTTGGTCGAAAATGTGTTCCCGGAACCTCATGTTCATTTTGGAAACAGAAGTCGTCCAGCTTTTTGAATACATTCACAATTCTGTGCTGATAAATTTCATCATAAATATTTTTTATATTTCAGAATTTGTCTTTTTTTTTTAATATTTTTCTATTATAGAGCTCCAGATCCTTTCTAGGTCCATACATTCAAGTGATACATTTCTGTTTCTGCAGAGACAAGGCGGTCTGCAGGGGAAAATCATAAAGGCTATGGACAAGTATAGAAAGAAAACAGAGCTCACACTGCAAGCTGCACAGAAAGAAAAACTAACCACAACATTTTTAATAAAGATCCATGGAGAAAATGTTTATGCATCTTAGAAATTGAGAATCAAGAATAAAAAAAGCTTTTCAAAGGTATCCATTGGTCTTAAAGGGGTTCTCCACCATAAGGTGATTTTAGTACGTACCTGCCAGACAGTAATAGCCATGCTTAGGAAGGATCTGCACTTGTCTTGGGGCTAAATGGCTATGTTGTTAGATTACCATAATGCTGTGGTTATCTTTTTGTGAAATGGCAATTTCCTGTTGAAGTTTCCTCTCTCCAACTACAAGTCCCATGATCCCTTGTTTGTAAGTGTGTGGTCCCTTTCATCTTCCCACATATCCGCCACCCACTCATTGAAACACACCTGTGCTCCCTTCCATGCAAAAGACCAGTGTTTCCTAACCAGGGTGCCTCCAGCTGTTGCACAACTGCATTTCCCTGCAGAATAATCTCCCTCCCATCCAGCGGTCGCTCCACCCATTGAAGCAGACAGGCTCCCTGTCATCACCTGACTAGTAATGTAATGTCTCTGGATGCACTGCAGCCTGGAAAAACCTAAAACAACATTTTGTATTCTGTAAAAATAAACATTGGGGCAAAAATCACACAAGCATTGCGAGACCACCATCATACACAGGTATAGACAATATATAATGAACAATACTAACTTTACTGCCGCTGTAGCATAGTCAAATAAAAAAAAAAATCCTGGAATACCCCTTAATTTTTTTTTATCAACTTGAGCCAGAGAGTTAAACAGATTTGTAAATTATTATTATTATTTTTAAATCCTAATCCTTCCAGTACTTCTTTTCTTTTAAAATTTCTTTTCTGTCTGACCACAGTGCTCTCTGCTGACACCTCTGTCCATGTCAGGAACTGTCCAGAGTAGGAGCAAATCTCCATAGCAAACTCTCCTGCTCTGGACAGTTCCTGACATGGACAGAGTTGTCAGCAGAGAGCACTGTGGTCAGACAGAAAAGAACAACTCAACTTCTTCTGTAGTATACAGCAGCTGATAAGTACTAGAAGGATTAATATGTTTAAATAGAAGTTATTTACATATATTTATATAATCTGTTTAACTTTAACCCCTTAAGGACGCAGGATTTTTCAGTTTTTGCATTTTCGTTTTTTCCTCCTTATCTTTTAAAAATCATAACCCTTTCAATTTTCCACCTAAAAATCCATATTATGGCTTATTTTTTGCGTCACCAATTCTACTTTGCAGTGACATTAGTCATTTTACCCAAAAATCCATGGCTAAATGGGGAAAAAATCATTGTGCGACAAAATCGAAGAAAAAATGCCCTTTTGTAAGTTTTGGGGGCTTACGTTTCTATGCAGTGCATATTGCGGTAAAAATGAAGCCTTATCATTATTTTCTAGGTCTATACGGTTAAAATGATCCCCTACTTATATAGGTTTGATTTTGTCGTACTTCTGGAAAAAATCACAACTACATGCAGGAAAATGTATACGTTTAAAAATGTCATCTTCTGACCCCTATAACTTTTTTATTTTTCCACATACAGGGCGGTATGGGGGCTAATTTTTTGCACCATGATCTGAAGTTTTTATCAATATCATGATTGTTTTGATCTGACTTTTTGATCACTTTTTATAAATTTTCTAATGGTATAAAAAGTGAGCAAAAATACGCTTTTTTGGACTTTGGAATTCTTTTACATGTACGCCATTGACCGTGTGGTTTAATTAACGATATATTTTTATAGTTCGGACATTTACACACGCGGCGATACCACATATGTTTATTTTTATTTACACTGTTTTATTTTTTTTTTTTATGGGAAAAGGGGGGTGATTCAAACTTTTATTAGGGAAAGGGTTAAATGACCTTTATTAACACTTTTTTTTTTTGCAGTGTTATAGCTCCCATAGGGAGCTATAACACTGCACACACTGATCTCTCATGCTGATCACTGGCGTGTATTAACACGCCTGTGATCAGTGTTATCGGCGCTTGGCTGCTCCTGCCTGGATCTCAGGCAGGGAGCAGTCATTTGCCGATTGGACACCGAAGGAGGCAGGTAAGGGCCCTCCCGGTGTCCTATAAGCTGTTCGGGATGCCACGATTTCACCGCGGCTGTCCCGAACAGCCCGACTGAGCAGCCGGGATACTTTCACTTCAGACACGGCGGTCAGCTTTGATCACCGCGATAGGTGATGTCCTGTATTAGCCGCGGGTCACGGCCGTTGATGGCCACTGGGACCGAATCGATATGATGATATATGATGGATATATGTCTGACCCTCACATCATACATATACAAATGCCGGCTCACCGCTATGAATGACAAGTAAAGCAGTGCAGGGAGGCTTGCGCTGCTGCTCCTAATAGCTTACTTGTCATTCATAGCGGTGAGCCGGCATACGTATCCATATGTCTGACCCCCACAGCATGATATGCAGCTGCTGCCCGCTATGAATGACAAACTCTTAGAAGCGTGAGCGGGCAGCAGCCTTCCGCTCCGCCGCTTATAAAGTTTTCATTCATTGGCAGCCAGGGGAGGGATAAAATATGAATATTAATATGCGCAGCTGTGGGGGTCAGTGTATATATAAATATGCGCAGCGGGGGTCAGTATATGCGCAGCGGGGTCAGTACATTTATTCAAGCGCAACGGGCACTAAGTTTGATATAGCGCAGCAGGGGGAAAGATATATAGAAACGCTGGAGGGGCCAGATGTATACCCCCCCAGCGATTCTATACATCTTTGCCCACCACAGCACTTCTATATTAAAACCCTGCCAGGAGCCAGGATTGGCTCCTCGGTCCCAACCATTCAGGGCTTCTGGTGGGAAATTTAAAAATGAAAGTTTACTGTACATCGCAGGGGATCAGAACATGCCGCCCGCTCCCCTGCTTAATAACATCTGATCGGATCGGGTCTCAGAAGTGAGACCCGGTGCGATCAATCCCTCAGCCCCTCTACTACTACCCCCAACATGGAACAGACCCTGTTCCATGCTGGGGGTAGCAGGATTCACTCCGTTTTGAGGAATTTACCGACAGCTCTGAGCTGTCGGCTTTCTGTGAAGCAAAACTCACAGGTTTTCCTGTGAGTTTTCTTCACACTCGGAGTTTTTTTTCTGTTTTTGTCGGGTTCATGCCCCTTTTAGAGTAAAACACGCCCATTTTGTAGGTTAAAAAAAAATTCGGAGTGTTTAAGAAAAATTCGGAGTGTTTAAGCGGGATGCGACCAAATTTTAGGCGCAATAACCGAAAAAAAGCGTGGTTATCCTTTAGTAAATGAGGGCCATTGTGTCTCAAAATGTCCATTTATACATCAGGGTTGTTGCCCAATGTGTAACCATAAGTGCTGGTCGCCATACAAAGGCATGTTTTCTTCTTATTGTATACTGCTCTATGGAAAAGTGCAGTTCTCTGTAAAAGCCAATGTATATCAACTGATATTAAGGCCAAAATTAAGGTAATGAAATTCAAGAGATATTTTTAATATATACAAGGAATTTGGAAAGGCTTCAGATATTTTCACTTTTTTAATACTTTAATATTTTGTTATGCTGCATTCTTTTGAAAGAAAAAAAATGCCCCCCACCACCACCATCATTCTGCACCATAAAGACAACGTGAAAGCAGAATGTTAGAAATTCTATTTTATTGAAAAGAAAAAAACAAAAATATTGCAAAGTTTGCACACCTGGATTTGTGGATTTTCTGCCTTTCTTTTCTGCAGAATCTCTTAAAGGGTTAATTTAGCCCTAAGACATCTTAAGGGATAAGATGTCTGATCGCAGGGGTCCCGCCGCAGGGGTCGGCCCAGTGCGCGGTTTAGACCATACTAGATCAAGTTTTCATAAGAATATCTTTAGTATTTTGCCCCATTCAGCTTTCCCTCAATCCTGACCAGTCGCTCTGTCCAAGCTACTAAAAAAAACACTTCAGGTGATGAGGCAGGTGATGAGCAGTGCCTGTTTCCTTCAGATATGACACTTAGAATTGAGGCCAAAACGTTCAGCCTTGGTTACATCAGACCAGAAAATCTTGTTTCTCAAGGTCTGAGTCCTTTAGGTGACTGTCTTTCCAAATCCTCACCCAGTCAACTGACATTACTGTCAGGGGATTCATATATCAGTCTAAGTTACAGGGGAAATCAGCAATAAAAGAAATGTATGTCAGTGTTAAAATCCTCCTAAAGTCTTTTATAACAATAGATAAAATAAAAAATAAAAAGTATATAAATATAAAAGTAAAAAACTAAATCTGGAAAAAAAACCTCCTAATTTACAATTCTGGGCACAGCACCTGGATGGGAACAATGTTCGGCTACATTCACAGTGCCGGCAGTGTGAAGCCCGTTATTTTATGATCACGAATAGCAGGAGAAAAAATTGTGCTTGCACCGTCTTTTTCTCCCGCTATTCTCTCTGAAAATATCCGTGCCCGATGGACCCCATTGACTATAATGGGGTCCATTGGGACCCGTTATTGACTGTTATGACCCGTCAAAATCATGGCCTTCAAACACCAAAAAAAAGAAGAGCATTTGATGGCCGTTATTCACGAGTCATAACGATAGTGTGAAAGGGGCCTTAGTCTAAAACAAAATTGTGAACAAAGTTGGTCTACTCAGTGGTAAGCAGGTTGTGGCCTACCCTAGTGATAATAATAATCTTAATTTTTTGAGCATCAGAAGTCATAATCTGGTGTCATACAACTCATTATGGTGGGGAAAATGAACTGCAACCCAAAAAGTATGCCTCATGCTTTACACCGCTGGTATTTATGGCAGAACTGCTCTTTCAGTAACCCCTTGTATGTAGGGATAAAGCACAAAGACGAAAACCAGGTGGATGAAGCACAAAACTGGATTCCTGGAAAAACATGGTCTGATGAGTTTTCATTCCTCCTTTTTCTTATAGCCAGATATACTCATATTAATGGATGTCATTTACTGAAAGATGTTTGTTGGTATATATATATATTTTTTTACAGTAAAGTTCATCCAATCACCATTAAGAGTTATATAAGCAAAGTAGATTTTATATAAGCACTTTAAAATGTTGTATATAGCTATCAGTAGGCTCCGGCATTTGCTTTGTGCATGGTGCCTGCCACTGTAAACCTTCTGTCTACAGCCGTCCACCTCCTCTGTATCACAGGCTCATCATGAAGGATTTTACAGAAGCAGCTTAAACAGGTTTTCGTGGTAATTTCATTCAAGCACAATGACTCCTGTAATTCAATAAAACACTACTTCAACAGACTATGAGGCTGCGTTCAGTATCTGGTTAAGAATACAGCCACCTGTTAGTATATACCCAAAGAAAGGGAATACATAGTGACCTCTCTGTGTATACTAGGTCTAGAAAAGCAATATGCTCCAGTGATACTGCAGAGACAGATGTCATCCATAATACAGAGTCCGGGCAATTAAAATACCCTGTCTTTTCTGTAATGTGTATCAAGTCAAAACAGGTCTCTATAGGGTTCTATACAAGAAGACACAATAACACTAACCTTACTGTAATCTGTTATCACTGCATTATTTACAAAGACCTGCTATCTATATGAAATAATTATAAGAATGTGATAACAAAGGTTATGGCCCTTCTCATTATAAAGTGCTTAACGACTCCTGCTGACCAAGCTTCTTCACTTAAGAAGCAAATACACAAATCACAAATATGTCACACAACAATGTTTAATTATAGAGAACACAATGCCAGATCACCTTTGTAGTTCTGTTCACACTTGTGTCTCCATCTTGGAACATTTCCTTGGCAGCAGGGAAAGTTTTAATACAAACAGCAACATTACATGTAGACGAGCGAGTGCAGTGTTTAGACATTTTTACATAACATTAGAAATCTATTCAATATTTACACCAGGAGCAGTAGGAAGGCCGGCCTTACTACTGTTTTTAGGATTCCTATATTAAGAGGACTGTTTTTTTTTTAAATGTTGCTGTTAATGTTTCTATTATAGATAAATGTTTTAGCTTCATGAAAGATACCTAAAATAAATTAAAGCAAATTATTTTATTTAATGGCATATGTTTTCAAACATGAAGAAGAAGAAAAATTATATATATATATATATATATATATATATATATATATATATATATAAAATCCCAATAAATAATTCATTTCTTCTCCTGTGACTTCACTTTAAGGTGGTTCCAACTTTCAGGTACAGCCGTTGACAGATACACCTTTTTTAAGGCCACTTTTCAGATTTAATATTGATCCGTAGTCATATCTATGCATTGTACGTTCCTGGATACGATCAAGTGTTGTCTGCCAGCTCGCTCTTGGCATTACAAGTGTCACGCAGGGGTTCTGGATATGAGCTGCCTCTAATGTTTGGTGTTGGTGACTTTAACTAAGGAACCAGGGAAATATGTGATTCATATTTCCCCTTGTTGTGCATTTGAAGATGCACAGAAGGTTTGTTATTGTATGTGTATGCACAGATTGTGCATGTACTTTATCATTAATATTGTGGTATACAGTGAAGGATAAGATACATTTTAATGGTAGGTTCATTTGAATAGTGAGACAGGATAACAACAAAAAAATCCAGAAAACACATTTCAAATACTTTATAAATGTATTTGCATTTTACAGCAAGATTTCTGGCTCCCTGGTGTCTTTTTTCCAAGAGATCTCTCCTAATCTCAACTTTTTACCTGTATAAAATAACCTCTAAATTATTCAGATGTTCATTGGCAAACTTCAGACAGGCAGGGAACAGGGAGCAGTGAGCCCTAAAGCTGTCCCTAAGACCACTCTCCCTGCCACTCTCCCTGCCACTCTCCCTGCCTAGCGGTAAATGACAACTGGGCACCAGTCACTTTCTGCGCTAAAGTGCATGGGCGTAAGAGTCAAACAAAACAAGCCAAACTGTATATGTTGGGAAACAAATCAGGAACATAAGGGAATGCTACAAACAGGTGTATCAAGATAGGATATAGCATACTAACATATAGTTCAGAAACCGGGATCAAGATTAACAGCAGAAATGATAATATGAACAAAACTAGCTATGAGGATAAGTTTACAGCAGACAAAACCAGGAGATACAGGGGATAAACAGGTTAACTGAATGTCAGAACACTAAACGGGTGAGGAAATCAAGAGCACTGTTCACACTGGACTCCAAACAAGGAACACACTGGATACCCCACTCCAATCATGGAGGGACAACAATACTAAAGCCAAATAGGCTCCTAGCTAGTGGGCACACTCCACAGAGTTATCAATATACTAGCCTAGGAGGAAACAAAAATCATAAATACAAGTAAACATGGGTACAGACACAAGACTAACTCACTCCCAGTTAGAAGGATAAGCACAAGGCTCAGAACAGGATTCTGACAAATAAAAGAAAAGAAAAAAGGGATTTGCGCCACTAGTGAAGTACGTGAAGAAAATGTGGTACTGTATATACTCGAGTATAAGCCGAGTTTTTCAGCACCTCGGCTTATACTCGAGTGATGGGAAAAATAAAAAATCGCAGGCATACTGGTGGGGGTGGCGAGGGCATGTGCCGGGCCATCTATCGTCGCCCATCTATGCTGCAGGGACCGTCCGACTTCCAGTGGGGAGAGTGAGCCAGTCCGGGCCGTCCATCTTGACCTGGAGGCCCTCTTCTCCGCTCCGGGCCGGCCCTGGACTAGTGACGCTGCATTGACAACGCCCTGCAGGGACGTCTGTGCGCAGCAGACGTCTGTGATGTCAGGGGAGGCCCTACGTGGCGACGTCAATGCAGCGCCACTACTCCGGGGCCAGCCCGCAGCAGAGAAGAGGCCTCTCGGTCAAGATGGATGGCCCGAACCTGCTCACCCTTCCCACTCGAGGTCGGACGGTCCCTGCAGCGACGTTGGACTGCTGCTAGGGAAGGACCAACAGAGCTGCAACTGGGGAGGTGAGTAGAGAACAAGAGAGGGGGGTCTGGATGATGATAGGGGGGTATGAGGGGATCTGGATAATGATATGGGGGGCAAGGGGGATCTGTATGATGGGGGGATGAGGGGGGTTTGGATGATGACAGGAGGGATGAGGGGGGTCTGAATGATGACAGTGGGAGTCAGGATGATGACAAAGGAGGGCGGGATGATGACCGGGGGGGGGAAGGGATGGTGACGGGGGGATGATGTATTTCCCACCCTAGACTTATACTCGAGTCAATAGGTTTTCCTGTGTTTTTGGAGTGAAATTAGGGGTCTCTGTTTATATTCAGAACGGCTAATACTCAAGTATATACGGTAAATGGAAATACACTCACCTGACAGGGTTACGGTAAGAGCACAACACCTACATGTGCGTTTTCAGAGTCTCCAGACCTGCAGCCATGGTCCTCTGGTAGCAGACTCGCTGTCCAGTTTGAAGCAGCGGTTAAAGTGGAAAAAACAACCGGTGTGCTGGAATTGAATGGACTAGGACATCTGGTGGGCACCAGCGAAAGGAATGGTCATTTTTTCCACTTTAACCACTGCAGAACAGGATTCTATCCTGGGAGATCAAGAATCAAACAAGGTCAAAACAGGACTGACAAACGCACAGTGTGAACACAGACTAGCGAACACAAAGCAGAACAAACAATACAAGAATACTATACCCTAAAGGTACAAAAACAAAGCAGGCTAAAATCTTTATATCAGACAGGACAGATAACCATGGTTAAAATGCAGGATATGTGCTCAGAAAGACATAGTGAACATGCAAACATGGTCAGAGTAACAGGTGTAATTACCAGCCCAAAGCAGCACCTGAAGAGGCCTTATATGTCCTCCCAGTGCTAAAGGGTTAACTCTTCCCAAACCAGGGAGAATAAACACAGACACTGTTCAAACACAAACCTAATGTCTGAACAGGACCCAAAGCAGAAAAATGCAAAACACAAAACAGACGGACATTACAGCCTGTACATGTGCTTTCTTGAGTGGGTGCTGCAGTATTTCAGTCATTCACGGCATAGTGTTTTACCAATAGTTTTCTTGGTGACTATGGTCCCAGCTGTCTTATATAATTGTCTGATAATTGTCTGATAATTGACGAGATCCTCCTGTATAATTCTGGGCTGATTCCTCACTGTTCTTATGATCATTGAAACTTCACAAGGTGAGATCTTGAATGGAGCGTCCAACCGAGGAAGACTGACAGTAATTTTTTCTTTTTTCCATATGTGAATAATCGCACCAATTGTTGTAAACGTTTCACCAAGCTGCTTGGCGATAGTCTTGTAGCCCACTCCAGCATTGGGTAGGTTTACAATTTTGTTCCTGACATCCTTGGACAGCTCTTTGGTCTTGCCATGGTGGAAAGAGTGTGGAGTATATGAAAATATGGATTGATCGCTTTTTTGGATAAGTGTCTTTTGTACAGGGAACAAGCTGAGATTAGGAGCACTCCCTTAATAGAAAGCTCATAATCTCAGCTTGTTATCTGTATAAAAGACACCCGGGAGCCAGAAATCTTGCTGATTGATAGGGGATCAAATACTTACTGCGAATCAGTTCATAACTTATCAGAAATGCGGTTTTCTCTCTAACTGTTCAAAAAAACCTACCATTAAAATTATAGACTGATCATTTCTTTGTCAGCAGGGTATCAAATATTTTTTTCCTTCACTGTATATGTTGTTTAGCATTAATATGGAATGTTATAGGATGTACACTGTTCACCAGTGCATCTGTATAGGGGAGAGATTGATAAATTCACCCAGACATCATTTATATATATATATAAAAAATATTTTTTGTATTATTGCATTTGGATGTTTTTCTCTCTATGTAATTATAATATTAAAATTAATGATGTTCTTATTGGTAATAAATGCTTGTTGTTTACTATTAAAAAACATTCTTTTTTTGTTTGTTTGTTTTTAAATACTGAGTTCTATCAAACTTTATAGTGAAACAGCTGTTAGTGCACACACACACATTCATTTTACATCCATAATTCTTACAGCCTTAAAATAATCTACTAACACTTTTTTCAGCTGCTTTTAATTAGAATTTTCAGCCATTAAAAAATGCAAAAAAAAAATTCAGCAATTTTTTTCTTGAAAATCGGCTATTTCTTACAATTGGAAATACCAGCTGTAAACATGGTGTGAACATTGCCTTAGTTTGGAACCACAGTTAGTAGTCTATATGGTTTGCTGGCCATGCCATTGAGTTGCTGTGCATTTCCAAAGTAAAGCAGTTACACTGTTTTCTCTGTAAAAAGATGCATTAACATCCTGATAAGTTATTTAATCATCATCAAACCTCCTTTACCTGACATGCAACCCAAATCATAAATAAGGCAGTCTTTATACTTTTCATGGCATCTCCTTGACCTGTGAAGTTGCTGATTAATCATTGACTACAACATTAATCCAGTCATCCACACTCCCTAATAGCTTCTCTTAGCCAACTGTAACTTTGTTTTCATCTGTTTTAGGTGTTATGTGTTTTTTTCTACATGAAAATTCTATTTCATTCAGTCAATTTCTTACAGTTCTGTCACACATATGGACATCTGTTTTGATTCATTTGTTTTGTGCAATTTCTATTTCAAAGTATATACTGCATTTTCTATGTTTATGTTTTGGCATCTTACTTAGTATATTTCTATTTTGTTCTTTTATAACCTTCCTATTTTGTTTATACTTGCACGACTTTTTACACACAGCTGACCGGAGGCAACTAACTTCTGGCACACTCATTTTTGGATTTCCATCTCGAAGGTGTTTTATAATCCTTTCTATTGTGTCAATTGTAGGAGGCCATGTTTTCTTTCAATTATCCAAGTCCCACAGCTCAGCAAAGTCTATAAGCACTTTCCTTTATAACTGCAGACTATTGTTAGACTTGTGCCTGTATTTGTTTTAGAAATTAGAAGGATAGTCTACATTTTTTTTAATCAAAATTGACTGATTCCAGAACTTGCATGGGCGGATCTTCTGCATGTTTTTTCACTGTAGGTACCCTAAGTGGTTAAGTAAGATAGTAGTCAAAGGCTCTGAAAAAGCCCTTAGGTCTGACATCTAAGCCCTCCTAGTATACCCTGCCAAAGTTAAATGGGTACTGTCATGAACATTTTTTTTTGATATGTTGTAGTACATATGTACTACAACATATCTCTAATACATTTTCATTATATATATTTTTTTATTAAAACGCTTTAATTAACATTTGAAAACCGGCCACTAGGGGTCTCCCTCCTAGTGGCCGGCTGCAGGCTGGTGTGACGTCACGCCTGAATTTGGACTGATGCTGGCCGGGCATCGATCCTAATTCATTCAGCCTGCTCTGGCTCCCTGCCTGTCAATCAGACAGGCAGGGAGCGAGCGCATTGGCTCCCTGGCCGGCCAGCCACTCCTCCTGCAAGTGATGCTGCCGCTGCTGCTGCGCCTGCATGCCGGACTATCTGGCAGGATGTATGCATCTATTTTAGAGGAGAGCAGGGATGGGGGGTTGGGGGAGAGCGAGCATTTTACAATGGGGGGGATCAGGGAACAGACGGAGGGAACGGGGTAGCGCTGTGCCGCGCCCATGGCCCTAACTAATTGTTTTCTGCACAGGATGCCTCCAGCTGTTTCAACACTACAACTCCCAGCTTGCCCTGACAGCCAATAGATGTCAGGGCAAGCTGGGAGTTATAGTGGTGAAACAGCTGGAGGCACCCTATATAGATGAACTAAGGGTGGAAGTCGCCCTCCCCGGCAGGCATCAGTGACGTGGTGCCTGCTGGGGAAGTCTGCCTGGTAGTGAGCACACTACCAGGCAGACAAAAAGTTATTTTTAACATAGTAAAAACAAATAAAAATTAAAAGCAGGGAGGGTGTTAGGGATAGATGGGTAATAGCCAGGGATAGCAAAAAAAAAAAAAAAAAAGGATGGTGGGAGCTACCCTTTAAAGGGTTACTCCACTCACCAGCGTCCGGAACAATGAGTTCTGAACGCTGTGTGTGGGCTTCCGTGTTCACTTCCGCCCCCTCGTGACGCCACGGCCTGCCCCCTAAATGAAAGTGTATGGGAAGGGGGCGCGACGGCCGTCACACTCCCTCCTATAGACTTGCATTGAGGGGGCGTTACGTGATGTCACATAACAGGGCGTGACATGTTTTAGGTATAAAAAAAAAAAAAAAACATGTTTGGTAACCCAGTGTCCAGAGCTGTCTAAACCATTAACATATGAAGTACTGTTAGAAAATATTATTTGTCTTTATTTATACCTTCAAAATTGTAAATTGTTGTGGAATCTGTTGGTGCTACATAAATAAATAAATATTATTGTTATTATTAATATTATTACTATTATATTACATTTATGACTCTTGGAAGGTGAGGATTAAAAAAGCAGAAATGCTGTCACCACAATAGCTGTGTTATTAATGGGTTATTTTTAGGATTTATACTATTTGCTATGAAGTAATAAAGCTGTAGTGATCCCCTGGTATTATATATGGGACATTTTCCCTGCTGTCAATTAACATTCTGCTATCCCACTAATAACGCGATTGGTTAAAAATCTGCAAATGCTAGGTATAGTAGACTCCTGTAAGCTGAATTTGCATTGGCAGCATATACTTTATCGGAATGTTAAATAATAAGTAAGGATGCAAAAAATACATGAAGTGCATAAAACATGCTATTTTTAACCCAGCCCCCCCCCCCCCCCTGCAGATCCTGCAAGCTTCAATTCAATGCTGAATAGTGAAGTGACTGACATAACCAGGAATGTGCAGTGCATATGGTTAAAACAACTCAGCATTTTCTCATTTTTTTTAGCTACTCAATATGAACTACATGACAGTCATAGACAGCTGCTTCCAGTATAATAAAACCTATACTGTATATAAAAACAGAAAGGTTAAAGAAAAAGCCCAAGTAGCCACAGAAGGTTTAACCAGTGCACAGCTGCTAGTGCCCCAGCATGTGTATAGCACAATGATTAGTGTGTTAAGCAGGCTGAGGTCAAAACCATGTATACAGTGCGGATTGTTAAGCTGAAGTACAGACATATAATAGGTACATTTCAATTAGTGCAGGAGACTTTTGCTAAGAAAGCATATTGAGACGGATTGTATGGCAGAATATGAAGTAATTGTTTTTCCCATTGGCAGCATTGCCTTGTTGCTTAGAGGGAGATGAATGTTCATCTGTACTGGCAGTTTCCCCTGATATTTTATGACACTGATGTCCTCCCCTCCTTTAACGCCTGCTCACTGTCTTTTCATGCTCTGTAACAAGAACCACCGCCCTCACACATTCATTCACTACTCATAAACATACATATAAATACCCTTGAAAGGTGATATACTACACAAGACCCTGAGATGGGATGTAGGCAGCATCAGACAAGGGAATGGCTGTCTACTGTTTACCATCATATGTAATTATTTGTAAATATATGGATACAACTAGTGTGGCTCCCTTTCAACACACAGCATTGTTATGTAAATATGTTTATATTAGTTCTTGTAACCTGTTTATTTCAATATAGGTTGTACATGGGTCATATCCGTATGGAGTGGCATTAAATAGGATGATATTGAGCTGCTGCTTGTCTGCTTTAGTTGCCAGGTTTAATACTGCCCCCTCCTCCATCTAACAGATTTCTGAAGCTGCTATGTAAGCAGAAACATTCCTTCCTTCCCTGGGAGTTTGGTGAGGTTACTAACATAAACACAGTGAGGAGTATTCCCTCTATCACCTATGTATATTCATGTCTCCTCCCTGGTTTGTACTGCTTCCCATCATAACCCTTACAGATGAAATACTCTTTAGCTCAGAAGAAAATGAAAATGATCATTTGTTTCAAAAGTAAATTGACTCCAGCGTCAGGAAGCTGAAAATATACAATGTGTAATAATAGCTCTGTGTCTGAGGAATGCATACTACATAGTAACATTGGTATACAAATAAGCAATGTTTGTTTTTATTATATAATATTGTTTATTTTTACACTAATTCATTTAGATTAGGTAACTGTAGAACTTGTACTTAAATGGACACTGTCAGATTCAAAAGCTTTTTATATGTTGTATATCTTGGCAAAACCTTTCTAATATACTTCCTAAGAAAATTGTATTATATAAAATCATGGCTTTCTCCAAGCTGAAGCACAGGCATGCACAACATCCAATAAGTGAGGGTGGGCTAGTACTCTGATAGGACAGGAGAGAGCACAGAGGAGTACTATCAGACAGGAGAGAGCACAGAGGAGTGCTATCAGACAGGAGAGAGCACAGAGCAGTACTATCAGACAGGAGAGAGCACAGAGGAGTACTATCAGACAGGAGAGAGCACAGAGGAGTACTATCAGACAGGAGAGAGCACATAGGAGTGCTATCAGACAGGAGAGAGCACAGAGGAGTACTATCAGACAGGAGAGAGCACAGAGGAGTACTATCAGACAGGAGAGAGCACATAGGAGTGCTATCAGACAGGAGAGAGTACAGAGGAGTACTATCAGACAGGAGAGAGCACAGAGGAGTAGACAAAGTAAAAAGTTCAATACCGCTCACCTCCACCAGTTGCTGTGCTCGGGTCAGCACTCGGCAAAGTGCAATCGTCCAATATCAAAGAACAAGCGATGATCCGGCACCAGTTAAAAGTTGTAGCTTTATTAATTCCGTATCAAAAGGCACAAGTATCACACAGTAAAACCGACTCCCTCCACGGCCATACGCATTTCAAGCACATGCGCACTCTTCCTCAGTGACGTCATTGATCCGGCAGATAAGGGCTTATATGTGCGCTAGCTCAGGTGAGAGGTGATTAATTCTTTGCACTTCACTAGGGCTGCTTGAGCTTACGTGCAGAATCTCATGACAAGGTAGAGACTTTGGGGGAGATTTATCAAAGGATTTAGACTGGTTTTTCCGGTCTAAATTTGTCTCACAGAAAGTCGCAGTCTAAATATGTGCGACTTTTCTGCGACTTTTGCTCTAGAGGATTTTTAGAACATGATGCATGCAAGTCTATTTTAGACGGAAATGCATTGGAAAATGCATTGGTGCTGAATTTATCAAGTGCGACTTTTGTGCGACAAGTCGCATCTGCCCAAAATACGCTGAAATGTCAGACCATGTTGGAGCAGGTCTAAATGCAGTTTAAGCTGTAGACCCTGAAGTCTGAGCACAGAATTTATCAAGGGCTGTGAGACCTTTGATAAATTAGGAGCACAATAGACAGGAGACTACCACATACGCTGGTCTATAAGCATACCCAGAATAGACTAGATTAGTAAATGTCCCCCTTTGTTTCTTAATACATACTCAAAATAAAAGGAGGTTAATATAAAAAGTAACAACACTGTATCCAAAACCAATGATGTTGTAACATAATCGGTCATGTTTTTAAATCCTTATTTTTCTTTTACATATACATATAGATTGATGTTAACAACATTTATTTCAATAATGGAATAGCAGCTCACGCAGTATATTCATTCCACTTGGGGCACGCGTCCCAAGTGTGAACTGCCAGAAGGCTTCTCTATGCTCTAATTTACTTCTCATGCAACCTTGTCTGATACCCATTTTTACCGATTCAATGCCATATATTCTGAATCCGGAAACATTTCCACCATGTACCATCTGAAAATGACAGGATGCAGCAGATTTGTTTCTGTTCAAAGCTCCCACATCATTAAGATGTTCCAGAGCTCTTATTTTTAGACTACGGGTGGTATACCCTACATATTTTAATTTACAGTGTACACACTCAATTATGTACACTAAATTTTTACTATTGCAATTCATGTAAATTTTGATTTTGTACTTTCTGCTGCATTCGGCATTCTCAAACTCCTTTGACACCTTAAAGGAGTACTCTAGTGCAGAGTATTCCTGCTCCGTCCTGCCCGGGCTGCAAAATAAATGAAAATGAACCATCACTCACCTCCCTGGGTTCCCACGGAGCACTGCTACAGCTGATCGGTCCTCTGGTCCATCTCCTTCATACTTCCGGGTGTAACGAAGCGTCACATGGTGCTCAGCCTATCGCCGGCCGAGGCAGAACATCGCGGCGGCCGGCGATAGGCTGAGCGCCATGTGACGCTTCGTTACACCTGGAAGTATGAAGGAGATGGACCGGAGGACCGATCAGCTGTAGTGACGCTCCGCGGGAACCCAGGGAGGTGAGTGATGGTTCATTTTCATTTATTTTGCAGCCCGGGCAGGACGGAGCAGGAATACTCTGCACTAGAGTACTCCTTTAACATAATTGCACGTACGGCAAACTTTATGTCCACACCTATAAAATCCCTTTTGCAACAATGAGTTTGAGAATGCCGAATGCAGCAGCATCAGACAAGGTTGCATCAGAAGTAAATTAGAGCATAGAGAAGCCTTCTGGCAGTTCACACTTGGGACGCGTGCCCCAAGTGGAATGAATATACGACGTGAGCTGCTATTCCATTATTGAAATAAATGTTGTTAACATCCATCTATATGTATATGTAAAAGAAAAATAAGGGTTTAAAATACATGACATCGATTATGTTACAACATCATTGGTTTTGGATACAGTGTTGTTACTTTTTATATTAACCTCCTTTTATTTTGAGTATGTATTAAGAAACAAAGTCTCTACCTAGTCATGAGATCCTGCACGTAAGCGCAATCAGCCCTAGTGAAGTGCAAATAATTAAACACCTCTCACCTAAGCTAGCGCACATAAAAGCCCTTAACTGCCGGATCAATGACGTCACTGAGGAAGAGCACGCATGCGCTTGAAACGCGTATGGCCGTGGAGGGAGTCGGTTTTACTGTGTGATACTTGTGCCTTTTGATACGGAATTAATAAAGCTACAACTTTTAACTGGTGCCGGATCATCGCTTGTTCTTTGATATAGCACAGAGGAGTACTATCAGACAGGGGAGAGCACAGAGGAGTACTATCAGACAGGAGAGAGCACAGAGGTGTCCTACCAGACAAAAGAGAGCACAGAGGAGTACTATCAGACAGGGGAGACCATTGAAGAGTACCATCAGACAGAAGAGAGCACAGCGGAGTACTATCAGACAGGAGAGAGCACAGAGGAGCACTATCAGACAGGGAAGAGCACAGAGGAGTACTATCAGACAGGGAAGAGCACAGAGGAGTACTATCAGACAGGGGATAGCACAGAGGAGTACTATTAGACAGGAGAGAGCACAGAGGAATACTATCAGACAGGAGAGAGCACAGAGGAATACTATCAGACAGGAGAGAGCACAGAGGAGTACTATCAGACAGGAGAGAGCACAGATGAGTCCTATCAGACAGGAGAGAACACATAGGAGTACTATCAGATAGGAGAGAGCACAGAGGAGTACTATAAGACCGGAGAGAGCACAGAGGAGTCCTATCAGACAGGAGAGAACACAGAGGAGTACTATCAGACAGGAGAGAGCACAGAGGAGTACTATCAGACATGAGAGAGCACAGAGGAGTACTATCAGACAGGAGAGAGCACAGAGGAGTACTATCAGACAGGAAAGAGCACAGAGGAGTACTATCAGACAGGAGAGAGCACAGAGGAGTGCTATCAGACAGGAGAGAGCACAGAGGAGTGCTATCAGACAGGAGAGAGCACAGAGGAGTACTATCGGAAAGTAGAAAGCACAGAGGAGTACTATCAGACCGGAGAGGGTACAGAGGAGTAATATCAGATAGGAGAGAGGACAGAGGAGTCCTATCAGACAGGAGAGAGCACAGAGGAGTGCTATTAGACAGTAGAGAGCACAGAGGAGTGCTATCAGACCGGAGTGAGCACAGAGGAGTAATATCAGACAGGAGAGAGCACAGATGAATCTTATCAGATAGGAGAGAGCACAGAGGAGTACTATCAGACAGGAAAGAGCACAGAGGAGTACTATCAGACAGGAGAGAGCACAGAGGAGTACTATCAGACCGGAGAGAGAGCACAGAGGAGTAATATCAGACAGGAGAGAGCACAGAGGAATGCTATCAGACCGGAGAGAGCACAAAGGAGTACTATCAGACAGGAGAGAGCACAAAGGAGTACTATCAGACAGGAGAGAGCACAGAGGAGTACTATCAGACAGGAGAGAGCACAGAGGAGTACTATCAGACAGGAGAGAGCACAGAGGAGTACTATCAGACAGGAGAGAGCACAGAGGAGCTATCAGACCGGAGAGAGCACAAAGGAGTACTATCAGACAGGAGAGAGCACAGAGGAGTCCTATCAGACAGGAGAGAGCACAGAGGAGTAATATCAGACAGGAGAGAGCACAGAGGAATGCTATCAGACCGGAGAGAGCACAAAGGAGTACTATCAGACAGGAGAGAGCACAAAGGAGTACTATCAGACAGGAGAGAGCACAGAGGAGTACTATCAGACAGGAGAGAGTACAAAGGAGTACTATCAGACAGGAGAGAGCACAGAGGAGTAATATCATAATATCAGACAGGAGAGAGCACAGAGGAGTGCTATCAGACTGGAGAGAGCACAAAGGGAGTACTATCAGACAGGAGAGAGCACAGAGGAGTACTATCAGACAGGAGAGAGCACAGAGGAGTACTATGAGACAGGAGAGAGCACAGAGGAGTACTATCAGACAGGAGAGAGCACAGAGGAGTACTATCAGACAGGAGAGAGCACATAGGAGCTATCAGACCGAAGAGAGCACAAAGGAGTACTATCAGACAGGAGAGAGCACAGAGGAGTCCTATCAGACAGGAGAGAGCACAGAGGAGTACTATCAGACAGGAGAGAGTACAAAGGAGTACTATCAGACAGGAGAGAGCACAGAGGAGTAATATCATAATATCAGACAGGAGAGAGCACAGAGGAGTGCTATCAGACTGGAGAGAGCACAAAGAGAGTACTATCAGACAGGAGAGAGCAAAGAGGAACACTATCAGACAGGAGAGAGCACAGAGGAGTACTATCAGACAGGAGAGAGCACAAAGGAGTACTATCAGACAGGAGAGAGCACAGAGGAGTACTATCAGACAGGAGAGAGCACAGAGGAGTACTATCAGACAGGAGAGAGCACAGAGGAGTACTATCAAACAGGAGAGAGCACAGAGGAGTACTATCAGACAGGAGAGAGCACAGAGGAGTACTATCAGACAGGAGAGAGCACAGAAGAGTGCTAGCCCACCCTCACTTACTGAACCTTGTCCATGCCTGTGCTTCCGCTTGGACAAAGTCATGATTTTATAAGCCAAATAAATTCTCTTATCCTTCAAAGCTTGGTTCTAATTTACCTGCAGCTATGCCTATTGTTTCCTTAAACAATAAGCCCCAAACAACTTAGATCCTAAGGTCATCCATCCATCTGTAGCAGCAGGTGACCTTAAGGTACAGACAACCCATTTTCACTGCCTGAACAACTCTAAACGGATGGCTGTCAGGCCTATAATTTATGAAAAGACTAGTAATTAATTCATTATAACCAAAATAAAGTAGAGACGACTGCATTTATAATTACCTAGTGCAGATAGATGGATTTGTTTTCATTTAGCCTTAGTTTGACTTTTCTGCAGTTCATATAGGAAACTATTTCCATAGAATTATATACACAATCTCTTCACTGCCACATGTTTAAAGTTTTGCTTTCATAGGAACTGAAAGTTCTTGATAAACATGTGACGGTGGGTGTATATACTGCTAGCATTACACTATCCCCTGGAAATACTGACCAGTATCCCAATTATGGACACACTTATTGACTCAATGACCTTTCTATGGTTGAGAAATTGCTAAGCACTGGTTCTGCCATGTTAAGGTATAAAAAAAAGGTTCATATTAGATGGAATTATCAATTACAAAAGTTTTAGAAAAATAGCGTACAGCACTGTAGAAATAAGGAGAATTATGCAATCTCTGGGCAACGCTTGTTGAAGCTGTGCTGCTCTGGCTAACTATAGAGTGTCCATAAATTCAATTACAAAAGTTTTAGAAAAATAGCCGGCACTCACCAATCTTCTTTATCTTCTTGCTTTATTTAAATACTCACATATGAATAGGGGTAGGGTACAGACATTGGGGGGGTTACAAAGATGTCAAAGCTCCGTTTCGTGCAGCAGGTGCAATGGCCGGAGAAAGTGCACCTGCTGCACGAAACGGAGCTTTGTCGTCTTTGTAACCCCCCCCCCCCCCCCCCCCTATGTCTGTGCCCTACCCCTATTCATATGTGAGTATTTAAATAAAGCAAGAAGATAAAGAAGATTGGTGAGTGCTGGCTATTTTTCTAAAACTTTTGTAATTGAATTTATGGACACTCTATAGTTAGCCAGAGCAGCACAGCTTCAACAAGCGTTGCCCAGAGATTGCATAATTCTCCTTATTTCTACAGTGCTGTACGCAGTTTCTAATATTGGACATTTAGATGGAATTATGTTTGTCTTGACCCTTTAACGACCCAGACAAGTTAGTTTTTTGTCTTCATTTTTTCCTTCTTACCTTCTATGAGCCTTAATTATTTTATTTTTCAATCTACAGGGCCAAATGAGGACTTGCTTTTCAAATGACTAATTGTACTTTCTAATGACACATTTGTTTTACAATAAATTTTGGGGAGTTTAGTTCACATGTTATGCATTGACCAGTTCCGCCATTTATAGCTTACATGCCTCATGTGAAAGCATTACTAGTCCAACAAGGCACAAAGTAAAATGTAATTTCTCGGATTGGTCGCTGACCGATCACCATCACTGGACCATCTTTAGCATTAATGTCACAATCAGGGTTAAACGTTCAGAAGAGGCCCCCAGGGTGCAACATAAGTCCATGAGGGCAATGGAGTAAGGGAAAGGAACACTATACTATACCGGAAATAGAGATTGCCACTCCCAAAACGAGAGTCAACCTTGAAATAGGACATGACATATGTCTGGGATATCTTGAGAACCAAGGACTGGAAGGTGGGGCCCCAATGCTGTAACTGCACTAATAATGTAAGCCCATCATTACCAGTACAGTTGTTTTGATTGGATGGGCAAAAGGAGCTGCAATGACATTATGGTCTTATGACCATAAGTTCTCAGCTACTGTAGTCGGGAAGCAGCTCCCCTGAAGTCTACAGCAAAGGCCAGGGAGCCCCTGACAGTCTTTATCACACTATGAGCAGGTTATGTGCTAAAGTCATGTTGATTAGAGTCACTTGGTTTGAAAACTTGCAGAAGACAGGTGAAAAACAAGGAGAGTTAAGATATCATAAGAATAGGTGTTCAAAGGTTCCAAGCTACTTTTGGTGTGGAATAGATGTAAGAAGGATGGTAATGTTGCCAGTTGGGCTGCATTGTGGTGTAATGTGCTGTTGAGAGATATTATGCTGTAATATGATATTTGATGGGGTTGTCATACTTGCTAATTATTTCTAATTCGTTGACTAGAATGGCAGAGTTTGTTGGATTTCAATACAGTTTGTTTGCTTGTAAGACCAAGAGTTGTTAAAGATATAGAAGAGCAGGCATAAATGACAAGACTTGGATTAACCCCTTAAAGGGGTACTTCACCCCTAGACATCTTATCCCCTATACAAGGATAGGGGATAAGATGTCTGATAGCAGGGGTCCAGCTGCTGGGGACTCCAGCGATCTCTCCTGCAGCCCCCCGAGTCATCAGTTCTCTGGAGGTAAGTTTGCTCCGTGGCTGATGACAGGGACCTGCAGTTCATAATGTCAAGGCTCCGCCCCTCATGACGTATACGTCCTACCCCCTTAATGCAAATTTATGGGAGGGGGCATGGCAACAGTCACACCCCCTCCCATGGACTTGTATTAAGGGGGCAGGGTGTGACATCATGGGGGCGGATCCATAATGTCACAAACCGCCAGTCCCTGTATAGTGAGTCATCAGCTACAGAGCAAACCTAGCTCCAGAGAGCTGATGACTCGGGGGGCTGCAGGAGAGATCGCGGGGGTCCCCAGCAGCGGGACCCCTGCAATCAGTCATCTTATCCCCTATCCTTGGATAGGGGATAAGATTTCTAGGGGTGAAGTACCACTTTAAGGACGCAGGGTTTTTCAGTTTTTTGCACTCTCGTTTTTTCCTCATCACCTTCTAAAAATCATAATTTTGCACCTACAGACTCATATGAGGGCTATCAATTGTTCTTTGTAATTATGTCAATCATTTCACCACAAAATTTACCGCAAAACTAGAAAAAAATATTTGTTGAGCAAAATAGGAAAGAAAATAGCATTTTGTAATTTTTGGGGGTTTCTGATTCCACGCAGTACACTTTTCAGTAAACATTTAAAAATCTTTATTCTGTATGTCCATACGGTTACAAGGATACCTAATTTATATAGGTTTGATTTTGTTTTATTACTTAAAAAAAAAATTATAACTACATGCACCAAAATAAGTATGTGTAAAATTGTCATCTCCTTACCCCTATAACTTTTTTATTTTTCCAAACTTTTATTACCGAAGGGGTACTCCACTGGAAAACATTTTCTTTTAAATCAACTGGTGCCAGAAAGTTAAACAGATTTGCAAATTGCTTCTATTAAAAAATCCAAATCCTTCTTATCAGCTGCAGTATAATACACAGGAAGTTATTTTCTTTTTGAATTTCCTTTCTGTCTGACCACAGTGCTATCTGCTGACACCTCTGTCCATGTCAAGAACGGTCCAGAGCAGGAGAGGTTTGCTCTGGGGATTTGATCCTGCTCTGGACAGTTTAATCTTTTGATGAAACACTGCTGTAATGCACCAATAGATGTGGACCCGCTGTGCCATTTATTGGTTTGGATTTGGGAGCAAACTTTGGAACAAAGTCTAAGTGTTCCCCTGGTATTCACCTTTCAGGATGCAGAAGAGACACCAGCTCGCTACCACAAAAGTGGTCCTGGTTAAGTGGCAGCCTGCCCCCATGCCGCGCATCGGGAAAGAGCTGATGCTATAGATAATATTAGAGCAGTAACACAGCCTGATGAAGCAGAACTGACTTGGTGTTATAATTAAGCTGGAGCTATAAGAACCGCATAGATGGAGAGTTCAGATGCAGCCAAGTAAAGCAGGTTTCATCAGCAGACAGAGGTGTGGTCATCAATTCAGATTATACACAGGAGAATAGAGCAAGTGCAAGGAATAAGGCAAAAGCAGGATATCAGGCTCAGGTCAGACACAGGTATGTAAGTCAGGAACAAGGGAAAAGACACCTTCGCTTGTACTACTATATTATTGTTCATGGAGGAGGATAGGAATCAGGAGCACACATTGGTTCTATAAGAGGTAGCATGTGCATGTGTGTGGCCCCTATGGGACATGCCCAAAATTGTCCTAGCATGCGACAGTGCAGAAAAGAAGGACATCTGGAGCCTACAGCAAGGCAGAGAAGCTGTATACACAGCACCGTTCTCGTAAGCAGCGGTACACACCACACACAGGTGGACTGCAATATAACTACTAACGTTCCTCAGGGTATCACTTTGTTTTAAACCAACCTTAAGAATATGAGAATTCACTAACTTAAATATTCTAGGTCTACTGCCAAGCCAGAAGCCTTCCAGGAATCAATGCCATGGCCATCCACAGTATGAACAAAGTCAGCAGCAATCCACATTGAACAACCATTGCATTCAGCCACATAACATATGCACACTGGGAAGGACACCGGACCTTTCAGATCCTGGACAGACTGTTGGAACTGAGGTGCTGTCCATGATCAAGAAAGTTGATGTTTAAAAAATAGGTTGATGGGATCACACAGGCTATTCCATGGCAGCTTGGCTACATGAGCAGCCACGAGACCAGTGGTCTTTGACAGAATAAACTATTTTGCTTTTCCTCATCAAATTCCAGATGGTAGAGGTATTACGCTGTCTTTTTTATAGTTTTTTTTCCTCCCAAACTCTTTTTTTAGCTTTTATGTTTAGTCATTGTCCTCATACCTTTCATTTTACAGTCCCCTTGGTCTTCAATTTTTTCTGCTCCCCAACCCCAAAGTTCATCTTCTACCATTTTCCCCGCAAACAATTCTTACTTAGTGCCATTCACTTTCACGTTCAGTTTGTTAACCTTAAAGGGGTAGTCCAGTGGAGAAAAACGTATCCCCTATCCTTAGGCTGTCGGGGCCAGTGATTCACAGGGCCCTTGTGGTATCACGGTATACACTAAATATATAAATACAGTAATTCATTAAAAATATGTGACCATCACTAAAATACAAAATATAAAATAGGATGCAACAAATTAAAAATAGTATTAATATTAAGTCCTCCTGGGTAGTGTTGAGCTGCCTAAAACTCAGAAATGTTCATATAGTCCGCAGCAATGATCCAAAATCACAATACAGGCAGGTAAGATAGTATTGGAGGCTTTATAACTGATATAACCCGTGGTAACAGTCTGCTTGTCCTTAATTATGTAATAGCAGATAATGCCTGATGATGGCTACTGTGTTCAACGTCATTCAGTAGGGATTTAATGGTATATCATTGGCATGAATAGAACTGATACAGTGATACAGTCTCTAGAGCAGTAGCATAGAGCTGATATAATGTTGCAGCCTATAGAACAATAACGCATACCCAGCGCTTGTGTAATAATGATCAACGATACTTTGTATCTCACCACTCCGGAGCTGCTGCGATGAATACAGCAGGGATCGCCTCTAGATTTCAGCGATCTTCCAGGTGACCTCTCGAGCGGGAGATAACACTGCTGGAGATTCGGCCGTCTCCCAAAGTGGCAGTGTTAGGTGGCGATGGGTCTCCGGTCGCGGTCCTGCAGCATCAGGTAGCAGTGGGTCTTCAATCACAGTCCTGCAGCGCTTCAATGGCTGGGTAAGTGCAGATGCTGGCGGCGTCCTCGTGGCAGCTAGGTGAGCATGTGACAGGCTGGGTAGCGGGTATATGCCTCTGGTTAAGTCAGCATGGTAACAGGGCAAAAGATGGTATTAAGGTGGTCACAATGTCATTTACAGGGGTGCTGGACGTGTTTCAAAACTATCTCAGTTTTTTCTTCAGCAGCAAAAACTGAGATAGTTTTGAAACGCGTCCAGAACCCCTGTAAAGGACATTGTGACCACCTTAATACCATCTTTTGCCCTGTTACCACGCTGACTTAAACAGAGGCATATACCCGCTACCCAGCCTGTCACACGCGCACCTCGCTGCCACGAGGACGCCACCGGCATCTGCACTTACTCAGCCATTGAAGCGCTGCAGGACCGTGATTGAAGACCCACCACTACCTGATGCTGCAGGACCACGACCGGAGACCCATCGCCACCTAACACTGCCACTTTGGGAGAGAACCGAATCTCCGGCAGTGTTAGCTCACGCTCGAGAGGTCACCTGGAAGATCACTGACATCTAGAGGCGATCCCTGCTGTATTCATCGCAGCAGCTCCGGAGTGGTGAGATACAAAGTATCGTTGATCATTATTACACAAGCGGTGGGTGTGCGTTATTGTTCAATAGGCTGCAACATTATATCAGCTCTATGCTACTGCTCTAGAGACTGTATCACTGTATCAGTTCTATTCATGCCAATGATATACCATTTAATCCCTACTGAATGACGTTGAACACAGTAGCCATCATCAGGCATTATCTGCTATTACATAATTAAGGACAAGCAGACTGTTACCACGGGTTATATCAGTTATAAAGCCTCCAATACTATCTTACCTGCCTGTATTGTGATTTTGGATCATTGCTGAGGACTATATGAACATTTCTGAGTTTTAGGCAGCTCAACACTACCCAGGAGGACTTAATATTACTACTATTTTGAATTTTTTGCATCCTATTTTATATTTGGTATTTTAGTGATGGTCACATCTTTTTATTGAATTATTGTATTTATATATTTAGTGTATACCGTGATACCACAAGGGCCCTGTGAATCACTGGTACCACTATTTAACTTATCATATTAGATCATTAATAAACTATTAATATTTTATACTTACCTACCAATTGTGTCCACTATCCTTGACCTTTGAGCCCCAATTTTTTCTGGTTTAATTTTTATTATTCTTTTGCACCTTGGGTATAGGTGCCAATATTGGGTTGCCCAGGTCTATATTGCTATAGGCATAACAGGAGCCACTCCACCTCCAATTTTATTCAATGCTATTGTTACGCCAAGCGCTCCGGGTCCCTGCTCCTCCCCGGAGCGTTCACGGCGTCTCTCTCCCTGCAGCGCCCCGGTCAGACCCGCTGACCGGGAGCGCTGCACTGACATTGCCGGCGGGGATGCGATTCGCATAGCGGGACGCGCCCGCTCGCGAATCGCATCCCAAGTCACTTACACGTCCCGGTCCCCGGCTGTCATGTGCTGGCGCGCGCGGCTCCGCTCTGTAGGGCGCGCGCGCGCGCCAGCTCTCTGAAACTTAAAGGGCCAGTGCACCAATGATTGGTGCCTGGCCCAATTAGCTTAATTAGCTTCCACCTGCTCCCTGGCTATATCACCTCACTTCCCCTGCACTCCCTTGCCGGATCTTGTTGCCTTGTGCCAGTGAAAGCGTTTAGTGTTGTCCAAGCCTGTGTTACCTGATCTCCTGCTATCCATATTGACTACGAACCTTGCCGCCTGCCCCAACCTTCTGCTACGTCTGACCTTGCCTCTGCCTAGTCCTTCTGTCCCACGCCTTCTCAGCAGTCAGCGAGGTTGAGCCGTTGCTAGTGGATACGACCTGGTTGCTACCGCCGCAGCAAGACCATCCCGCTTTGCGGCGGGCTCTGGTGAACACCAGTAGCCACTTAGAACCGGTCCACCGGCACGGTCCACGCCAATCCTTCGCTGACACAGTGGATCCACATCCTGTAAGCTGAATCGTGACAGTAGATCCGGCCATGGATCCCGCTGAGGTGCCGCTGCCAAGTCTCGCTGACCTTACCACGGTGGTCGCTCAGCAATCGCAGCAAATTGCCCAACAAGGACAGCAGCTGTCTCAGTTGACCGCCACGTTACAGCAACTTCTGCCACTGCTACAGCAGCAACCATCTCCTCCGCCAGCTCCTGCACCCCCTCCGCAGCGAGTGGCCGCTCCTAGCCTCCGCTTGTCCCTGCCGGACAAATTTGATGGGGACTCTAGACTCTGCCGTGGATTTTTGTCTCAATGTTCCCTGCATATGGAGATGTTGTCGGACCTATTTCCTACAGAACGGTCTAAGGTGGCGTTCGTAGTAAGCCTTCTTTCTGGAAAGGCCTTGTCTTGGGCCACACCGCTCTGGGACCGCAATGATCCTGCCACAGCCACAGTCCAGTCCTTCTTCGCTGAAGTCCGTAGTGTCTTCGAGGAACCAGCCCGAGCTTCTTCTGCCGAGACTGCCCTGCTGAACCTAGTCCAGGGTAATTCTTCAGTAGGTGAGTACGCCATCCAATTTCGTACTCTCGCTTCCGAATTATCTTGGAATAACGAGGCTCTCTGCGCGACCTTTAAAAAAGGCCTATACAGTAACATCAAGGATGTGCTGGCCGCACAAGAGATTCCTGCCAACCTGCAAGAACTTATCCATTTGGCCACCCGCATTGACATGCGTTTTTCTGAGAGACACCAGGAGCTCCGCCAGGAAAAAGACCTAGATCTCTGGGCACCTCTCCCACAGTATCCTTTGCAATCTACGCCTGGGCCTCCCGCCGAGGAGGCCATGCAAGTGGATCGGTCTCGCCTGACCCAGGAAGAGAGGAATCGCCGTAGGGAAGAAAATCTTTGTCTGTACTGTGCCAGTACCGAACATTTCTTGGTGGATTGCCCTATTCGTCCTCCACGTCTAGGAAACGCACGCACGCACCCAGCTCACGTGGGTGTGGCGTCTCTTGGTTCGAAGTCTGCTTCTCCACGTCTCATGGTGCCCGTGCGGATTTCTCCTTCTGCCAACTCCTCCCTCTCAGCCGTGGCCTGCTTGGACTCTGGTGCCTCTGGGAATTTTATTCTGGATTCTTTGGTGAATAAGTTCTGCATCCCGGTGACCCGTCTCGTCAAGTCTCTCTACATTTCCGCGGTCAACGGAGTTAGATTGGATTGCACCGTGCGTTACTGCACAAAACCCCTCTTAATGTGCATTGGACCCCATCACGAAATGATTGAATTTTTTGTCCTTCCCAACTGCACCTCTGAGGTCCTCCTCGGTCTGCCATGGCTCCAGCTTCATTCTCCCACCCTTGACTGGACCACCGGGGAGATCAAGAACTGGGACTCTGCTTGCCACAAGAAATGCCTCTCCTCCCCTCCCAGTCCCGTCAGGCAAGCCTCAGTGCCTCCTCCTACACCTGGTCCCCCCAAGGCTTATCAGGACTGTGCCTTGCCTCCTCATGGCCCCCGTCCTGGTGACACCCTGCCCCATGCCAAGCTTCACCCTCTGCCCTCCCTCCCCATTCCCACTCCTGCTGTACTGCCTGCCTTTGAGGAAACCCTACAATCACTCCCGGTGTCCTCGTCCCATGTGAAGCAGTTGCCGGACAAAGAAAGGGGGAGACCTAAGGGGGGGGTACTGTTACGCCGAGCGCTCCGGGTCCCTGCTCCTCCCCGGAGCGCTCACGGCGTCTCTCTCCCTGCAGCGCCCCGGTCAGACCCGCTGACCGGGAGCGCTGCACTGACATTGCCGGCGGGGATGCGATTCGCATAGCGGGACGCGCCCGCTCGCGAATCGCATCCCAAGTCACTTACCCGTCCCGGTCCCCGGCTGTCATGTGCTGGCGCGCGCGGCTCCGCTCTCTAGGGCGCGCGCGCGACAGCTCTCTGAGACTTAAAGGGCCAGTGCACCAATGATTGGTGCCTGGCCCAATTAGCTTAATTAGCTTACACCTGCTTCCTGGCTATATCACCTCACTTCCCCTGCACTCCCTTGCCGGATCTTGTTGCCTTGTGCCAGTGAAAGCGTTTAGTGTTGTCCAAGCCTGTGTTACCTGATCTCCTGCTATCCATATTGACTACGAACCTTGCCGCCTGCCCCAACCTTCTGCTACGTCTGACCTTGCCTCTGCCTAGTCCTTCTGTCCCACGCCTTCTCAGCAGTCAGCGAGGTTGAGCCGTTGCTAGTGGATACGACCTGGTTGCTACCGCCGCAGCAAGACCATCCCGCTTTGCGGCGGGCTCTGGTGAACACCAGTAGCCACTTAGAACCGGTCCACCGGCACGGTCCACGCCAATCCCTCACTGACACAGTGGATCCACAACCTGTAAGCCGAATCGTGACAGCTATGCTATAGCATAGTATTGATCAGTGTATGCAATCAATGTATTGCATATTTTAGTCCCCTATGGGAGCTATAACATTGCAAAAAAAAGGTGAAAAAAAAAGTTAATGAAGATGATTTAACCTCTTCCCTAATAAAAGTTTGAATCACCCCCTTTTCCCATTGAAAAAAAAACCTGCGTAACTAAAAATAAATATAAACATATGTGGTATCGCCGCGTGGGTAAAGGTCTGAACTATAAAAACATATTGTTAACTAAACCACACGGTCAATGGTGTACACGTAAAAAAATAAAAAAGTCAAATAGCGTATTTTTGGTCACTTTTTATATAATAAAAAATGAATAAAAAGCGATCAAAAGGTCTGATCAAAACAAAAATGGTACCAATAAAAACTACAGATCATGGCGCAAAAAATTAGCCCTCATACATCCCCATATGCAGAAAAATAAAAAGTTATAGGGGTCAGAAGAGGATATTTTTAAATGTATAAATTTTCCTGCATGTAGTTATGATTTTTTCCAGAAGACAAAATCAAACCTATATAAGTAGGGTATCATTTTAATCGTATGGACCTACAGAATAAAGAGAAGGTATCAAATTTACCAAAAAATGCACTGCGTATAAATGGAAGCCCCCAAAAGTTACAAAATGGTGTTTTGTTTTTCAATTTTGTCGCACAATGATTTATTTTTTGGTTTTGACGTAGATTTTTGGGTAAAATAACTGATGTCATTACAAAGTAAAATTGGTGGCTCAAAAAAAAAGCCATCAAAATAGGTGCAAAATTGAAAGGGTTATGATTTTTAAAAGGTGAGGAGGAGAAAACGAAAGTGCAAAATCTGAAAAACCCTGAGTCCCTAAGGGGTTAAACAGCATCCTCCTTATCATCACAGACCGCAGGATTAGGCCTTTTCTTTCACTGCATGATAGGTGACATGTACTGATTATTGGGATTATGGTGAATGTAGTTTTTTTTCCTTAATTATATATCTTTTTTGGAGTATACTGTGTTGTTAAAGGTCTGGCAACTGAAATGTTCTTATTGGCATATCTATGAAGAATTTACTGAACTATTGGATTAATGAATTATCCCATGCCAAGCATTAAGGAAATATACGATTTTGCAGATGTAAATTTTCTTTGGATGAAAAATCTTTTTTTTTGTGACCTCCTATGCATAAAAATGCACTTTTCTTTCTTTTAAAGAATTTGCGTAGACCTGTTCCTTTTATCCATTCACTATGGTGAGAGGTGTGAATAAGATAGTTTGGTATTTTTTTTTACACTTTAGCACTAACTTAAGCAACCGATAACAGAGTGAGTGATTGAATTACCTTTTTTGTAGGACACTTGCAAATAAAAGCTTTTCTATTAAAGAGATTAATGGAATGAACTCAGTGTTTGACTGCACAGTTGATGAAATGTCTTTTTTATCCACTGTTCATACAGTTCTCTAGAAATGTCAGAGAACAGTAGCCACAACTACTGATAAAAACACATGCACTTTACTGTAACCTGAGCATTTTCTCTTCTCTTTCTCTACATAATACAGATGCTCAATCATATTGCCATGTACTAAACTACTAAACTAAGGAACGTGTGAGAACACAGCCCACATGACCCACATTCAGCTGTGTACACTTTACTTCTACCAAAAAAACATGCTATGACTAAAGAATTTTACTCTTACTTTTAAAGGGTTACTCCGCACCCCAGCGTCCGGAACATTGAGTTCCGAACACTGTGTGCGAGCTTCCGTGTTCACGCCCGCCCCCTCATGATATCACGGCCTGCCCTTTCAATGAAAGTCTATGGGAAGGAGGCACGACGGTCGTCACACCCCCTTCCAAAGACTTGTATTGAGGGGACGGGATGTGATGTCATATGACGGGGCGTGGCATCACGAGGGGGCGGGCATGTACATGGAAGCCCGCACAAAGCGTTTGGAACTCAATGTTCCGGACGCTGGGTAGCGGAGTAACCCTTTAACCTCTGAAATATCACAACTGTTAAAGCCTTAGAAATCTGAAGAATTTGTCAGTCACGCCTCTTTGTCTGTCAGTCATAACTTTTTATCGGTATTGTTGTCACGTGAGGGAATTTTTTTCTTTCTTTGCTGTTTTAGATGGTTCCATTCTGGGGTTCAGAAATATTAGCATTCCATGTATATTAAAGAGGTACTCCACTGCCCCAGCGTTGAGAACATTTTGTTCAGAGCAGTTTGTTCCACGTCACACAGCCACACCCCTGGTGACATCATGTCACGTTCCCTCAACGCAAGTCTTTGGGAGGGGGCATGGTGGCTGCCACACCTCCTCCCATAGACTTGCATTGAGAGGGCGTGACGTCACGTGGCGCATGGCCTTGATGTCCCAATCCCTGCAGCCCGCACCCAGCGTTCGGGACAAAATGTTCTGAACACTGAGGCAGTGGAAAACTTTCATGTTTCAGTAAATTTGCATTATTATGGGTATGTACTGTGTATGTGTTCTCTTGTACAAGGATTTAAAGGGTTTTCCAGGCTTTTATAAAAAATTATTATTTTAACTTCATATGGCATATCTTCATATGGCATAAAGCCTGTGTAGGTTTTGTTTTTTTCCATAAAATTTTTTTCATTATGTTTTTTCCTAAAAATACCATGTGTGAAACCACCATAAGAGATTCTAGCTGAAATGAATAAGTAAGAAAGTAAAGAAATGTAAGAAAGTAAAGTACTTAAATAAGTATGTAAATCAATTTAACAATAGAGGAACTGGAAGCAACAACTGCTGACCCAACAACAGTTCTTCTGTAGTTTACATAACTGGCATAAACATCTATCTATTAGGAAAATAAATGTGCACTTCTGGGTTTATATATCCTAAACATCAATGATTTCCATTATGCTAATCTCACATAAATCAGATTTTTGACCAGCATATTTCTTGTTGTACTACAAAAATGATGGCTATTCAATTTGGAAACAAGATGGCAACATAATATATAGAAAAAAGACAAGAGTCCATCAAGTTCAACCTATCAACTATATTGATCCAGGGAAAGTAAAAAAAATAAATAAAAACGATCATAATTCAATGGAATTCCCAGTCAGTCTGCCATAATGGTACTTGACGGGCCTTAAACTTTGTAGCAGTCTGAGATCTGACAAGGGCATATACATTTAAAGAGATCTCCTGCGAAAAATAACTTATCCCCTAACCACAGCAGGAGGAAGGCAGGAGAAAGCTCTCGAGCATCATTGGCGCTCCCATAGAAATGAATGGAGTGTGTGCCGTCTACCGGTAGATGACACATGCTCCTCACTATCACCGGGGCCCCAGCGGTCAGTGTGATCAGCTACTTATCCCCTATCCTGTGGATATGATAGAGGCCTGGATATCTTCCTTCAAAAGGAATAACATCTCAAGTTATATGTATTAGATTTCTGGCGATTGGTCATTGATCTAGGGATATATTTTGCTATACTCATTCAGGAGGGAAGTTTTCCCCCAGGATGAGAACTGATTTCTCCTTTACATTGGTTGTTCTGTCTTCCTCTGGATCCAACTAGGATATTAACCTCTTAAAGACGCAGGCCGTCATAGCGGGTCGGTCCCAAAGGCTAATGAAAGCCGGGATCCTGGGCTAATATTGTTTGCCGCGCGCTATTAACCCTTTAGACACGCCGTTCAAAGTTGATGGCCGCCTCTAAAGTGACAGAAATACACTCCCGTCAGCTCAGTCAGGCTGATCGGGACCATCACGGTGAAATCGCAATGTCCCGATCAGCTAGAACGCAGCAGAAGGGTGCCTTACCTGCCTCCTGCATGTCCGATCGGTGATTGATTGCTCCAAGCCTGAAATCCAGGCTTGAGCAATCGACCACTGATAACACTGATCATTACCGTGTTAATGCACGGTAATGATCTGTGTAGCAGATCAGTGTGTGCAGTGCTATAGCCACTAGAGGGGGCTATAACACTGCAAAAATAAGTGTGAAAAAAGTTAATAAAGATCATTTAACCCCTTCCCAAATAAAAAAAAGAATCACTCCGCTATTCCCATTTTAAAAAAAATAAAACGTGTAAATAAAAATAAACATATGTGGTATCGCTGCGTGTGGGAATGTCCAAACTATAAAAATATATCGTTAACTAAACCGCAAGGTCAATGGCGTACACGCAAAAAATTCCAAAGTCCAAAATAGCGTATTTTTGGTCACTTTGCATATCATGATCAATACAAAAATGGTAGCGATAAAAACTTCAGCTCACGGGGCAAAAAATTAGTCCTCATACCGTCCCGTACGCAGAAAAATAAAAAAGTTATAGGGGACAAAAGATGACAATTTTTAACTTTTTCATTTTCGCGCATGTAGTTATGATTTTTTCCAGAAGTAAGACAAAATCAAACCTATATAAGTAGGGTATCATTTTAATCATATGGACCTACTGAATAAATAAGAGGAATTATTTTTAACGAAAAATGTACTGGGTAGAAATGGAAGCCCCAAAAATTTACACAATGGTATTTTTTCTTCAATTTTGTCGCACAATGATTTTTTTTTCCGTTTAGCCATGGATTCTTTGGTAAAATGACTAATGTCAATACAAAGTAGAATTGGTGGCGCAAAAAATAAGCCATAATATGGAATTTTAAGTGCAAAATTGAAAGGATAATGATTTTTAAAAGGTAAGGAGGAAAAAACTAAAGTGCAAAAACGGAAAAACAGTGAGTCCTTAAGGGGTTAAGTTGAACTAAATGGACATATGTCTTTTTTCAACATTACTATAATACCAATGAGTTTATCTGAGGATTAAAAGTCTTGTACTTCATGAAATGTTCTCCTCTGATGTTTTATGACTTCCTGAAAAACTTACAACACGCTTGAAATAAATCTGTTAGTTCAGTCATTCCAGTTATCTTCCACCACTGTTCCAAATGTTCTTCATTTGGAGACAATGGACCATATTGCGGTTTGATGGTGTCTTTGTAACCCTATCAAAGCCTAATATATTTAAATGTTTTTCCCCTTTTCTTGATTTTTTTAAAACATTTGTATTTAGAGCAAATGCACATGTACATATAATGCCATACATGACACTTAACATTTTGATTACTGAATTTTATTCTTTAATACTGGCATATTCTTAAGAAACATGGTGACTGCTTTTTCTTATGATAAGGGTTAATATAAAGTTATATTTTCATAAACTAGAAAACTGATATAAAATTGAAAAGAACATTTTTGGGATACAATTGCTGCTGCTAAATGTGAGTAATCAGTTAATACATTTTTAAAAATGTGTGAGCTTTATCATTTTGTATATCATGGGGTCCCAGCAGTCTAGCAAAATGATGGGATATTCCCAGTAACTTTAGTGGGCAAACACTTATATGATAAGAGAGGTTACTGTTTTATTATCGAATTTAAAGGGAACCTGTCATTAGATTTGACCATAAATAAAACATGACAGTGTGTTATGTATGGTAAAGTTTTCTTCCTCACCATCCCCGGGAGATGTGAGGATGATGAGGATATGAAGTTAGAAAGTGTTCCCCGTAAGCATTCCCCTGAGCAGGAAACAATACTCTTTTCACTATAGATGCCATGATCTGCATTGATCACAGCATCTATAGGGTTAATGGCCGACACCAGCATAATCGTTGATGTCTGCCATTATCGGTGAGTTTCCAACTGCTGATAGAAGCTGCAACTCATCCACTATGAAGTGAGCGCAGCTCCTAGGCTTGCTTCATTGGCACGTCATAAATGTATGGCAGGAGTTAATCGTCAAAGTTTAGCCCCTTAAGCACCGGGGGGGGTTTAAGTTTTTGCATTTTCGTTTTTTGCTCTTTGCCTTTAAAAAATCATAACTCTTTCAATTTTGCACCTAAAAATCCATATGATTGCTTATTTTTTGCGCCACCAATTCTACTTTGCAATGACGTCAGTCATTTTGCCCAAAAATCTACAGTGAAATGGAAAAAAAAATCATTGTGACACAAAATTGAAAAAAAAACGCCGTTTTGTAACTTTTGGGGGCTTCCGTTTCTACGTAGTAAATTTTTCGGTAAAAATGACACCTTATCTTTATTCTGTAGGTTCATACGATTAAAATGATACCTACTTATATAGGTTTGATTTTGTCGTACTTCTGTAAAAAATCATAACTTCATGCAGGAAAATTAATACGTTTAAAATTGTCATCTTCTGACCCCTATAACTTTTTTATTTTTCCGCGTATGGGGCGGTATGAGGGCTCATTTTTTGCGCCGTGATCTGAAGTTTTTAACGGAACATTTTTGCATTGATAGGACTTATTGCACTATTTTGGACTTTGGAATTTTTTTGCGTGTACGCCATTGACCGTGCAATTTAATTAATGATATATTTTTATAATTCGGACATTTCCGCATGCGGCGATACCATATATGTTTATTTATATTTACACTGTGTTTTTTTTATGGGAAAAGGGGGGTGATTCAAACTTTTATTAGGGAAGGGGTTAAATGATCTTTATTCACTTTTTTTTTCACTTTTTTTTTGCAGTGTTATAGCTCCCATAGGGACCTATAACACTGCACACACTGATCTTTTACATTGATCACTGGTTTCTCATAGGAAAGCATTGATCAATGATTCTGCCGCTTGACTGCTCATGCCTGGATCTCAGGCACTGAGCAGTCATTCGGCAATCGGACAGCGAGGAGGCAGGTAGGGACCCTCCTGCTGTCCTGTAAGCGGTTTGGGATCCCGAACAGCCCACTGAGCTAATCGACATGGTTTCAATTTCACTTTAGACGCGGCGTTCAACTTTGAACGCCGCGTCTAAAGGGTTAATAGAGCACGGCACTGCGATCAATGCCGTGCACTATTAGCCACAGGTCCCGGCCGTTGTCAGAGGCTGGGCCCGACCCGCTATGATAGATCGGGAGCGGACACATGACGTTCCAGTACGTCATGTGTCCTTAAGGGGTTAATAAGAGCTCTTAAAGATCAGACACATCAACATCAATATCTAAGTTGTGTATCTTATCCATTTTGCATTTGGGGGGATTTATCCCTTACAATGAACCTCTGTAATTTATTTGCAGTAAATGAAAGCAAAGCTAATCTTTAGACATCTGGCATTGTTACAAGCACTTTTAACTTAAAGTTTACCTGTCGTCAACAAAAACTTTTAATATAATGTAGATAATACCATTATATGTATATTTGTAATATACATTGGTTAAAATTGTGGATATTGTTGGGTGAAAAAATGCTGTCCCTGCAGCTATTTCCTGTGTGTCTCTATGATGAGTCCAAAAACAGGAAGTGAGGGTAGGACAAGCAGGGCCCTGTACAGACTCCTGGCTTGTCAATTATGCTGATGTGTGAGCCAGGAGCATGTCATAGAGCCTCAGTGTACACTGTACTGCTTTTTCTTAGTGCACAGAGCTCTGCAAGTCCACCCTCACTTCCTGTATTTGGACACCTCATAGAGACACACAATAGCAACTGTCCCTGCAATAGCTGCAAGTACAAAAATATACACATGTTTTAACCAATGTATATTACAAATACATTACTCAAAAACATAAAGGAGATAAGAAAGAAGAGAAAAAAACACACACGCGCCCCTAGAGCGGTACCGTGAGAGTATTTGGCACAAGTACAAGAATTGTGCTTACCAGAATGTATTGCGCTGTGAGCACAACACCATGAAGAGCATAATAGATGAATCTGCATGCAGCCAGGATCCTCCCGTTGAAGACCTGCTCACTGGTGGAGATTCAGTGGCAAAAATGGCAGATGTAAAATTGGATCCTTAGTCCGGTGCAGCGCAGTAGAAGAAGAGTCCGTAAAGCTGGGGTTAACTTCATGTGGTTTATTCAAAACACAATTGCAATGCGTTTCTTGCCCGTACAGGGCACTTCCTCAGGCAATGTGTATACTGGCATGGCAAACAGCTCAGTTTAAATAAGCATGGCAAACCTTCTAAAGGTGACGTCAATTAGGCTATTCTGGCTCTATTACTAGATCCAGAACAGCTGCACTAAACACTAATAAATACAATAAATATACTGAATACTACAGTGGAAATTCTTTTCCGTTTGAAACACAGAGCTGTCTGCTGACATCATGAGCACAGTGCTCTCTGCTGACATCTCTGTCCATTTTAGGAACTGTCCAGGGTAAAAGGAAATCCCCATAGCAAACATATGCTGTTCTGGACAGTCCATAAAATGGACAGAGATGTCAGCAGAGAGCTCTGTGTTTCAAAAAGAAAAGAATTTGCGCTGTAGTATTCAGCAGCTAATAAGTACAGGTAGGATTAAGATTTTTTAATAGAAATTATTTACAAATCTGTTTAACTTTCTGGCACCAGTTGATTTAACAAAAAAAAAAAAAGTTTTTCACTGAAGTACCCCTTTAAAGTTTTTATTAATGCCAGGTACGCTTTAAATGTCCTTTTTAAACCCCCTCTATTAAAGGGAATGTGTTGCCTAGATTTTTTTCTGATTAGAGGCAAATATTGAACATGTTCTTTTTTTCTTATCGATTTCTAATATATTTTTTTTATTTTTATGAAAAATGCCATGTTGCCTGAGCTGTTTTTAAAAGCATTTAGAGATAAGCTACAACAAGCTCCATGGGCATAGGCAACAATGAATTGCAAAGGCATCTGGAACCTTTGTAGAGGTCATTCTACAGAGAGGGGAAGACTAAGATGAGGAGCTTCAGATCCTGTTCTCCCCATATACTGGTGTATATTTTACTGTAAAACTGCACAGATCACTTTTCAGCAACCTCATCCTTATAACAGAACAGGAAGTCTCAGATTAGTTTTAGGCTCAGTAGCCAAAATATAAAATGCAAGATTATTTGAAAATATAGATAGTAAAATGGAAAATTAAAAAACACATCACCAAAAATAAAAAATAAATATGTTTAACATAAAAACGTATATATATATATATATATATATATATATATATATATATATATAGGTAGGTAATAGGTAATATATAGGTCATTTTCTGATAACACATTCCCTTTAAGTTTACTGGGATTGAAAGGGAACCTCATGTAGGCAATACATCTCATAAACAAGCCCAGTCCTGTGCTAGGCCTGTCACAGCTTTTTCTCGCCACCCCTAAGGTGATAACAGCACATACTGTGAGGCTCAAGTACACTGAAAGATAAGCAAATAGTGTATTTTACAGTTACAAACTAATTCTATTTTGGGAAAATTCTGCTTCCAATGAGTTGGAATTTCAAGATAATATAATTGGGTTCTAAGGAATACAGTATTTATCTGAAGAGTCTAGGTTTAAAAGAATGTTCTTGATGGTTTTGGGCTCTTGAGAAACCTGTTTATTATTGTGAATTGATCAATGATTCAAATTCAACTTCAGTTCCTTCATCAGGGTATCAGTGTGTACCTGTGGACTCATGTACGTTAAACCCTTAACGATGAGTGTCGTAAATGTACGGCGCTGCAAAGTGTCACTTTGCGCACAGTGCCGTACATTTACAGCACTGCATTCCTTGATCACCACGTCTCCGGAAGCGGTGATTGGAACGGGATGACTGCTGATATCTATCAGCAGCCATCCCGGCATATCGCCCCCACCCGTGTGAACGTACCCTAAAAATACTACACTACACAAAATAAAAAGTAAAACACTATATATACACCCCCTTACACAGTTAGTTCCCTCCCTCAGTAAAAATAAAAACGTCTCGTACGTCAGTGTTTCCAAAACAGAGCCTCCAGCTGTTGCAAAATAACTCCCAGTATTGCCGGACAGCCATTGACTGTCCAGTCATGCTGGGAGTTGTGCAACATGGAGGCTGGCATACATGTGAGTGGCTGGGCAGGCAGCTATGGCAGTGGTGGTGGCCGGCGGCTATTTGAGCGGTGTGAAGAGAGGGCTAAATAGTGTGGAGTGCGATCCCAGGAGCTGCACCAGCCGACATCAGCTGTTTTCCCCCATGCGCTCCTAGGACTCACAGCATCAGTGATGCTAGGAGCGCTCCGATGTCGGCTGTTGTCGAACTCTGGTGTGGTGAAAACTCCTGTGTCCCTCACAGCTGACAGAATGTAGAGGGAAGCAGGAGTTTTCACAGGCAGTGCCGTTATTTTCTTTGCCTGTGCTCGCAGCACTGGACCTGCTGTCAATCCCCACATGGGTCCATGACGTAGCAATGACTGCTGGACACGGCCGGACTGGTATGTGTCCAAGCAGGCAGGGGGACCCTTAGTGGCCAGTTTTTTGACTGGCTATTTTTTCATGAAAAAGTGAAAATTTTATGATGAAAGCAATTGCAAAACATACTGTTTTGCAAAGCTGTACAACACATGAAAGGTTTTTGTATCTGACAGTGCCCATTTAAAGCGTCACTTCTAGGAAAGAATATTTCCATACATAAATATGCCAACCCACAGAACCGTACTGCCTTCAGGCTCTAGCGTACAGACTAAGGCTTCATGCACATGGCTATATCATGGTTTTGCACTACCTCCATGTTGTACAGGTGTTGCGGCAAGCACTCAGGCCACTCACTCTGGCCGTGAGCGCTCTCCTCCTCCTTCCTCCAGCGGGTCCGGGATTCGCTTTGCAGGACTTGACCGCATGCAAATCTCGAGCTGTCACTTACCCCTTGCACCTGCTGGCCTCTCCGCTGGTTCTGTTCCATGGCATGCGCGTCCCCCGCCTTCTAGGGCGCGCGTGCGCCGACACCCTGTCATTTAAAGGGACAGTATGCCCTTAATTGTTTTCCACCTGTACTGAATCTATAAGTGTCAGCACTTCCTATTTCCTGTGCCAGATCTTTGTGTGCCCTGTGTCCAAGAGAAAGCATTACTGTGTATAGCCTAACCTGTGTTCTGACCTTTTGCTCCGATACCTGACCTTGCTTCTGTGCCGCCTGCCTCCTGTTACGTTTCCTGACCACGCATCTGTGCCACCTGCCCTGACCTTTTGCTAGTCCTGACTATGGGTTTGCATCACCTTAGACTCTGCTTCCTGGTATGGCCCACGTCATCTTCCACACAGGTACAGTGGATCCACTACCTCCATGAGTGTTACAACAGGCAAATCATGACATCCAAAGAGATCCCTTTTTGGTTGAATCTCCAGTGGCAACAGGCCTTCTTTACAATAAGAAAGGTGAATCTTTGGCATAGACTGCTTTAGGAGCCTGTCACAGAAGTAAAAGGATTCTGAAAAAAGCTTAGAAGATTTCCTCAGGAAAAAAAAAATACTTTAACCCCTTAAGGACGCAGGACGTAAATGTACGTCCTGGTGAGGTGGTACTTAACGCACCAGGACGTACATTTACGTCCTGTGCATAACCGCGGGCATCGGAGCGATGCCCGTGTCATGCGCGGCTGATCCCGGCTGCTGATCGCAGCCAGGGACCCGCCGGCAATGGCCGACGCCTGCGATCTCGTGGGCGTCCGCCATTAACCCCTCAGGTGCCGGGATCAATACAGATCCCGGCATCTGCGGCAGTTCGCGATTTAAATGAACGATCGGATCGCCCGCAGCGCTGCTGTGGGGATCCGATCATTCAGAACGCCGGACGGAGGTCCCCTCTCCTTCCTCCGTTCGGCTCCCGGCGTCTCCTGCTCTGGTCTGTGATCGAGCAGACCAGAGCAGGAGATGACCGATAATACTGATCTGTTCTATGTCCTATACATAGAACAGATCAGTATTAGCAATCATGGTATTGCTATGAATAGATCCCTATGGGGACTATTCAAGTGTAAAAAAAAATTTAAAAAAATGTAAAAGTAAAAGTAAAAAAAAAGTGAAAAATCCCCTCCCCCAATAAAAAAGTAAAACGTCCGTTTTTTCCTATTTTACCCCCAAAAAGCGTAAAAAACATTTTTTATAGATATATTTGGTATCGCCGTGTGCGTAAATGTCCGAACTATTAAAATAAAATGTTAATGATCCCGTACGGTGAACGGCGTGAACGAAAAAAAAAAAAAGTCCAAAATTCCTACTTTTTTAATACATTTTATTAAAAAAAGTTTTATAAAAAATGTATTAAAAGTTTTTTATATGCAAATGTGGTATCAAAAAAAAGTACAGATCAGGGCGCAAAAAATGAGCCCCCATACCGCCACTTATACGGAAAAAAAAAAAAGTTAGAGGTCATCTAAATAAAGGGATTATAAACGTTCTGTCACGATGCCGGCTGGCAGGTAGTGGATCCTCTGTGCCAGAGAGGGATTGGCGTGGACCGTGCTAGTGGACCGGTTCTAAGCCACTACTGGTTTTCACCAGAGCCCGCCGCAAAGCGGGATGGTCTTGCTGCGGCGGTAGTGACCAGGTCGTATCCACTAGCAACGGCTCACCTCTCTGGCTGCTGAAGATAGGCGCGGTACAAGGGAGTAGGCAAAAGCAAGGTCGGACGTAGCAGAAGGTCGGGGCAGGCAGCAAGGATCGTAGTCAGGGGCAACGGCAGAAGGTCTGGAAACACAGGCAAGGAACACACAAGGAACGCTTTCACTGGCACTAAGGCAACAAGATCCGGCGAGGGAGTGAAGGGGAAGTGAGGTGATATAGGGAAGTGCACAGGTGTAACCACTAATTGGAACCACTGCGCCAATCAGCGGCGCAGTGGCCCTTTAAATCGCAGAGACCCGGCGCGCGCGCGCCCTAGGGAGCGGGGCCGCGCGCGCCGGGACAGAACAGACGGAGAGCGAGTCAGGTAGGGGAGCCGGGGTGCGCATCGCGAGCGGGCGCTACCCGCATCGCGAATCGCATCCCGGCTGGCAGCGGAATCGCAGCGCCCCGGGTCAGAGGACGTGACCGGAGCGCTGCCGCGGGGAGAGTGAAGCGAGCGCTCCGGGGAGGAGCGGGGACCCGGAGCGCTCGGCGTAACAGTACCCCCCCCCTTGGGTCTCCCCCTCTTCTTAGAGCCTGAGAACCTGAGGAGCAGACTTTTGTCTAGGATGTTGTCCTCAGGTTCCCAGGATCTCTCTTCAGGACCACAACCCTCCCAGTCCACTAAAAAAAAATTTCTCCCTCTGACCTTTTTGGCAGCTAAAATTTCTTTGACCGAGAAGATGTCCGAGGAGCCGGAAACAGGAGTGGGAGGAACAGACTTGGGAGAAAAACGGTTGAGGATGAGTGGTTTGAGAAGAGAGACGTGAAAGGCATTAGGAATACGAAGAGAGGGAGGAAGAAGAAGTTTATAAGAGACAGGATTAATTTGACACAAAATTTTGAAAGGACCAAGATAGCGTGGTCCCAACTTGTAGCTAGGGACACGGAAGCGGACATATTTAGCGGAGAGCCATACCTTGTCTCCAGGGGAAAAAACGGGGGGAGCTCTTCTTTTCTTATCCGCGAACTTCTTCATGCGTGATGAAGCCTGTAAGAGAGAATTTTGGGTCTCTCTCCATATGATGGAAAGGTCACGAGAAATTTCATCCACAGCGGGCAGACCAGAGGGCAAGGGAGTAGGGAGGGGGGGAAGAGGGTGACGGCCGTACACCACGAAAAATGGGGATTTGGAGGAAGACTCAGAGACCCTGAAGTTATACGAGAATTCGGCCCATGGGAGGAGATCTGCCCAGTCATCCTGGCGGGAGGAAACAAAATGTCGCAAATAATCACCCAAGATCTGGTTAATCCTTTCTACTTGTCCATTGGACTGGGGATGATATGCAGAAGAAAAATTTAATTTAATCTTGAGTTGTTTACAGAGAGCCCTCCAGAATTTAGACACGAATTGGACGCCTCTATCCGAGACAATCTGCGTAGGCAATCCGTGAAGACGAAAAATGTGTACAAAAAATTGTTTAGCCAACTGAGGCGCAGAAGGAAGACCAGGAAGAGGGATGAAATGTGCCATTTTGGAGAATCGATCAACGACCACCCAAATAACAGTGTTGCCACGGGAAGGGGGTAAATCAGTAATAAAATCCATACCAATCAGAGACCAAGGCTGTTCGGGGACAGGCAGAGGATGAAGAAAACCAGCGGGCTTCTGGCGAGGAGTCTTATCCCGGGCACAGATAGTGCAGGCTCGCACAAAGTCCACAACATCCGTCTCCAGAGTCGGCCACCAATAGAAGCGGGAGATGAGTTGCACAGATTTCTTGATACCCGCATGACCTGCGAGATGGGAGGAGTGACCCCATTTGAGGATTCCGAGGCGTTGGCGAGGAGAAACAAAGGTCTTTCCTGGAGGAGTCTGCCTGATGGAGGCAGGAGAAGTGGAGATCAGGCAGTCAGGTGGAATGATGTGTTGCGGAGAGAGTTCAACTTCTGAGGCATCCGAGGAACGAGAGAGAGCATCGGCCCTAATGTTCTTATCGGCAGGACGAAAGTGAATCTCAAAATTAAATCGGGCAAAGAACAGAGACCACCGGGCCTGGCGAGGATTCAGCCGTTGGGCAGACTGGAGGTAGGAGAGGTTCTTGTGGTCGGTGTAGATAATAACAGGAGAACTTGATCCCTCCAGCAGATGCCTCCATTCCTCAAGTGCTAATTTAATGGCTAGAAGCTCTCGATCCCCGATGGAGTAGTTCCTCTCCGCTGGAGAGAAGGTCCTAGAGAAAAAACCACAAGTGACAGCATGCCCGGAAGAATTTTTTTGTAGAAGAACAGCTCCAGCTCCCACTGAGGAGGCATCAACCTCCAATAGGAAGGGTTTGGAAGGGTCAGGTCTGGAGAGGACGGGAGCCGAAGAAAAGGCAGACTTGAGTCGTTTAAAGGCGTCTTCTGCTTGAGGAGGCCAGGACTTGGGATTAGCATTTTTTTTGGTTAAAGCCACGATAGGAGCCACAATGGTAGAAAAATGTGGAATAAATTGCCTGTAATAATTGGCGAACCCCAAAAAGCGTTGGATAGCACGGAGTCCGGAGGGGCGTGGCCAATCTAAGACGGCAGAGAGTTTGTCTGGATCCATCTGTAGTCCCTGGCCAGAGACCAAATATCCTAGAAAAGGAAGAGATTGGCATTCAAACAGACATTTCTCAATTTTGGCATAGAGTTGGTTGTCACGAAGTCTCTGAAGAACCATACGGACATGCTGGCGGTGTTCTTCTAGATTGGCAGAAAAAATTAGGATATCGTCCAGATATACAAGAACACAGGAGTATAACAGATCACGAAAAATTTCATTGACAAAGTCTTGGAAGACGGCAGGGGCGTTGCACAGTCCAAAGGGCATGACCAGATACTCAAAGTGTCCATCTCTGGTGTTAAATGCCGTTTTCCACTCGTCCCCCTCTCTGATGCGGATGAGGTTATAGGCGCCTCTTAAGTCCAATTTAGTGAAGATGTGGGCACCTTGGAGGCGATCAAAGAGTTCAGAGATGAGGGGTAAGGGGTAGCGGTTCTTAACCGTGATTTTATTAAGACCGCGGTAGTCAATGCAAGGACGTAGGGAGCCATCCTTTTTGGACACAAAGAAAAATCCGGCTCCGGCAGGAGAGGAGGATTTACGGATAAAGCCCTTTTTTAGATTCTCCTGGACGTATTCGGACATGGCAAGAGTCTCTGGGGCAGAGAGAGGATAAATTCTGCCCCGGGGTGGAGTAGTGCCCGGGAGGAGGTCGATAGGGCAATCATAAGGCCTGTGAGGAGGTAGAGTCTCAGCTTGTTCCATATAGGCCTTAGGGAGACCGGTTACTGGAGGAACCACAGAGTTACGGCAAGGGTTACTGGGAACCGGTTTTAGACAGTTCTTGGAACAAGAGGACCCCCAGCTCTTGATCTCCCCAGTGGACCAATCCAGGGTAGGGGAATGAAGTTGAAGCCAGGGAAGTCCAAGGAGAATTTCCGAGGTGCAATTGGGGAGGACCAAAAGTTCAATCCTCTCATGATGAGATCCGATGCTCATAAGAAGGGGCTCCGTGCGGAAACGTATGGTACAGTCCAATCTTTCATTATTTACACAATTGATGTAGAGGGGTCTGGCGAGACTGGTCACCGGGATGTTGAACCTGTTGACGAGAGAGGCCAAAATAAAATTTCCTGCAGATCCAGAGTCCAAGAAGGCCACTGTAGAGAAGGAGAAGGCAGAGGCAGACATCCGCACAGGCACAGTAAGACGTGGAGAAGCTGAGTAGACATCAAGGACTGTCTCACCTTTGTGCGGAGTCAGCGTACGTCTTTCCAGGCGGGGAGGACGGATAGGACAATCTCTCAGGAAGTGTTCGGTACTAGCACAGTACAGGCAGAGGTTCTCCATACGGCGTCGTGTCCTCTCTTGAGGTGTCAGGCGAGACCGGTCGACCTGCATAGCCTCCACGGCGGGAGGCACAGGAACAGATTGCAGGGGACCAGAGGAGAGAGGAGCCGAGGAGAAGAAACGCCTCGTGCGAACAGAGTCCATATCTTGGCGGAGTTCCTGACGCCTTTCGGAAAAACGCATGTCAATGCGAGTGGCTAGGTGAATAAGTTCATGTAGATTAGCAGGAATTTCTCGTGCGGCCAGAACATCTTTAATGTTGCTGGATAGGCCTTTTTTGAAGGTCGCGCAGAGGGCCTCATTATTCCAGGACAATTCTGAAGCAAGAGTACGGAATTGTACGGCATACTCGCCAACGGAAGAATTACCCTGGACCAGGTTCAACAGGGCAGTCTCAGCAGAAGAGGCTCGGGCAGGTTCCTCAAAGACACTTCGGATTTCCGAGAAGAAGGAGTGTACAGAGGCAGTGACGGGGTCATTGCGGTCCCAGAGCGGTGTGGCCCATGACAGGGCTTTTCCGGACAGAAGGCTGACTACGAAAGCCACCTTAGACCTTTCAGTGGGAAACAGGTCCGACATCATCTCCAGATGCAGGGAACATTGGGAAAGAAAGCCACGGCAAAACTTAGAGTCCCCATCAAATTTATCCGGCAAGGATAAGCGTATCCCAGGAGCGGCCACTCGCTGCGGAGGAGGTGCAGGAGCTGGCGGAGGAGATGACTGCTGAAGCTGTGGTAGTAACTGTTGTAGCATAACGGTCAGTTGAGACAGCTGTTGGCCTTGTTGCGCTATCTGTTGTGACTGCTGGGCGACCACCGTGGTGAGGTCAGCGACAACTGGCAGAGGAACTTCAGCGGGATCCATGGCCGGATCTACTGTCACGATGCCGGCTGGCAGGTAGTGGATCCTCTGTGCCAGAGAGGGATTGGCGTGGACCGTGCTAGTGGACCGGTTCTAAGCCACTACTGGTTTTCACCAGAGCCCGCCGCAAAGCGGGATGGTCTTGCTGCGGCGGTAGTGACCAGGTCGTATCCACTAGCAACGGCTCACCTCTCTGGCTGCTGAAGATAGGCGCGGTACAAGGGAGTAGGCAAAAGCAAGGTCGGACGTAGCAGAAGGTCGGGGCAGGCAGCAAGGATCGTAGTCAGGGGCAACGGCAGAAGGTCTGGAAACACAGGCAAGGAACACACAAGGAACGCTTTCACTGGCACTAAGGCAACAAGATCCGGCGAGGGAGTGAAGGGGAAGTGAGGTGATATAGGGAAGTGCACAGGTGTAACCACTAATTGGAACCACTGCGCCAATCAGCGGCGCAGTGGCCCTTTAAATCGCAGAGACCCGGCGCGCGCGCGCCCTAGGGAGCGGGGCCGCGCGCGCCGGGACAGAACAGACGGAGAGCGAGTCAGGTAGGGGAGCCGGGGTGCGCATCGCGAGCGGGCGCTACCCGCATCGCGAATCGCATCCCGGCTGGCAGCGGAATCGCAGCGCCCCGGGTCAGAGGACGTGACCGGAGCGCTGCCGCGGGGAGAGTGAAGCGAGCGCTCCGGGGAGGAGCGGGGACCCGGAGCGCTCGGCGTAACACGTTCTAATTTGGTTAAAAAGTTTGTGATTTTTTTAAAGCGCAACAATAATATAAAAGTATATAATAATGGGTATCATTTTAATCGTATTGACCCTCAGAATAAAGAACACATGTCATTTTTACCATAAATTGTACGGCGTGAAAACGAAACCTTCCAAAATTAGCAAAATTGTGTTTTTCGTTTTAATTTCCCCACAAAAATAGTGTTTTTTGGTTGCGCCATACATTTTATGATATAATGAGTGATGTCATTACAAAGGACAACTGGTCGCACAAAAAACAAGCCCTCATACTAGTCTGTGGATGAAAACATAAAAGAGTTATGATTTTTAGAAGGCGAGGAGGAAAAAATGAAAACGTAAAAATTTAATTGTCTGAGTCCTTTAGGCCAAAATGGGCTGAGTCCTTAAGGGGTTAAAGGGGTATTCCAGGAAAAAACTTTTTTATATATATCAACTGGCTCCAGAAAGTTAAACAGATTTGTAAATTACTTCTATTAAAAAATCTTAATCCTTTCAGTACTTATGAGCTTCTGAAGTTAAGGTTGTTCTTTTCTGTCTAAGTGCTCTCTGATGACACCTGTCTCGGGAAACGCCCAGTTTAGAAGAGGTTTGCTATGGAGATTTGCTTCTAAACTGGGCGTTTCCCGAGACAGGTGTCATCAGAGAAGACATAGAAAGAAAAGAACAACCTTAACTTCAGCAGCTCATAAGTACTGAAAGGATTAAGATTTTTAATAGAAGTAATTTACAAATTTGTTTAACTTTCTGGAGCCAGTTGATATATAAAAAAAGGTTTTTCCTGGATAACCCGTTTAAGGGCATGTTCACATGGCTTATAACTGTGGCTTTTGACTAGGATACTGTGCCATTTTCCAAAGACCATTCGATGCCATTGTCAAAAACCCTGCTCCTTTAATGGTGGTGGGAGACAAGCAACCATGCAGAAAAAAAGTAGCATGTCACATACTCTTAAGTTCCCATTGAATTTAACATGAGTCCTAGGGCTGGCCCCCTCCACACAGCATTGCCTGTGACACAGTGCCTGATATAGACACATGCTTTACTCATGTGAACCTAAGCTAACACTTATATGTTAATTCAGTCTGATCCCCCCCTCAGGATCAGGGGGAAACTTTTCCTATTTAAAACTGTATGGTTCATGCCTGTTGGGTTTCTTAACTTTCTCTTGATCAATTTTGGGAAACAAAGTTCTAAAGTTACTCATACCCCTTCCCTTTGTCCACATCTTCTCGCTGCTCTTGTACCGACTGTATCGCCATTTGCAATTTAATTTATTTAAATGTAGTATTATGTATTATTGTGATGAAAAAAGCATGCTCCATTAGATGCTGTATTACAAAGCAAATCTCTTCTAGAAACATCTAGAAACATGACTTCCACACAGCAATGTATAGTACAAAACATGAGAATTGGATTTTCAACTCCACATCTTTTTTAATAAGGTCTCTGAAAAATTAAAACTAGAATCTTATTGGTTGCAATGAGCCACTTATCCTTTGTTCCTCTGTGCAGGGTTTGAATTATCTCCCCTTAGTCATCACTAAAATTGCTTAATGCTAAATAAAGACAGAATATAAAAAATAGGGCTAAAATAAAAACTATAATTTTTAAACAATACTGCAAAACATTCTAGCAAGACATGAAAGCTCCTGCGTATTTGTAACTGGTTTATTTGAACTGTGGTCTATAAATGGGAAATAACATAGCACAAAGCGGTGGTGTGAAGTTTGGATGGAGCTGTAGTGAACCAGATGTCACTTATTGGTAATGGCTATCTATAGTAGGAATGTACCAAGGGTATACTCATAATGGTGCTTGAAACTGCACTACTACATCATGTCGCACATGATAGTTGTTAAATATTTCATTGCTTTGCCACTTTTGTTTCTTGAACATTTTAAATTATTGATTTAGAAATTGAAGTCTCTGTGGTGGAATAGTATAATGGCCATATTTTCCAAACAATAGAAAGGGATATTTAACATGCATGTGTGAATTACTAAACAAGCTACAAATGTAAAATAAAATTGTTGCGATTCATATTGTATGAAATAAATGTGTAAATAGAATGGAAACAATCAATAGATAGACAGATTAGTCCGGCACTGCGTGCGTAAGGGTGCATTCCCACATGGCGTATTTTGCCGCGTATTTGCTGTGTATTTGGTGCTGCGTATTTTCCTACCCATTGACTTCAACAGGGAAAATAAAATACGCAGCAGCAAATACGCAGCAAATACGCCGTGTGGGAACGTACCCTAAAAAGGTATATTGTTCAGCTTCTACTAGTAGAGAACGGTGTGGTGCTCAGACCGTTAAAGTGCAGGTATATAATTCAGTTTGTACAAAAATTATAGTTGGCACTCACCATGTTCTTCTACCTTCTTGTCTTTATTAAGTGATACTCACGTATTCATTTACAGGACGGGAGACGGTGCATGGAAGGGGGGGGGGGGAGTACTTCCATGCACCGTCTCCCATCCTGTAAATGTATACGTGAGTATCACTTAATAAAGACAAGAAGATAGAAGAACATGGTGAGTGCCGACTATATTTTTTCTACGAACTGAAGAATGGAAACAATAAAAACATGGCATAGGAAGAACTCTTCAAAACAAAAAGGGGTCAGTCTACTGAGGATTTGATGTTTTCACACTTTGTAATATGAAAGGTGTTCATATAGTAAACTTATACTGTAAGTATAGATACTGTATTATCAATGTGACCAGATCAGTGGTGGATGATCAAACAATCACAAAAACAACATAGATATCCCAAATGTGCTGCTATAATGTACTACTATAATGTGCTGCTATAATGTACTACTATAATGTACTACTATAATGTACTACTATAATGTACTACTATAATGTGCTGCTATAATGTACTACTATAATGTACTACTATAATGTGCTGCTATAATGTACTACTATAATGTGCTGCTATAATGTACTACTATAATGTACTACTTTAATGTGCTGCTATAATGTACTACTATAATGTGCTGCTATAATGTGCTGCTATAATGTGCTGCTATAATGTACTACTATAATGTACTACTATAATGTGCTGCTATAATGTACTACTATAATGTGCTGCTATAATGTACTACTATAATGTTCTGCTATAATGTACTACTATAATGTGCTGCTATAATGTACTACTATAATGTACTACTATAATGTGCTGCTATAATGTACTACTATAATGTGCTGCTATAATGTACTACTATAATGTGCTGCTATAATGTACTACTATAATGTGCTGCTATAATGTACTACTATAATGTGCTGCTATAATGTACTACTATAATGTACTACTATAATGTGCTGCTATAATGTACTACTATAATGTGCTGCTATAATGTACTACTATAATGTGCTGCTATAATGTACTACTATAATGTGCTGCTATAATGTACTACTATAATGTACTACTATAATGTGCTGCTATAATGTACTACTATAATGTGCTGCTATAATGTACTACTATAATGTGCTGCTATAATGTACTACTATAATGTGCTGCTGTAATGTTACTACTATAATGTGCTGTTATAATGTACTACTATAATGTGATGCTATAATGTACTACTATAATGTGCTGCTATAATGTACTGCTATAATGTGCTGCTATAATGTACTACTATAATGTGCTGCTATAATGGACTACTATAATGTGCTGCTATAATGTACAACTATAATGTACTACTATAATGTGCTAATACAGCCTTACTTATCTGGAGAGGAATTTCCTAATTGGTTCTTTCTGTTCCGTCTCCAGCCTGTGGTCTTGTGAAATTCCACATTATATTGCAGTTTTGTGCTGTAAACATGTATTTCATTATCAGACTTTCTGGAATAATAGATGCTGAATTAAAGACTTTTCACTATACATAGTCACAGAAAGTAAATCCTGGGAATTGTCGCCATCTATAAACATTCGTCAAAGTATATCTTAAAACAAAGATATCTTTTCATTTGAGTACATCTAACAGTAAGGCTTCATGCATACAGTTATGTAATCACAGATCCAAACATAGGTACACAGACTGCAATATATATGGGTCCATAGATTACTATGGTTACTATATTGGGAAACCATATGGCACAGTTCCCAGATCCAGCCATGTGCATGGAGTCCAAAGGTTTTTTGGAGAATGTATGTGAATGTCTAAATTACTTAACTAAATTCAATACAAATGCACTATACTTTTAAGGGGTACTCTGGTGGAAAACTATTTTTTTAATCAACTGGTGCCAGAAAGTTAAACAGATTTGTAAATTACTTCTAATTAAAAAAAAATCTTAATCCTTTCAGTACTTATCAGCTTCTATATACTACAGAGGAAGTGCTGATTTGTAAATGACTTCTATTTAAAAATCTTAATCCTTCCAGTACTTATCAGCTGCTGTATGCTCCATAGGAAGTTCTTTTCTTTTTGAATTTCTTTTTTGTCTGACCACAATGCTCTCTGCTGACACCTCTGTCCATGTCAGAAACTGTCCAGGGCAGGAGAGGTTTGCTATGGGGATTTTCTCCTGCTCTGTACAGTTCCTGACATAGACAGAGGTGTCAGCAGAGAGCACAGTGGTCAGACAGAAAAGAAATTCAAATAGAAAATAACTTCCTCTGTAGTACACAGCAGTTGATACAGTGGGGATCAAAAGTTTGGGCACCCCAGGTAAAAATTTGTATTAATGTGCATAAAGAAGCCAAGGAAAGATGGAAAAATCTCCAAAAGGCATCAAATTACAGAATAAACATTCTTATAATATGTCAACAAAAGTTAGATTTTATTTCCATCATTTACATCATTTACACAGAAAACAAAAAAATGGTGTCTGAAAAAGTTTGGGCACCCTGCAGAATTTATAGCATGCACTGCCCCCTTTGCAAAGCTGAGACCTGCCAGTGTCATGGATTGTTCTCAATCATCATCTGGGAAGACCAGGTGATGTCAATCTCAAAGGTTTTAAATGCCCAGACTCATCTGACCTTGCCCCAACAATCAGCACCATGGGTTCTTCTAAGCAGTTGTCTAGAAATCTGAAACTGAAAATAGTTGACGCTCACAAAGCTGGAGAAGGCTATAAGACGTTAGTAAAATGTTTTCAGATGTCAATATCCTCTGTTCGGAATGTAATTAAGAAATGGCAGTCATCAGGAACAGTGGAAGTTAAAGCAAGATCTGGAAGACCAAGAAAAATATAAGACAGAACAGCTCGCAGGATTGTGAGAAAAACAATTCAAAACCCACGTTTGACTGCACAATCCCTCCCGAAAGATCTGGCAGACATTGGAGTTGTGGTACACTATTCCACTATAAAGACATACTTGTACAAATATGGTCTTCATGGAAGAGTCATCAAAAGAAAACCTCTTCTATGTCCTCACCACAAAAATCAGTGTTTGAACTTTGTAAATGAACATATAGACAAGCCTGATGCATTTTGGAAACAAGTTCTGTGGACCGATGAGGTTAAAATTGAACTTTTTGGCCGGAATGAGCAAAGGTACGTTTGGAGAAGAAGGGAAACAGAATTTAATGAAAAGAACCTCTGTCCAACTGTTAAGCATGGGGGTGAATCAATCATGCTTTGGGGTTGTATTGCAGCCAGTGGCACAGAGAACATCTCACGAGTTGAAGGAAAAATGGATTCAATAACATTTCTGAAAATTTTGGATGCTAACTTGATGCCATCTGTGAAAAAGCTGAAGTTAAAGAGAGGATGGCTCCTACAAATGGATAATGATCCTAAACACAACTCGAAATCCATGGGGGATTACATCAAGAGGCGTAAACTGAAGGTTTTGTCATGGCCTTCACAATCTCCTGACCTCAACATAATTTAAAATCTATGGATAGACCTTAAAAGGGCAGTGCGTGACAGATAGCCTGGAAATCTCAAAGAACTGGAAGACTTTTATAAGGAAGAATGGGCAAAGATACCTCAAACAAGAATTAAAAGACTCTTGGCTGGCTACAAAAAGCGTTTACAAGCTGTGATACTTGCCAAAGGGGGCAGCACAAGATATTACCTTTGCAAAGTGCCAAAACTTTTGCAGACGCCAGTATTCTGTTATTTTGAAAGTGTAAATGATGGAAATTAAATCTAGCTTTTGTTGACATATTATAAGAATGTCTAATCTGTAATTTGATGCCTTTTGGAGATTTTTTCCATCTTTCCTTGGCTTCTTTATGCACATTAATACAAATTTTTACCTGGGGTGCCCAAACGTTTGATCCCCACTGAAAGTACTGAAAGGATTAAGATTTTTAAATAGAATTTACAAATCTGTTCAACTTTCTGGCACCAGTTCATTTAAAAAGAAATTGTTTTCCACCAGAGTACCCCTTAACCCTTTAATGACAAAGTAATTTTCCATAAGATAGAGGTAGCTGAAAGCCAATTAGTGAAGCACGCTACCATTTGCTTCTCATGACTCATTCTGCAGATTGGTGGGGGTCTCAGCACTGACATGCCACACTATATATGCTTTGAACATGTGTCTGTGACATGTAAAAGTGTAGAGAAATGAAGAACACTTAGACTATCACAGTATGTACCAACCAGACCTAGAATGATTGTGTTAATAAATTTTACACACACTACGTAATAAGGCCAGAAAGAACAAAAATTGACAAGTCTAAAGTATATGGTTCACACACATTTTTTAAACATTTATCATACAATAAAGTATGTGAGTGATGGCTAGGAGTAAGGCGCGAGCTACTACTCATTTTACCTGGCTCTAAGACGTGATTGCAGCAGGTCCCAGGACTAAGACTTGGTGCAGTCTCAACTGTTGACATGTCTAGATGACATGTCAAATGTTTTTACTAATGGCAGTGATGCTTTAGTGGTTTTCTTTTCTTTAACCCCTTAAGGACCAGGCCATTTTACACCTTAGGACCAGAGCGTTTTTTGAACATCTGACCACTGTCACTTTAAACATTAATAACTCTGGAATGCTTTTACCTATCATTCTGATTCCGAGATTGTTTTTTCGTGACATATTCTACTTTATGTTATTGGTAAAATTTTGTCGATACTTGCATCGTTTGTTAGTGAAAAATTCAAAAATTTGATAAAAAAATTTAAAATTTAGCATTTTTCTAACTTTGAAGCTCTCTGCTTGTAAGGAAAATGGATATTCCAAATCATTTTTTTTTATTCACATATACAATATGTCCACTTTATGTTGGCATCATAAAATGTACGTGTTTTTACTTTTGGAAGACATCAGAGGGCTTCAAAGTTCAGCAGCAATTTTCCAATTTTTCACAAAATTTCCAAAATCACAATTTTTCAGGGACCAGTTCAGGTTTGAAGTGGATTTGAAGGGTCTTCATATTAGAAATACCCCACAAATGACCCCATTATAAAAATTGCACCCCCCAAAGTATTCAAAATGACATTCAGTCAGCATTTTAACCCTTTAGGTGTTTCACAGGAATAGCAGCAAAGTGAAGGAGAAAATTCGCAATCTTCATTTTTTACACTCGCATGTTCTTGTAGACACAATTTTTTTATTTTTACAAGGGGTAAAAGGAGAAAAATTATACTTATATTTGTAGCCCAATTTCTCTCGAGTAAGCACATACCTCATATGTCTATGTAAAGTGTTCGGCGGGCGCAGTAGAGGGCTCAGAAGCGAAGGAGCGACAAGGGGATTTTGGAGAGTACGTTTTTCTGAAATGGTTTTTGGGGGGCATGTTGCATTTAGGAAGCCCCTATGGTGCCAGAACAGGAAAAAAAACACATGGCATGCCATTTTGGAAACTAGACCCCTTGAGGAACGTATCAAGGAATAAAGTGAGCCTTAATACCCGACAGGTGTTTCACGACTTTTGCATATGTAAAAAAAAATTAAAAAAATTTCACTAAAATGTGTTTCCCCCCAAATTTCACATTTATGCAAGGGTTAATAGCAGAAAATACCCCCAAAATTTGTAACCCCATCTCTTCTGAGTATGGAGGTACCCCATAAGTTGACCTGAAGTGCACTATGGGCGAACTACAATGCTCAGAAGAGAAGGAGTCATATTTGGCTTTTTGAGAGCAAATTTTGCTCGGGGGCATGTCGCATTTAGGAAGCCCCTATGGTGCCAGGACAGCAAAAAATACCCACATGGCATACCATTTTGGAAACTAGACCCCTTGAGGAACGTAACAAGGAATAAAGTGAGCCTTAATACCCTACAGGTGTTTCACGACTTTTGCATATGTAAAAAATTACCCCTTGAGGAACGTAACAAGGGGTACAGTGAGCATTTACCCCCCCCCCCCCCTGGTGTCTGTCAGATCTTTGGAACAGTGGGCTGTACAAAAAATTTTATTTGCACAGCCCACTGTTCCAAAGATCTGTCAGACACCAGTGGGGTGTAAATTCTCACTGTACCCCTCATTACATTCCGTGAGGGGTGTAGTTTCCGAAATGGGGTCACATGTAGGGTTTTGTTTTTTTTGCGTTTGTCAAAACCGCTGTAACAATCAGCCACCCCTGTGCAAATCACCTCAAATGTACATGGCGCACTCTCCCTTCTGGGCCTTGTTGTGCGCCCCCAGAGCACTTTGCGCAAACATGTGGGGTATCTCCGTAGTCGGGAGAAATTGCATTACAAATTTTGGGGGGCTTTTTTCCCTTTTAACTCTTGTCAAAATGAAAAGTATGGGGCAACACCAGCATGTTAGTGTAAAAAATTTATTTTTTTACACTAACATGCTGGTGTAGACCCCAACTTCACCTTTTCATAAGGGGTGAAAGGAGAAAAAGACCCCCAAAATTTGTTAGGCTATTTCTCCCGAGTACGGCGATACCCCATATGTGACCCTAAACTGTTGCCTTGAAATACGACAGGGCTCCAAATTGAGAGAGCGCCATGTGCATTTGAGGCCTGAATTAGGGATTTGCATAGGGGTGGACATAGGGGTATTCTACGCCAGTGATTCCCAAACAGGGTGCCTCCAGCTGTTGCAAAACTCCCAGCATGCCTGGACAGTCAACGGCTGTCTGGCAATACTGGAAGTTGTTGTTTTGCAACAGCTGGAGGCTCCATTTTGAAAACAGTGGCGTACCAGGCGTTTTTCATTTTTATTGGGGAGGGAGGGGGGCTGTGTAGGGGTATGTGTATATGTAGTGTTTTTTACTTTTTATTTTATTTTGTGTTAGTGTAGTGTTTTTAGGGTACAGTCACACGGGCAGGGGGATTACAGCAAGTTTCCCGCTGCGAGTTTGAGCTGCCGCGCAAAATTTGCTGCATCGCAAACTTGCAGCCTGATACTCACTGTAAGCCCCCTGCCCATGTGAATGTACCGTGTACATTCACAGGGGGGGGGAACCTCCAGCTGTTGCAAAACTACAACTCCCAGCATGCACAGTCTCAGTGCATGCTGGTAGTTATAGTTTTGCAACAGCTGGAGGCACACGGGTTGGGAAACACTGAGTTAGGAAACAGACAATGTTTCCCAACCAGTGTGCCTCCTGTTGTTGCAAAACTACAACTCCCAGCATTCTCAGGCATGCTGGAAGTAGTAGTTCGGCAACATCTTTAGAGCCAGATGTTGCCGAACTACAACTCCCAGCATGCTTGGAGTTGTAGTTTTGCAACATCTGGAGGACTACAGTTTGAAGACTACTAATACAGTGGTTCCCAATCTGTGCCCTTCCAGATGTTGCAAAACTACAACTCCCAGTATGTCAAAACTGTCCAGGCATGCTGGGAGTTGTAGTTCTGCAAAATCTGAAGGGCCAGATGTTACAGAACTACAACTCCCAGCATGACTGGACAGTAAGGGCATGCTGAGGATGTGTAGTTTTGCAACATCTGGAAGGGCACAGTGGTCTCCAAACTGTGGACCTCCAGATGTTGCAAAACTACAACTCCCAGCATGCCCAGACGCCAAGGGCTGTCTGGGCATGCTGGGAGTTGTAGTATACAGAGTCCCAATACAGCAATGCATGTCGCTTTACGGCGACGTGCATTGCTGTAAAGGGCCCGACCGCGGCTGAAGATCTACTCACCTGTCGCCGCCGCCGCCGTCTTCATCGCCGGGATCCGGGTCTTCAGGGACGAGGTAAGTACCGGGGCCGGTCCCCAGCACTCCCCCGTCCCCCGCCGCTTCCTCCGGTCTTCCTCCCGTCCTCTCCGGACTTTCAGGGGCCGGGCAGGACGGGAGGAAGTAACCGCCCCCCCCCTCCTGCGATTGGTCGGTTAACTAACCGACAGATCGCAGGGTATAGGAGGAGGTGGCAGGCTTGCCACCTCGCTCCTATACTCCAGCATGGTCCTGGCTGTCTGTGACAGCCGGGATCATGCGAAATTACCAGGTGGTCGGGTCCCAGAGACCCGATCAGCCCGGTATCGCCGCAGATCGCAAGGGCGATTTCCCTTGCGATTTGCGGCGATCGCCGACATGGGGGGCCTACATGGCCCCCCTCGGCGTTTGCCCTGGATGCCTGCTGAAGGATTTCAGCAGGCATCCAGTTCCGATCTCTGCCCGGCGAGCGGCAGGGACCGGAAAAGGCCATGACGTCGTGGGACGTCATTGGTCCTTAAAGCCCAGGGTGCCATGACGTCCCAGGACGTCATTGGTCCTTAAGAGGTTAAATCAGAAAATTTTTATTAACATTTTCAAAATTTTACAAACAGGCAAAAACACAAAAAATTAAAAACTAATAACACCAACCTCCCCTTCCCCTATTCCCAAAAAAACATTTATCTACCTGCTAGGCAGGAAAATAAATACCTCAAACAATAAAGGTACTTCCAAGCACAAAGATTTAGTAGAAATATACAACACCAACCGTACGACACTCAGTCCATTGGAAGGAGACATAAAAAAAAGGCCTACACCAAAATAAGGAAATGTCCATAATTGTCAGACTCCCCACCAGCAGATCAGGTCAGAGTAGGTACATGGGAAACAGCAAAGGCTAAGACTATGAACGTCCCAAGTGGTACTCCCTATACCATGGATCCCAGCAGAAGTGAATGTATGCATCACCTTATGCTTTTTATAAATCCCCTTTTTCAGGCAAACAACAAGTAATAAAAGAGTAACTAACTCTTAATAGCATGGTGAGTGGGGCAGAGTCAGCACTGGGCAAAAAGTTTTCTTTCCAAAGAGGGAAGCCTTAGAACTCCCACCTCGGGTCCAGCTGGCCCCTCACTACATCCAATGAGTCCTAAGAAGAAACAAGGGGAGCAGAGGAAGGTAAGTTAAATTTTATTATTTTATTTGCGGCAGCCCGGGCATAATGGCAAAATAAATTGTGGTGGCCCAGTACAGGAGTTGCACCCCTGTACCCTAGCCGCCCTGTCAGGCAGACTCCATTCCGTGACCCCAGGGCCCCCCTGTACTTATACTCCGCATTTATTATTAAACATCCATGTTACGTTATCTAATGTAATATACATAATTTGCCATATACGTTTAAGTGTTATTGTCATGTGATTGTAACCAGGGAAGGTGCCAGTGACCATGTGACCTACAGGGTAACCTATGGGATCCCTCCAGAGTCTCTCCCATATAAACCCTGGGTGGAACGTCCTTTTTTCTTTTTGAGTCTTTGCTGAGCTACAGTGAGGACAAGTCCTGAGAGAGTGTCTGGTGTCCTAAGGAGGCCTGAAGCCTACCACGCAGCCACAAATCCACAAGTCCACTACCCCACAGGTGAAAGTCAAAACCTGGTAAGCTACAAACGGGGTGAAGTCTGTCATAGTCAGTCTCAGTCAAGTCAGTCCAAGTCCATCTCAAGTCAGCGTGGACCTGCATCAAATTGTCCAAGTCCACTATAAGTCCCAGCAAGCCCTGTGGTCTCTGAAGTCACTGGTCACCTCCTTGGGCCTAGCCAAGTTGTATAGACTGTCTAACTCAGTAAAGCTGCTGTTGTTCCGTAACTTGGCGTCGGAGTCATTATTTGCCCCCGTGCCTAGCCCAGGATCCAGCTGTATACCTTCGGGTGGTGTAGAGGATAAACCACGCCCTGGCTTCACAAACACAAAGGGTTAATGCCATCTGCCCCTAGGGTTATTCCATGTTCCCTCATCACACCTTTGCCACAATTTTTGTTGTTGCCAGAGTTCTCCTTTAAATTAGGAAAGGATGAAAGGTTTCTCTGTTACTGGTAGTTAGACCCTTTGTCATGCAACTGCTGAGTTTCCAGCATAAGAGACCAGTGCAAGGCTACTTCTGCCCCACCGACAGAAGACATATTGTGGTCATTAAGATGTTAAAATGGTATTCTCTGGATGTTTTACACAGTTTACATAATTGCCATTGATTTCAATTGGAGTTGCATAAACTATGTAGCAGCATTAAGGACACTGTTTTAGTAACTTTCAGAGTTATGCAAACATTATAGCCCACAATGCTACGCTGTTCCCCCAACTCCCAGTAAAGTCAATGGAAGCTATGCAAACTGTGTAAAACAGCCTGCTCACCTGATTTCAGCTTTCTGACAACTTCTGACTGCTGCAAGCAGGCTTGATGGTACTGGGTGTTTTAGAAAGAAGTGTGGATCCCAGAGGTGGAACATGCTATATGTCCTAGATGAGAATGCCCATTTAATTACTATGACACATGGCATTCAAGAACAGTATGTAGGAAAAAGTAAACATTATATATTGCACTCACCACGTTTGTAGTTGCAAAAATTCAGTTAATCTTTATTGAAGAAGTAATAAATACATCGGTGCGGAAGGAAGGATTGCAGATACCAGCTCCTAGTTGCAAAAAGTAAACATATGTTGCACTCGCCACGTTTGTAGTTGCAAAAAAGTAAAAATTATACGTTGCACTCACATTTGTAGTTGCAAAAATGTTTACTTTTTTTGCAACTACAAACGTGGTGAGTGCAACATATGATCTTTACTTTTTTGCCACTACAAATGTGGTGAGTGCAACATATAATTTTTACTTTTTTGCCACTACAAATGTGGTGAGTGCAACATATAATTTTTACTTTTTTGCAACTACAAATGTGGTGAGTGCAACATATAATGTTTACTTTTTTGCAACTACAAATGTGGTGAGTGCAACATATAATTTTTACTTTTTTGCAACTACAAACGTGGTGAGTGCAATGTATAATGTTTACTTTTTCCTACATACCCCAAACCTGCTAATTGTTCCGTATACACTAGCACCACCACTGTTATTCCTGTAGCACAGTTCTCCTACATCCAGCATCCCAATACTGCCACTGGGTCACATCGGTAGTGTCGGACTACTCTTTTCTTTTCTCTACATTTAAGAACAGTAACATGACCTCAACATAATGTGAAAGAATCACAAAATGTGAAAAATTTAAAGGGTCTAAAGACTTTCTGAATGCAATGTATATTATGCTTTTTCCAGTTCACCTATCTATCCCTCCCTCTGGCATTACCTACTGGGAGTATTAAGATGGAAGACCTGGGGGTCTTTATTAAGCTTCCTTGCAATGACAACCCAACAGCACCTCCCAGTCATGTTAAAGGGGGAGGTGATAAAGTGATAGACAGAGCCCCTTTCCTTTGTACTAACTACTTAGACTATGTGGCTGTTATTGATTATACCTGAGCTATCTCTGATCCCATCTGTTTCAGTGGAGTGTCAGTGTCAATAAACAGCTATAACCAGTTGCTCGGCACCTTCCACCATAAATGTATGCTCGACGGTAGCAATGGATTTGATTACATTTATAATTGATTTAAATACTGAATAAAAAAAAGGAAAATAAAGTATTGGGGAAAAGTCTCAGCTTTGTCAATAAGAAATGTATCTATGACCATGAACAATATCATAAATGAGCAGTCAATGTGATTTTAAAAGCAGAACATTTTAGATCGATGATGAATGAATAATTCATACATATGACACTAGCTGGAAGGAATATACCTTTTCCAATGAGTTCCATAGTACTACTTTATTATTATTTATATGTTTATGGAAGGCAACCTATTGGAAAAGAGTGTCTAGCATAGATATATACATTAGTCATTATAGTCAAGGAAACGTTTAAATGCTTTTAAATGCTAAAAATGAGCAAACATAGGTTCAGCACAGACATGATTCAATAAAGCACATGGAAGCAAACAATGAATTCCCTTTATATCCCTAACTGACTGAGCATTGTGTTTAGAATAGGAGGGACCACCTCCTGTAAGGGGGACTAATGCTTATTGAGAAGAACAATGTATTCTTCTCTCTCATTTCCTAGTCAAACCTGCTGCTCATATTCCCATTCAGCGTGGCCTCCTACACCAGTACATTCAGTCAAAATAATTTCACAATGAATAGATAACCACTGTTTTATTTATCTGCAATAACATAGTAATAATTATTATACAATACACATAAAATAACTCTGTAGAAGTGTTCCCCAATATGAGGCTCCTCCAAAACTACAATTCTGATCATGTCATGACAACCATCAGCGGTGATGGCATGATGAGAGTTGTAGTTTTGCAACAGCTGGATAGCCAAGGGTTCTAAATAGTGTGGGGGGAGATTTATCAAAACCTGTGAAAGAGTGGTGCAGTTGCCCATAGCAACCAATCACATTGCTTCTTTCATTTTTAAAGAGACCTGTGAAAAATGAAAGAAGCAATCTGATTGGTTGCTATGGGTAACTGCACCACTCTTCCTCTACACTGGTTTTGATCAATCTCCCCCTGTGTGTGGTAATAAAATAGGTTTAAAGGAGTAGTCTCATACAAAAAAAACTTATCCAAGTGCTGGGCCCCCTGCAATCTTCTGTTTGGGGCCTTAACTCTCCGCTGGAGTGGCGTGTCACAACCTCCGCGCGAAGAGAAGGTCGCCGAGCCCCCTCCATATATCTCTATGGAAGAGCCGAAGATTGCCGAACAGCTCTCCCATAGAGATGTATGAAGGGGGCGTGGCAGCCCCCGCATCGGGCAGGGGTCATGACGCGCCGCTCCAGGGGAAAACTAGGGCACTGTAGAGGAGATCCTGCAGATATTGGATTATTATTTTTTATTATTTTTATTATTATTATTACATTACATAAACAGAGGTGTCTATCCTTTTCCTTTTTGGTCCAAATTATAGCTCCAATCATAAGAACGATATGGATATAGTAGGAAATGAAAACCATGTGAAGTATTATAATAAGCTAAATTTAACACAACAAAGTGGTGGAAACCCTCCAGATATTAAGTAGTTAAACAGGCTTTAAGTGCATAAAATGTATGTCCATTAGTAACAAAATAAAAAAAAAACACTACTGCTATTTCCCTCATATTTTTGGCAGCATAAATGGTGGTTATTACTTATAGTGCTTACGGAATAGTTATCATATTGTACATTACAGATGCACAATTCCATACAATTCCCTGCCATCAGCTCCCTGCTGCTTCCTGGCTCCTCTCATTGCAGTGTAAGGGTTGTCATAGCGCCACCTGCTGGCAGGCCTGACACCTAGTTTTCATTCATTGTCCCATTATGACTGGAGCTCTCTGGAAGGAATGCACTGGTGGTATGTCTACAGGACAAGTTACAGACCTCTGTACGCTACTAATAAAAGCAATACAACCACTCCAAATTAATATATCTAAAGTAACAACACTTAAGAGAGAAAAATGGGAAGTTTCCTAAAACCTGCAGGAATCTGAAAAATAATTTTGTTGGAGTTTGGAAGTTATAAGGCTGCTTAACTTTTTATAATGCAACTAGATTCATTTTAACTGTTAAGTGACAGCTGCAGGCCACAAGATTGCATGCAAAAAACAAAAAAAAAGTCACAGTGTAGCCCTGGCCTCCGCTTTTTGTGGAGAAATGAGAAATATAAATGGAAGCCTAAAGGCTCATTCACAATACAGAATTTCAGCTAGACTCCCATTGATCTCAATGGAGCCGGGAGCTTGTGATGTCATAGCCCCGCCCCTCATGATGTCATGCCCCGCCCCCTCAATGCAAGTCTATGGGAGGGAGCGTGACGGCTGTAACTTCCCCTTCCATAGACTTGCATTGAGAGGGCGGGGCGTGACATCATGAGGGGTGGGGCTATTACATCACGAGCTCCCGGCGCCGGCTCCAGCATTCGGAACTGTTTTTTTCCAAATGACGAGCAGCAGATATTAATATTAAATCTTTTGGCAGAATCTAATTTTGTGTTGTAACTTTCATAGCAACAGAGCAACGATGAGCAGCAGAGTACCCCTTTAAACAGAAGTCTCAGCACTGGCTGTAATGAATGGCATGGCACTTACAGTCTGTGTCATATTGCTGTGGACTTAAAGGGGTACTCCACTGCTAAGAGGTCTGATCGTGGGGGTTCCACTGCTGGGGCCCTCCGCTATCTCCCACAGCACTCGGCATTCTAAACAAACACCAGGTTCCTGCGGCAGTGGTCGTAACGTCACAGCCACACCCCCTTGTGATGTCACATCATGCGTCCTCCATTCATGCACCCTCCATTCATTATGCAGGGGGCGTGGCTAGGCGTGACGTCCCGATCACGGCCTCCGGCTCTGAGCGTTCTGAATAAAATATTCCAGATTACCCTTTTAAGCCCCGATTCCAGGGGAGGCTGCTAGTATGAACAGGGCCTTATACATATCCTGATGGATCCACCTCTGTCTTTGGCTCAAAAAAATAAATGTAAAACTCCTAAAAAGTACTTGCCCAAAATCACCGAGGGGAATAAATAAAAACCATGAAAAAAAAAACTGCCTGTTTTTTTAATGTCTACGAAACACAGCTCAGCTTTTATTTTACTAGAGAATTTTAAAGGGGTTGTCCAGTCCATTGTTGGGATCATGGGGGGAGAGGGGGGATTGCAGTGGTCGGACCCCTGTGGATAGGGGATACATTTTAAAATGTTAGATATATAAGATAGATACATGAACTGATAACATATACATAGATATTTTAACTAAATGTATTGTATATTATAAAATAAGGGAAATATTATATTATAAAATAAGGGAATTATTATATTATAAAATAAGGAAATTAGCAGCTGCAGATTTGACACAGTTTGATAGAAACACATGTCTGTTCAGTAAACCACAGATGTCTTTGTGCAAAAGTACAAATGGCAAAGTTTATTTTGTATCTGTTCCTTATTTGTTAATGTTTAAGCAAACCTGTAAAAGCATTGTTTGTTTTAGAAGTTACAATTTAGAAATAGAGCAGAGGCGGTCCTGAGATAAGAATCCAGTTATAAACTGTATCTGTCAATCCCAATTATCTGGGTATTCTGGGCCTTAAAGGAGATAAACAGTGCAGAAGAACTAAGGACAGGGGATAAGTTTCAGATCACAGAGGGTCCGACCGCTGGGGCCCCCTGCGATCTCCTGTACGGGGCCCCGCCAGCCCGCAGGAAGGGGGCGTGTTGACCACCACACGAAGCGGCACCTGACACGCCCCCTCAATACAACTCTATGGCAGAGCCGAAGCGCTGCCTTCAGCAATTTCCGGCTCTGCCATAGCGATGTATCGAGGGGGCGTGTTAGCCGTCGCTTTGGGCGGTGGTCAACACACGCTATCTGGCCAGCGAGCCGGGGCCCCGTAGAGGAGATCGTGGGGGGCCCCAATGGTCGGACTTCCCGCGATCTGAAACTTATCCCCTATCCTTAGGATAGGGGATATGTTTTTCAGCACTGGACTACCCCTTTAATGAATATATTATATATAAATATTAATATATAAAGAATTTTGTGTAATCTTTCCTTGCACCTTGACGTAATGGTGCATCAAAGTCTTAAAGTGGTACTCTGCCACTAGACATCTTATCCCCTATCCAAAGGATAGGAGATAATATGTCTGATCACGGGGGTCCCGCTGCTGGGAACTCCGGTGATCTCTCCTGCAGCACCACCTGTCATCTGGTGCACGGAATGAGCTTCGCTCTGTGCCTGATGACTGGAGATGCTGGGGCCAGGGGATCGTGGCATCACGGCCCTGACCCCTCCTGATGCCACGCCCTGCCCCCTCAATGCAAGTCTATAGAAGGGGGCGTGACAGCCACCATGCCCCCTCCCAGAGACTTACATTAGGGGTGCAGGGCGGGGCCATGACATCCTGATACTCTGGCCCCAGCATCGCCAGTCATCAGGCACGGAGTGAAGGCAAGGGAAGGAGTACCCCTTTAAGGTAGTTAATGTGCCATGTACATGTACTATTAGGGTACGTTCACACGAGTGGATCCCCAGAGTATTTTACACTGCAGATCCGCTGCTGAAGGACCACTGTATGGTGCCTTTGCATGTGCCTGCTCAGAGCGGCAATACGCCGCTAAAAGCAGATACACTGCGATGTGCGAGTCGCAGCGTGCATGCGCAGTATACTCACACATCGCGGCAGCTCCCGGCCGAGCTCATAAAGCCGGGGGAGTGGCCGCAATGCGTGCGAGTACACCACACGTGCGCGGCAACTCACACATCGCTTCAGTGTGTCTGCTTGTAGCAGCGTATTGCTGCTCCGAGCAGGCACATGTAAAGGCACCATACAGTAGTCCTTCAGCGGCAGATCTGCAGCGTAATATACGCTCATGTGAACGTACCCTTACATCGAGATGATCCTGAAGGCAGCCCCACTGTGCCCACTCGATTACTAGCAGGAAGACAACTGAATAGCCAGGGCTGGGATGAGGTAAGCCGGGCATCCACCTCAGAGGCCACAGTGCAAAGCAAAAAAATTAAAAATATATAAAACATTTCCTATCCTGTTGTGCACTCCATCAGCCTGAGGAGAGAGGGGCTCACTGGTACAAGAGGATGGAGGCACAGTAAGGGTCTATCCACACGACAGAATTTCCGCATGCATGAATTTCCCAAATTCAGAAGTGTGAATGGGAATGTGGAATCCCATAGAAGTCTATTGGACTTTCATTTGAGGCGGAATTCCACATGCGGAAATTCTGCCGTGTGTATAGACCCTAAGGCTAGGCCAAGGCAGGACATCGCTGCGACTGGTGATAGGCTGAATCGCCGTGTGACGTACCGGGCTAAGGGAAGTAGGAAGTAGACAACCCGGCCGACCGATCAGCTGTTGCGGAGCTCTGGGAGAACATAGGAAGGTAAGTGAAAGTTTTGTTTTCTCTTTTTTTTCAGCCCAGGCAGGATGGAATAGAAAAAGTCTGCACCGGACATCTCCTTTAAATAACTATATAGTAGAGGATGCAATTCAACCAAGCAGAGAGCCTGTATTGATGTTATCGCTTAGCTCCCTCTAGATGCTACAGTTTTATAGGAGAAAAAGGTTGACATTTTTCTAGCATATCATTTTACATGTTACAAAAGCTTGCCTACACACTATGGTTTGAAGTTAAACCATTAAAACACTTATCTGTCTATAATATGAAAGGAACAGAGATCACAGCAAACATTTTCCAGACATCCCTATGACCCGCCCTGGCCTAAGGTCCTAAAAATGTAACTGCATCTGACTACCATAAACAGGGCTGTGGGATCTCATCCCCCATCTCTAAATCCTTCTAGACACCAATGGACGGTATATATGCTATAACTCTACTATTGAGTTCTGCTATTGAGCAGGGTGCCTAATTTGAATGGGGTGTATATAAGAAAGTTGCTTGGCTATGGGTAAAAGCTTATATATTTTTAATTTACCTTTTGTATGCCATTAGCATACAAAGTAAGAATGAAGGTAAAACTCTGTGTTACTACAGGTAGACAACTGCTCCTGGGGGGTTTTTAGTTGTCCAACAGCTGAGATGCTGTATGTGCTGAAGGTAGGCAACTAACTGGACTGTGGCTATGACACCTGCCAATGGTGAGAATTTTACCTTCACATTGCTTGTGTCACCAATAGAAAATGGGAGAACATACAGTCAATATGAGAGCAATGATAAATAAAATGGTTAGATTGTAAGCTTTTAAGGGCAGAGACCTCTCTCCTTTCCTTTGGTCATTGTTTCTGGTAACTTGTCATTTTATATGTAATTTTAGGCTCCTCTGATCTAAAGTAAGATGGATACCACCAACATCCAATGGACCACAGTGACTTACACATAGTCTGTCAGATTCTACCAACGTGTTAAATATTTGAACAGTAAACCAACACTGCATGTAATTTGCATAATTTAACCCTGTATATATTCTATAAACTCTAAGACATCACTACATAATTGTGTTCATCAGTACATCGTAAACTTTTGTATCTCATTTTATAGAAATCATGGCTTAGAAAAATACCACCAGGGGTTCCCATACCACCGAGAATATAATCCTGTCCAGCACCAGCAGCATCATCTTTGTCCAAGCTGAAGGACAAAGTCCAGTAAGTGAGGGCGGGACTAGCACTTCTCTGTGCTTACTCCTGTCCATCAGACTCCTGTCTAAAAACAGAAAGGAGGGGTTGCAGAGCAGCATGCAGTGATTGGATTAGTAGACCAAGAACAGCACAGCAGACTCAGGGGAGAAGTGAATACATGGTGAGTGAGGGTGGGCTCAATGCTTTCCTCAGACTGCTTCTTCCTGAGCTGTGGATGTCAGAATGAGTGAGCAGCAGAACAGAGGAATTGGTAAGCCAAATGCAGAATCAAGAATGTAAAGCATCTGCATGACCTAATGAGTAACATACAGTACAGACAAAAAGTTTGGACGCACCTTATCATTCAAAGAGTTTTCTTTATTTTCACGACTATGAAAATTGTAGATTCACACTGAAGGCATCAAAACTATGAATTAACACATATGGAATTATATACATAACAAAAAAGTGTGAAACAACTGAAAATATGTCATATTCTAGGTTGTTCAAAGTAGCCACCTTTTGCTTTGATTACTGCTTTGCACACTCTTGGCATTCTCTTGATGAGCTTCAAGAGGTAGTCACCTGAAATGGTCTTCCAACAGTCTTGAAGGAGTTCCCAGAGATGCTTAGCACTTGTTGTCCCTTTTGCCTTCATTGGGTTCAGGTCTGGTGACTGTGGAGGCTAGGTCATCTGGCACAGCACCCCATCACTCTCCTTCTTGGTCAAATAGCCCTTACACAGCCTGGAGGTGTGTTTGGGGTCATTGTCCTGTTGAAAAATAAATGATGGTCCAACTAAACGCAAACCGGATGGAATAGCATGCCGCTGCAAGATGCTGTGGTAGCCATGCTGGTTCAGTATGCCTTCAATTTTGAATAAATCCCCAACAGTGTCACAAGCAAAGCACCCCCACACCATCACACCTCCTCCATGCTTCACGGTGGGAACCAGGCATGTAGAGTCCATCCGTTCACCTTTTCTGCGTCGCACAAAGACACGGTTGTTGGAACCAAAGATCTCAAATTTGGACCAAAGCACAGATTTCCACTGGTCTAATGTCCATTCCTTGTGTTCTTTAGCCCAAACAAGTCTCTTCTGCTTGTTGCCTGTCCTTAGCAGTGGTTTCCTAGCAGATATTCTACCATGAAGGCCTTATTCACACAGTCTCCTGTTAACAGTTGTTCTAGAGATTTGTCTGCTGCTAGAATCTGCCGGATCTTTGTGCTTAGTGCCCTAAAGAAAGCGTTACTGTGAGTGTGCCATTTTAGTGTTCCAGATCTCCAGCTTGTGACCTGACTTTGCTCCCTTGCCGCCTGCCTCCTGACCTTGTGCCTGTGACCCAAAAACGCTCCTGTCACGATTCGGCTGGCTGGAGGTGGATCCTCTGTGCCAGAGGGGGATTGGCGTGGACCGTGTCGGTGGACCGGTTCTAAGTTGCTACTGGTATTCACCAGAGCCCGCCGCAAAGCGGGATGGTCTTGCAGCGGCGGTAGCAACCAGGTCGTATCCACCGGCAACGGCTCAACCTCTCTGACTGCTGAGATAAGCGCGGTACAAGGGAGTAGACAAGAGCAAGGTCGGACGTAGCAGAAGGTCAGGGCAGGCAGCAAGGATCGTAGTCAGGGGCAATGGCAGGAGGTCTGGAACACAGGCTAGGAACACACAAGGAACGCTTTCACTGGCACAATGGCAACAAGATCCGGCGAGGGAGTGCAGGGGAAGTGAGGTATAAGTATGGTGTGCACAGGTGATGATACTGATTAGGCCTGCTGCGCCAATCAGTGGCGCAGTGGCCCTTTAAATTGCAGAGACCCGGCGCGCGCGCTCCCTAAGGAGCGGGGCCGCGCGCGCCAGGACAACACAGACAGGGAACGGGTCAGGTACAGGAGCCGGGATGCGCATCGCGAGCGGGCGCATCCCGCGTCGCGAATCGCATCCCGGCTGGCAGTAATATCGGAGCGCACCCGGTCAGCAGGTCTGACCGGGGCGCTGCGAATGAGAGGACGCTGCGAGCGCTCCGGGGAGGAGCGGGGACCCGGAGCGCTCGGCGTAACAGCTCCTTTGCTGCTTGCCTCCTGATCTTGTGTCTGTTACCCAACTAGGCTTCTTTGCTGCCTGCCTGTTGACCTGTGCTACATATGACTAAGCTTCTTTCTCTGTGCCAAGTTACATCTGGGCAACCTGTGTGGACGGATCGTGCCCGGATTAGCAACCTGGGGGCCGCCTGCCGCAGCAAGTCCATCCCGGTGAAAACCAGCGACACCTTAGACTCCGCTTTCTGGTGCAGTTCAGCCATTATCCACACAGGTCAGCAGATCCACTTCTCAGCCGATCACGGTAAGACCATTACAATATCTTACATATATGCTGTCAGATATATGTGAGATTGATGTAAAAGTTATCATTGAAACTGGGGTGTAATGTAATGCATTTTCCATAGTGAGCGAGCAAGCATTCAGTTGTAAATTTATATTATTAATTTGATTTAGTAGACAGTTTTATGAAGGGCGTATTCATGTGGTTTAGGACCGTGCAGCATTGTCTTGCTGAAAATGTTTTCTCTCTCAGCAACCTACCATACAAGAAAAGCAATGGACAGCTTTACTTATCAGTTTAATCTCTGTGACCGCGTAGCAGTGTTGTTGTGTATAGATGGTGAGACTAGCTGGTATGCTGCTTGTGGTGCCAGTAGACCAGATATGAGGAAAGTGATTTCTCTGCACTTGCTCCTTCCATTGTATGAATACCTCCGACTCATAAAGAGGAAAATTATGCAGTAGTAGTATATCAGGGAATATCTTATAATGGAATTATAATGGTACATGATGTTTCCACAAACCAGTCTTCAGTCACTTATTGGATATCCAAAGGATAGGGGATAAAATGTATGATCGCAGGGGTCCCGCCACTAGGCACTGCCTCAGAGACGTGCACGTGATGTCACGACCATGCCCCCTAGTGACGTCACGCCAAGCCCCCTCCATTCATGGCTGTCACGCCCCCTCCAATAGACATGAATGGAGGGGGCATGGCGTAATGTCACTAGGGGGAGTGGCCGTGATGTAACATCCCCGTCTCGGAGGCAGCACCCTGCACAGAATGCCGGTGGCTGCACCGAGATTGCGGGCGTCCCCAGCAGCGGGACCCCTTTGGATAGGGGATCAGATGTATACAGCTGGAATACCCCTTTAAATTCCAATAGGTTAGATAACAGCTTTCCTACAGCCCGTGTAATGGCTGAATCATATATTTGCATGAAGACTTCATTGTTTTAGGAGGCAGGAAGCTTTAGAAAAAGAGATCAAGCAGATCTCGAAACGCGTCTAGCCCCCTCTCATCTTATACAGCAATCTATAACAGCTTCAAACTGAAGCAAAGATACAGCTACAATCAACTTTATCCACTCCTGGTGCGCACAGCGCACAAAGCAATTTACCGACACGCCGGCCAGCAGACCTCTCCCTCCCCTGGCTCCCCTGACTCGCTAAACCCAGGAAGCGACAAGGTGTCTGTTACGCCGAGCGCTCCGGGTCCCCGCTCCTCCCCGGAGCGCTCACGGCGTCTCTCTCCCTGCAGCGCCCCGGTCAGTCCCGCTGACCGGGAGCGCTGCACTGACATGGCCGTCGGGGATGCGATTCGCACAGCGGGACGCGCCCGCTCGCGAGTCGCATCCCAAGTCACTTACCCGTCCCGGTCCCCTGCTGTCATGTGCTGGCGCGCGCGGCTCCGCTCTCTAGGGCGCGCGCGCGCCAGCTCTCTGAGACTTAAAGCTTAATTGGCTTCCACCTGCTCCCTGGCTATATCACATCACTTCCCCTGCACTCCCTCGCCGGATCTTGTTGCCTTGTGCCAGTGAAAGCGTTTAGTGTTGTCCAAAGCCTGTGTTACCTGAACTCCTGCTATCCATCTTGACTACGAACCTTGCCGCCTGCCCCGAACTTCTGCTACGTCTGACCTTGCCTCTGCCTAGTCCTTCTGTCCCACGCCTTCTCAGCAGTCAGCGAGGTTGAGCCGTTGCTAGTGGATACGACCTGGTTGCTACTGCCGCAGCAAGACCATCCCGCTTTGCGGCGGGCTCTGGTGAACACCAGTAGCCTCTTAGAACCGGTCCACCAGCACGGTCCACGCCAATCCCTCGCTGACACAGTGGATCCACAACCTGTAAGCCGAATCGTGACAGTGTCCAGGCTGGAAGCCACAGGTAAGTAGAGGGCTCCATGGGACCACGCCAGGACGGGTGAGACAATCTGTCCTAAACTATTACAACTAGTTATCTAGTGACTTCACAGACTACAAGTATTTCTATAGTTACATAGTAGCTACTACACGGACAATAAGCTCTCCACTGTTATATACCAACATAGACTTGTATGCTACGGACACTTTACATTGCTCATCGCATGCAATGTGTGCACATTGGCTGCACACTATCTCTCTATAGAGGCTGAACAATATAGATTGCATAATACGTACTTTTACATCAAGATTTTATTGCATTTTATCCTTTCATATCTATCAGCATTTCTGAAAGAGCCCTGCAGATAATGACATATATATTTATATTTTTATAATAAATAATACCTTTTTCTTATCTAAATAGCTTCTTAATATTTTTTTTTATCCGACTGTGAACATTCAATATCATAATACTGCTTATGTTCCTATAAGTGAGCTTATGAAAGACCAGATTTGAGGAAAGTGTCCCTCTCTTTTTATTGTATATTTTGCTCTACAGGTTGCATAGGGTACGCAACTTTATACACTAGTACTCATCTGGCATATTTATTTATATCATCAATATTTCTCTAAAAAAAAAAAAAACAATATTGCATGGTATACTTTTTTTTTTTTTTTTACAAGATCCAGCTCAATGGAAAAGCATAGAGGTCTGTGCTATTCCATCCAGCAGACCCCGACACATACATCCTGAGTGGTGGCCAAAATGACACATCTCAGGTAAACTATGGATTGGTTTACCGCATGATTCTGGGCCTGTCCTGGTATTTGTATTTAAGAGATTTGGTTGTATACTGTCTAACGCAGCATGAAAGCCTTACACTTTATATCTGCAATCATGCAGTTAGGTGCACCATGCAGGTTTCTGCTGTCTATAAAAGCTCTACAATGGCTTCCATTCATTCTGCTTGGGCTCTTAGTGTTGATTTAATGCCATTCCTGACTTCAGATATAACCTTTATTATTATCCTGTGTACTTATCTATGACCTCAGTGTAGAGCGTACCTTTAATGAAACACTTAAAAACCTCTTAGGATATGAACTTCAGTGTATAAATTCAAGTCTCTCATCTAGTATTAAAAAAATATATATTGTGTCCTTTTTATTAGTTTCTTTTGCTTATAGCATAATTTCTTTTCAATAAGGGCCAGACTTGAATTACTACAGGCCACTGCTTCTACTTTACTGATATAAGTACCTGTCACGATGCCGGCTGGCAGGTAGTGGATCCTCTGTGCCAGAGAGGGATTGGCGTGGACCGTGCTAGTGGATCGGTTCTAAGTCACTACTGGTTTTCACCAGAGCCCGCCGCAAAGCGGGATGGTCTTGCTGCGGCGGTAGTGACCAGGTCGTATCCACTAGCAACGGCTCAACCTCTCTGACTGCTGAAGATAGGCGCGGTACAAGGGAGTAGACAGAAGCAAGGTCGGACGTAGCAGAAGGTCGGGGCAGGTAGCAAGGATCGTAGTCGGGGGCAACGGCAGGAGGTCTGGAACACAGGCTAGGAACACACAAGGAAACGCTTTCACTGGCACAATGGCAACAAGATCCGGCGAGGGAGTGAAGGGGAGGTGAGGTATAAATAGGGAGTGCACAGGTGAACACACTAAATGGAACCACTGCGCCAATCAGCGGCGCAGTGGCCCTTTAAATCGCAGAGACCCGGCGCGCGCGCGCCCTAGGGAGCGGGGCCGCGCGCGCCGGGACAGGACAGACGGAGAGCGAGTCAGGTACGGGAGCCGGGATGCGCATCGCGAGCGGGCGCCACCCGCATCGCGAATCGCATCCCGGCTGGAGACGGTATCGCAGCGCACCGGGTCAGTGGAGCTGCCCGGAGCGCTGCGGTAGCGAGAGTGAAGCGAGCGCTCCGGGGAGGAGCGGGGACCCGGAGCGCTCGGCGTAACAGTACCCCCCCCCCCCTTGGGTCTCCCCCTCTTCTTAGAGCCTGAGAACCTGAGGAGCAGACTTTTGTCTAGGATGTTGTCCTCAGGTTCCCAGGATCTCTCTTCAGGTCCACAGCCCTCCCAATCCACCAAAAAGAACCTTTTTCCTCTGACCGTCTTGGAGGCCAGTATCTCTTTCACTGAGAAGACGTCAGAAGAACCGGAGACAGGAGTGGGAGAAACTAACTTGGGAGAGAAACGGTTGATGATGAGTGGTTTAAGAAGAGAGACATGAAAGGCATTAGGAATACGGAGAGAAGGAGGAAGAAGAAGTTTGTAAGAGACAGGATTAATTTGGCACAAGACTTTGAAAGGACCAAGATAGCGTGGACCCAGTTTGTAACTGGGGACACGAAAGCGGACATATTTAGCGGAGAGCCATACCTTGTCTCCGGGAGCAAAAATGGGGGGAGCTCTTCTTTTCTTATCGGCAAACTTTTTCATGCGAGATGAAGCCTGTAAAAGAGAATTTTGGGTCTCTTTCCATATGGTGGAAAGATCACGAGTCACTTCATCTACAGCGGGCAAACCAGAGGGCAAGGGAGTAGGGAGGGGGGGGAAGAGGGTGACGGCCGTACACCACGAAAAATGGGGATTTGGAGGAAGATTCAGAGACTCTAAAGTTATACGAGAATTCGGCCCATGGTAGAAGATCTGCCCAATCATCCTGGCGGGAGGAAACAAAATGTCGTAAATAATCACCCAAGACCTGGTTAATTCTTTCTACTTGTCCATTGGATTGAGGATGATATGCAGAAGAAAACTTTAATTTAATCTTGAGTTGTTTACAGAGAGCCCTCCAGAATTTTGACACGAATTGGACGCCTCTATCCGAGACTATCTGTGTGGGCAACCCGTGAAGACGAAAAATGTGTACAAAAAATTGTTTAGCCAACTGAGGCGCTGAAGGAAGACCAGGAAGAGGGATGAAATGTGCCATTTTGGAGAATCGATCAACGACCACCCAAACAACAGTGTTGCCACGGGATGGGGGTAGGTCTGTAATAAAATCCATACCAATCAGAGACCAAGGCTGTTCGGGGACAGGCAGAGGATGAAGAAAACCAGCGGGCTTCTGGCGAGGAGTCTTATCCCGGGCACAGACAGTGCAGGCTCGCACAAAGTCCACGACATCCGTCTCCAGAGTCGGCCACCAATAGAAGCGAGAGATGAGTTGCACAGATTTCTTGATGCCTGCATGACCTGCGAGATGGGAGGAGTGACCCCATTTGAGGATTCCGAGGCGTTGGCGTGGAGAGACGAAGGTCTTTCCTGGAGGAGTTTGCCTGATGGAGGCTGGAGAAGTGGAAATCAGGCAGTCAGGAGGAATGATGTGTTGCGGAGAGAGTTCAACTTCCGAGGCATCAGAGGAACGAGAGAGAGCATCGGCCCTAATGTTCTTATCGGCAGGCCGAAAGTGAATTTCAAAATTAAATCGGGCAAAGAACAGAGACCACCTGGCCTGGCGAGGATTCAGCCGTTGGGCAGACTGGAGATAGGAGAGGTTCTTGTGATCGGTGTAAATAATAACTGGAAATCTTGATCCCTCCAGCAGATGCCTCCATTCCTCAAGTGCTAATTTAATGGCTAGAAGCTCTCGATCCCCGATGGAGTAGTTCCTCTCCGCCGGAGAGAAGGTCCTAGAAAAAAAACCACAAGTAACAGCATGCCCGGAAGAATTTTTTTGTAGAAGGACCGCTCCAGCTCCTACAGAGGAGGCATCAACCTCCAATAGGAAGGGTTTAGATGGGTCAGGTCTGGAGAGCACGGGAGCCGAAGAAAAGGCAGACTTGAGCCGTTTAAAGGCGTCTTCCGCTTGAGGAGGCCAAGACTTGGGATTGGCATTTTTTTTGGTTAAAGCCACGATAGGAGCCACAACGGTAGAAAAATGTGGAATAAATTGCCTGTAATAATTGGCGAACCCCAAAAAACGTTGGATAGCACGGAGTCCGGAGGGGCGTGGCCAATCTAAGACGGCAGAGAGTTTGTCTGGATCCATTTGTAGTCCCTGGCCAGAGACCAAGTATCCTAGGAAAGGAAGAGATTGGCATTCAAACAGACATTTCTCTATCTTGGCATAAAGTTGATTGTCACGAAGTCTCTGAAGAACCATACGGACATGCTGGCGGTGTTCTTCTAGATTGGCAGAAAAAATCAGGATATTGTCCAGATATACAACAACACAGGAGTATAAGAGATCACGAAAAATTTCATTAACAAAGTCTTGGAAGACGGCAGGGGCGTTGCACAGGCCAAAGGGCATGACCAGATACTCAAAGTGTCCATCTCTAGTGTTAAATGCCGTTTTCCATTCATCCCCCTCTCTGATGCGGATGAGATTATAAGCACCTCTTAAGTCCAGTTTGGTAAAGATGTGGGCACCTTGGAGGCGATCAAAGAGTTCAGAGATGAGGGGTAGGGGGTAGCGGTTCTTTACCGTGATTTTATTAAGACCGCGGTAGTCAATGCAAGGACGTAGAGAGCCATCTTTTTTGGACACAAAGAAAAATCCGGCTCCGGCAGGAGAGGAGGATTTACGGATAAAGCCCTTTTTTAAATTTTCCTGGATGTACTCAGACATAGCAAGAGTCTCTAGGGCGGACAGAGGATAAATTCTGCCCCGGGGTGGAGTAGTGCCCGGGAGGAGGTCAATAGGACAATCATAAGGCCTGTGAGGAGGTAGAGTCTCAGCTTGTTTTTTGCAAAAAACATCCGCAAAGTCCATATAGGCCTTAGGGAGACCGGTTACAGGGGGAACCACAGAGTCACGGCAAGGGGTACTGGGAACCGGTTTTAGGCAGTCCTTGAAACAAGAGGGCCCCCAACTCTTGATCTCCCCAGTGGACCAATCCAGGGTTGGGGAATGGAGTTGAAGCCAGGGTAGTCCAAGGAGAATTTCGGAAGTGCAATTGGGGAGGACCAAAAATTCAATCTTCTCGTGATGAGGTCCGATGCACATTAGAAGGGGCTCCGTGCGGAAACGTATGGTACAGTCCAATCTTTCATTGTTTACACAATTGATGTAGAGGGGTCTGGCGAGACTGGTCACCGGGATGTTGAACCTGTTGACGAGAGAGGCCAAAATAAAATTTCCTGCAGATCCGGAATCCAAGAAGGCCATAGTAGAGAAGGAGAAGGCAGAGGCAGATATCCGCACAGGCACAGTAAGACGTGGAGAAGCAGAGTAGACATCAAGGACTGTCTCACCTTTGTGCGGAGTCAGCGTACGTCTTTCCAGGCGGGGAGGACGGATAGGACAATCCTTCAGGAAGTGTTCGGTACTGGCACAGTACAGGCAGAGATTCTCCATGCGGCGTCGTGTCCTCTCTTGAGGTGTCAGGCGAGACCGGTCGACCTGCATAGCCTCCACGGCGGGAGGCACAGGAACGGATTGCAGGGGACCAGAGGAGAGAGGAGCCGGGGAGAAAAAACGCCTTGTGCGAACAAAGTCCATATCCTGGCGGAGCTCCTGACGCCTTTCGGAAAAACGCATGTCAATGCGAGTGGCTAGATGAATGAGTTCATGTAGATTAGCAGGGATTTCTCGTGCGGCCAGAACATCTTTAATGTTGCTGGATAGGCCTTTTTTAAAGGTCGCGCAGAGGGCCTCATTATTCCAGGATAATTCTGAATCAAGAGTACGGAATTGTACGGCGTACTCGCCAACGGAAGAATTACCCTGGACCAGGTTCAACAGGGCAGTCTCAGCAGAAGAGGCTCGGGCAGGTTCCTCAAAGACACTTCGAATTTCCGAGAAGAAGGAGTGTATAGAGGCAGTGACGGGGTCATTGCGGTCCCAGAGCGGTGTGGCCCATGACAGAGCTTTTCCAGACAGAAGGCTGACTACGAAAGCCACCTTAGACCTTTCAGTAGGAAACTGGTCCGACATCATCTCCAAGTGCAGGGAACATTGGGAAAGAAAGCCACGGCAGAATTTAGAGTCCCCATCAAATTTATCCGGCAAGGATAGTCGTAGACCAGAAGCGGCCACTCGCTGCGGAGGAGGTGCAGGAGCTGGCGGAGGAGATGATTGCTGAAGCTGTGGTAGTAGCTGCTGTAGCATCACGGTCAGTTGAGACAGCTGTTGGCCTTGTTGCGCTATCTGTTGTGACTGCTGGGCGACCACCGTGGTGAGGTCGGCGACAACTGGCAGAGGAACTTCAGCGGGATCCATGGCCGGATCTACTGTCACGATGCCGGCTGGCAGGTAGTGGATCCTCTGTGCCAGAGAGGGATTGGCGTGGACCGTGCTAGTGGATCGGTTCTAAGTCACTACTGGTTTTCACCAGAGCCCGCCGCAAAGCGGGATGGTCTTGCTGCGGCGGTAGTGACCAGGTCGTATCCACTAGCAACGGCTCAACCTCTCTGACTGCTGAAGATAGGCGCGGTACAAGGGAGTAGACAGAAGCAAGGTCGGACGTAGCAGAAGGTCGGGGCAGGCAGCAAGGATCGTAGTCGGGGGCAACGGCAGGAGGTCTGGAACACAGGCTAGGAACACACAAGGAAACGCTTTCACTGGCACAATGGCAACAAGATCCGGCGAGGGAGTGAAGGGGAAGTGAGGTATAAATAGGGAGTGCACAGGTGAACACACTAAATGGAACCACTGCGCCAATCAGCGGCGCAGTGGCCCTTTAAATCGCAGAGACCCGGCGCGCGCGCGCCCTAGGGAGCGGGGCCGCGCGCGCCGGGACAGGACAGACGGAGAGCGAGTCAGGTACGGGAGCCGGGATGCGCATCGCGAGCGGGCGCCACCCGCATCGCGAATCGCATCCCGGCTGGAGACGGTATCGCAGCGCACCGGGTCAGTGGAGCTGCCCGGAGCGCTGCGGTAGCGAGAGTGAAGCGAGCGCTCCGGGGAGGAGCGGGGACCCGGAGCGCTCGGCGTAACAGTACCTGGAGTAGATAGATAGATAGATATGAGATAGATAGATAAATAGATAGATAGACAAATCGATAGCTAGATAGATAGATAGATAGACACAGATAAATAAATAGATAGAAAATGGAAAGGAGCAGCACTCAGTGGCGCTTTTTAATAAACTGAGGGTGCAAGAGGGCCAGACCCCAACTAAGGCTTCACTAGATACACATGTAGAAAAACACAGCACTCCAAGACTTTAGCCCCCTTAAAGGATTACTTCTTTAAGAAAACTTATCCTTAAAGGAGTCATCATTTTTGGCCAAAAGGATTATAGGCCACACTTCATGCCTGCAAAGGGTTTTAGCTGCCAGAGCCATACAGAACCCCTACAAGTGACCCCATTTTGGAAACTACATCACCTAAAGTATTCATTTAGACCAAAAGTGAGTAGTTTGAGTCCTTTTTGTGTGGCTGGAATGGTTACAAAGTCAGTGGAAAAAAAATGCCATTTGGATTTCAGAACATCATTATAAAAACTATAGGTCCCATTCCATGCCTGCAAAGGATTGAAGTTGGCATAACCATACAGAACCCCCCCCATTTTTAAAAACTAACCCTCCCCCCAATGTATTCACTTGGGTTAATAGGGTGTTCTTTTGGGCCTTTTTGTGTTGATGGTATTAGCATAAGCCAGTGTAAAATATTTAAATTTGTGGGATACATTTTTTAAAAATAGCTTCTGAAATTAATGAAATGCACCCTAAATTTGATTATGTTGCTTGATCTATGTTAGGGAGTAACCCCACGTAGGCCATATTTGGTTGCATGTCCACATGGTAGGATCCAAAAGGAGAGGAGTGCCATTTGGCTTTCAGGACATCATCATACAATTGTAGGCCGCACTTCATCTTGCAAAGCATTCTAGCTGTCAGAACAATACCGCACCCCCAGAAGTGATGCCATTTTCGAAATTACACCCCATAAAGTACTGTGGGGCAAAAAAGTAGTTAGTCAGTCACCAATTGTGCAAGTTCTCCCACTTAAAAAGATAAGAGAGGCCTGTAATTTTCATCATAGGTATACCTCAACTATGAGAGACATAATGAGAAAAAAAATCCATAAAATCACATTGTCTGATTTTTAAATAATTTATTTGTAAATTATGGTGGAAAATAAGTATTTGGTCAATAACAAAAGTTAATCTCAATACTTTGTTATATAACCTTTGTTGGCAATGACAGAGGTCAAACGTTTTTTGTAAGTCTTCAGAAGGTTTCCACACACTGTTGCTGGTATTTTGGCCCATTTTTCCATGCAGATCTCCTCTAGAGCAGTGATATTTTGGGGCTGTCGCTGGGCAACACAGACTTTCAACTCCCTCCAAACGTTTTCTATGGGGTTGAGATCTGGAGACTGGCTAGGCCACTCCAGGACCTTGAAATGCTTCTTATGAAGCCACTCCTTCATTGCTCGGGTGGTGTGTTTGGGATCATTGTCATGCTGAAAGACCCAGTCACGTTACATCTTCAATGCCCTTGCTGATGGAAGTAGGTTTTCAATCAAAATGTCCCGGTACACGGCCCCATTCATTCTTTCCTTTACACGGATCATTCGTCCTGGTCCTTTAGCAGAAAAACAGCCCCAAAGCATGATGTTTCCACCCCATTGCTTCACAGTAGGTATGGTGTTCTTTGGATGCAACTCAGCATTCTTTCTCCTCCAAATACGACAAGTTGAGTTTTTACCAGAAAGTTCTACTTTGGTTTCACCTAACCATATGAAATTCTCCCAATACTCTCCTGGATCATCCAAATGCTCTCTAGCAAACTTCAGATGGGCTCGGACATGTACTGGCTTAAGCAGGGGGACACATCTGGCACTGCATGATTTGAGTCCTTGGCGGCGTAGTGTGTTACTGATGGTAATGTGCAAGTGTGGGAGCTCTACGTAAAATATTAGAGACCTAAACCAAGGATACTGATTTAAAAATGGAAAAATAGCAGTCCCACTAGGCTAGGAAGAAAATTTATAATAAGGCAGAATAAATTGAGATAAATAAGAAAGAAAGGAAGTGTCTGATAATAAGATATAAAATATAATTACTAGGGAAGCACCGATATATCAGCGGCCGATACATATCGGCCGAAAATGGCTGTTTCGGGGAAATGCCGAAACAACAAAAAATGTGCCGATAATGACCCACCTCCCCTGCCTGCCCACAGCACAAGTTGCAAACACTGCCAGTGGCAGAGGCACTCGTGAGGGGTGCAGGGGGGGCCGGCCGCAACATCTGGGGGGGCGCTCTCTCCGGGATAGGAATTCTTCTTTTTATGTGCCCGGGCCGGCTCCCATGTGTGGCTACAGGCGGGGGCCGGCCAGCGCATATGAAACCTAATACTGTATACTAAAAACCAGGGGGCCTCCTGCTGTTGTGAAACTACAACTTCCAGCATGCCCGGACCGGCAAAGTCTGTCCGGGCCTAATATTGTGGGGGAACTGCCTACTATTGTGGGGGAAATGCTGACCTAATGTGGGGGAGCTGCCTACTATTGTGGGGGAGCTGCCTACTATTGTGGGGGAAATACTGACCTAATGTGGGGGAGCTGCCTACTATTGTGGGGGAGCTGCCTACTATTGTGGGGGAGCTGCCTATTAATGTGGGGGAACTCCTGACCTAATGTGGGGGAGCTGGCAATCTAATGTGGGGGAATCTGATGAGCGGAGCGCTGCATTTTACCAGAAGACGGGGAGAAGTCATTTTCGGTTTCGGTATCGGTTTCGGCCGGACATTTTTTTTTTATTTCGGTTTCGTTTCGGTTCTGAAATTTCCATTTCGGTGCACCTCTAAAATTACATTTATTGAATAATACTGTGAGGTCTGGGGCAGGGCCCTTGCCACAGACAGCTCACTAAAATAGAATGGTAAAAGTAGTTCTAAACATTTATAACATGACGTTAAAATAGTATTGCACTTAAAAGGTGGGACAATGGTGGGGGTTTATAGTCCAATGTATGTAATAGGATATGTCCAATAAACAGTTTTTGCAGCGCTGGAGGCTCGCAGTTACGAGCCCACTGAGTATATTTGTATGCGCAATAGTGCTAAAGATCTATCCTCTATACCCCGACGGCATGGGACAAAGTACAAGAGGGAAAATAGATCAAAATCAGGCACTTAGTTTCTCTTACCGGCTCTGGTGAAAGCAGTTATATGCGCATAGCAGCGCTTAACGATAATCCGAATTGATGCCTCTCAGCCCTGGCAGCACGGGGAAGGTGTGGGAGAGGAGAAGATGTCTGGTACAGATAGTTATTGCGTAGTCCACTGGAAAAGGTAATGTTGGTTTGTAGCGTATGGCAGCGCTGGAGGTCTTTGGTGTGGGATCCCTCTCTACCCCGATGGCGCGGGGAGAAGCTGAGAGGGCAGTAAAAGACCAATAGTGGTGGACAAATACTCCAAATAGTCCCCACTTCTTGTGCAAAGGCAGTATTGGACCAGACATGTTTCGGGAAGCAGCGTCCCCTTTTTCAATGGTGGATAGGCAAAGACTGTGGATATGCAAGACGATAACTATCTGATGGATATATCCGTCATGGTAAACTCTGACACATCTGATGTCATAATATGTTATATGTTACATTTCTTATGTTTATAAAATTCAATAAAAACATTGTGAAACATGATATAGGAATAAGCACCCGCTCATGGCGAATATATCCATCATTGGGTGTTAAAAAAATAAATAAATAATTGTGAAAAAACTGTGGTAGTCCCCATTCATACTGCATTTCTGCAGTATGTTAGAGGTGTCCGTTGGAGTGATGTCATTAAAGGCATGCCAATGTATGCTGTAGCAGTCTCATTCGGCATTGCTTTTTGATGTGATGCTGATGGATACCTCTAACATACTGCAGAAAAAAATATTTAATAAGGGTAGGGTCACATGGAGCGTACTTCACACTGCGGATGCCCTGCCGGCAGTCACAATAGCGAGCTCACGTACTGCAGATGGATAGCTCAGTGTGTCCGCTGATGACTTTGCTGCTATGAGTGGATACAGAGCTACCTAGCCACAGCAAGGAGCTCACTATTGTGACTGCCTGCGGGGCACCCGTAGCATTTAATATGCTGCGGATGCACTCCGTGTGAACCTTAACATTATGGGGGAGATTTATCAAAACCTGTCCTAAGGAAAAGTTGCCCAGTTGCCCATAGCAACCAATCAGATCGCTTCTTTCATTTTGCAGAGGCCTTGATAAGAATGAAAGAAGTGATCTGATTGGTTGCTATGGGTAACTTTTCCTCCAGACAGATGTTGATAAATCTCCCCCTATGTATTTTTATTTTTACATTTTTTTTTACACTTTTTTATTTTACACTCATTTTTTTTTTCAACAATGTTTTTTATTTTTATTTTTTACACTTTTGTTTAATGCTTTGGAATACTTAGTATTCCAAAGCATTGCAGTAATATGTCAGTTTTAAACTGGCAGGCAGATATCAGGACTTGCCTAAGAGGCAGTTACCAAGGCAGACCTGGGGGTCTTTGTCAGTGCGGCAGGGTCCCAGTTGTGTGTTACAGCTGAGTCCCTGCTGCAACCTCATGGGTACACTGGGCAGTACCCATGAGATCCATGGATGTGTACACATGTCCTTGTGCGGGAACATGCATTCCGCCTGGATGTGTATACACGTCCATGGTCCTTAACGCGTTAAAGGGGTACTACCGTGCTGACAACTTATCCCCTATCTAAAGGATAGGGGATAAGTTGCCTGATCGCGCGGGTTCCTGCCGCTGGGGACCCCCGCGAATTTGCACGCAGCACCCCGCTCTCATCAGGCCCCAGAGCGAACATCCGCTCCGGGTCTGATGACGGGGCCGGTGATCGTGAGGTCACAGCTGCACCCCGTGTGATGTCACGCTCCGCCCCTCAATGCAAGTCTATGGCAGGGGGCGAGAACATCCGCTCCGGGTCTGATGACTGCCGATCATGGGGCCAGAGTATCGTGACATCACGGCTCCGCCCCCAGGTGAAGTCACACTCGCCCCCTGCTGCCTCGCCCCCTGCCATAGACTTGCATTGAGGGGCGGAGCGTGACATCACACGGGGCGGAGCTGTGACCTCACGGTCACCGGCCCCGTCATCAGACCCGGAGCGGATGTTCGCTCTGGGGCCTGATGAGAGCGGGGTGCTGTGTGTGAGATTGCGGGGGTCCCCAGCGGCGGGACCCCACGCAATCAGGCAACTTATCCCCTATGCTTTAGATAGGGGATAAGTTGTCAGCACGGTAGTACCCCTTTAAACAAATGGTGTGTTTATTTCCCCATGTGAGAATAACATTTCACTACTGAGTCTTTTTTAAGCAGGGCAGATAAGTATGGTTCCTTTTTCATTTTATAAGCACCTGGAGCCCACTCTAAGACCTTTTGTATCACCAGAATATCTTTTTAACCCCTTAAAGGGGTACTCCAGTGCTTAAACATCTTATCCCCTATCCAAAGGATAGGGGATAAGATGCCTGATCGCGGGAGTCCCGCAGCTGGGGACCCCCGGAATCATGCACGGGGCACCCCGTTTGTAATCAGACCCAGAGCGTGTTTGCTCCGGGTCTGATTATGGTCGACCGAAGGGCGGGCAGCGTGTAACGTCATGCCTCCGCCCCGTGTGAAGTCACGCTTCGCCCCTCAATGCACGCCCCCTCCCGTAGGCTTGCATTGAGGGGCGGAGGCGTGACGTCACACGCCGCCGGCCCTGCGGTCGCCGGTAATCAGTCCCGGTGCGAACACGCTCTGGGCACTGATTACAAACGGGGTGCCGCGTGCATGATCCCCGGGGGTCCCCAGCGGCAGGACTCCCACTATCAGGCATCATCCAAAGGATAGGGGATAAGATGTTTAAGCACCGGAGTACCCCTTTAAGGACTGAGTGTTTTTCGTTTTTTGCATTTTCATTTTTTTCCTCCTCACCTTTTAAAAATCATAACCCTTTCAATTTTGCACCTAAAAATCCATATGATGGCTTCTTTTTTGCGCCACCAATTCTACTTTGCAGTGACATCAGTAATTTTACCCAAAAATCTACAGCGAAAAAAAAATCATTGTGCAACGAAATTGAAGAAAAAACGCCATTTTGTAAATTTTGGGGGCTTTCGTTTCTACGCAGTACATTTTTCAGTAAAAATGACACCTTATCTTTTTTCTGTTGGTCCATACGATTAAAATGATACCCTACTTAAATAGGTTTGATTTAGTCATACTTCTAGAAAAAATCATAACTACATGCACGGAAATTTATATGTTTAAAATTGTCATCTTTTGACCCATATAACTTTTTTATTTTTCTGCGTATGGGGTGGTATTAGGGCTCATTTTTTGTGCCGTGATCTGAGGTTTTTAGTGGTACTATTTTTGTATTGATCGGACTTTTTGATCGCTTTTTATTCATTTTTTCATGATATAAAAAGTGACCAAAAATAAATAATTTTTGAATTTTTTTGCGGGTACGCCATTGACCGTGGGGTTTAATTAATAATATATTTTTATAGTTTGGACATTTATGCACACGGCGATACCACATACGTTTATATAAATTTTTATTTACATGGTGTTTTTTTATATGGGAAAAGGGGGGTGATTTGAACTTTTATTAAGGAAAGGGTTAAATCACATTTATTAACTTCTTTTTTACACTTTTTTTTTGCAGTATTATAGCTCCCATAGGGACCTATAACACTGCACACACTGATTGCATGCACTGTTCACTTCAAAACCATAGCTTTGCAGTGATCAGTGTTATCGGCGGTTGATTGCTCAAGCCTGCATCTCAGGCTTGGAGTAATCAATCGCCGAAGGGACACGCCGGAGGCAGGTAAGACGACCTCCACTCGTGTCCCAGCTGATCAGGACACCGCATTTTCACTGCGGTGGTCCCGATCAGCCCCACTGAGCAACCGGGCAGCTTTCACTTTCATTTTAGACGCTGCGTTCAACTTTGAACGCCGCGTCTAAAGGGTTAATAGTGCGCGGCACCGCGATCGCTGCTGCACGCTATTAGCCCCGGGTCCCGGCTTAAGATACATGCCGGGACCGACCCGATATGACGTGGGGTCACCGCGTGACCCCGCGTTATATCGTGGGAGCCGGCCAAGGACGTAAATATTTGTCCTTGGTCGTTAAGGGGTTAAAGTAGATGTAAGTACAGTGACTTAGTGGTTAGTATTGTTGCCTTGCTACACTGGGTTAGCGTTAGACTATGGACAACATTCACATGCAGTTTATGTTTTCCCCATGTTTCTGTTGATTTTCTCTGTGTATTCTGATTTTCTCCTACATGTCAAATTGGCAACTACCTACAACTGAAATTTTAATCATTTTAAGTCCAACATTGTATGCTGATAATTTCATAATATGCCATTATATCTATAGCGCTATAATATTCTGATACAGAGTGAAACGTGCTGCAGTGAACTTCACTGTGTTATAACTGAGCCCCGTGCCACCTAAACATTTGACATATCTGGATGACATGTCAAAAGTTTGTCCATATGACAGGAACACTTTAAAATATATGAATTTGCAAAATGTAACAAAAATCCACCTAGATTTCAGACTTAGGTTCTGCATGTTACCAAAGGCTTGATTTTCAGCCTCTTTATTTGCGGTCTAAGTCGATGCACTATGAAGATATATTACAAAATTGGCTTGCACAGAACTATGGAACTATTTAGAGTCCAAGGGTGGATAGCCACTTTAAAGCTATTTTTCTACTACACATTACATTGACATGATTCATTCTATTCTTGTCTATTGCAAAGTAAAAGCGCTGGCATTAATATGCATTGGTTTCCATAAATCCCTTGTCCTTTTTACAATGACTCCACTCAATGACATAACGCACAATTTGTGGCTTTCTCGTCTTCTTTCCCAACCATAAGCTACTTTGGACTTTGATGGTATATTCTTGAATCAACACTTTCAAAGTGATCTAGTTGAAGGACTTCACAGGAATACATTTTGATCAAGGCAAGCCAGTCGTTTGTTGACCTTTCTTTCTCTTTATACATTATCTTGAAAGAGACTTCAATATGTTTTAGAGGAAAAATGAATGTAAAGAGGCAGTATTTTAAAGAAATGTGATATTGTCAAGCTGAGTAATATCCAGCTTTTCAGACGCCTTTTGATTAACATTAAAATGTCTTATTTTAATGCTAGTCTTTTTGTATTATATAATGTCCTTTAATAGACTTAAATACTTACCTGACTAAATTCTTAACCCAGTCTCACAGTTCTGTCCTTACAGTGGGGCTTATATAGTCTTGTAGTTTACTTGGTTGTTGGACCTGCATGTGCAAAACTGATATGTGACAACTTCCTGCATGTTAGTATGTAAAAAAAAACTATTACCTAATATTACATAAAATAATTATTTATTTGGAAGAAGTAGAGGCTCTAACTTGCAATATTTGTATAGCTTTGCATAATGTTTTTGGGATTTTGAGAAAGACATTAGGTACAGCTTACATACTTAATGGGTAAAGTAAATTCAGTAGATTTCGAAAATATAGTGCCTAACTGAGGTGAAATTTGACCCAAGGAACCATATTCAGCAAGTTGTGTTTCCTGGTTGTAAGAGGTGTACCCCACGGTTCAATGTTGGGAACACTTGTGCTGCTTACTTGTCAATAATATAGAAAATGGCATAATAGTGTTAGTTCTAATTTTGCCTATGATATCAACCTATATATTAGAATCAATCTATGGAGAATAATCATAAACAAAAAAATATAAAAGTGCCTACACAACACTATATAACCCTCAACTAACGCTAATAAAACTTAGGTTTTATTGAATGACAATTAAAAGGTGATGTGTATCATTAAAATTACTTAAATTGTCACAGTGTAAAGTATGAGTACAAATGGGAACCAGCGCTTATCATGGAGAGTAACAGTGTAGTCCTCCACCCCACTGAGACGGGTCACAATGGGTAGAGCACCCAAACAGGGATGGTATGATTGCCACAGGCTGCCATCTTGAGTTTTACATAATTAACAATTTACACTATATGGCAACAAAGAATTTTAAAAGACAGTCACAGCCCGCCTGATATGTTTTGTTCTCAACAAGCTTCCTCTGGGTCAACACTGACAGTGTTGCTCAGCCAATCATCTGCCACAGCAGTGTCCAGCCCGCCCCCCCCCCCCCCCCCCACGATCTCTGTCCCAGCGCCCTGGTGTCCTGAAGCTTTGTTTTCAGAACACTGGCTCTTCTCTCGCTTGGAGAGGCCATGGTTGACATGCCCCCCTCCAAGTATTTCTATGTGAGAACCAGAGATACAGCGCTCATGTATCTCTGACTCTTCCATAGAATTAGTTGGAGGTCGCTGTGTTCTATACATGAAGAGAGCCAGGGCGCCGGGCAGGAGATAGCCTGGGGTCTCAGCGGTCTGACATCCTGCGATTAAACACTTACCCCCTATCCTGTGGATAGGGGATAAGATATAAGATTTCTATGTGCAACGCCAGGGCAGTCGCTTATGCGCCACATTTATTAAGATGTTTGTGCTCATAGATCCAGCTAATCTAATGGCAGCAAGATTTTACTCAAGACTGGTCTAAGAAAGTTATTTTCTAATAACATTTCACAAAATGCTTCAATGAAGGACAGAAACTAATAAACTAAGGAAATTAAGTATTTCTGAAAAAACAGTATTTATTGAATATTTCAAACCTATAACATTGCAGAGCTAGGGGCTATACATTAATAGAAAATAACACAAATGTAAGAACACTGGTCTTCTCTCCCAAAATAATAATCAAAATTCTTCTGAAAAAAGTTTTAAAAAAAAGATTTTCATCATCATATGTACTAATTTTTTACAAATAGAAAATGAAATTACAAATTGCAAGTTTCATGGCAGAATGCTGATGTATATATTCTGCACAAAATATTTTTATACTTTTTTAATGTTGCCATAATTCACATAAACATTTCATGCACAGCATAAATGTTTTCCATCATGAAAAATGACCTGTTTCCTATTGGATATGCCCCCAAGTGTTTATGGTTGTGACCATTATTTTACATTTTAGTCTTATCTTATATTGTATTGGCAACTCTACCATGCAGCTCATTTTTGTTCTAGTGTCTCCTTATTGTGCTTGTTGAAACAGCCACTCGACTTTGTTTCACAGAAACAGATTTTCATATACAGTATAAATAATTTCTTTGTCTACTTGACCATGGCTTGGTATTATCAAAACCCATAACTTTTTACTTTTTGGTGTTTTCAAATCTCTGGATATATTTTTATATCTTGTATATCCTTTTTCTTATTTATAAAATTAAACTGCACCTATGTAAAGAAGAAAAATTGATAACCATAAAACTTCACTTTTATTTAGATCCAAGTAAAAAGAACAGTGAAAAAAAGGATAGAATGTCCAGCGCAGACTCTTATGCAAAGGAACTTCTTTATTAGTTATAATTCATGGTTGCCATGGTATACAACAAAGGATTCTTGCAGTGTGACGCGTTTCAGCCCGCAGGGCCTTAGTCATACACATACAACATTTTATGTGAGTCTGCTTATATATGCAAGGTGGAAGTGACGACACATCAGGTGACGCCTCTACTAAACCTGCATGCATAATTAACATCACAATCTAGTGTTAGATACACACACTAAAAATGAAGCATAATATATTCATAATACATTTAGCTCTACATGACCACCCAGGATTTAGCAAATATAGACAAAGTAAAGAAACATTTCATTGTCCAATGATAAGTGGTCACAAATAGAGGAGAATCAGAAACATGATAAAAGCAGACATTATAATATCGATAAAATTGATGGGAGAACCTGGAAGATGTAATAATAGATCGACTTGAATAATCTCAATGACCATACACAAGATATAGAAAATGAATAAACATGAATGAGAAATATTATGAAAAGACGCGGGGGAGGAACATAGAGATGTTTACGGACTTCTGCATCATATAAATACATATATTAGTGGAGATAGAGCATATAAATAATATAGAAAAAATACAAAAGCACTTGATCCTACCACTAATAATGCAATATGGGGTCCAACCTTCTGTTCAGACCTTGCGGCATGCGTGTTTGGAGCGTAAAAATCCAAAAAAATCTCTCTATCAAGGACCTTTTGCCTAATATTACCTCCCCGTAGTGCTTTGTCCACTCTTTCTATTGCTTGCAACATGAAACTGGAGGTGTTCCCTTCATGCACATCTACACAATGCTTCATTACCATGGACACATGCCACGTTTGAAAATGGGCTACATCTGCTAGGTGTTTATGTATTGGTACCTTAAGGGGATTGATAGTACACCCAACATATTGCATATTGCAAACGCAGCATGTGAACAGGTAAACTACTCCGACAGTTTTACAGTTCATATATTGCTAGATATTGTATGTATGGTTATTGCTGGATGATGTAAACGATGTGGAGTTGTGCATGTATCTACAGCATATACATCTCTGGGACCCACATTTGTAGGATCCAGGGTGGTTGAGCCATGTTAGTTTTTTACGAGGAAGCTCCAAGTACAAGCTCGGTGACAGTTTTTGAACGAGAGTGGGGGCTTTCCGCGAGTCACACATATAGCCATCACGGAGAGCTTCCCTGAATTCTGGGTCAGTATAGACGATAGGCATATTCTTGTCAATGATATTTTTAATAGCTGTAAAATCAGTACTGTACTGTGTTGAAAAAACCACAGAAGGGGACTTTTTACTTGTAGACTTGTGTGAAAAAATAAGGTCCTTACGATCACGACCTTCGGCAGAACAGATATACAAAAAGTGGTCACAAAATAAGATAAGGCTTTACGCTTTTCAGGGAGTTGTCCCTTAATCATAAGCACTGGTGAATGCCATCCATGTTTCCCTTATTTAAAAAAAAAGAAAAAACTAAATGTCTAAAAGTTTTTATTTTTATTTTGTAACCACTTTTTGTAAGTCTGTGCTTTTTACTTAGATCTAAATAAAAGCAAAGTTTTATGCTTATCCATGAAATGCTGGACATATTTCTTCTTTATTTGGGCGTATTTATTTGTACCACTATGAGATGTCCAGGCGTTCCTGAGAATAGACGCACAGAGGGTAAACTGGCGTGTTTTTTGACCACTCTCTTTACTGATCCTTTTACAGTTTGGCTAGGTTTATACTGAGGAATTTCCAAGCGTAATTCCACTTAGAAATAACACTCAGAAATTTCTGTCAATGAGATTCCGCTGCACAGGGCTCACACTGAAATTTCAGCAGTGGAGCTTCTGTCTGAGCAATATTCCTTCCAATATTCCCTCAACCTACACCCAAATAAAAAATCCCAAAAGTCAACTTTTTTTTTTTTACTAACAAAAGGGCATGTATACTTTTGATCAGGGCGAGTTGTATAATTAAATGTTATCTAACCAGCTTCTATAAGGAGGTAGGTTCTTTAGATGCATTTGATATGCTGTTTCTGTTTTATACTGTTTCACATAACAGGTTGATAAATAAAATAATCATGCTTGGACCAGGAAAATGTAAGTAATTGGTCTAATAAAAACAGAGTCTAATATGATACCTGGTCAGCATTACAATGACAGGCATAGTATATTGTAATACAGAATTAATACATTATTTTGTTTACCTACTCACTGCTTTGCATTCTACAAAGCAGCCCCCTTAACAGCGGTGTTCCTTTAACATCTTATCCTCTATGATGGCGGGGCTCCCGCCGCTGGGGACCCCTGCGATCTCCCTGCTGGCATTCATTTAGAGCATTGGGTGCAGCTCCGGAGGCTCGTGATGTCACGGTCACGCCCGCTCATGAAGTCACGGTCACGCCCCTTCAATGCAAGTCTATGGAAGGGGGCGTAACGGCCTCCCATAGAATTGCATTGAGGGGACGTGGCCTTGATGTCACGAACGGGGTGTGACCGTGATGTTTTGAGCCTCCGCCCAGCATTGGGATTGGCACTGGATGTCTGGGGTGCCACAGCCAAGATCGCCGTTTGGGACCCCCACGATCAGACATCTTATCTTATGGGGGATAAGATGTCTAGGGGCGGAGTACCCCTTTAATCCTTTAGATTGTAATGTTCTCTAGCCGAACATGAGGTGCAGCTGTGAAGGAAGTTTTTACAGAAGTGGGGATTGAATGCAATGTCTTTACTGTGGCTGAAGCAATCTCTGGCTTAGTAACATAATTGACTCCTTTTTTTTTGCTTATTATAACATTCTAGAGACAGATGAAAGGTAAATTGAGCTATATTTCTTAATTTTGGCACTGACTTTAACCACAGATGTTGAGACTCTACTAAAAAAAAGTTTGAGTATGTCTCAAACATCACCGAATACATGCAAGTTTTTATACAACACAACATGTTTCTCCTATGACTGTATTGTAAACCCCCCCATAGTGTAAACCTGGCACATGTTTTCACTTCAGACACTGAAGAATTCGATTAGTGACTTTAGGCTGGAGCGGCACATAAATGTTCCTCATTTACTAACAAACTCTTCTAAAACCTACCAAGTACTGGTAAATCGGAGGACATCTCTGTCAAACAATGAAAACAACATTTGTCTTCATGGTTTAGGATTACGCTTAACACGGTTTTAATGTACACTTCTTGTTATAAACATGTAAAGAAGTTGCTTGTTCCCAAAACTTTAAACACTGTCCTTGTGTCTCCTCTTGTTTCCATTCATTTTCTGCCAAAGGAGCTTTGTTACATCTCACAGCAGTAACTTGTCAACCAAGACAGAGCCAGTAAATTGGAAAACACTTTCCTCCCTCTGTACAGTTGTTTTTGAAAGGAAGCTGGTATGCAGACTTTTACTGGCGCATGGTGTACATGTCTGACTCCTGTGGTATGTGCATACAAAGAAGACTGTCAACAGACAGCTTGGAGGCTTTGTATCTTCGTTCGGTGAGAACCTACCACTGTATGAGTAACAAATACTTTCCCCTCTCACTTGCACCTTAATACAGGGCTTTTCACGAAATTATCAGGCTGCAAATCTGTTGAATACTACAACTCAATAACGCCATACAAGAGCAGTTATATAGTCTCCATATGAGTGTGTCCACTGGGAAACCACATTACTACACCTACAAAGAGGTAACTCATGAGAATAAATGCAGAAGGAGCCTATGTCACTGTACAACAAAAACTGACATAATGCTGCATGTATAAAAGCTTCATTTACACAGTTGTAGTACAGATTCAAAGCCTAAATTTGCGTCTGAGTACACTTCACGATACACATTTTATGGGCTGCACTTCCTTTTTTCTGACACAGCAAATCTCCTGCTTTATTTTATACAGTCATTTTAAGTTAAATTCTACAATTTTGGTTCCCTACAGCCACTGCTAGAGGGGAATTACTACATAGAGGCTTACTTATAATTCCCAATGAGTTAAATGAAATTTATACAAATCCATATGCAGTAAGCCCCCCTAGTGGTGGTTGTGAGTATTGTGTTGCATTCACATATAACTATGCCGTCCAAATCATTTTAATTAGACATGACTGATATAAATCAAAGAAAAAATAATAGTTTAATATGAATATAAAAATGCATGTTTATTATTTACATTTTTATGTTATCTATGTATCATAGGCACACACACACACATATATATATATATATATATATATATATATATTCAATGGAGGAAAAGCTAGTTTAGTTAATACGCATTTAACCAAAATAAAAGTTAGTGTCCTCCTTTTGTATTGATTTTCAGTGATTTTTATGTCTTTCCAATATTTATACAGGAGAAACTCGAAAAATTAGAATATCGTGCAAAGTTCATTTATTTCAGTAATGCAACTTAAAAGGTGAAACTGAAACAAATATATGAGAGAAACTGATTACATGCAAAGCAAGATAGTTCAAGCTGTGATTTGTCATAATTGTCATGATTATGGCTTACAGCTCCTGAAAACCACAAAGCCCCCTCCCCCTGCAATTACTATGATTTGGGGAGCCATGTCATCTGCTGGTGTTGGTCCACTGCGCTTCATTAAAGAGGTACTCCACTGGAAATCAATTGGTGCCAGAAAGTTAAACAGATTTGTAAATTACTTCTATTAAAAAAATCGTAATCCGTCCAGTACTTATCAGCTGCTGTATGATCCACAGGAAGTTCTTTATTTTTGAATTTCCTTTCTGCCTGACCACAGTGCTCTCTGCTGACACCTCTGTCCATTTTAGGAACTGACCAGAGTAGGAGCAAATCCCTATAGCAAATCTATCCTGCTCTGGACAGTTCCTGACATGGACAGAGGTGTCAGCAGAGAGCACTGTGGTCAGGCAGAAAGGAAATTCAAAAAGAAAAGAACCTCCTGTGGATCATAACACTTCATGCTTCCTTGCCTTTTAAGTTGCATTAATGAAATACAATGAACTTTTGCACAATATACTAATTGTTCGAGTTTCCCCTGTATACATATACATTACTTTCTAATGATTTAATATTTTTAATTTTTATAAAATAAAGAAACTGACATCATCAATGTTAATAACAGATCTTCTGACATCTAAGATATAAGTAGGTATTGCAGTACCCACAAGAAGGTATTATTAGCACTTATTAAAGTGGAAACTCTTAACTCCAATAAACTCTCAACAGTTTAAGGAAGAGAGAGAGAGTGAAAGAGAAATAAATAAAAGGGGAGACTCAGGAGGTAAAGCAAATAGCCTTTAAGAGTGACCAGCCACTTGACCTTCCACAAAAGACAATTCCATAGATTCTAGAAGGTGTAGAACTACTAAAAAGTACCCCACAGATTGGATATATTGTAGCACGCCGTGGGGGAGATTTATTAAAAGTGGAGCAGTTGCTCATAGCAATCAATCAGATCACTCCTTTAATTTTTATATGGGCTTTAAAAAAAATTAAGAAATCTGATTAGTTGCTATGGGCAACTGCTCCACTTCTCTTCTGCACAAGTTTTAATACCCCTGTGTGTTGGAATGGTCGGGCCACATCTTCAATTTGTGTCTTGAAGTAAGGAGCAATCAGGAAAGTTTTCCATTTCATAAAAAATTATTTGCGTTCCTCTCCATGTGGCCCTCTGTATCCAATCCGCTGGGACCCCCTGTGATCTCCGGTCCAGCACCACACCGTTCTGAACACAGAAGCCCCCCACTCAGGAAAGTATGGTATCGACCAACATTTCTGAAGCAGTCAAGAACCATCCTGAACCAGTCCCATGAAGAATAGTGGTGTTTTCCCTGACTGAGTAAGGTTCTCTATCCGATCTAGAATTGTGAGGACCTTGCATATGTTTACAACAGCAGACCGGTTCTGCGTGAAGCCTGTTATGTCAGGCAATGATACTTAAAGCCTTGAGGTTGTCCACAGCTTCCATCCGTGCCTTCTTGACGATCTGCCCTAAGCAACCAATCCCCAACTAGACGTTAGTCCCTATACTGGATAAGTGCAGGGTGTAGCAATGTGAAAATAATAAAGTAAAAAAAAACAGTACAGCAGTCAGGTTACAGGTCAGGACACAAAGGGTTAACCAATGAACAGACCAAAGAAACCTAGAATGTGTTGGTATACTATAGATACTATAGATAGTCCCTGACTCTACCTTATGTTCACTGTATTTGCAGCTACCACTTCTACAGGAAGGCTATTTCATGTATTTACTACTCTCTTAGGCTGCATTCACACCTCGTTTTCACGCTACGGGTGCTGGATCCGGCTGGGGGAGGGGAAAGCCAGGTGCTCCCGTACCCCAGCCAGACCAGCGCTGAAATCCATTTACTTTTATGAGCCGACCGGAGTCAGACGGCATCGGATCCTGCACCCGTAGTGTGAAAACGAGGTGTGAATGCAGCCTTAGTAAAGTAATTCCTTCTGATATTACTTTTAAACCTTTGCCCAGGAAACACAAAACAAGTATACAGCAAATTGACAGACAGATAAAGCAGAGTCAGCCAGGCCAGAGTCAAAACCAGAATGAAGCAAAGGAACAAACACATAGGGCAAAGGCAATATTAGAAAACAGTCAATAGGTCTAATGGAACCTATACAGCGGTATAGTACAAAATCCCGAGACAGAAGAATGATCAAAGTACAGGAAAAGGGTCAGAAAGGTACAAAGGTAATCAAAATGAAAGCAAAAGTCAGACCAGACGAACAACAAGGTAAAGAAGGGAAGAGAGGAGAGTAGTCAGGAAGCAGGCCAAAAGGTCAGAACACAGTCCTTATGACAGAAGAAGGGGGACTAAACCCCCGAAATGTGTTATTGTTTTATTATTATACTCAATAAACGTATGTCATAGGCATTGGAATACCTTCAACGGATTCAACTTTCTTATTGGAGCAAAGCAGCGCCTGATATAGAGGCTTTTTACTTTCATCTCATTTAAATGGGAAGGATAGCCCTCATCTCCTGTAAGCTCATGGGCTGAGCAGCTTTCTCTTCTTCAACCTGCAACCCCACTAGTTGGGGCAATAGAATCTTTCTTGGGTCAGTGTGAGAGGCCATCTTGACTACCTAAGCTCCATCTGTGACCCTCAAACAGGGTCAGTAACATTGAGGGTAAAACACGAGGTGATTCCCTTTTGTCTTTTTTTTTTTCTTCTTCTTTATAGAACACAGACAAAGCAGCAAAGGTAACAGGAGTACAAGAGCTGGTAACACAAAAAGACTGCAAAAAACGAGGAGCGCTGGGACACAGTGCAGGGATTAAAATATTGTGCCCACGGCTGCTGATTGCAATGCTTACCACTGTCTGAAGCAACCCGTCAGAGGATGATCAGCAATCCTGACTCAAAGGACCAATGCCACAGCTACCTGAGGTGCCGCCCAGCATCAGCTGAGGCAGAAGAGACAACGCCGAAGCTCAAACAGGTGAGCTTCTTGCAAAAGTCGACTTGGAAGGGCCAATATGAGAAGGCAATAGCCTACCATGAGTTTAGAAGTGATCTTGATATCCTAATTTATCAGGGATATTGGTCTATATGTTCCAGGCAACAGGAGATCTTTATCAGGTTTAATGGTCCCCTTGTTAGAATAAGAAGGAAAGGAAACCACATGGAGATTATTTAAGGAGAGCGTTAAAGGAGTAGTGTAGAGAAAAGTATCCTCAGTCCATTGTGCCCAGGTTGAAAAAAAAAAAAGAAAAGAAACTTTAACTCACCTTCCCCCGTAGCGTTTTGGTCCAGTCTTCTTCCGTGTGCATGGATCGATACACTGTGCTTAGCCTATCACTGGCCGAGGTGGGACATCGCTGCGGCCGGTGATAGGCTGAGCACCATGTGATGATCTGTGCACACGGAAGAAGACTGGACCAGAGGACCGAACAGCTGTAGCAGCATTACGGGGGAATGCAGGAAGGTGAGTTAAACTTTCTTATTTTTTTTTCAGCCCGTGCACAACGGACTGGGAATTTTTTTCTCTACACTACTCCTTTAAAGGAGTAGAGACTTTTCCCCCAAGTGCTTTATAAAATTCTACAAGAAAAAATTGGGGCTCAGGGTAAATGATTTATGGACACAACTGGCTAAATAGGTTAAATGATGATGTTTATTATTTATAATTTATAGTAATCAAATTATTAGTAAGACGTGGTAAGTACCGTGACTTACAGGGTCCTTGTAGAGCCACGGCACTCCCACTTAGGGAGTGCCGTGGCTCTACAAGGGCCCTGTAAGTCACGGTACTTACCACGTCTTACTGATAATTTGATTACTATAAATTATAAATAATAAACATCATCATTTAACCTATTTAGCCAGTTGTGTCCATACATCATTTACCCTGAGCCCCAATTTTTTCTTGTAAAATATTACCATTTTCATTCACCTTGGGTATAGGTGATTCTTTTGGGTAGCCCGGGTTGCTGTTGGTTACGGTGAGGACAAAGAGCCACTCCAAATCCCCCTTTTTAAGCTTTATAAAATTCACCTAAAAACTTATGGTGCTTTGGTATTATGAAGGTGTTCGATGGTGTTTCTCACCTTCACTTTAGAAAAATCAGAGTTTAGAGCTTCCTGTTGCTTCTCTGCAGGTCCCACTTGCTGCATCTTTGATGGGCGATAAGTTTTGTTTTTCTCTCCTACCCTTAGCCAGGTGAGCAAGAAGACAACAAGAAGTGGGTTCAGCCCAAAGATCAAATGTGATATTTCCCATTTTCCACACCTGGCAAGCAGCAGGTAAAGGATTAAATAAATATGCAGTGTAGGTGTCTCACAACTTCTAATTAGCTTACTTAAAGAGTACCTATCATCAAACCATATTTTCTAAACTAACACAGCTTATGTTCACTAACTACTCCTAACACCCCTCCTGCCCTAAACACAATTTCTGAGGTTTTATAATCTGTGTATCAAACCTTTCCTCTTGCTCACATTGTGTGAGCTCCCGGCAGGAGTAAGTGGGCGTTTCCCAGCAGGCACCATGTCACTGAAGCCAGCAAGAGTTGTGACTTGCCATGTCCAGCATGCACTTCCTGAATTTGGACTTCTGCAAGTCCGGGTGGAGACCAAATAAACTGGAACAGAACAGAGCCACCTATTGGCTGTTTTTTTCAATCACATTAAAAACTTAAATTTAAAGGTTGAGAATTTTAACAGTAAAAGTAAATAGCAAAGTGTCTTATAATTACATAGGGGAACAAGTAGCCTTGGAGGACGGACTTTGCTGTTTCCCAATATTGCAGGGCATATGAATTGTGCTCTTGGCTCTGCCAGGAACATTCTTTCTACGTTCAGGGCCTCTACAAAATTGTCATATTTCACCATGTACGCTGGGAAGCACCACTGGAATTCCCTACCTCTAGTATAAACATCTGATATTGTAAAGGACATCGGAGAGTGGTCCACAATGACCATTTCAATGGATATCAGAGTCTGTGGCATGACACAGACACTTGTCCAGCTCACCAAAACCCCTCTGTGGCATGACGTAGTATTTCTGTAGAAACAAAAACAATACAGGATCAAGACAAGGGGTAAAAGGAGAAAAAGCCCCACAAAAATTGTAACACATTTGCTCCTGAGTACGCAAATACCCCATATGTGGCCCTAAACTGTTTCCTTGAAATACGACAGGGCTCCAAAGTGAGAGAGCGCCATGCCCATTTGAGGACTAAATTAGGGATTGCATAGGGGTGGACATAGGGGTATTCTACACCAGTGACTCCCTAAAAGGATGCCTCCAGCTGTTGCTAAACTCCCAGCACGCCTGGACAGTCAGTGGCTGTCCAGGCTGTCAGTGGCTGCTGGGAGTTGTTGTTTTGCAACAGCTGGAGGCTCCGTTATGTAACACTGCCGTACAATACGTTTTTCATTTTTATTGGGGGGGAGGACAGTGTAAGGGGGTGTATATGTAGTGTTTTACCCTTTATTTTGTGTTAGTGTAGCGTAGTATTTTTAGGGTACATTAGGGTACCGAAATACCCCATATGTGGGCATAAAAGGCTCAGGAGTGAGAGCACACTATGTACAATTGGTGATTTGCACAGGGGTGAATGAATTTACAGCGGTTCTTAAACGCAAAAAAAAAAAAAAAAATACCAACATGTGACCCCACTTTGGAAACTACACCCCTCACGGAACGTAACAAGGGGCATAGTGGGGCATAGTGAGCCTTAACAAATTTTCATTAAAGTTGGATGGGAAAGTGAAAAAAAAAATGTTTTAAAGGGGTATTCTAGGCCAAAACTTTTTTTTATATATCAACTGGCTCCGGAAAGATAAACAGATTTGTAAATGACTTCTATTAAAAAATCTTAATCCTTCCAATAGTTATTAGCTTCTGAAGTTGAGTTGTTGTTTTCTGTCTAACTGCTCTCTGATGACTCACGTCACGGGAGCTGTGCAGTTCCTATGGGGATATTCTCTCATCATGCACAGCTCCCGGGACGTGACATCATCATTGAGCAGTTAGACAGAAAACGTCAGAAGCTAATAACTATTGGAAGGATTAAGATTTTTTAATAGAAGTAATTTGCAAATCTGTTTAACTTTCCAGAGCCAGTTCATATATATAAAAAAAGGTTTTGCCTGGAATACCTCTTTAACTAAAATGCTGGGGTTACCCTAAATTTTTCATTTTCACAAGGGAAAATAGGAAAAAAAAGCCCCCAAGAATTTGTAACCCCATTTCTTCTGAGTAAGAAAATACACCATATGTAGATGTGAAGTGCTCTGCTGGCGCACTACAATGCTCAGAAGAGAAGGAGTGCCATTGGGCTTTTGGAGAGAAAATTTGTCCAGAATTGAAGGCCATGTGTGTTTACTAAGCCCGCATAGTGCCAGAACAATGGACTCCCCCCACATGTGACCCCATTTTGGAAACTACACCCCTCACGTAATGTCATAAGGGGTGCAGTGAGCATTTACACCCCACAGGTGTATGATGACAGATTTTTGAACAGTGGAACAGTGGTCCGTGAAAATGAAAAATGTAATTGTTCATTTGCACATCCCACTGTTCTAAAGATCTGTCAAACGCCAGTGGGGTGTAAATACTCACAGAATTTAATAAGGGGTGCAGTTTCCAAAATGGGGTCACATGTGGGGGGGGTCCACAGTTCTGGCACCACAGGGGGCTTTGTAAACGCATATGGCCCCCAACTTCTATTCCAACCAAATTCTCTCTCCAAAAGCTCAATGGCGCTTCTCCTCTTCTGAAAATTGTAGTGCACCAGCAGAGCACTTGGCATCCACACATGGGGTATTTCCATACTCAGAAGAGATGGGGTTACAAATTTTGGGGGGACATTTTCTCCTATTACCCCTTGTAAAAATTTAACATTTGGGGAAAAACCAGCATGTTAGTGAAAAAAAAAAACTATTTAATTTACACCCCCCCCCCCCAAAAAAAAAACATTTCAGAAAAACTCACTCTCCAAAATCCCATTGTCGCTCCTTCCCTTCTGAGCCCACTAGTGCACCCACAGAGCACTTGACATACACATATGAGATATTTCCTTACTCGAGAGAAATTGGGTTAAACATTTTAGGGGGATTTCTCTCCTTTTTCCCCCTTGTAAAAATTCAAAAACTGGGTCTAAAAGAACATGCGAGTGTAAAAATTTGAAGACTTTGAATTTTCTCCTTCACTTTGCTGCTATTCCTGTGAAATACCTAAAGGGTTAACACACTTACTGAATGTCAGTTTGAATACTTTGAGGGGTGCAGTTTTTATAATGGGGTAATTAATGGGGTATTTCTAATATGAAGGCCCCTCAAATCCACTTCAAAACTGAACAGGTCTCTGAAAAATTCCTATTTTTAAAATTTAGTGAAAAATTGGAAAATTGCTTCTGAACTTTGAAGCCCTCTGATGTCTTCCAAAAGTAAAAACATGTCAACTTTATGATGGAAACATAAATTAGACATATTGTATATGTGAATCAATATATAATTTATTTGGGATGTCCATTTTCCTTATAAGCAGAGTTTCAAACTGGCATTTTTGATTTAAAAAAAATAAAAAAGTTTTCCACCTGAGTACCCCTTTAATGCTTATATGGGTACTCTGGTGGAAATTATATATATATTTTTTTTAATCAACTGGTGCCAGAAAGTTAAACAGAATTGTAAATTACTTCAATTAAAAAATCTTAATTCTTCCAGTACTTATTAGCTGCTGAATACTAGAGGAAAATATTTCCTTTTTGGAACACAGAGCTCTCTGCTGACATCTCTGTCCATTTTAGGAACTGGTCAGAGCAGCATATGTTTGCTATGGGGATTTTCTCTTACTCTGCACAGTTCTTAAAATGGACAGAGATGTCAGCAGAGAACACTGTACTCATGATTTCAGCAGAGAGCACTGTGGGAACAGACGCTGTGCCTATAAAGTCCTTGAATATAAGATATAGGGGACTTTCTATTACATAACTTAAAAGGGTACTCTGCCCCTAGACATATTATCCCCTATCCAAAGGATAGGGGATAAGATATCTGATCGCGGGGCCCTGCCACTGGGAACCACTGCAATATCTCCTGCAGCACCGTGTCATTGGCTGCACGGTGCAAACTTCGCTCCATGCCTGATGTGCGAGCCCGAAACCCTGGATTTCACTATAGAAAAAGATTTTGTATTTTTACTATTTTAATAAAGGTGAGAATTGCACTGCAATATCATCTGCAGAGTAAGGATCGTGACCTACTCTACGAGCCCTTTTAACCCTGCAGTAATAGTTGAGGCAAAAGACTTTGGGTGACTCAGCCTTACAGAGCTGATGGAGATTATTCCTCATATTGTTCTGTCTGATGCAATTCTCCAAGTTGTCCTATCCCAAGTGAGTGTTTTCCTTCCGTAGATCGGTAATAGTTGTATCAGTCTGCTCCTGCTACACAGTTAATGTTACGTTATGCACTCCGGCCGCACACGCTGGCCATGAGCGCATGGTCCTGTTACCGGCTGCTGCCGGCGGGGCTGTGACTCGCATCGCGGGACGCACCCGCATGCGAGCCCCAGTCCGTCACTCACCTGGTGCTTCTCCTGCCCCAGCCTCTGCCTCTCTGCTCTGGCGTGAGTAACCCCGTCCCCTAGGGCGCACGCATGCCGGAGCTTTAATATTTAAAGGGCCAGTGCGCTCATTAGTGTAATTCACCTGTGGCTCATTGATAAATTGCTCCACCCTCCTCACTTCCCTGCTGGATCTTTGTTGCCTTGTGCCTAAGAGAAAGCATTCCTGAGAGTTGCCTTACCATGTATCAGATCCTTTGCTCTGTGACTTGACCTTGCTCCTCTGCCGCCTGCCTACTGACCTCCTGCTACATTCTGACTACACTGTGGTGCCACCTGCCTTGACCTTCTGCTATCCTGACTATGAGCTGCCTTATCCCTCCTGTGCCTCACATCTCCCCAGCTGCCTGTGTGGTCGAGCCGTGTCAGGGCTAGCGACCTGGGTGCTGCCTGCCGCAGCAAGTCCATCCCGCTCTGCGGCGCGCTCTGGTGAAAACCAGTGGCACCTTAGACTCTGCTCCCTGGTACGGTCCGAGTCATCTGCCACACAGGTTTAGCGGATCCACATCCACCGGAGTTCCTGTCTTCTGAAACGTGTTACAGTTGATATAGTGTTGCGAATGTTCTTCTGCCGCTGTGAGGGAAAGGTTAGTGCCTAGTTTGGCAAAGGAGGTCTTTAGCATGGCTTCAAGGGTCTGCTGGAGCGATCCTGACTGTGATCTCTGCCACCAGGCTTCTCTAGTCTATTCCTGAACTGATCCATACTGGGAGGGTGTCCAGACCTCAGACATTTCAGTTCAGCAGGTACTGGTGAGCAGGTTAGGAGGCGGGTATGTGCGGGAGCCGACTTAGCAGCATAAGAACAGGAAGTCTTGACATATCAATTTATTTACTGAATAGCTAGTGTGGTCTATACATGTTCAATAAACACTAGGATGATATTCTCTTGCATTGATCATGAATGGTTGTTTTTAATTAGAAACATTATTATTATTTTTTATAAAAAACATGAGATCCATATTGCAGATCTATACATAGCAGATGTTAGTTTGTATTGGCAAAGCACAGATAATTTGGGATATTTGTCATCAGGGTGCAATATTTTGCAAACAGAAAAAAAGATCAATTAGTCTGAGTTAACGTCAGATGTCATTTTGCTCAGTCAGACATGACTGCACATATTCTTGCTGACATGTTACTGCACAATTCCAGCTTGTATGGATTCCTTTCATGTATTGAAAATCCACAGACAGAATAGTAGAATATAAAAAGCATATCCGGTTACCTAATGATGTTCTCAGCTGTAGATCTCCCTTTTTTAAGATATTATTGACTTGGAGAGCCATTGAAATAATGACCTTAGATGCATATGCCTAAAGGGACAAGCACTGCACTGTAGATAGTAACTCTATAAGGTAAATTGAACATCCTAAAAAATGTATATATGAAAACTGGAAACCGCATTGTTTACTTTGAGATATAATGGGAAATAGGTCAGTGACTGGGTAGCTATGGTTACTATTGTTGAAAAAGTGAAACTGACACCTTTGCTTATTTATGTGTTTAGTGCTTACCCCCTGTATGCCATAAGAGGGGGGGGGGGGGGGGGATACACCAGTCTATAAAACCACAAATACTGACATATTATACACTTAGAACAATGGCTTATTTTTACAGGAAATGAATAATTAATTTTTATTTGGTTAATAATGTGGCCAAACATAAATTTAAGTTGGCCATGTACATTTGGTCCAGGCTCATACATTATATTTCTTACAAATTTGGTAATTTAAATCTGGAAAAGACAACATTGTATTACATTTCAATGGGGTTCTTAAAGGGGTACTCTGCTGCTCAGCGTTTGGAACAAACTGTTCCGAATGCAGGAGTCGGCGACGGGAGCTCGTGGCATCATAGTTCCGCCCCCTCATGATGTCACGCCTCGCCCCCTCAATGCAAGTCTATGGGAGGGGGCATGACATCCGTCACGCCCCCTCCCATAGACTTGCATTGACGGAGCGGGGCATGACATCATGAGGGAGCGGGGCTATGACGCCACGAGTTCCCGGCGCTGACTCCAGCGTTCGGAACAGTATGTGCCAAACGCTGAGCTGTGGAATACCCCTTTAAAACTCAAAGTCCACAGCATGTCTAATGTCACATGGAACATTTTCATGATTGCTGAAGTTACGGTTAGGCTTTGTTCACACACAGTATTTTGGACCTTTGCTTGAGCTGTAAAACAGCAGTTTAATGGCTCTTTCAACATCTTGAAAAATTGCCTTTTTCAGGCTTTCATTTCTTCAGTTCTTATAAATTCAAGGGAACAAGGGAAAATGGCTGGTAATTCACATTCAGTAAAAATTTTTACGGCCATAATTTAAAAAAAATTTTACCCTGCTTACGCCTCAAAAAACATCAGCTTTTGGGGCCAATTTTTCATGTTTTTTGGCCTGTTTTCATTCAATAATTGGCTGTTTGCGAACTGCATAATTATTTGCTGAAGCAAAAATGAGGAAAATCCGGCTCCCAGGACTGGATAAAAATAGTAGCTTTAATGAATCATATTAAAATCCAAAGTAGAAAAAAAAGAATGGGGTAAAAGCACAAACGAAACGCACCAATGCGTTTCGACTTGTTAACAAGTCTTAATCAAGTCTCGACCATGATTAAGACTTGTTAACAAGTCGAAACGCGTTGGTGCGTTTCGTTTGTGCTTTTACCCCATTCTTTTTTTTCTACTTTGGATTTTAATATGATTCATTAAAGCTACTATTTTTATCCAGTCCTGGGAGCCGGATTTTCCTCATTTTTGCTTCATCCTTTGTACCTGGGAACACGGCCCTTGCTCATTCCGTGGCTTCCGCTGGAAGGTGTGCTGAGTTCATTGTGATCTGGGTCTGCATGCTGCTTATGGTGAGCTGAACCTTTACCTATACTTTTTTGGATAATTATTTGCTGCAGTTAAAATAAATGTAAAAAATTACAAAAAAAAAAAAAATTTTTTTAAATTACCAACTGCACACTTCACCTCACCATGCATTTTTTTTTTGCTGCAATTTTAAAGAAAAATACACAGGGAATCTGCAGGTATCAATCGATAGGTGTGGATTTTGCTGAATATGTACTAGAAGTGCGGAGTATGCCACGTTATAACAAGCTTTTATTTTACACCAGTTAATATACTTTTCATAATAGTATGAAGCAAAAGTGATAATGTAACTGTGACATTCTCATCATTATGGTAGGGAGAATGGATACAATATGGTCTTTCAGCTACTTACACTCCAGCTGGATGAATCATAAAAACTGGGGGGGGGGGGAACATGCAAAAGCTCTTGAACATATGGTCACTTATTACCTACCAGCATAATTAACAGAAGCATGTGGATCGGCATTTTCCTGCTATATTCTTATTGTTGCCCTTCAGCCTTTCTGGGTGATATTTGCTGATCTACAACAGGCGCATCAAGTACTGGACTGAAGCTCTGTATGTAGACATGATAAATAGCGCTAATCACATCAGGCCCCGCTACATAGCACTGTACTTCCCTGTTTGTTAGATTGTATCTACTATATTGCCATGGTGCTTAGTTAAATTACATTGATGTAACAATAATAAAGGAGCACAGAATGCTCCATGTACTGGGGTCATTGCTTTCCTAATTAGCTAAACAAAATGAAGATTACTGCAGTGTTCTGATAAATAATATCTACCGATCCAGCATTATGAATGACTATCCGTAATGAACATTTATTAAAAATAGCAGCAGTAATAATAATATCACACACAGAGGCAGTAATCAGATTATTAGCCATGACATTACCATCAACCATCCATGAATACATAAACACATACACAGATTCCACGTCTAGGCCAGCTTTACATAGTGCCATTTTTAATGCTATTGATATACCCACAACCAGGACTGGATCCTACAGGCATTAAATGTATGGAGAAAAAACTTATAATTCTAATCCACTTTTGACATTGCACAAAAAAAAATGAAATAAAATACTGTGTTGAAAATACATGTTACAGTATTCTTTAAAGGTAAGTATAATCACAGATCCCATATTACTACGTTGATTGCAAGTGATTGTGCATGACATTGTGTTAACACTACCAAAAATAACCGATAAACTGAAATGAATGTAGGTTTGTATAAATTAATTTTATGACCGAACAATGAACATCAAAACAATTCTTACCTTTTGCATACATTAGCATATTGAATTATGTATAGTGGAAAAGTATGTCTATGGAGCAATCATTATAGACTCAAATATATTCTACACCAGGGGTAGGCAACCTTTTGGTAGTGCTGTGCCCAAAATTTTTTGAAGTCACTTGATGTGTCGGAAATATATGTGTGGCTTTATTATGGGTGTGGCTTACTGTGGGTGGGGTTTGTGGGGTGATACAATGAGAGGGGAATGCTCACAACAGCCAATACAGTATTTGTTTAGCATGGATAAGCATTTTAATTCAGACCCCAGAATCAGACCCCACCATAATACAGACCCCAAAATCAGACCCAGTATCACGGCTGTGCATAATACAGACCCCAGAATCAGACTCCAGTATCATCACCCTGCATAATACAGACCCCAGAATCAGACTCCAGTATCATCACCCTGCATAATACAGACCCCACCATAATACAGACACCAGAATCAGGCCCCACCATAATACAGACCCCACAAACACCACCCACCATAATACAGACCCCAGACTCAGACCCCACCATAATACAGACACCAGAATCAGATCCCACCATAATACAGACCCCAGAATCACCACCCCCATAAAACAGAACCCAGAAACACTACCCACCATAATACAGCCACCAGACTCAGACCCCACCATAATACAGACCCCAGAACCACCAACCACCATAATACAGACCTCAGAATCACCCCCCCCCCCATAACACAGACCTCAGAATCACCCCCCCCATAACACAGACCTCAGAATCCCCCCCCGCCCATAATACAGAACCCAGAATCACCACCCCCCATAATACAGACCCCAGAATCACCAACGAATCACCACCCCAATAATAAAGATCCCAGAAACACCACCCCCATAATAAAGAGCCCAGAATCATCACCCACCATAATACAGACCCCAGAATCATCACCCACCATAATACAGACCCCAGAATCATCACCCACCATAATACAGACCCCAGAATCAGACCCTACCATAATACAGGCTCCAGAATCACCACCCACATAATACAGACCCCAAAATCATCAATCACCATAATACAGACCCCAGAATCAGATCCCACCATAATACAGACACCAGAATCAGATCCCACCATAATACAGACCCCAGAATCACCACCCCCCATAAAACAGAACCCAGAAACACCACCCACCATAATACAGACACCAGACTCAGACCCCACCATAATACAGACCCCAGAACCCCCAACCACCATAATACAGACCTCAGAATCACCCCCCCATAATACAGACCTCAGAATCCCCCCCCCCCCGCCCATAATACAGAACCCAGAATCACCACCCCCCATAATACAGACCCCAGAATCACCAACGAATCACCACCCCCATAATAAAGATCCCAGAAACACCACCCCCATAATAAAGATCCCAGAATCATCACCCACCATAATACAGACCCCAGAATCATCACCCACCATAATACAGACCCCAGAATCATCACCCACCATAATACAGACCCCAGAATCAGACCCTACCATAATACAGACCCCAGAATCACCACCCACATAATACAGACCCCAAAATCATCAATCACCATAATACAGACCCCAGAATCAGTCTCCACCATAATACAGACCCCAGAATCAGACCCCACCATAATACAGACCCCAGAATCAGACCCAGTATCACGGCTCTGCATAATACAGACCCCAGTATCACCGCCCTGCATAATACAGACCCCAGTATCACCACCCTGCAAATTACAGACCAGAGAATCAGACCCCAGTATCACCGCCCTGCATAATACAGACCCCAGAATCAGACCCCTCCATAATACAGACCCCAGAATCAAACCCCTCCATAATACAGACCCCAGAATCAAACCCCACCACAATACAGACCCCAGAATCAGTACCCACCATAATACACACCCCAGAATCACCACCCACCATAATACAGACCACAGAATCACCACCCACCATAATACAGACCCCAGAATCCCATCATAATATAGACCCCAGAATCAGTCCCCATCATAATACAGAGCCCAGTCAGACCCCACCATAATACAGACCCCAGAATCAGACCCCACCATAATACAGACCCCAGAATCAGACCTCACCATAATACAGACCCCACCATAATACAGACCCCAGAATCAAACCCCGCCATAATACAGACCCCAGAATCACCACCCACCATAACACATACCCCAGAATCAGTCTCTACTATAACACAGACCCCAGAATCAGTCCCCACCATAATACAGACCCCAGAATCAGACGCCACCATAAAACAGACCCCAGAATCAGACCTCATCATAATAGAGACCCCAGAATCACTCCCCACCATAATACAGACCCCAGAATCAGACTCCACCATAATACAGACCCCAGAATCAGACCTCACCATAATACAGACCCCACCATAATACAGACCCCAGAATCAAACCCCGCCATAATACAGACCCCAGAATCACCACCCACCATAACACATACCCCAGAATCAGTCTCTACTATAACACAGACCCCAGAATCAGTCCCCACCATAATACAGACCCCAGAATCAGACGCCACCATAATACAGACCCCAGAATCAGACCTCATCATAATAAAGACCCCAGAATCACTCCCCACTATAATACAGACCCCCCTTCATAATACAGACCCCAGAATTAGACCATCCATAATACAGACCCCAGAATCAGACCCCTCCATAATACAGACCCCAGAATCAGACTTCACCATAATACAGACCCCAGAATCAGACCTCACCATAATACAGACCCCAGAATCAGACCTCACCATAATACAGACCCCAGAATTACCACCCACCATAATACAGACCCCAGAATCAGACCGCTCCATAATACAGAACCCAGAATCAGACCCCACCATAATACAGACCCCAGAATCAGACCCCACCATAATACAGACCCCAGAATTACCACCCACCATAATACAGACCCCAGAATCAGACCGCTCCATAATACAGAACCCAGAATCAGACCCCACCATAATACAGACCCCAGAATCAGACCCCTCCATAATACAGACCCCATAATCACTCCCCACCATAATACAGACCCCAGAATCCCCACCCACCATAATACAGACCCCAGAATCACTCCCCACCATAATACAGACCCAGAATCAGACCCCACCATAATACCCCAGAATTAGACCTCACCATAATACAGACCCCATAATCACTCCCCACCATAATATAGACCCCAGAATCAGCCTCCACCATAATACAGACCCCAGAATCAGACCCCTCCATAATACAGACCCAAGAATCAGACCTCACCATAATACAGACCTCAGAATCAGACCCCACCATAATACAGATCCCAGAATCAGTCCCCACTATAATATAGACCTCCCTTCATAATACAGACCCCAAAATTAGACCCTCCATAATCCAGACCCCAGAATCAGACCCCTCCATAATACAGACCCCAGAATCAGTCCCCATTTTAATACAGACCCCAGAATCAGACATCCATATATAATACAGACCCCAGAATCAGTCCCCACCATAATACAGACCCCAGAATCAGTCCCCACCATAATACAGACCTCCAGAATCAGTCCCCACCATAATACAGACCCCAGAATCAGTCCCCACCATATAACAGACCCCGGAATCAGTCCCCATCATAATACAGACCCCAGAATCAGACCCCTCCATAATACAGACCCCAGAATCAGACCTCACCATAATACAGACCCCCACCCTTTATAATACAGATCCCAGAATCAGACCCCTCCATAATACAGACACCAGAATCAGACCTCACCACAATACAGACCCCAGAATCAGACCCCACCATAATACAGACCCCAGAATCAGAGCTCACCATAATACAGACCCCCACCCTTTATAATACAGATCCCAGAATCAGACCCTTCCATAATACAGACCCCAGAATCAGATGTCCATACATAATACAGACCCCAGAATCAGATGTCCATGCATAATACAGACCCCAGAATCAGATGTCCATGCATAATACAGACCCCAGAATAAGACACCACCATAATACAGACCCCAGAATCAGCCTCCACCATAATACAGACCCCAGAATCAGACCCCTCCATAATACAGACCCAAGAATCAGACCTCACCATAATACAGACCTCAGAATCAGACCCCTCCATAATACAGATCCCAGAATCAGTCCCCACTATAATATAGACCTCCCTTCATAATACAGACCCCAAAATTAGACCCTCCATAATCCAGACCCCAGAATCAGACCCCTCCATAATACAGACCCCAGAATCAGTCCCCATTTTAATACAGACCCCAGAATCAGACATCCATATATAATACAGACCCCCGAATCAGTCCCCACCATAATACAGACCTCCAGAATCAGTCCCCACCATAATACAGACCCCAGAATCAGACATCCATATATAATACAGACCCCCGAATCAGTCCCCACCATAATACAGACCTCCAGAATCAGTCCCCACCATAATACAGACCCCAGAATCAGACATCCATATATAATACAGACCCCAGAATCAGTCCCCACCATAATACAGACCCCAGAACCAGACCCCACCATATAACAGACCCCGGAATCAGTCCCCATCATAATACAGACCCCAGAATCAGACCCCTCCATAATACAGACCCCAGAATCAGACCCCAGAATCAGACCTCACCATAATACAGACCCCCACCCTTTATAATACAGATCCCAGAATCAGACCCCTCCATAATACAGACACCAGAATCAGACCTCACCATAATACAGACCCCAGAATCAGACCCCGCCATAATACAGACCCCAGAATCAGAGCTCACCATAATACATACCCCCACCCTTTATAATACAGACCCCAGAATCAGATGTCCATACATAATACAGACCCCAGAATCAGATGTCCATGCATAATACAGACCCCAGAATCAGATGTCCATGCATAATACAGACCCCAGAATCAGATGTCCATGCATAATACAGACCCCAGAATAAGACACCACCATAATACAGATCCCAGAATCAGTCCCCACCATAATACAGACCCCAGAATAAGACACCACCATAATACAGACTCCAGAATCACCACCCACCATAATACAGACCCCAGAATCAGACCCCACTTATGGGGGATTTGTAGATTACACACTTTTGGGGGAACTGTGAATGACACACTTATGGGGGATCTGTGAATTACACACTTATGGGAGATCTGTGAATGACACACTTATGGGGGATCTGAAAATGACACCCTTATGGGGGAGCTGTAAATTACACACTTATGGGGGATCTGTGAATTACACACTTATGAGGGATCTGTGAATGACATACTTATGGGGGATCTGTAAATGACACCCTTATGGGGAGCTTCAAATGACACACTTATGGGGGAACTGTGAATGACACAATTATGGGGGCTCTGTAAATGACATACTTATGGGGGATCTGTGAATGACACACTTATGTGGAGCTGTGAATGACACACTTATGGGGGAACTGTGAATGACACGCTTATGGGGGAGCTGTAGATAACACAGTTATTGGGATCTATAGATTGACAGAGACCATCTCTGGGGCAGGAAAGCTGCTGTCAGAGCCAGAAGCCACAGTTTGTATATATGGTGTATATTAAAAGATGTGTTATGCCTTTAACCCCTTAAGGACTGAGCGATTTCACGTTTTTGCATTTTCATTTTTTCCTCCTTGCCTTTAAAAAATCATAACCCTTTAAATTTTGCACCTAAAAATCTGTATTATGGCTTATTTTTTGCGCCACCAATTCTACTTTACAGTGACATTAGTCATTTTACCGAAAAATCCACGGCTAAACGGAAAAAAAATTCATTGTGCAACAAACTTGAAGAAAAAATGCCATTTTGTGACTTTTGGGGGCTTGAATTTCTACGTAGTACATTTTTCGGTAAAAATCACACCTTATCTTTATTCTGTAGGTCCATACGGTTAAAAAGATACCCTACTTGTATAGGTTTGATTTTGTATTACTTCAGAAAAAAATCATAAATACATGCAGGAAAATTTATATGTTTAAAATTGTCATTTTCTGAGCCCTTTAACTTTTTTATTTTTCTGTGTTTATTTTTGTTCTGATCAGACTTTTTGATCACTTTTTTGTGGTATAAAAAGTGATCAAAAATGCGCTATTTTGGACTTTTGAATTTTTTTGCGCGTACGCCATTGAACGTGCGGTTTTAAAAGCGGTATATTTTTATAATTCGGACATTTCCGCACGCGGTGATACCACATATGTTTATTTTTATTTACACTGTTTTATTTTGTTACTAGGAAATGCCGGGTGATTTAACCCCTTAAGGACCAAGGACGTACCGGTACGTCCTTGGTCCTGCTCTTCTGATATAACGCGGGGTTACACAGTAACCCCGCGTCATATCATGGCGGGCCCGGCGTCATAGTGAAGCCGGGACCCGCCTCTAATAGCGCGCAGCGCCGATCGCGGCGCTGCGCGCTATTAACCCTTTAGCCGCGCGCTCAAAGCTGAGCCGCGCGGCTAAAAGTGAAAGTGAAAGTTCCCGGCTAGCTCAGTCGGGCTGTTCGGGATAGCCGCGGCTAATCGCGGCATCCCGAACAGCTGACAGGACAGCGGGAGGGCCCCTTCCTGCCTCCTCGCTGTCCGATCGCCGAATGACTGCTCAGTGCCTGAGATCCAGGCATGAGCAGTCATCCGGCAGAATCGTTGATCACTGGTTTCTTATGAGAAACCAGTGATCAGCATAGAAGATCAGTGTGTGCAGTGTTATAGGTCCCTGTGGGACCTATAACACTGCACAAAAAAAGTGAAAAAAAAAAGTGAATAAAGATCATTTAACTCCTCCCCTATTAAAAGTTTGAATCACCCCCCTTTTCCAATAAAAAAAAAAACACAGTGTAAATAAAAATTAAAATAAACATATGTGGTATCACCGCGTGCGGAAATGTCCGAATTATAAAAATATATCATTAATTAAACCGCTCGATCAATGGCGTGCGCGCAAAAAAATTCCAAAGTCCAAAATAGTGCATTTTTGGTCACTTTTTATATCATTTAAAAATGAATAAAAAGTGATCAATAAGTCCTATCAATGCAAAAATGGTACCGTTAAAAACTTCAGATCACGGCGCAAAAAATGAGCCCTCATACCGCCCCATACACGGAAAAATAAAAAAGTTATAGGGGTCAGAAGATGACAATTTTAAACGTATTAATTTTCCTGCATGTAGTTATGATTTTTTCCAGAAGTCCGACAAAATCAAACCTATATAAGTAGGGTATCATTTTAATCGTATGGACCTACAGAATACATATCAGGTGTCATTTTTACCAAAAAATGTACTACGTAGAAACGGAAGCCCCCAAAAGGTACAAAACAGCGTTTTTTTTTTCAATTTTGTCGCACAATGATTTTTGGACATAGATTTTTGGGCAAAATGACTGACGTCATTACAAAGTAGAATTGGTGGCGCAAAAAATAAGCCATCATATGGATTTTTAGGTGTAAATTTGAAAGAGTTATGATTTTTTAAAGGCAAGGAGCAAAAAACGAAAATGCAAAAACGGAAAAACCTCCGGTCCTTAAGGGGTTAAAATTTTTATTCAGAAGGGAATACCTGAAAGGGTTAACTTTTTTTTACACTTTTTTTTGCGAGCTCATAGCTCCTATAGGGACCTATGAGCTTGCAATGGCTGATTGCATACACAGATTGTTGCCTTGCCATTGCATGGCAACAAGCTGTGTAATCGGTGGTTGATTGCTCCAGCCTGTAACTCTGGCATGGAGCAATCAATCAGAGCCGGGACGCCGACGGAAGAAGGTAGGGACCTTCTTCTCTCCGGGTAGCTGATCAGGGCATCGCGATTTTATCGCGATGACCCCAATTAGCCCGACTGAGTCGGGAAGAATTTACTTTCACTTTCGATGCGGCGCTCAGCTTTGAGCGCTGCATTGGAAGGGTTAATAGCACGTGGCCGAACAATCGCAGCTGCGTGCTGCGTGAATAGGCGCCGGGACCCCGCGTTATAGACAGGGACCGGACTTAGGACGTACTCATACGTCCTAAGTCCTTAAGGGGTTAATAAAATGTACCATGTGATTGTTACCCAGGAGGTACCAGTGACCAACTGACCCCAAAGGTGACCTATGTTCTCCCTGCTAGTCTCCCCCATATAAGCCCTGGGTGGAGCTAGCTTCTCTGTTTGAGCTCTGCTCTTGCTTCCTGCTGAGGTCCAGTAAAGTCGTGCCTAGTGTGTGTGTCCGGAGTAGGGGAGGCCTCAAGTCAAATCCTGCAGCCACAAGTCAAGTGCAAGTAAGCTAAAGTCACCGTCCTGTCAGTCACAAGTCAGTGAAGTCAAGTCATCTGTCTACCCAGCGTGGCCTGCACTAAATTCTACCGTTTAACTACAAGTTCCATCAAACCTGCGAGGTCTCTGAGTCACTGGTCACCTCCTTGGACCCTGGCTGTACTGCATAGACTGTTCCAACTGTCTACCCTCAGTAAAGCTACCATTATCCATAACTTGGCGTCGGTGTCTTCATTGCCCCTGTGACTAGCCCAGGATTCAGTGGTATACCTTCGAGTGGTTAAGGCTAAACCACGCCCTGGCATCATGAACACAAGGGGTTAATACCATCTGGCCCTAGCGTAACAACATCTGCCCTGCACCACACACCCCGCCATACCACATTTAGCCCTCTTAGGCTACGTTGACATGACAGAATGTCCACCCAGAAAATTTCCGGTCAGATATTACGCAGACAGCGGGCCCTGGCAGGACATTCCAACGCTTTGACTGCTCGCAAATGTGCTGTCTCTATAGACGGTGGTGCATTTCCTAGTGGTATCGGCATAAGAATTGACATGTCTTCGGGTATGTTCACGCAGCAGAATGTTTGTGCAGAATTCCGCATGAATATTCCGCATCGACATTTTGCAGCAGCAGAGTTCAATTGATTTCAATGGGATTCTGCTGCTCTTTTCCCATGGCAGATGCTGCTGCCGCGTAAATCCTGATTCCAGCATCCGCAAAAAAATGTAACCTGTTCAATGTTTTTGCGGATTTTGCTCGGAAATTCATTGCTATCTTTAAGACTGGGCATTTCCGAGTGGTCCTCCGTTGCTTATGGAATGTTCGCACGGAAATTTTCTGTGTGGACATACCACCGTGTGAACATGGCCTAAGACTTCAATAATGGCAAAAAGAGAAACTGACTGAATTCATAACATATGGCTACAGATAGTATTCCCTTAAAGGGGTACTCCGGTGGAAAACATTTTTTAAGTCAATTGGCTCCAGAAAATTAAACAGATTTGTAAATGACTTCTATACATTTTTTTTATCCATTCAGTACTTATTAGCAGCTGTATACTACAGAGGAAATTATTTTCTTTTTGGATTTCTTTTCTGCTTGTCCACAGTGCTCTCTGCTGAAACCTCTGTCCATGTCAGGAACTGTCGAGAGCAGGAGAAAAATCCCCATAGCAAACCTATCCTTCTCTGGAAAGTCCCTGACACGGACAGAGGTGTCAACAGAGAGCACTGTGGACTGACAGAAAAGGAATTAAAAAAGAAAAGAATTTCCTCTGTAGTATACAGCTGGTAATAAGTACTGGAAGGATTAAAATGTTTTAATAGAAGTAATTTACAAATCTGTTTAACTTTCTGGCACCAATTCCGATAAAAAATAAAATAAAAAATCTACCGGAGTACCCCTTTAAGCGCACTCCGGTTTAGGCATTTTAATTTTTTCCTCCTCGGCATCTAACAACTGTCAATTTCACTCCTACAGACCAATATAATTTCTTTTTCTGTGTCACCAATTGTACTTTGTAATTACATTTTTTACCACAAAATCTACAGTGAAACAATGAAAAAATAATTTGTGGGGTGAAATTGAAAAAACTTGCTGCAATTTGGAAACTTTGGGGAAGGGCGGGGGGTGTTGTTTCCATGCAGTGAACTTTTTGGTAAAAACATTATCATTATTCTCTAGGTAAAGACAATTAAAACAAAGTACCATATTTTTCGCCCTATAGGACGCTCCAGCATATAAGACGCACCCAATTTTAAATGAGGAAAATCTAGAATACAATGTAAAGTATAGGTCACAGTGATCTTCAACCAGCGGACCTCCAGATGTTGCAAAACTACAATTCCCAGCATGCCCGGACAGCCGCTGGCTGGAGGTCCGCAAGTTGAAGACCACTGGTATAGGAGGTAATACTCACGTGTCCCCGCCGCTCCGGACCCGTCGCCGCTGCCCTGGATGTCGCCCTCCATCGCTGTCGCCGCGTCCCCCGGGTGTCCCCGTCGCTCCGGAATGTCTCTGCTGCCAGGTATACTCGCTCTCTGTCGCTGCCATCACGTCGCTACGCACGGCGCTCCTATTGGATGACGGGGCGGCGTGGGTGATGACGACGAAGGAGAGCGCCGGCCATGCAGGGGATCCCGGCACGGAGCAGACACCGAGGAGTCAGGTAAGGTCCCTCCCGGAGCAGCCGGGTTAGTGTCACTTTCCCTTCAGACGTGGCGGTCAGCTTTGATCGCCGCGTATGAAGGGTTAATACTGGGCATCACCTTGATCGGTGATGTCCTGTATTAGACGTGGGTCCCGGCCGTTGATGGCCGCAGGGACCGCCGTGATAGGTGTGTTTTCACCATATAAGACGCACCAACTCCCCCCCCCCCCCAGTTTGGAAGAAAAAGTGCGTCTTATACGGTGAAATATACGGTAATACCTATGTAATATATGTTTTGTTTTATTTTACAACTGTTAAAAAATGTATAACTTTTTGTAAGAAAATAAGTATGCTTAAAATCCTCCGTTTCTGCTGCCTATAACACTTTTATTTTTCTGGTATATGAAGTTGACCAGTAATCAGCAATTATGGACTTTTTTTTGTGTGTGTTTACTGTGTGGTTTCATTAACATTATATTTTATTATACCGATACCAAATATGCAAATATGTTTTTTTTGTTTACATTATTTTATTAGATAAATGGAAAATGGTGGGAGATTTAAACTTTTATTAGAGGAGGGACTTATTCACATTTATTAACACTCTTTAAAAAAAAAAATTTTTTTTAGATTGACTATTACATTGAATCTTTAGTTTTCAAAGAGGTTCTGTTGCACTGTGCACATGGCGGAATTTCCGGGCAGATGTCTCTTGACATCCATTATTCCATTTTGCCCTAAATTTAGGTAGTTTACACTGGCATTTACAGTATGGATTGGTGCAAAGAGCTGCACTATTCCATAAAGCAATGTACAATAAAAAAACAAAACATGACAATGTGTGGTGAGAGCCATTGAGTGGCATCCCTTATGGTTACACATCGGGCAAAAGGGCCTGTTGTATACCTCAGGTTAGTTAATATGAGATGTTTTCTTTTATCTAGAGGGGAACTTTTTTTTATATTATAATATAATATTGTATATTAGAAATATTGCTCATTAATGTATTTTTAGACATAAAAATCCACACGTACCTAAATAGTCTCATTAAAGGGGTACTCCAGTGAAAAACTTTTTTTTTTAAATCAACTGGTGCCAGAAAGTTAAACAGATTTGTAAATTACTTCTATAAAAAAAATCTTAATCCTTCCTGTACTTATTAGCTGCTGAATACTACAGCAGAAATTATTTTCTTTTTGAAACACAGAGCTATCTGCTGACATCATGCGCACAGTGCTCTCTGCTGACATCTCTGTTCCTTTTAGGAACTGTCCAGAACAGCATATGTTTGCTATGGGGATTTCCTTTTACTCTGGACAGTTCCTAAAATGGACAGAGATGTCAGCAGAGAGCACTGTGCTCATGATGTCAGCAGAGAGCTCTGTGTTTCAAACGGAAAAGAATTTCCACTGTTGTATTCAGCAGCTAATAAGTACAGGAAGGATTAGGATTTTTTAATAGAAGTAATTTACAAATCTGTTTAACTTTCGGGCAACAGTTGATTTAAAAAAAAAAGTTTTTCACCGGAGTACCCCTTTAATTTATATTTTATATGCTGAAAATTCTTAGTACAGTACTCTACCAGTATTTCTTTCACATGCAGCAGAAAAAGATCTGTACTAAATCTACCACATGACAATTTATGTTGCTGATCTTCTGTGGATTCCACTGCAATAACTCTATAGTGAGAAAATGCAACAAAATCCAAACAGAACATATCTTTTCTTCTCTTACATTTAATTAATATGTATTTATTTCCATGTGGCAAATGTGCATGTTTTGGATCGGATTTTCATGTAAAAAGGCCAAGATCCCATAGGCATATCAAAATCAATAAACTATGCATAGTGTCCTTTTTTTTTTCCGCTTACAAAAAGTTGAACATGCGCCTAATCACTTTTTTATGCTACATTTGTGGGTAGGTATAAAGTTGCAATAGCTTTACCTAAGCAACTTTCAGTTTTTACTTTGCAGTGGTTGCAAATTTATGATGTGCGAATGTCGCACGAAGGCAAAAAAAAATAAAAATGTTGCAAAGTCTCAAGCCAACTCCAGGTCTGACCTGGCTTACAAAACTGCCTGTGATAAGTACTAAAAAGTGGCAAAAAAGTATCAACTGAGAATTTGGCGTTTTGCTTATGTGCTCCAAATTTATAAACCCCCTTGTGTTAGTATGATAAATATGCAGCACATAAGAAAAACTAAAGCAAAGAAAAAAGCCTTCAGTACTCGCTTACCAAAGACAGAAAAGATAAATGTCCCCAACAATCATTCTGTTTGGATTGAGTGTAATGTGGTGGTCACCTAGCTAGGGGGAGCATAACTTTGGATATAGGCACATACAATACAATACAGATCTCTCTCCACATGTGTAGAGAAAAAGGCTGCAGTCTTCCTTTCACACAGATAAATGAAAATGAAGGCAGAAAGAAAAAACATGCCTGCTGGGCACAGAGATTGAAAGAGGAATATTTCAGAAAATAATTGATTTTTACTATAAATAAGAACAGGGATTGCATATCAACATAACTGTTTACTGGCACAATTCTGGGGGGATGGAATTTTTCCTTTAATATATTACAACTCTTTTTGCAAGATGAATATCAAGTAATGCTCCTAATATTGGGGAGAATATGAAGAAGAAAATAAAGCTTTTGCAAGGAAGAATCTGTGTATTATGGTGACCTCTTGTGGGTTTTCTATCAATTAAAAACTTCAATGAAACAATGAGCTTTCCAGATATATATCTCTTCACCCAGCAATCTAGAGAAAATTCTTGGCAAATCCGCTTCCGATGTGTCCGCATAATATGTACCATTAATGTCTTACTTTTGACAAACAGGATGTAAATCGTCTTTATGTCTCCTCAGGGTGACATATAATAAAAATGTCATGGTAGGAGATGTATTTATTAAAAATGGCACACTATTTAGGCAATATATTAATGGAAAAAAAGTTAAATAACGTTATGATGTTCATTAAATTATTATTAAGTCAAGAGTTTGATTTGCTGATATTCTATATGCCGCTACTACTACAGCGTTATACAAGCTCGAATGAAATTGATGTGGAGCCCATCGGAATAGTCTGCAAAATTGCGATATGCATTTCATATAGGAAGATCAAATTGAATAAGTAATCACTTTCTATGTTGGCAATTCTAATATAGACTCTTTAAGGAACCACACACGGACTCCTGGATTCCATACACATTTTCCACCTTCAAACATTATACAATTCATTTACAATAGTTATGATCAACGAGGGCCGGACAGTTCAGATCTCCACCGACCAGGAGAACAAGCTGGGAGAAGATTGTGCTCAGTAACTACTCTACCAACTCAGTGATCGAGATGGTCTCATAATGGAAGTCTATCACGTGCAGCTGATCCAGCAAGAAAATAAGCTCTCATACCTGAATGTTGTATATCCGACTCTCCTATAGAGATACATGCTTCATGCGGTGTCGACATGCTCCTTTGCTGTGGAGAGCCAGGTGCTGTGCAGGAGATCGTGAAGGTCCCAACAGACAGACCCCCCACGATCAGACACGTATACCCTATCCTTTGGATAGGGGCTAAGTGTTTCAGCACAGTAGTATTGCGGTGTGTCTGTATTTACCTTTTAAGGACGCAGGGTGTAACTGTACGCCCTGCGCATGGTATATAACGCAGAGTCACACCATGACTCTGCGTCATAGCGGGTCGGTCCCAGTGGATAATGAAAGCCGGGACCCTGGGCTAATAGCGTGCGGCACCTATTGTTGTGCTGCGTGGTGATAACCCTTTAGACACGGCGATCAAAGTTGATAGCCACGTCTAAAGTTGAAAAAATTGCATGCCGGCAACTCAGTCAGGCTTATCGGGACCATATCGGTGAGATCATGATGTCCCGATCAGCTTGGACAGGAGCGGAGGGTCAGTAACCTGCATCCGGCGATTGACTTCCCCATGCCTGACATTTAGGCAGGAGAAGTCAAGCTCCGATAAAACTGATCATCCGCACAGTTCTATGTTGATGATCAGTGTTAGGAATCAATGTAATGCATATGATAGCCACTAGAGGGGGCTATAACATAGTAAAAAAAAAAAAAGTAGAAAAAAAAATTACTAATGAGGAATTAACCCCTTCCCTAATAAAAGTAAGAATCACCCCCCTTTTCCCATTTTCAAAAATAAACTGTGTAAATAAAAAGAAACATATGTGGTATCGCCACGTGCGAAAATCTCTGCACTATAAAAATATAACATTAATTAAACTGCACGGTCAATAGCGTACACGCAAAAAAAAAAAAAAAAAAAGAAGACAAAATAGCGTATATTTGGTCACTTTTTATAGCACCAAAAAATATATGAAAAGCGATCAAAAAGTCCAATCAAAACAAAAATGGTACTGATAAAAACTTCAGATCACAGCGCAAAAAATGAGTCCTCAAACCGCCCCGTACGCAGAAAAATAAAAAAGTTATAGGGGTCAGAAGAGGACATTTTTAAACATATATATTTTCCTGCAGGTAGTTATGATTTTTTCCAGAAGTACGACACAATCAAACCTATATAAGTAGGATATAATTTTAACCGTATGGATCTACAGAATAAATCTAAAGTGTAATTTTTACCGAAAAATGCACTGCGTAGAAATGAAAGCCCACAAAAGTTACAAAATGGCGTTTTTTCTTACATTTTGTGACACTGATTTTTTTTTCTGTTTCGCTGTGGATTTTTGGGTACAATGACTAATGTCACTGCAAAGTAGAATTGATGGTGCAACAAATAAGCCATAATATGGATTTTTAGGTGGAAAATTTTAAGGGTTATGATTTTTAAAAGGTAAGGAGGAAAAAAACGAAAATGCAAAAACTGAAAAATGCTGAATCCTGAAGAGGTTAAGGGGTGAAAAATTATTCTAATGAAGTTAAATAAATCCATGTTTTGCATTGGTATTTTTGAGTGCTGTGCTGTTTTGAGTGTAGACATTCTTTACTAGTGGCTAAGTAGAGCTGCATATTTACTTTGGTTTTATTATATTTATATATATATATATATATATATATATATATATATATAAATATTGTAAGGATTTCACTCTAGGGATAGCTCTGGGATCTTCCTTGACACAGCCAAAGGACACGTTTCTACTTCATTCACCAGGCAAACCACAGTTCTTTATGTAGTCTGGCTCCTCGCCAGCTTTATTAAATAGATTGCATAAAAACATAACACAGGAACAAACAAAAACCCTAGACCATCCAGTCACTGACTACACAACCCAGCATGCCCTGACTGATAACTGGTGGACTTTTCCCTGACAGTTAAACTTATTCCTCCTGCTACTCACTGTTAACACACAGCATTTGCAACCTCTGCTGTGTGTCTTGTCCACACTTCACTGTTGGGGCCACTCACAGCTTGGGCTGTGTGTTCCTCACCAGGACCACTGCCTCCCCCCACAGCCACCTTACTGTCTTCTGGGGAGAGCCCCAACTATATACTGTATATAATATATATACTGATAAAAACTTCAGATCATGGTGCAAAAAATTAGCCCTCATACCGGCCCGTACGCAGAAAAAAAAACGCAGAAAAAAAAAAAAGTTATAGGGGTCAGAAGATGACAATTTTAAACGTATACATTTTCCTGCATGTATTTATGATTTTTTTCAGAAGTAATACAAAATCAAACCTATATAAGTAGGGTATCATTTTAACCATTAGTACCTACAGAATAAAGATAAGGTGTCATTTTTACCGAAAAATTTACTGCATAGAAACGGAAGCCCCCAAAATTTACAAAATGGCATTTTTTCTTCAATTTTGTCGCACAATGTATTTTTTTTCTATTTCGCCGTGGATTTTTGGGTTAAAATGACTAATGTCCCTGCAAGGTATTGGTTGCGCAAAATATATGCCATGATATGGAATTTTAGGTGCAAAATTGAAAGCTTTAGGATTTTTAGAAGGTGATGAGGAAAAAATGAAAATGCCAAAACAGAAAAACGCTGCATCCTTAAGGGGTTAAAACTTGTAAAATAAATAAATTAATGTTTTGCTTTTTAAATATATAGAAAACCAATGACAGCATGCTAGGGTGTAAAATAATAAAATACACTATATTCACCTTGCTTAGTCAATTGCCTCAGCTTTAGTCCACACTGGGGCCTTTGTGTACTTGATAACACGCAGAACCCACTGCAGCCTCAGCAGACATAACTTTTCTCAGCAACAAACGATGGTTCACTTTAAAATGAAGGTAGTATTGGTTAAGATAACCCTTTCATTAGAAATAATGGCCCAGATTTATAATTTCTTGTCTTGTGGATTGCGGTGCGTGTTTTTGATGCAGTTTTTTTTTATGAGTGGCTGCGCTAAATGTATTAAAGGGGTATTCCAGGCAAAACCTTTTTTTTATATATCAACTGGCTCCGGAAAGTTAAACAGATTTGTAAATGACTTCTATTAAAAAATCTTAATCCTTCCAATAGTTATTAGCTTCTGAACTTTTCTGTCTAACTGCTCAATGATGATGTCACGTCAAGGGAGCTGTGCATGATGGGAGAATATCCCTTGCATGATGGGAGAATATCCCCATAGGAGCTGGACAGCTCCCGGAAGGTGAGTCATCAGAAAGCAGTTAGCCAGAAAACAGCAACTCAACTTCAGAAGCTAATAACTATTGGAAGGATTAAGATTTTTTAATAGAAGTAATTTAGAAATCTGTTTAACTTTCCGGAGCCAGTTGATATATAAAAAAAAGTTTTTGCCTGGAATACCCCTTTAACCCCTTAACGACGCATGACGTATATTTACGTCCTGCGCCAGCTCCCGCGATATGAAGGGGGATCGCTACGCGATCCCACATCATATCGCGTCGGTCCCGGCACTCATCAACGGCCAGGACCCGCGGCTAATACCACACATCGCCCATCGCGGCGATGTGCGGTATTAACCCTTTAGAAGCGTCTGTCAAAGCTGACTGCTGCTTCCAAAATGAAAGTGAAAGTGATCCGGCTGCTCAGTCTGGCTGTTCGGGACCGCCGCGGTGAAATCGCGGCATCCCGAACAGCTTACAGGACAGCGGGAGGGCCCTTACCTGCCTCCTCGGTGTCTGATCGGCGAATGACTGCTCCGTGCCTGAGATCCAGGCAGGAGCAGTCAAGCGCCGATAACACTGATCACAGGCGTGTTAATACACGCCAGGGATCTTTGCAAGAGATCAGTGTGTGCAGTGTTATAGGTCCCTATGGGACCTATAACACTGCAAAAAAAAAGTAAAATAAAGTGTTAATAAAGGTTATTTAACCCCTTCCCTAATAAAAGTTTGAATCACCCCCCTTTTCCCATAAAAAATAAATAAAACAGTGTCAAAAAAAAAATAAACATATGTCGTATCGCCGCGTCCGTAAATGTCTGAACTATAAAAATATATCCTTAATTAAACCGCACGGTCAATGGCGTACGCGCAAAAAAATTCCAAAGCCAAAAAAAGCAAATTTTTGGTCACTTTTTATACCATTAAAAAATGAATAAAAAGTAATAAAAAAGTCCGATCAAAACAAAAATCCTACCGATAAAAACTTCAGATCACGGTGCAAAAAATGAGTCCTCATACCATCCTTTACGTGGAAAAATAAAAAAAGTTATAGGGGTCAGAAGATGACATTTTTAAACGTATAAATTTTCCTGCATGTAGTTATGATTTTTTCCAGAAGTGCGACAAAATCAAACCTAAATAAGTAGTGTATCATTTTAACCGTATGGACCTACAGAATAATGATAAGGTGTAATTTTTACCGAAATATGCACTGCGTAGAAACGGAACCCCCCAAAAGTTACAAAATGGTGTTTTTTCTTCGATTTTGTCGCACAATGATTTTTTTTTCCATTTCGCCGTGAATTTTTGGGTAAAATGACTAATGTCATTGCAAAGTAGAATTGGTGATGCAAAAAATAAGCCATAATATGGATTTTTAGGTGGAAAATTGAAAGGGTTATGATTTTTAAAAAGTAAGGAGGAAAAAACGAAAGTGCAAAAACGGAAAAACCCTGAGTCCTTAAGGGGTTAAATATGTCCATGTGATAAATTAGGTGCAAGGTAAAAAATGCACCAAGTACAGCAGTGATCTTTCCCCACAGGTCACTTAGAGAAAGAAAAGGGTGCACCTGGTGAAACTAAGGCATTTAACTACATATAAATATATTGGTAAATTTGACCAATAAATAATAAATGGTTGAAAACTGTTAAAAAAAAAATTACATTACATTTGTAAAAACTAACCACATTTTTTGTTAAAAAAAAAAAACACAAAGAACATGCAAACAAACATATAGACTGTGTTTAACCCCTTGGGGACCATTTTGATCCTAAGGACCAGAGCATTTTTTTAAATTTGATTCCGAGATAGTTTTTTCGTGACATATTCTACATTATGTTAGTGGTAAATTTTCATCGATACTTGCATAATTTCTTGATGAAAAATTCCAAAATTTTATGAAAAATTTGAAAACTTAGCATTGTTATAACTTTGAAGTTCTCTGCTTGTAAAGAAAATGGATATACCAAATACATTATATATTGATTCACATATACAATATGTCTACTTTATGTTTGCATCATAAAGTTGATATGTTTTTACTTTTTGAAGGCATCAAAGTTCTGCAACAATTTTCAAATTTTTCAAGTAAATTTCAAAATCTGAATTTTTCAGGGACCAGTTTAGTTTTTAAGTGAATTTGAGGGTCTTTATGTTAGAAATACCCCAAAATGGACCCCATTATGAAAACTGCACCCCTAAACGTATTCAAAATGAAAAGACATTCAGAAAGTTTTTTTTATCTCTTTAGGTGTTTCACAGGAATAGCGGCAAAGTGGAGGCGAAAATTCAAAATCTTAATTTTTTACACTAACGTTCTTGTGGACCCATATTTTTTTATTTTTACAACGGGTAAAAGGAGAAAAAGCCCCCCAAAATATGTAACCTCATTTCTTTCAAGTAAGGAAATACCTCATATGTGGATGTAAAGTGCTTTGTGGGTGCACTAGAGGGCTCAGAAAGGAAGGAGTGACAATGGGATTTTGGAGAGCAAATTTTGCTGAAATGGTTTTTGGGGGGCATGACGCATTTAGGAAGCCCCTATGGTGCCAGAACAGCAAAAAACACCCCACATGGTATACTATTTGGGAAACTACACCCCTCAAGGAACATAACAAGTGGTACAGCGAGCCTTTACACCCCACAGGTGTTTGACAATTTTCAATAAAGTTGGACGTGAAAATGAAAAAAGAAATGTTTTCACTAAAATGCTGAGGTTACCTCAAAGGGGTAATAGGTGAAAATGTCCCCCAAAATTTGAAACCCCATTTCTCTCAAGTAAGAAAATACCTCATATGTGGATGTAAAGTGATCTGCCGGTGCACTAGAGGGCTCAGAAGGGAAGGAGCGACATTGAGCTTTTGGAAAGCGAATTCTGCTAAAATGGTTTTTGGGGGGCATGTCTCATTTAGGAAGCCCCTATGGTGTGAGAACAGCAAAAAAAAAAAAACACATGGCATACTATTTGGGAAACTACACCCCTCAAGGAATGTAACAAGGGGTTTAGTGAGCATTTACACCTGTCACGATTCGGCTGGCAGGTGGTGGATCCTCTGTGCCAGAGAGGGATTGGCGTGGACCGTGCTGGTGGACCGGTTCTAAGTTGCTACTGGTATTCACCAGAGCCCGCCGCAAAGCGGGATGGTCTTGCAGCGGCGGTAGCAACCAGGTCGTATCCACCAGCAACGGCTCAACCTCTCTGACTGCTGAAGATAGGCGCGGTACAAGGGAGTAGACAAGAGCAAGGTCGGACGTAGCAGAAGGTCGGGGCAGGCAGCAAGGATCGTAGTCAGGGGCAACGGCAGGAGGTCTGGAACACAGGCTAGGAACACACAAGGAAACGCTTTCACTGGCACGATGGCAACAAGATCCGGCGAGGGAGTGCAGGGGAAGTGAGGTATAAATAGGGAGTGCACAGGTGAACACACTAATTAGGCTAACTGCGCCAATCAGTGGCGCAGTGGCCCTTTAAATTGCAGAGACCCGGCGCGCGCGCGCCCTAGGGAGCGGGGCCGCGCGCGCCGGGACAAGACCGACGGAGAGCGAGTCAGGTACGGGAGCCGGGATGCGCATCGCGAGCGGGCGCCTCCCGCATCGCGAATCGCATCCCGGCTGGGAGAGGTATCGCAGCGCACCCGGTCAGCGGGTCTGACCGGGGCGCTGCAATTGCGAGGATGTAGCGAGCGCTCCGGGGAGGAGCGGGGACCCGGAGCGCTCGGCGTAACAGTACCCCCCCCTTGGGTCTCCCCCTCTTCTTGGAGCCTGAGAACCTGAGGACAAGACTTTTGTCTAGGATGTTGTCCTCAGGTTCCCAGGATCTCTCTTCTGGACCACAGCCTTCCCAATCCACCAAGAAGAATTTTTTCCCTCTGACCGTTTTGGAGGCCAGAATCTCCTTCACGGAGAAGACGTCAGAAGAGCCGGAAACAGGAGTGGGAGAAACAAGTTTGGGAGAGAAGCGGTTAATGATGAGTGGTTTAAGGAGAGAGACATGGAAGGCATTGGGAATACGGAGAGAAGGAGGAAGAAGGAGTTTGTAAGAGACAGGATTAATCTGGCACAAGACTTTGAAAGGACCAAGATAGCGTGGTCCCAGTTTGTAACTGGGGACACGAAAGCGGACATATTTAGCGGAGAGCCATACCTTGTCTCAGGGCGCAAAAATGGGGGGAGTTCTTCTTTTCTTATCGGCAAACCTTTTCATGCGGGATGAAGCCTGTAAAAGAGAATTTTGGGTCTCTTTCCATATGGTGGAAAGATCACGAGTCACTTCATCCACAGTGGGCAAACCAGAGGGCAAGGGAGTAGGGAGGGGGGGAAGAGGGTGACGGCCGTACACCACGAAAAATGGGGACTTAGCAGAAGATTCTGAGACTCTGAAGTTGTATGAGAATTCGGCCCATGGTAGAAGATCTGCCCAGTCATCCTGGCGGGAGGAAACAAAATGCCGTAAATAGTCACCCAGGACCTGGTTAATTCTTTCTACTTGCCCATTGGATTGGGGATGATAAGAAGAAGAGAAGTTTAATTTAATCTTGAGCTGTTTACAGAGGGCCCTCCAGAATTTAGACACGAATTGGACGCCTCTATCCGAGACGATCTGCGTGGGCAAACCGTGAAGACGAAAAATGTGTACAAAAAATTGTTTTGCCAACTGAGGCGCTGAAGGAAGACCAGGAAGAGGAATAAAATGTGCCATCTTGGAAAATCGATCAACGACCACCCAAACAACAGTGTTGCCACGGGATGGGGGTAAGTCTGTAATAAAGTCCATACCAATCAGTGACCAAGGCTGTTCGGGGACAGGCAGAGGATGAAGGAGACCAGCAGGTTTCTGGCGAGGAGTCTTATCCCGGGCACAGACAGTACAGGCCCGCACAAAATCAACAACATCCGTCTCCAGAGTCGGCCACCAATAGAAACGAGAGATGAGTTGCAAGGATTTTTTGATGCCCGCATGGCCTGCGAGGTGGGAGGAGTGTCCCCATTTGAGAATCCCGAGACGTTGGCGTGGAGAAACGAAGGTCTTCCCTGGAGGAGTTTGCCTGATGGAGGCTGGAGAAGTGGAGATCAGACAGTCAGGAGGAATGATGTGTTGCGGAGAGACCTCTACTTCCGAGGCATCCGAGGAACGAGAGAGGGCATCGGCCCTAATGTTCTTGTCGGCAGGGCGAAAGTGAATTTCAAAGTTAAAACGGGCAAAGAACAACGACCACCTGGCCTGGCGAGGGTTCAGCCGTTGGGCAGACTGGAGATAGGAGAGATTTTTGTGATCGGTGTATATGATAACAGGAAATTTTGATCCCTCCAGCAGATGCCTCCATTCCTCAAGCGCCAATTTAATGGCCAGTAATTCTCGATCCCCGATGGAGTAGTTCCTCTCCGCCGGAGAGAAGGTCCTAGAAAAAAAACCACAAGTAACAGCATGCCCGGAAGGATTTTTTTGTAGAAGGACAGCTCCAGCTCCCACTGAGGAGGCATCTACCTCCAATAGGAAGGGTTTAGATGGGTCAGGTCTGGAGAGCACGGGAGCAGAAGAAAAGGCAGACTTGAGTAGTTTAAATGCGTCTTCCGCTTGGGGAGACCAGGACTTGGGATTGGCATTTTTCTTGGTTAAAGCCACGATAGGAGCCACAATAGTGGAAAAGTGTGGAATAAATTGTCTGTAATAATTGGCGAACCCCAAAAAACGTTGGATAGCACGGAGTCCGGAGGGGCGTGGCCAATCTAAGACGGCAGAGAGTTTATCTGGGTCCATTTGTAATCCCTGGCCAGAGACCAAGTATCCTAGGAAAGGAAGAGATTGGCATTCAAACAGACATTTCTCCATCTTGGCATAAAGTTGATTGTCTCGAAGTCTCTGTAGAACCATGCGGACATGTTGGCGGTGTTCTTCTAAGTTGGCAGAAAAAATCAGAATATCGTCCAGATAAACCATATGGTGGAAAGATCACGAGTCACTTCATCCACAGTGGGCAAACCAGAGGGCAAGCGAGTAGGGAGGGGGGGAAGAGGGTGACGGCCGTACACCACGAAAAATGGGGACTTAGCAGAAGATTCTGAGACTCTGAAGTTGTATGAGAATTCGGCCCATGGTAGAAGATCTGCCCAGTCATCCTGGCGGGAGGAAACAAAATGCCGTAAATAGTCACCCAGGACCTGGTTAATTCTTTCTACTTGCCCATTGGATTGGGGATGATAAGAAGAAGAGAAGTTTAATTTAATCTTGAGCTGTTTACAGAGGGCCCTCCAGAATTTAGACACGAATTGGACGCCTCTATCCGAGACGATCTGCGTGGGCAAACCGTGAAGACGAAAAATGTGTACAAAAAATTGTTTTGCCAACTGAGGCGCTGAAGGAAGACCAGGAAGAGGAATAAAATGTGCCATCTTGGAAAATCGATCAACGACCACCCAAACAACAGTGTTGCCACGGGATGGGGGTAAGTCTGTAATAAAGTCCATACCAATCAGTGACCAAGGCTGTTCGGGGACAGGCAGAGGATGAAGGAGACCAGCAGGTTTCTGGCGAGGAGTCTTATCCCGGGCACAGACAGTACAGGCCCGCACAAAATCAACAACATCCGTCTCCAGAGTCGGCCACCAATAGAAACGAGAGATGAGTTGCAAGGATTTTTTGATGCCCGCATGGCCTGCGAGGTGGGAGGAGTGTCCCCATTTGAGAATCCCGAGACGTTGGCGTGGAGAAACGAAGGTCTTCCCTGGAGGAGTTTGCCTGATGGAGGCTGGAGAAGTGGAGATCAGACAGTCAGGAGGAATGATGTGTTGCGGAGAGACCTCTACTTCCGAGGCATCCGAGGAACGAGAGAGGGCATCGGCCCTAATGTTCTTGTCGGCAGGGCGAAAGTGAATTTCAAAGTTAAAACGGGCAAAGAACAACGACCACCTGGCCTGGCGAGGGTTCAGCCGTTGGGCAGACTGGAGATAGGAGAGATTCTTGTGATCGGTGTATATGATAACAGGAAATTTTGATCCCTCCAGCAGATGCCTCCATTCCTCAAGCGCCAATTTAATGGCCAGTAATTCTCGATCCCCGATGGAATAGTTCCTCTCCGCCGGAGAGAAGGTCCTAGAAAAAAAACCACAAGTAACAGCATGCCCGGAAGGATTTTTTTGTAGAAGGACAGCTCCAGCTCCCACTGAGGAGGCATCTACCTCCAATAGGAAGGGTTTAGATGGGTCAGGTCTGGAGAGCACGGGAGCAGAAGAAAAGGCAGACTTGAGTAGTTTAAATGCGTCTTCCGCTTGGGGAGACCAGGACTTGGGATTGGCATTTTTCTTGGTTAAAGCCACGATAGGAGCCACAATAGTGGAAAAGTGTGGAATAAATTGTCTGTAATAATTGGCGAACCCCAAAAAACGTTGGATAGCACGGAGTCCGGAGGGGCGTGGCCAATCTAAGACGGCAGAGAGTTTATCTGGGTCCATTTGTAATCCCTGGCCAGAGACCAAGTATCCTAGGAAAGGAAGAGATTGGCATTCAAACAGACATTTCTCCATTTTGGCATAAAGTTGATTGTCTCGAAGTCTCTGTAGAACCATGCGGACATGTTGGCGGTGTTCTTCTAAGTTGGCAGAAAAAATCAGAATATCGTCCAGATAAACCACAACACAGGAATATAAGAGATCACGAAAAATTTCATTAACAAAGTCTTGGAAGACGGCAGGGGCGTTGCACAGGCCAAAGGGCATGACCAGATACTCAAAGTGTCCATCTCTGGTGTTAAATGCAGTCTTCCATTCGTTCCCCTCCCTGATGCGGATGAGATTATAAGCACCTCTTAAGTCCAGTTTGGTAAAGATGTGGGCACCTTGAAGGCGATCAAAGAGTTCTGAGATAAGAGGTAGGGGGTAGCGGTTCTTTACCGTGATTTTATTAAGTCCGCGGTAATCAATGCAAGGACGTAGGGAGCCATCTTTTTTGGACACAAAGAAAAATCCAGCTCCGGCAGGAGAGGAGGATTTGCGGATAAACCCCCTTTTTAAATTTTCCTGGATGTATTCAGACATAGCAAGAGTCTCTGGAGCAGACAGAGGATAAATTCTGCCCCGGGGTGGAGTAGTACCCGGGAGGAGGTCAATAGGACAGTCATAAGGCCTGTGAGGAGGTAAAGTCTCAGCTTGCTTTTTGCAAAACACGTCAGCATAGTCCATATAAGCCTTAGGAAGACCGGTTACAGGGGGAACCACAGGGTCACGGCAGGGAGTACAGGGAACCGGTTTAAGACAGTCCTTGAAACAAGAGGTACCCCAGCTCTTGATTTCTCCTGTGGACCAATCAAGGGTTGGGGAATGGCGTTGAAGCCACGGTAATCCAAGAAGAATTTCGGAAGTGCAGTTGGAGAGGACCAAAAACTCAATTTTTTTCGTGATGAGGTCCGATGCACATTAGGAGAGGTTCAGTACAGTCCAATCTTACAGTCCAATCTTTCATTGTTAACACAATTGATGTAGAGGGGTCTGGCGAGACTGGTCACTGGGATGTTGAACCTGTTGATGAGAGAGGCCAAAATAAAATTTCCTGCAGATCCGGAATCCAAGAAGGCCATAGCAGAGAAGGAGAAGGTAGAGGAAGATATTCGCACAGGCACAGTAAGGCGTGGAGAAGCAGAGTTGACATCAAGAACTGCCTCACCTTTGTGCGGAGTCAGCGTACGTCTTTCCAGGCGGGGAGGACGGATAGGACAATCCTTCAGGAAGTGTTCGGTACCGGCACAGTACAGGCACAGATTCTCCATGTGGCGTCGTGTCCTCTCTTGAGGTGTCAAGCGAGACCGGTCAACTTGCATAGCCTCCACGGCGGGAGGCACAGGAACGGATTGCAGAGGACCAGAGGAGAGAGGAGCCGGGGAGAAAAAACGCCTTGAGCGAACAAAGTCCATATCCTGGCGGAGCTCCTGACGCCTTTCGGAAAAACGCATGTCAATGCGGGTGGCCAGATGAATAAGTTCATGTAGGTTAGCAGGAATTTCTCGTGTGGCCAGAACATCTTTAATGTTGCTGGATAGGCCTTTTTTAAAGGTCGCGCAGAGGGCCTCATTATTCCAGGATAATTCGGAGGCAAGAGTACGGAATTGGATGGCGTACTCGCCAACAGAAGAATTACCCTGGACCAGGTTCAGCAGGGCAGTCTCAGCAGAAGAGGCTCGGGCAGGTTCCTCAAAGACACTTCGAATCTCCGTGAAGAAGGAGTGTACAGAGGCAGTGACGGGGTCATTGCGGTCCCAGAGCGGTGTGGCCCATGACAGAGCTTTCCCAGACAGAAGGCTGACTACGAAAGCCACCTTAGACCTTTCAGTAGGAAACTGGTCCGACATCATCTCCAAGTGCAGGGAACATTGCGAAAGAAAGCCACGGCAAAACTTAGAGTCCCCATCAAATTTATCCGGCAAGGATAATCGTAGGCCGGAAGTGGCCACTCGCTGCGGAGGAGGTGCAGGAGCTGGCGGAGGAGATGATTGCTGAAGCTGTGGTAGTAGCTGCTGTAGCATCACGGTCAGTTGAGACAGCTGGTGGCCTTGTTGCGCTATCTGTTGCGACTGCTGGGCGACCACCGTGGTGAGGTCGGCGACAACTTGCAGTGGGACTTCAGCGGGATCCATGGCCGGATCTACTGTCACGATTCGGCTGGCAGGTGGTGAATCCTCTGTGCCAGAGAGGGATTGGCGTGGACCGTGCTGGTGGACCGGTTCTAAGTTGCTACTGGTATTCACCAGAGCCCGCCGCAAAGCGGGATGGTCTTGCAGCGGCGGTAGCAACCAGGTCGTATCCACCAGCAACGGCTCAACCTCTCTGACTGCTGAAGATAGGCGCGGTACAAGGGAGTAGACAAGAGCAAGGTCGGACGTAGCAGAAGGTCAGGGCAGGCAGCAAGGATCGTAGTCAGGGGCAACGGCAGGAGGTCTGGAACACAGGCTAGGAACACACAAGGAAACGCTTTCACTGGCACGATGGCAACAAGATCCGGCGAGGGAGTGCAGGGGAAGTGAGGTATAAATAGGGAGTGCACAGGTGAACACACTAATTAGGCTAACTGCGCCAATCAGTGGCGCAGTGGCCCTTTAAATTGCAGAGACCCGGCGCGCGCGCGCCCTAGGGAGCGGGGCCGCGCGCGCCGGGACAAGACCGACGGAGAGCGAGTCAGGTACGGGAGCCGGGATGCGCATCGCGAGCGGGCGTCTCCCGCATCGCGAATCGCATCCCGGCTGGGAGAAGTATCGCAGCGCACCCGGTCAGCGGGTGTGACCGGGGCGCTGCAATTGCGAGGTTGTAGCGAGCGCTCCGGGGAGGAGCGGGGACCCGGAGCGCTCGGCGTAACAACACCCCACTGGAGTTTGACAGATCTTTGTAACAGTGGGCTGTGCAAATGAAAAATTACATATTTCATTTTCACGGACCACTGTTTCAAAAATCTGTCAGTCACCTGTGGGGTGTTAAGGCTCTCTATACCACTATACCTCTCTATATACATAGTGCACTCTCACTCCTGAGCCTTGGTGAGCGCCTGCAGAGCATTTTACATCCACATATGGGGTATTTCCATACTTGGGAGAAATTGTGTTACAAATGTGGTCTTTATTTCCTTTTATCTCTTATGAAAATAAAGCATGTTAGTGTAAAAAATTTTAAAAAAGTTACACTAACATGCTGGTGTAGACCCCCAACTTTACCTTTTCATAAGGGGTAAAAGGAGAAAAAGTCCCCCAAAATTTGTAGCGCAATTTCTCTCGAGTACGGATATACCCCATATGTGGCCCTAAACTGTTGCCTTGAAATACGACAGGGCTCCGAAGTGAGAGAGCGCCATGTGCATTTGAGGCCTAAGTTAGGGATTTTCATAGGGGTGTACCCGAATGCAAGTGTTACACTTGCCTCCTCCACTAAATATACTGTACATCAGTTTCCCCAAACTGTTTCCCCAAACAGCCTCCAGCTGTTGGAAAACTCCCAACATGCCTGGATAGTCAATGGCTGTGCTGTCCAGCAATACTGGGAGTTATTTAGCTTTTTTTTTTGTTACATTTTTATGGGGGGGGGGGGGGGCGACAGTGTAAGGGTGTAGTGTATATTTTGTGTTTTACTCTTTATTTAGGGTTAGTGTAGCGTAGTGTTTTTAGGGTACATTCACACGGGCGGGGGTTTACAGTCAGTTTCCTGCTTCAACAGAAAATTTGCCGCATCTCAAGTAGGAAACTTGCTGTAAATCCCCACCCATGTGAATGTACTCTGTACATTCACGTGGGGGGGTGGGGGGAAAACTGCAACGCCCAGCATGGACTGACAGACCATGCATGCTGGGAGTTGTAGTTATGCAACAGCTAGAGGCACACTGGTTGGGATTGGGAAACAGTGAGTTAGGTAACAGACTACTGCAGTGTTTCTGCACCCATGTCTGTTTCCTAACTCAGTGTTTCCCAACCCATGTGCCTTCAGTTGTTGCAATACTACAACTCCCAGCATGCCCAGACAGCCGAAGGGCATGTTGGGAGTTGTAGTTATGCAACAACTGGAGGAGAACAGTTTGGACACCACTGTGTAGTGGTCTCAAAACTGTAGCCCTCCAGATGTTGCAAGGCTTCAGCTCCAAGCATGCCCAGACTGCCCAGGCATGCTGGGAGTTGTAGCTCGGCAACATCTGATAGGCCAGATGTTGCCGAACTACAACTCTCAGTATGCCTGGACAGTCTCAGCATGCTTTGAATTGACATCTGGAGCGCCACAGTTTGGAGACCACTGTCCTTCCAGATGTTGCAAAACTACAACTCCCAGCATGCTGAGATTGTCCAGGCATGCTGGAGGTTGTAGTTCGGCAACATCTGAAGGGCCAGATGTTACAGAACTGCAACTCCTAGCATGCCTGGACTGTCTTGGCATGCTGAGAGTTGTAGTTTTGCAACATCTGGAAGGACAGTGGTCTCCAAACTGTGGCCCTTCAGATGTTGCAAAACTACAACTCCCAGCATGCCCAGACAGTCAAAGGCTGTCTGGGCATGCTGAGAGTTGTAGTTTTGAAACTCCTAGAAGCAGCAGTGGAGATCACTTTATGGCAATCTTAACTGCTGCATCTGGGACACCGCCACCTCCAGTCAGCCGCTGGTCCCCGCGTGAACCCAAGTAACTGCCGCCGGTGGTCCCCGCCACATCCACGGCCCCCTCACATCAATGCCATCTTCCCCCGCTCTGCCCCGACATTCAGTCTTGATCGGCCAATCTCAGGGGATAGGAGGAGGTGGCACCCTGCCACCTCACTCCTATCCTTCAGGATGGTCGGAGCTGTCTCTGATCAGCCCGGAATCGCGACTAATCGCCGATCTGAATTGATCGTCGATTTGTGGCGATCACAGACATGGGGGGGTCTCAGGCATTTGCAAGGGATGCCTGCTGAATGATTTCAGCAGGCATCTCGTTCCGATCCCCTTCTGCCTAGCGGTGGAGATTGAAATTCCCACGGGCGTACAGGTACGCCCTTGATCCTAAAGTACCAGGGCGCAAGGGTGTACCCATAGGGCTGTGGACCACAACAGGTTAAACCTGTATATTAGGGTTTTAAAGGAGATATGTATTGGTAATTTTTTAGACTCCCCTGTGCCCAGGCTGCAAAAAGTAGAAACAAACTTTAACTCACCTTCCAATGTTCCCCTGTTGGGCTGATATAGGGTGCCGATCTTCTTCGTGCTTCCTGTGGACGATGAGTCATACTGAGCTTAGCTTATCGCTGGCCGCAGCAATGTACGCCTCAGCCGGTGATACACTAAGCTACCCAGGCTCGTTAGATGAAACTGAGCTGTGCCTATCACCGGTTGAGGCGGACGTCGCTGTAGATGGCGATACACTGAGCGCAGTATGACTCACCATCCCCAGGAAGAAGACCAGTAGCGGAGGATCGGGACACCGATAACGGCGCAAAGGAACATTGGAAGGTGAGTCCAAGTTTGTTTTGTTACTTTTTGCAGCACGGGCACAGGTTATTCTGAAAAATTACCACTATATATCTCCTTTAACCAAGTCTGGAAGTGATCATAAGGTATATGTTCGGAGATTGTTAATGTAAATAAATATTTTGCATCCAAAAAATTATGATTAAAGGGGTACTCCCGTGGAAAACTTTTTTTTTTTTTTTTTTTAATCAACTGGTGCCAGAAAGTTAAACAGATTTGTAAATCACTTCTATTAAAAATCTTAATCCTTCCAGTAATTTTTAGGGGCTGTATACTAAAGAGAAATCCAAAAAAGAAATGCATTTCCTCTGATGTCATGACCACAGTGCTCTCTGCTGACCTCTGCTGTCCATTTTAGGAACTGTCCAGAGCAGCATATGTTTGCAATGGGGATTTTCTCCAACTCTGGACAGTTCCTAAAATGGACAGCAGAGAGCACTGTGGTCATGACATCAGAGGAAATGCATTTATTTTTTTGATTTCTCTTTAGTATACAGCCCCTAAAAAGTACTGGAAGGATTAAGATTTTTTAATAGAAGTGATTTACAAATCTGTTTAACTTTCTGGCACCAGTTGATTTTAGAGCTGGGCGGTATGACCAAAAATGTGTATCACGGTATTTTTTAAAATTATCGCGGTATCACGGTATTTAACGGTATATTGGGGGGGGGGCTTGTTAAAGTGTCAGAACATCAGGGTTTCATATTATGCTATTATGTGCCACGGCCACTTTAGAACAGTGAGCAGCAGCGGCGCAGTTCACTTGCGTTGTGTGAGGGGGCCCGCCGCTCCGGGAAACATTAGAGCCAGGGGATGCAGTTTCTGCGCTTTTCCCTGGCTCTGATTGCAGAGAGGAGCCATCCTGAACCTGCAGGGGGAGCGGGGATGAGGAGTCTCATCCTGCTCTCCCCTGACAGAGCGGAGCCGTGGGCTCTGTAATTCATTCATGAGCGGGGGGAGGGGTATAACGGTATGGGGCAAAATTCATACCGTCGGAGAAAAAATAAACGGTATCCCGTATGAACCGGTATATTGCCCAGCCCTAGTTGATTTAAAAAAAAAAAAAAAAAAGGTTTCCATGGGAGTACCCATTTAAGACTATTTATTATAAAAACATATACACACTGTGTACACTGCAGTACACCTAATCATATTGGTTAAGGTCAGTTGTCAATATATTTCCCTTGCTTGAGTAAAAGTGGTGTGAGATGTTAATTTTTGTAAGCATGGTCCATTGGTGGTGTAGGTTAGAAGTGTTTTTTTTAGGTGCCACGTGCATATTTTTCAACTTTTATGAATGGTTACACAGAATAAATTCATAACCACTTTATACCTACATGTAAAACATGTTCATAACGGACTTTTTTTCCCCCATAGTGGCAGAAATAAAAAGGTACATAGAAATGGGAAAAAACTAAAAAACTAAGTTGAATTTGGTATATATGAAGAAATTTAATTAGGCTTAAAGGAGATCTGCAGCCATAGACAATTATCCCTTATCTGCAGGTGGCTGGGGAGACCACAGTAGTGCTTGTACTACTACCCCCATCATGGAACAGAGTCTGTTTCATGTTGGAGGTAGCAGTACAGGGGCTAAGGGATTGATCGCTATTAACCAGGGAAGCAGGCATCATGCTCCACTCCCCTGCAATTTATATTTGTCCCACACTTTAATTTTTAAATCCCCCACCAGAGCCCTGAATGGCCGGCACAGAGTGGCCATTCACGGCTCTTGGCTGGATCTTTAAGCTTATACTGGGAGCAGTAGTAGGAGGGATTGCTCCTGCCGGGAAAGCGGGTGGCATTGCACTGCGTTCCCCAGCCGGCCAGCTCTCTGAATCAAGATCCACACAGTAAGAGTTTAGAAACCCTGCCGAGAACCATAAATAGCCACTCGGTGCCAGCCATTCAGGGCTCTGGTGGGGGATTTGAAAATGAAAGTACAAAACACACTATATACATTGCAGGAGAGTGGAGCATCCCCTGGTTAATGTAGCTATGGTATGTTGATGGGAGAAATGGATCAGATGGTTGGCTGGGTGGGGGCTCAAGATAGAGGAATTGTCGGAAATTGTTTATGACAATTTCAAAGGAAGGGGGGTGGCAGAATGGGGGTGTTTTTTTCTTCTCTCCTACTACTTGAGTGAGTGTATTGATATGGAATGTGAGGGGGTTGGCGGATAGGGTGAGGCGGACGGCCGTCTATAAAGTTATAGATAAACATTTACCAGATATTATTTGTCCATTGGAGACACATTTAACAAAGGACAAAACCCAGATTTTACAGAGAAAATGGATTGCAAAGCAATTTCACTCAACACACACTTGTTACTCTAGAGGGGTGTATTAATACATCAAGGGATCAAGGCAGAAGTGTTAAATTCAAAAGTAGATAAAGAAGGAAGATATATGTTTCTGGTATTGAATTAGGAGGGAAGAAGACTGCTGCTCGCGTTCGTCTATGTGCCACCCCCCTTCTCATCTGGAGTATTTAAGGAATTAGGTGGGTATGCCAACGATAAAAGAGGTATTCCAATCATGGTAATGGGTGACATTAATGCAGTAATGAATGAAGGAAAAGATAGGCTATGGTTAGGGAGACAGAGTCTGAAAGGTGGAATAACAGGATTTAAAAAAAATTGTTGTGGAATTAGGATGGGTGGATTACTGGAGAGAGCGAAATCCAGACTCGAGAGCATATTCATGTTATAACAAATCCAAGAAAACACTATCCCGCATAGATATGATTGTTGGGGATAAGGAGATCATGCCATGGATAGAAGATATAAAATATGAACCCTGGAGTACAACTGTTAATGCTTCAAATGGCAACTAAAAAGATCCGGCAGATAAACACGAGAATAGATCCATTCTGGATAGTAGTATAGGGAGAAGATAGGTGATAAAATACAAGCATATTTCGAGATTAACGATGGAACAGCCTCAGAGGGGATTGTCTGGGATGACTTTGATGGGGTGTTGCGAGGCATCTGCAAGGGAAAAAATTTCGAGGATGAAGAAAAAAAGCAAAGCTAGAAGAAGAAGAGGTTATAAGGGAAGCAGAGGAAGCAGAACAGCATTTTATAGAAACTGGATTAGAAAAATATAGAAGAGAGTGGGAGGAGGCAATAGGGAGGTATAAAGAGCTACTAGCATCAAAGGCTAAAAAAGTAATAAATAATCCAGTCTGAGCAGAAGAGATATCTAGAGGGTGGAAAGCCGGGAAGATGGTTGGCCAAGTTTATAAAAGAAGAAAAAGACAAAACGGTGATAGCAGCTGTTGAAGATAAAGGGGGACAGATAGTAAGAGAACAGGAAGAAATTACTAAGGTTTTCTTAGATTTCTATAAGGAGTTATATATACCTCACAACTGACAGTAGAACAAGATGATATACAAAGATATGTTGATGAATGTGAATTATCAAAATTAGCAAAGGAAGATGTTGAGATATTGAAGGGTGAAATTCTAGAAAGTGAGGTGAGGAAGGTGGTAAAAGAATCACCTAGATCAAGAGCCCCAGGCCCAGATGGGTTACGATACGAATTGTATAAAAAATATGGTAGTATCCTTGTCCCCAGATTAGTGAAACTATTTAGAGGGATATTTAGGAGTGGAATTCTACCCCCTCAATGAAAGAGGCAGTGAAAACGCTCATTTTGAAGCCTGGGAAACATGAACATGAACCTGATGCGTATAGGCCAATATCGCTGCTAAATACTGATATGAAGATATTGCCAAAGACCTTAGCAGTGAGATTGGCAAAGGTAATGCCTTCTCTAATATCGAATGATCAATGTGGATTTATGACCGATAGAACAACGGCGGACAATGTGACAAGATTGTTCGGAAATCTGCAGATGGAAGGGAAGGAGGGGGACCGCTCCATCCTGTCATTGGACACAGTTAAGGCCTTTGACAGGGTGGAGTGGTCCTTCTTTTGGACTGTAATGAGGGGATATGGGTTCAGAGAAGGGTTTATGAAGTGGATGGGAATTTTGTATGGCTCCCCAAGGGCAGTAGTTTTGGAAAATGGGACTCAGCCAGAAGGATTTCAGTTAATTGGGGAGCTAGACAGGGCTGCCCCCTGTCCCCCCACATCCTTGCCCTTTATATTGAACCATTAGCAACAAGAAATACGGAAACGGTGGAGGAGTTTGGATGTCGTGGGACAGAATATCACTCTTTGCAGATTACATCTTGTTATACATTCGGAATAAGCAGGTGTTAGAGGGTATTATAGAGAAAATAGAGGAGTTTGGGGAAAAATTGGGCTTCAGCATAAATTGGAATAAAACTGATACCATTGGATAAACAATTATCTCATAAGAGACGGAAGATAATAGGAAAAGGAAGAAACATTTAAGTATTTGGGGATAACTGTCGGAAGGGATGTAAAAAATATCCGGAACTAAATGTCTGGCCTATTGTAAGAAAGATAAAAACTAAAATAAAAATTTGGTTAGGTTTGCCACTTAGTATGGCAGATAGGACATTAAAGATGATTCTGTTTGTGCTGTCTAATAGTCCGGTATGGTTTGGAGAACAAATTTTTTAAGAAATTGAAGCCTTGGAAAGAGAATTGGTCTGGAAAGGTAAACAAACAAGAATTAAACTAGGTTATTTATGTAAGGAACTGAAGAAAGGAGGACTGGCTGTTCCAGATTTTAAATTGTATTACCGTATTTATCGGGGTATACCACGCACCGGCCTATAACACGCACCCTCATTTTACCAAGGATATTTGGGTAAAAAAAGTTTTTTACCCAAATATCCATGGTAAAATGAGGGTGCGTGTGTGCGCGTGTATACCCCGATACACCCCCAGGAAAGGCAGGGGGAGAGAGGCCGTCGCTGCCCGCTTCTCTCCCACTGCCTTTCCTGGGGTCTAGAGCCCTGCTGCTGGCCCTTCTCTCCCCCTGGTTATCGGCGCCGCTGCCCGTTCTGTCCCCCTGACTATCGGTGCCGGCGCCCCATTGCGCCGACAGCCAGGGGGAGAGAAGGGGCAGTGGCACCCATTGCTGGCACCGCTGCCCCGTTGCCTCCCCCCATCCCCGGTGGCATAATTACCTGTTGCCGGGGTCGGGCCCGCGCTGCTGCAGGCCTCTGGCGTGCGTCCCCTTCGTCGTTGCTATGCACGGGCGGCGCATGACATCATGCGCCACGCCGTGCAGCGCATAGCAACGACGCAGGGGACGCACGCCGGAGGCCTGCAGCAGCGCGGACCCGACCCCGGAAACAGGTAATTATGCCACCGGGGATGGGGGGAGGCAACGGGGCAGCGGCGCTGGCACCCCCTGGCTGTCGGCGCCGCTTCTCTCCCCCTTGCTATCGGCGCCGGCAATGGGGCGCCGGCACCGATAGTCAGGGGGACAGAACGGGCAGCGGCGCCGATAGCCAGGGGGAGAGAAGGGCCGCCAGCAGGGCTCTAAACCCCAGGAAAGGCAGGGGGAGAGAAGCGGGCAGCGACGGCCTCTCTCCCCCTGCCTTTCCTGGGGGGTGTATCGGCATATAACACGCACATAGACTTTAGGCTAAAAATTTTAGCCTAAAAAGTGCATGTTATACGCCGATAAATACGGTATATAGCAGCACAATTGAGGTATGTAAAGAAATGGAAGGAAATGGATTCCTTTGTGAATATGGTAAAGGGAAAAAAGGGAGGTGTGTGAGGATATGGGAGAATTTCTAGAATCCAGGTTGAGTGGCAAGGAGTCTATAGCAGAGATGGAGGGTAGAGTGCGGACACAAATGAAAAAAGTTATAAAGGTGTAGAGCTGGGCGGTATGACCAAAAATGTGTATCGCAGTATTTTTGTAAATTATGGCGGTGCCACGCTATTTAACGGTATTTCCCCCCCCATCATGTGACCCATGGGCGCTGCTTCTCTCCCTTCCCCCCATCATGTGACCTGTGGGCGCTGCTTCTCCCCGCCCATCATGTGACTTGTGGGCGCTGCTTCTACCCTCCCCCCCGGTTTAACAGCACAGCGCTGCACTGTCCCCCACATCGGGGAACTAAATATATGTGACCCGCGAGCGCTGATTCTCCCCCCCCCCCCCCAAAAAAAAATTTTTATTATCAGCCGCTGCGCTGTACTGTACTATCCTGTGCCCGGGCTGCAAAAATAAACTAAATAAACTTTAACTCACCTTCCTAAGTTCCCCCGTTGCTCCGGTACCGGCCTCAGGGTCCAGCGATGCAAGCCTCATGCTGCTTCCTGGGGATGGGAACATCACAGAGCCGTCAGCGTATGACCGCCCGCAGAAATGTCCCGCCTCGGCCGGTGATAGGCTGAGCGCACTGTCATGTAAGGAGCCGGCCGGATAGTACAGTACATCGCAGCAGCTGACAATTACTCTTGGGGGGCAGGGGGTAGAGAAGCAGCGCTCGCGGTTCACATATGATTAGTTCCCCAATGTGGGGGACAGTGCAGCGCTGGGCTGATAAACTGGAGGGGGGTGGGGGGAGCAGTGCTGGACTGATAATTCATTGGGGGGGGGGGGGGGGAGAGAAGCAGAAAAGCGCCCGCGGATCACATACGATTAGTTCCCCGATGTGGGGGACAGCGCGCTGCGGCTGATAATTCATTCAATCAAGTGGGGGGGGGGGGGCACCCAACCATTGTTGCGGTATGGGAAAAATTCATATCGTGCAGGAAAGAAATTTCGGCATTTGGTATGAACCGGCACTATGAAGGTGGATTAGATTGCACTAGATTATTTAACAATATGAAATTTAAAGAAATTAAGCAGGCATCCCGGCACATCGCCGAGGGGGTCCTGAGACCCCCCATGTTGGCGATTGCAGAAAATTGCATGTCAATTCAGACATGCGATTTTCCGCAATTCCGGGCTGATCGGGTCTCTAGTGACCCGATCATCCGGAAGATAGGGATGATCGGAGCTGTCAGGTGAGGGCTAGGAGTGAGGTGGCAGTGCTGCGATCTCCTCCTATCCCCTGCCATTGGTCAGAACTGATTCTGACCAATGGCAGGGCAGGACAGTGGGTTGCCATGGCAACCCCCATTCTGCCCCCCCCCCCCTGGATGTCGAGGGGAAGATGGAGAGAAGATGGAGGGCATTACCTGGAGGAGAAGATGCCTGGGGAGCCACGATCGTCGCTGGAGACTGCTGGATTCTGGCTCAGGTAGGGAAACTACGATGGTGGTGGTGGGGGGGTAATGAAAGTGAAAGTAATGTGATCTTTACTGTGGCAACCACTATGAATGCCAAACTGCAACTCCCCGCATGCCCAGACAGCCAAAGGCTATCTGGGCATGCTGGAAGTTGTAGTCTTGCAACATCTGGAGGGTCACAGTTTGGAGACCACTTTTACAGTAGTGCCCAAACGGTAGCCCTCCAGATGTTGCCAAACTACAACTCTCAGCATGCCTAGACTGCCCAGGCATGCTGGGAGTTGTAGTCCTGTAACATCTGTCCCTTCAGATTTTGCAATTTTCATGAAATTTTAGAAAATTGCTGCTCTACTTTGAAGCCCTCTAATTTTTTCAAAAAGCAAAAATAGGATGCAAGTAACGCCGAAAATTTACCACCAAAATAAAGTAGAATATGTCACGAAAAAACAATCAGAATATTCAGTAAAAGCGTTTTGGAGTTATTAATTCGTAAAGTGACGGTGGTCAGAATTGCGAAAAAGGGCTCAGTCCTTAAGGTGAAAAAGGGCTGTGTCCTTAAATGGTACCTCTCATCAAATAAACTTTTGATATATTTTAGATTAATGAATGTTGAATAACTTTCCAATAGCATGTTAATGAAAAATATGCTCCTTTCTATTGTATTTTTCCCGATCAGTCCTGTCAGCAAGCATTTCTGACTCATGCTGGAGTCCTAAACACTCAGAGCTGCCAGCCTGCTTTGTTCACAGCCAAACAGGCTGTGAACAAAGCAGGCTGGCAGCTCTGAGTGTTCTCCTTTGTGAACAAAGCAGACTGGCAGCTCATAGTGTTTAGGACTCCAGCATGAGTCTGAAATGCTTGCTGCCAGGACTGGTAGGGAGACCCCTAGTGGTCATTTCTTCAAAGTGGAAAATTAAATAGAAAGAAGCATATTTTTTAATAACATGCAATTGAAAAGTTATTCTGCATACATTAATCTATAATATAACAAAAGTTTTTTTGATGAGAGGTACGCTTTAAGGGGTTAAGCATAAAGGAAAGGGAAAAGGATACAGGAAAAGTAAAAGAGAAGGAATGGAGGGAAATTTTGGAAGAGAGTTCGAACACTATTAAAAATGGTTCACACAGGATTACACAATTTTTTTTATAACACATAGGTTTATCAAAATCTGTCGAGAGGAAAAGTTGCTGAGTTGCCCATAGCAACCAATCAGATTGCTTCTTTCATTTCTCAAAGGCCTTTTCAAAAATGAAAGAAGCTAACTGATTGGTTGCTATGGGCAACTCAGCAACTTTTTGTCAGGATAGGTTTTGATAAATCTCCCCCATAGGTTATAATATACGCCGCAATTTATGGCAAAAATAGGCAAATCAAAAACATATAAGTGTCCAAAATGTGACAATGAAGGAATGGGGTTCTTCCATATGTATTTTGAGTGTCCAATGCTCAAGGAATTCTGGTTGAAGGTGATAAGGATGATGGAGGGAAGGTAAGAGTTAGAGGAGGGAGAGAAATTAATAATCTGGCTAATAGGTGGAGGAAGAACGGAAGGAAGAAGGATGGATAAGGTTTTAAGAGGAAAAGTGCAATTTGTATCCAGACTTTTAGTGGGGAGAAAATGGATATCTAAAGAAGTCCCAAATATTGACAAATTCAATGCTACAGTACGTAAGATGATACATTTTGAGTTTGGATGGGCAGTTAAGGCCGGGTGCTTGTCAAAATTCCATGCAATCTGGGATAATTGGATTAAAGGTATGACGGAGAGAGATTATGTTTAGTAGAGAATCTTAGATAAGTTGTGATATTAAAATGTTTTCTTTTATAGGGTGGGTGGTGGTTTGGGGAAGGGTGGGTAGGTGAGTATTGTTTTGTAATGGGAGGTGCTCTGTCCAACCAAAGATAAACCATAGAATATAGTGGAATGTAGAAACTGTAAGATTCCCCTCCCCCCTTTCTTTCCGATGTCCATCATGACCCGCAGATTTCAGCTGCTGATAGCAGTGAACATCTCCCGGTCATAACGCGGACCCGACCCATGATGTACATGTATGTCATAGGTCGGGAAGGGGTTAATAGTTTGGACATGTGGCGATACCAAATGTTTATTTTTGTTTGCATTATTGTATTTCAAAAATGGGAAAAGGGGGGGGGGGGGGTTCAAACTTTTTTTTTTTTTTTACATTTTATTAACTATTTTATGTCCCCATAAGTAACTATTACATGCAAACAGATATACATGCTGAAAGACGTTTTTTTTTTATTGATTTAATGTATTTAGATATTATACACACTTTGATACATTTTCAGTGTTGTTCCATTAACTTTGGCAGGAGTGCCAGGAGTAAACATGGCCGCCGTGTATTAGAAGCCGCGCTATGATATCTGTAACTAGAGGGACTACAATTCCCAGAAATCCCTACCAGCCGGGTTTATGTAACATTTCGAGCCTGTCCTACTTTCAGTATCCTCCCTGTGTCGGGTGAGAAATTACCTGCCGCCAGGAATACCGGGTTCTCACCCCACACAGCGGCCCGTACGTGACGTCACGCCCAAAATCCCGCCCCACTCCGCTTCCTCCGCCGCGGACGCGTCTTCTTCCTTCTCCTCCCTTCTGTGTATACTGCTGCTTCCGCCGCCGTTGTGAAAAAAGAGGAAGAAGCGACATTAACCTGAAAGGAAAAATAATCCGAGACAAATGCCGCGGGGCCGACCCCCAAAATCACGGGCCGGGGATGGATCAGGCTCAGGTAAAAAAATACTTTGTGCAGGAACATGGAGAACGGCGGCAGCTGGGAGGAGGAGAGGTTGGCCGTAGCGCTTGTTACTTGTGTGTATAGGAGCGGATATAGTCCCCGGATATGGAGGAGAGGCCGCCCTGTGAGTGTGAGACGTCTTCGCCCGGAGACAGGGCGGAATGATACGGGAGGGGACTCAGCACCCGGACTACAGGCTGCGGCAGATGAAAGAGGAGCAGCGTGCGGCTGGTGGGAAGGTGTGAGGTTCCCGCTGTGTGCTGCTGCGTGACGTCACCAACTGCCGCACATAGGGTTAATAATAAAGAGCCTCTGAATATAATGAGGAATAGGCTGGAACTACAGGGGGCGCTGAACACACTGACTGCAGGGGAGAGATTGGCAAATAGTTATATGGGCACATAACATCATTGGATCCTGTCATTGCCTGTCTGTAGAATACTCCATAACCATGTGATGCCCTTATGGGTGCTCTGTAGTGTTGGCTCTGAAACCCCGTAGTTACAGGTGTTGGCCCCCAGACAAAGCGTCTATGGCCTTCATGATCATATATCATAAATGGACCAGATTTGTGTGGTGGATTTTCCGTGCCCTATAAGATGTGCATAGTGACCGTTTTCACCAGTCACTTGTCCTTACATATTATGACGGTCCCAAGCCCAGGTTTACATCACAGTTGTGCTATCCGAGTCACATATACGTCAGCTGACTGCCAAAATGGGCACAGACAGGCTGTTGTTAAAGGGCTTTTCTGGGCATTAAAGGAGCTCTCCGGTGAAAAATAACTCAACCCATATCCATAGGATAGGGGATAAGTAGCTGGGAGGGGGGAGGGGGGGGGGGTCCGACCACTGTGACCTCCTGCAATCACGGGACGGGACCCCAGTTCTCTCAGTTAGGAGCGCGAGTCATCTACTGGTAGACTGCACGCGCTCCATTCCTTCCTGTGGGAGCGCCGAAAGACCCGAGTACAGCTCTCGGGCATCATTGGTGCTCCCATAGAAGTAAATGGAACGCGTGCAGTCTACCAGTAGATGACTTGTGCTCCTAACTGAGTGCTCTGGGGTCCCGTCCTGGTGATTGCAGGGGGCCTAAGTGGTCGGACCCCCCACAATTTTTTTTTTTATCGCCGCATTAGTCCTTTAAACATTTTTAATAAATAGCTCAGTGTGGCATAAAAATAAAAGAAGCTACAACCAGTGCCTACATTTGGGTAATTTCCTGCATGTATACATGTTTTGACTTGGACTCAGTCCACTCAGTCCACCTGACCCAAATGTAGGAACCAGCTGACTACATTTAAAGGGATATTCTACTGGCCAGCGTGGAACTAAATGTTCCAAATGCTGTTTTTGCGCTGTGGTGGTCGACCATGCCCCCCTGTGATGTCATGGCCATGCCCCCTCCCATAAACTTGCATTGAGGCGAGCATGGCAGTGATGTCATGAGGGAGCGTGGCCAACCCCCACAGCGCAAAAACAGTGTTCGGAACATTTAGTTCCACGCTGGCCAGTGGAGTACCACTTTAAGTCATGAAAGGGGTTATCCAGGATAGAACTTTTCTTTAAAATCCTGCCCAGGCTGCCAGCATTTAAAATAGAATCCTGGACTTACCTCCTGCCACTCCCTTGGTGCCTCCAGTATCCTTCTCCTATCATCCCGTCCTCTTCTTGGCTGCATAGTGTTGACGCACCCTACTGCAGCACAGCTAATCTCCCACTGCAGGGATGTCCCTCCTCAAACTGTGATTGGCTAAGCAGCAATCTGATGTATTACATCCCGGGGCTTCGAACATCACACTGCTGCTCATCCAATCACTGGCCAGGGCAGGACACCTCTCTATCATGTACACCATGCAAGTATGGGACTGGATCCTATTTAGGATTCTGAACTTCCTTTATTCTTCGTGGAATAAAAAGTGTTCCTCAGAGTTTTTGGTCCACATGGACATAATGGTCTCACACAGTTGCTTGAGATTTGTCGGCTGCAAATCTATGATGTGAATCTCCCGTTCCACCACATCCCAGAGTGCTCTATTGGGTTGGGATCTTATGACTGTGGAGACCATTGGAGTAAAATAATTCAGTTTGAGATGATGTGAGCTATGTGGCATGGTTCTTTATAGTGCTGGGCGGGATACTGGTTCATACCGATTACCGATTTTTTTTTTCCCTGCACGATATGAATTTTTCCCATACCGCAATACCGGTTAGACCCCTCCCCCCTCGAATGAATGAATTATCATCTGCAGCGTGCTGTCCTCTAACCATATGTGACCCACGAGCGCTCCTTCTCTACCCCCCCATCATATGTGACCCGTGAGCGCTCCTTCTCAACTCTTCCCCCCCCCCCAATCATATGTGACCCGTGAGCGCTTCTTCTCCCCCAATGAATTATCTGCGCTGTACTGTACTCTGTATTCCTGTGCCCGGGCTGCAAATATTTAAAAACAAACTTTCACTCACCTTCACCTACGTTCCCCCGTTGCTTCGGTAACGGCCTCACGCTCTTCCTGGGGATGGGAACGGCCGGCCGGCTTCTTTCATGACAGTGCGCTCAGCCTATCACCGGCCGAGGCCAGACATCGCTGCGGCCGGTGATAGGCTGACGGCTCTGAGACGTTCCCATCCCCAGAAAGCAGCAAGAGGATCGCAGCGGAGGACCGTGAGGCCGCTACCGAAGCAACGGGGGAACATAGGAAGAAGGTGAGTTAAAGTTTGTTTTTTAATATTTGCAGCCCGGGCACAGGAATACAGAGTACAGTACAGTACAGTGCAGCGGCTAATAATTCATTGGGGGAGGGGGAGCGCTCGCGGATCACATATGATTGGGGGGGGGGGTAGAGGAGAGCTCGCGGGTCACATATGATTTTGAGGGGGGATACAGTTAAATACCGTGGAACCGCCATAACTTACAAAAATACCGTAATTCACATTTTCGTTCATACCGCCCAGCACTAGTTCTTTATCCTGCTGGAAGTAGCCATCAGAAGATGGGGGCACTGTGGTCATAAAGGGATAGACAAGGTCAGCAACAACTCTCGGGTAGACTCACATTTAAACAATGCTCAGTTGGTACTAAGGAGTCCAAAGTGTGGCAAGAAAATTTCCCCCACATCCTTACACCACCAGCCGGAATCTTTAATACAAGGCAGGATAGATGATTTTGTGTTGTTTACGCCAAATTTTACCCTGGTATCTAAATGTCACAGCAGAAATCATGACTCCTCTAACCAGGCAACGTTCTTTCAGTCTTCCATTGTCCATTTTTGATGAGCCTGTGCGAATTGTACCCTGAGTTTCCTGTTCTTAGCTGACAGCAGTGGCACCTGGTGTAGTCTTCTGCTGCTGCAGCCCATCTGCTGCAAGGTTCAACATGTTGTGCATTGAGAGATTATGCACCTTTTACCTTGATTGTAGCAAACTGTTATTTGAACTACGGTTACCTTTCTGCCATCTCAAACCATTCACAGCATTGTTCAGTGTATGCAAACAAAACATTGAATGGAAAAGTCCCCTATGGGGGCTAAAAAATTGTGAATAAAATGTTACAAAAAGTGTTAAGCCCTTTCCCTAATAAAAGTTTGAATCCCCCCCCCCCTTTTACATTAATTACAAAATAAAATAATTTGAATAAAAATAAACATGTGATATTGCCACGTGCGGAAATGTCCAAACTATTAAAATATCATGTTAAAGGGGTACTGAAACCGCATGGTCAATGGCATACATGTAAAAAAATAAATAAATATATATATATATATATATATATATATATATATATATATATATATATATATATATATATATATATATATATATGAAGGTGGTGGACAGCACCAGGGTTCGACCTCTGTGCCCGTGGTTGCCCAGACAGCCAGCCCAGGATATTTGTACAAGCAGTCCAAAATCACAGCACCAGACAGGTCAAGGATCTTCAAAAAAACTGGCTAGTCTTTATTAACCCCACATCAAGAGCAACGTTTTGGCAGTAGTAGCCTTTGATAAAGGCTACTACTGCCGAAACATTGCCCTTGATGTGGGGTTAATAAAGACTACCCAGTTTTTTTTGAAGATCCTTGACCTGTCTGGTGCTGTGATTTTGGACTGCTTGTGTGTGTATGTACATATATATACAGGACGGATACAACGCAGCACTCCAAAGTAGTGATCAATTAGTGTCTTTATTAATCACAAAGTGTATATTACGTTTTAGCCATCTCACATGGCCTTCATCAAGCCTTGGCCATATACTTTGTGATTAATAAAGCCACTAATTGATCACTACTTTGGAGTGCTGCGTTGTATCCGTCCTGTATCTACCAGCTGGAACCCCGGGCCAGGGTTCAACCTCCGCTTGCACCATACTACTATTTTCCAAGGTGCTTCTCTATCTGCTGTGATATATACAAAAGTCCGCAATTGCTGACTTTTGGTCCAGTAAAAAAAAAAAATAAGTTAAAGGGGTTTTCCAGGAAAAAACTTTTTTATATATATCAACTGGCTCCAGAAAGTTAAACAGATTTGTAAATTACTTCTATTAAAAAATCTTAATCCTTTCAGTACTTATGAGCTTCTGAAGTTAAGGTTGTTCTTTTCTGTCTAAGTAATCTCTGATGACACGTGTCTCGAGAACCTCCCGGTTTAGAAGCAAATCCCCATAGCAAACCTCTTCTAAACTGGGCGGTTCCCGAGACACGTGTCATCAGAGATTACTTAGACAGAAAAGAACAACCTAAACTTCAATAGCTCATAAGTACTGAAAGGATTAAGATTTTTTAATAGAAGTAATTTACAAATCTGTTTAACTCTCTGGAGCCAGTTGATATATGAAAAAAAAGTTTTTTCCTGGATAACCCCTTTAACATAAAGTCCCAGCAAAACAAAAATGGTACTGATAAAAACAGAACACTGTTCAAAAATTGGGCCCTCATACATTCCATTATACAGAAAAGTGCACTGCATAGATACGAAAGCCCCAAAAGTTGCAAAATTTATTTTTCTTTTCAATTTCATCCCACAAATTATTTTAGTATTTTTTGTTTCACCGTAGAATTTGTGATAAAATGAATGATGCATTTGCAATAGGTGGCACAAAAAAGCCCTCATATAGGTCTGTAGGTGGGAACATTGAAAGTGCTGTGACTATTAGAAAGTCAGAAGGAAAAGTGATGAAAGTTGGTAGTAAAGTTGGAAAGTGATGGGAAACAACGCCATCGATTTCAAGGAAATCTGTCATCAGTGTTACCTGCACTAACCTGTCGGTACGGACTGGTAGTGCAGGTGACACTGATGACAATGGTACTTACCTTGTCCCGTTCTGTGGTGGGGATCTCCGGTAATCTTGTCCGTTAGCTCCAGGTCCGGGGAACCCGGCTTGGGGCAAGGGCGGAGCTTACTGATGTCACCACTGCTGCGAGACACAGCAGAGAGCCTGCCGGGTCCCTCTGCTAGAGAATGGTGACGCTGCTAGCAGCGGTGACGTCACTAAGCTCCGCCCGTGTCCCAAGCAGGGCCGGAGCTGAAGCTTAAAGGACGAGATCCCTGCCACGGAACGGGACAAGGTGAGTACCGTTGTCTTCAGTGTCACGTGCACTATCTGTCAGTACCGAAAGGTTAGTGCAGGTGACACTAGTGACAGATTTCCTTTAAATAGGGACTAGTTTTTTAGGCTTTGCAGTCTTTTTCTTCTTCTTAAAGGATTGTTCCAGTCATAGACATATGGGAACGTCATCCTTTGATGCCCTTACCTATCTCCAAGGTGCTTGATCTGTGATATAGAGCACAGGTGCACCAAAGCAAGGACTGACATGCTTACTTGGGGTTTAGCTGCATTCAAGTCCTAAAAAAAGCTAAAGCACTGCCACATTGAAGTGTTCAAGGCCTAATTACTATGTGGGGGTTTAGAGGGGATCTTAGTGCTATATGGTGGCCAACTGTGAGGCCTATCTGCTATATGGGCGCCCAGTGTGAGACCTTATTACTATGTGGGGGTTCAGAGGGGAACTTACTGCTATATTGTGGCCCAGTGTAAGGCTTAGCTACTATATGGGGCCCAGTGTGAGACCTTATTACTATGTGGGGGTTCAGAGGAGACCTAACTGATATATTCTTGCTGCAACTATTAGATATGTTGTGACTTTAGGAATGCCCTAAGGGAAAAGTTTGGGAACCACTGGTATATTGCATCTTATTCAGTAACAATATAGCTATATTAGTCTGTGCTAATGATAGAGGTCATGGTGTGACAGTATTATTTGTCCCTTATTGGTAACAGACAATACTAACAGTGTGCACGCAGTTAATTTTGTCTGCAGGTGCTGAGCATTTTTATTTTGGTATTATTGGTCCAAGTATATAAGGATTTGGTCTGTAATTTGTCTTAGCGTTGTTAAGATGAAATGTTAAGTTGCAAGCCTGTAAAATTCTTGTGCATCGAACCGGCCCTATCTGCAGGCAGTTAGTATGAGGAGAAGCCTGGCATTTTATTGGCCAGGCTTCCATTAGGAATCTATGCCCAGAATGTGGCCAGGCTTCAATTGTGTGTGCTGCAGTTGCTTTTTGTCCTCGGTGCAGTCTGCACATGGTTCTTCTAAGGAAGCCTAACAAATCACATGCACCACGACTCAATACTGTGGTGCTGGTAGGCAATTATTTCCGGGGCTGTTTTTTATCCCCAGTCCAGCCATGTATGTCAGGTAATCACCCCAATGTATGCCTTCAACATACATTGCACAATACAGTGTGAAAAGAGCCTTAAAGGGGTACTCCGCCCATAGATATCTTATCCCCTATCCAAAGGATAGTGGATAAGATGCCTGATCTCGTGGGGTCCAGCTGTTGGGACCCCCCCCCCCCCCCCCCCCGCGATCTACGAGACGGCATCCCGCCGTTCTGAAAAATTATGTTCAGAACACAGGCCTCAGGCGGCCATGTTCGTGATGTCATGCCACACCCCTTCTATTCATGTCTATGGGAGGGGGCGTGACTGCTGTGGAGCAGAAGTACACAACTGTCACACCCCCTCCCATAGACATGAATGGAGGGGGCATGGTGTGATAGGGGATAAGATGTCTAGGGGCGTAGTACCCCTTTCAAGGGGTTTTCCCACACGTGATGGCATATCACTGGTTGATCGTGGGGATGTGACCCCAAGCAATCCTCAACATAAGGGCCCCTTCAAAGTTTCTACCCTACAGGGCAGCAAATCTGCTCTTCTGATATGCAGTGATAGGGAGCGCAGGTCTAGGTTTGCTGCAGGCGCCTATACACTGGTTAGCTGGGAACCTCACATTGCAGGTAAATTAAACCAAGGCAATGCTCTATTAACACCATGTTTGGGACATTTAATTTTTTTATTTCTTATTAACAAACCTATGTCAAAATATGGCTGCCAGTGACTAACAGTGTTTGTATTTTATAGCGTAGTACTGTACAGGATGCTTTTCAATGCTATCAAGAAACAATATCTAGGTAGTAAACTCTCACGTTTGCCATAAACGTTCTTTTGATATGTTTAGCTATTTACAGTATACATTTGGTTACCGTACTTTTTTGTGTGTAACCAATCAAACGCATCCTTCAGATGTGAATGAATGTGTGGTGTGAATAGAGCCTTATTAGGTCATATTGATGCTTGCAGCCTTTTAGCTCTGTTTAAACTTTTCATTGTACCTAACTTTGACATGTTGACTGCCAATAATAGGACACTGTAATAATCTGACTCTCTGTATTCTTCTATACTTTATATGAAACATTTTGCAGACGGCGTCTTGCCAGCAAATGCAGAGAATACCAACTACCCTTACCATGGGCAATCCCATAAGTGTGGCATCTGTATGCTGACTTTCAATAAGGAAACACAATATCAGAAACACATGCGAGATCATGAGCGGAATGATAAGGTAAGGAAACAGCTACCTGTGCTGCAGATACTTTTTAACGTATGTTTCTTTTTCTGGTTTGACAACACGTTTTTTCAAACTGTTGAAATGTCCTGTTTTTTCATCCATGAGCACTGTCGGATACAAAAACTTTTTTTCACGTTGTACATCTTGGCAAAACATTACCCTTTCTAATAATATTCAGATGTTCCTCAAGTTACAATATTAATTGGCTCCAGGACGTCCATTGTATGTTGAGACCATAACTCTATGAAAACCTGGAATTTGTTTCTGAAGCCACCAAAATGTCATCCAAAAATAGGAAAAAGTTAGGATTGAGCAAAAAAAAAAAAAAGTAGAGAACTAATATAGATAAAGAAAGTCCTTACATATTAAAGTGAGAAAGAGCTGCTGTGAGCTTTAAATCACTGTCTATGTAGAAGACAGGATTTTGTAGAAAATTTGGACGAGACACGGCGCCTTCTTGTAGTAGATGGGTGGAAATAAAAGATAAAAGCTAGCCCAGGTAATACCAAAAAGGCTATTTTTATTCAGGGTGCAACTTAAAAGTTTCGAACCCGGACCGGGTTCTTCGTCAGGCAAGTGGATTACAAACAGAGTTGGCGGCAAATTAAAATATCCAGTCCAGCCGACTGCTACCGGGTCACGGTCAGCTGGAGGTTACATAGTTACATAGTTAGTACGGTCGAAAAAAGACATATGTCCATCAAGTTCAACCAGGGAATTAAGGGGTAGGGGTGTGGCGCGATATTGGGGAAGGGATGGGATTTTATAATTCTTCATAAGCATTAATGTTATTTTGTTCCAGGAATGTATCTAATCCTGTTTTAAAGCTATTAATTGTTCCTGCTGTGACCAGTTCCTGAGGTAGACAGTTCCATAAATTCACAGTCCTCACGGTAAAGAAGGCGTGTCGCCCCTTGAGACTAAACTTTTTCTTTTCCAGACGGAGGGAGTGCCCCCTCGTCCTTTTGGGGGGTTTAACCTGGAACAGTTTTTCTCCATATTTTTTGTATGTGCCATTAATATACTTATATACGTTTATCATATCCCCCCTTAAACGTCTCTTCTCAAGACTAAACAATTGTAACTCCTTTAATCGCTCCTCATAGCTAAGATGATCCATGCCCCATATTAGTTTAGTCGCACGTCTCTGCACCCTTTCCAACTCCGCAGTGTCCCTTTTATGGACAGGTGCCCAAAACTGAACAGCATATTCCAGGTGAGGCCGTACCAATGCTTTATGAAGGGGGAGTATTATGTCCCTGTGCCTTGAGTCCATGCCTCTTTTGATACATGACAATATCCTGCAACTTAAACTTACAACTTAAAATTAGCATACAACAATAAAATTACAATGAACATGGTGTAAAAGAGGTCTAAACATTAAAACAGCTCGAAATATTAAGTATTGAGTGCTTTGAGTGCAGTGTTAATCTCAGGTTCACTGTTTGATGCTGTTGAGTCAGGTGGACATCGCAAGCAGTTCCAGGTGTGTATATTTGGAACTAACCTTGTAGGTTAATTGGTTTAATTGAGGGATGCAGTTTTGTTACCTAGTACATATGTAGCTTGCGGGAGTCGTATGATTGCACATTGGGAGATGTAGAACACATGGTTATACAGTTATGCGCACTTCTGATTGTATATATTAGGATTTTTCTTATGGTTGAAAAGTAATTTGCCACACGGTTATACAATTCTGCATACTTATGCTTGTATATTTTTTCTTTATTGGTTAAGTTTTTGTTTGTTCAAAAGTAATTTGTAGTTCATGGGTGGCTTGATAATTTATTGGCAGCGCTGGAGACACATGAGTTTGGTCCCACTCTGGTCCGCAACCATCCACAGCGCAGGTAATCCGTAGCACCGGGTGGCCTGTTAATTTTCGGCAGCGCTGGAGACACATAGATTCTGTCCCACTGTAGTTCGCAGCCATCCACAGCAACGGTAACCCGGTTGGCACTAAGGGCAGATAGTTTTCCTAATTATTGGTTTTCGTAGAGTGCTTGAGCGTATCGTGGTTGATGGAGACTTCTTTCCTTCATACGGGGATGCCAGTGTATGCCATTTATAAACGGATTTGAGAAGGTTTGTATAATCTTCTGTGTCAATCTTTGCTTAATCCTTGTAGGTGTCTTGAAACCGGTGGACACTTACATTATCATACAGGGATGTCAGTTTATGTTATTATATGAGATAGTCCCTCTGTGGTATCTTGTGTCCGGTGGAGACCTTTTTTGTGGAGATACCGGTTCTGCAATTCTCTACAAGTTCTGTCCACCATTTTCTGAACCGGTATCTCCACAAAAAAGGTCTCCACCGGACACAAGATACCACAGAGGGACTATCTCATATAATAACATAAACTGACATCCCTGTATGATAATGTAAGTGTCCACCGGTTTCAAGACGCCTACAAGGATTAAGCAAAGATTGACACAGAAGATTATACAAACCTTCTCAAATCCGTTTATAAATGGCATACACTGGCATCCCCGTATGAAGGAAAGAAGTCTCCATCAACCACGATACGCTCAAGCACTTTACGGAAACCAATAATTAGGAATACTATCTGCTCTTACTGCCAACCGGGTTACTGTTGCTGTGGATGGCTGCGAACCACAGTGGGACAGAATCTATGTGTCTCCAGCGCTGCCGAAAATTAACAGGCCACCCTGTGCTACGGATTACCTGCGCTGTGGATGGTTGCGGACCAGAGTGGGACCAAACTCATGTGTCTCCAGCGCTGCCAATAAATTATCAAGCCACCCATGAACTACAAATTACTTTTGAACAAACAAAAACTTAACCAATAAAGAAAAAATATACAAGCATAAGTATGCAGAATTGTATAACCGTGTGGCAAATTACTTTTCAACCATAAGAAAAAGCCTAATATATACAATCAGAAGTGCGCATAACTGTATAACCATGTGATCTACATCTCCCAATGTGCAATCATACGACTCCCGCAAGCTACATATGTACTAGGTAACAAAACTGCATCCCTCAATTAAACCAATTAACCTACAAGGTTAGTTCCAAATATACACACCTGGAACTGCTTGCGATGTCCACCTGACTCAACAGCATCAAACAGAGAACCTGAGATTAACACTGCACTCAAAGCACTCAATACTTAATATTTCGAGCTGTTTTAATGTTTAGATCTCTTTTACACTACGATCATTGTAATTTTATGCCAATTTTATTGTTGGATGCTAATTTTAAGTTGTAACTTCCAGCTGACCGTGACCCCGTGACCTGGTAGCAGTCGGCTGGACTGGATATTTTAATTTGCCGCCACTTCTGTCTGTAATCCACTTGCCTGACGAAGAACCCGGTCCGGATTCGAAACTTTTAAGTTGCACCCTGAATAAAAATAGCCTTTTTGGTATTACCTGGGCTAGTTTTTATCTTTTATTTCCACCCATCTACTGCAAGAAGGCGCCGTGTCTCGTCCAAATTTTCTACAAAATCCAGTTACGTTTTACCGGACCTGCCAGTCACGGTTAAGGACGCAGAGGCAGCCACTTACCAGCACCGGTGATACCGCTCCGAGATTGGCTTCGTGCAAGCCTGCATGCACATCGAGGTGTTGTGCCCTCAGCGCAACAGGACACGGTAAGGTGCATTAACTTGCACTTGCTCATCATAATTACCAACAGTATTACACTAGGAGCGCGCCTCTTTCTTTCCTTTCTTTACAGTATGTAGAAGACAGGAGCTTCTTCAGGGCCCTGTACAGTACACATTATCTTAAAAAAGTAAAATGAAGCCGCTTTTACTTTGTGTCCAAAGGAGCAGCTAACTGTGGCACAGGTAAAGAGTAGTACAGAAAATGTAATACCTCCCTGTACCTGTAGGGGGCAGCCAGACAGACAGTCAGTCAGTGCATGCACTTCAGTAATACAGGGGTTTTACCAGTGAAATGCCCATTTTAATTAGTCAGTTCTTCCAGCCATTGACATGTTTTGCAGATCTGGACTGTCCGTAGTATTGTATGTTGAGTCTGGTTTCAAGTTACAATGGTCCAGAAAAGACCACTGTATGTTGAAACTATTGTATGTTGAGGTCATTGTAAGTTGAGGGTTTACTGTACTTTATAAGAAAATGTTATGACCTTTTTATAACATAATGGCTTTCCAAGCTGAAGCACAGGCATGGACAAAGTCCAGTAAGTGAGGGTGGGCTAGCACTCCTCTGTGCTCTCTCTCCTGTCTGATAGCACTCATCTGTGCTCTCTCTCCTGTCTGATAGCAGTCCTCTGTGCTCTCTCTCCTGTCTGATAGCACTCCTCTGTGCTCTCTCTCCTGTCTGATAGCACTCCTCTGTGCCCTCTCCTGTCTGATAGGACTCCTCTGTGCTCTCTCCTGTCTGATAGGACTCCTCAGTGCTCTCTCCTGTCTAATAGGACTCCTCTGTGCCCTCTCCTGTCTGATGGTATTCCTCTGTGCTCTCTCCTGTCTGATAGGACTCCTCTGTGCTCCCTCCTGTCTGATAGTACTCCTCTGTGCTTTCTCCTGTATGATAGTACTCCCCTGTGTTCTCTCCTCTCTGATAATACTCCTCTGTGCTCTCTCCTGTCTGATAGTACTACTCTGTGCTCTCTCCTGTCTTTTAGTACTCCTCTGTGCTTTCTCCTGTTCTGTTCTCTCCTGTCTGATAGGACTCCTCTGTGCTCTTTCCTGTCTGATGGTACTCCTCTGTGCTCTCTCCTGTCTGATGGAACTCCTCTGTGCTCTCTCCTGTCTGATGGTACTCCTCTGTGCTCTCTCCTGTCTGAGTTTTGCAACAGCTGGAGGTTTGCCCCTCTCCCCCCCCCATGTGAATGTACAGGGTACAATCACACGGGCAGCTTTACAGTGAGTTTCCTGCTTCAAGTTTGAGCTACGGCTCCACCAGAAGTTACGGGCGTTATATAGTGACGGGACATCGTGGCGGAAAAATTACTGCATGCAATAATTTTTCCGCCACGATGTCCCGTCACTATATAACGCCCGTAATGAATTACGGGCATATGCGGGTGCAAACGGGCAGTTACAAAACCCCATAGGCTGCACTGAAATTTAGTCACGGCCGTCAGGGGTTTTGTAATGGCCGGGTTTTGCGGATATAGTGACGGAACTTCTGGCGGAAGTTCCTAAACAGAACTATTTCACAGTGTGAAAGCAACCTCAGATGCAATGTCTTACATGTCTGTGTATTTTAATATGTTGTTTATTCGTGTTTTTTTTTTTTTTTTTTTTGGTGCAGCCTCATCGATGTGATCAGTGCCCTTTATCCTTTAATATTGAGTTTAATCTTACACTTCATAAGTCCACACATAATGGGGATGATCCCATGTGTCCAGCATGCAACAAGAAGTTCTCCCGTGTGGCCAGTCTCAAAGCCCACATCATGCTCCATGAGAAAGAAGAGGTGACTACAACTTTTATTTCCTTTTTTTTCCTGAAATATAATTTTATTATTTTTTTACATAAATATTAGTAAATACTACCTGTGGTAGCCGGTTCACAAAAAACACACACTGGCCCGGATTTATTGATCTGCCTTTAACCAAAACTGTTTGGTTTTGCCCACAGCCACCGCTCACATCTCAGTATTGATATCTTAAGAACTTTTGGTAAAATAGCTGAGCTGTTATTGGTTTTTATGGTCAAAAACAGAAAGAGTGATAAATCAGGGCCACTCTCTCCAGAAGCTTAAAAGTGACTAGTGGCGGCCATATTAGTTAGTATATAGTTAGTTAGTGAACTTTTTTACTTTACCTTTTATTTTTATACTTTTACTTTATGAAAAATACACTTAAAGTGTATCTGTCGCTTTAAAAAACTTTTCATATGTCCTAGATACAGATTGATCAGGATCCGACCTGGACCAATTGTTAAAATGAGCAGGGAGAAAAGTGCAGCTGGCCATGACAATCCTATAGATTCACATTGTAAGTTTGTTTCGCTTAGCACGCTCTTCTCCCAGCTAGTTCTGTTTAAAGTGACAGTGCCCATTTAAGAGTATGTATAGATAATAACAAATAATGTTTATTGGAAATAATTAGTAGTCTGGAAAAAAAGAAATAACATTTTGTTTAAAGGGAACCTATCATGAACTAAACTGTCCCTAATCCCCCCCCCCATCTGTCCCTGACTCTTACTGACACTAACCCTGCGCTTTAAAAAAAAAAAAAAAAAATAAAGAATTTTAAACACCTTCTAAGTACCTTATCTTATGTCTGCTCTCCGTGTGTGAGGGAATAAGGGGGCGTGGCCTGGCAGGCGCAATGTATTTCTGAAGCCTGCCTGGGCTCACTTCCGCCCTTCTTCCTCTATGCTGCGATCCCTCTCAGGAGCACCGCATGGAGGCTCAGCACACAGCACGGCCGGCAGCTGCTGAGTCTCCTCCTGCACGTGCCATACAGAGAGGAGAAACTGGCCATCCATGTCAGGAGTGCCATGCTGCGATTGACAGGCAGGAGCTGCGCTGTGCTTGTCAGTGTCCCGGCTGCACTATGAGAAATCGGACTCATGCCAGGCCAGCATGAATCCGAACTCTATAAGAGACTTTCGGGCAGGGCATGTAAGGAGACCCGTAGTGGTAATTTTTTTCAAACTGAAAATAAACATAGAAATACATTTTTTTTTTTTTTTTTTGTAATACATGCAATTAGAAAGTTCTTTGGAATACATTAATACACAACATCTCAAAAGTTTTTTTGATGACAGGTACTCTTTAAATGGTGCCTGTCATTTAGAAAAAAAAAATATATGTTGTAGCTCCATATCTAGTAAGTTCCTAATACACTTCTGAATAAAATTTCTTATATTTATATTATATAAACAAGCTTAGATTTCTGGCCACTAGGGGTCCTCCTTCATGTCCTGCCTGCATTCCTGTCCTCTGGCCAAGCAGGATTGTCTCTTTCAGCAGCCTGGCAGAGACAAGATTCAGGTCCTCAGCTCAGTGCTGCACTTTCTGCCTGTTCTGTGTACGCTCCTGAGTCAGAGTGCAACATAGATGAGGAAGGGTGAAAAATTTCTCTGACAGGGCTTTGGATGAGGTTGTGCCTCCTGGGAAACAACCCTCCCTTGACTGCAGAGCTCACTAAGAGTGAGCAGTGATAGACATAAAACTAGGTAAATAAAGCACCAATAATGAAAATAAAGGCAGAGGGATTGTAATCATGGGGAGTCACCAAGAAAGATGAATAAAATGTTATGACTAAATAACAGGTACTCTTTAACTCTTTCACACCTGTGTTGTCATCTTTGTTTATCTGTTCGGTTAGAGTGCAGGATCTGTTGCATGATGGACAGACCATTTTGACCTTTGGGGTCCATCAGGTTCTGTTGGCATGTCCATCATTTTGACATGAAGGATAGCGTTGCATGCTATTTTTCCTGTCAAATGTCTCTTGTATATGATCTTATTTTGTCATTCCTAAATTCACAAGGTAAACAAATGAATTATTGGGCTCCTACTACTTAACCCTACGCATATGTCACTCACTCTCTCGCCTCTGTTGCTGTCATATCTTTTTGTCTCTGCTCAAGTGCTATTATTCCTTCTTCCTGTGATGTCCTGCTCCCCTCCTGTGCTCTGTAATTGGGAGTGGAAAGCGGAAGATATTACAGCTACATCACTGTGGGAGTTGGTGAAGTAAGTATGTAGGCTTTTGTTCTTTTAAAGCACAGAGTTGAGAAGTGGGTTTTACATTTTTGGGCATATATCGGGCTATATGATGGCATCCTCTCACATTGATGCCCATGTATAGCCCGGCAGGCCCATTTGCTTTAATGGGTTGCACCTAATCTAATAGTGATGCATTAGATTTGTTTCTCCCAAGTTGATAAAGTATAGCCCAATGTAAGCCTCAACACTTGAAGTAAAAGGGCCTACATTTTTTTTGGGAGAAAATGAAATGCTTTTTTTTTTTTTTTTTTTTTTTTTTTTTTTTAATCTCCAAAATGAAGTTTTCTTTCTTTCTTATGTCATAGATCCTCATCTGTTCTGAATGTGGTGATGAGTTTACACTTCAAAGCCATCTGTCACTGCACATGGAGGAACACCGTCAAGAGCTGGCTGGCAACAAGACCTACAGCTGCAAGTCATGCAAGAAGACCTTTGAGTCTGCTCCACAGCTTAAAGATCACATGAAAACACATTTTAAAATAAGGTATGTAAACTGTGAATGTTCGCCATCAATAATGATATTATGGCATTGCTATGTTTGAACATAGATAAATTAGATCTGCAGATAGCCTTCCAACGTCAGATCTTAAAGGCATTGTCTGACTGTGTAATCAATGCAAATACCTGCAGGAAACGGTATTAAATAACAAATTCACAATTTTTTACTTGTTAGATTAAATACCACACTAGTGTTAATTCTTCAGCAGTCCCCTGCAGTCTTTGTTTAGTAACAATATTATATGAAAATTAGGGCTGCACGATATATCGCAAAAGCAATAGAATCGCGATTTTTGCGATATAGCGATATGACCCCCCGGGAAAACATGCGATTATCTGCTCGGGTTGGCTCCCGTGACGGGGGCCGGCCAGAGCACGTAAAAACAAATATTTAAATACTAAAAGTCAGTGTTTCCCAACCATGGGGCCTCCAGTTGTTGCAAAACTACAATTCTTAGTATGCCCGGACCGGCAAAGGCTGTCCGGGCATGCTGGGAATAGTAGTTTCACAACAACTGGAGGCACCCTGTTAGAAAAACACAGAGCTAAGGGCGCAGGGAGAAAAATAAAAAAACTTTCTGCTCACCTAGTCTCGGTCCCTGCAGATTCGTCTCTGTGCGCTCCGGAGTTTCCTCTCTTCTTAGTACAGGCAGTAGGACCTTTCCCTTTTCAGCCAATCACTGGCCGCAGTGGTGTCACATGTCAAGCCAGTGATTGGCTGATGGGGAAAGGTCTTGTACTGCAGCAATACACTAGGTTTCCCGGGTCCCACGGAAGATTTGAAATCCGCCCGGGAAACCCAGTGTGTTGATGTAGTACAAGAATGTGACAGAGGGGGGGGGGATGTGACAGAGGGGGGGATGTGACAGAAGGGGGGGGATGTGACAGGGTGGGGGAAAGTGACAGGGGTGTGTGACAAGGGGGAATGGGACAAGGGGGATGTGATGGGGGAGGAGAATGTGACGGGGGGAGGAGAATGTGACAAGGGGGAGATGTGAAATAGGCGGTGGGCATAAAATGGGTAGGTAGATGTGAAATGGAGGCGATTGGACATGAAATGGGGGGTTTTCACCATTTTTTTTTGTTATATCGCATCGCATATCGAAATTGCAATATTTAGGCCCAAAATCGCAATGGCACATTTTCCCCATATCGTGCAGCCCTAATAAAAATGAGACTGCAGCGGCAAGCTGTTGTCCTCAGTGAAGATGCCAGAATGTATATCATGCAAGCACTCATGAGATCAATGATTGGCTACAGTGGTCATGTGGATGTAAATTAGGTCATTGCTGTAGGACAAATAAACATAGACCAACGGGGACACCAGAGCAATAGATCACTAATGGTTGTTTTTTTTTTTATTTTATATAGTATTTCCTACAAATACTTTTATTTATTATGCTGTTGAATGACCCTTTGAAGAGAAACAAGGATCAGGTGGTTTATTAATACATAGAAAATATACAACATATAATGAGAGAACTGTTGAAAATTTCATTCAGGAGGCAGTGTCCTATAGCTTAACAGTAAAGTGTAAGATTTGTCCCACAAGTATATAAACAAACGTTTGGTTCCTTATAAAATAGTAGCAAAAGTATCAGACACTAAAGAGGGAACACATCCACATAAAGAAGTAATGAAATCATGGGCATAACAAACTTGCCTAGCATTCAAGTTAAGTCTACTGGTTAATGAATAAACAATCGGGGTGAGTAGATTTAATGACACAAAATGCTAAGCCTTTCGCTGCGCATGCGCAGCGAAACGCTTTGCATTTTGTGTCATTAAAGCTACTCACCTGAAAGTTTTGATGTCCTGCTCCTCTTGTTCCGATCAGCGCAGGGAGATCCTGCCATATTCGGAAGTTCTCTTAGCTAATTGAGGAGAGTTTATAGTTTCATATATATCTGGAACTCCTCTATGCAAATAAATCAGTTTCTTGTATGGTAGGGACACTGAAACATGCAGCCCATTAGGCCAGTAATGGGATGACATTGATCATCAGCTAGTTTGGAGACACTAACGTCCTATCTTGAAACATCATTTTTCTTTGTAGCAAAGTATGCTGGGTAGGGCAGTATGAATCAGACTCCAGAATACAAAGTAAACATACATGTGGAGGCAGGTAGGCAGATGATGAGACGGATATGTACCTGTGCAATTAGATTATTTTCCTTGGATATAATAGCGCCTCAACAATCCACAGAGATAACATGGTTTGGCCTAGTGATATTTTATATTAAAGCATCACTGTCATTTAGACATGTTGACCAGACATTTCAGAAGTTTACATCACACCAGGTCTGACTCATGAGAGTTGTTGAGATCGTGAGTTATAACCCTGTAAAGTGCCCGGCAGCGCTCTTCACTCCTCTGCTGGCCACTTTGACAGGGAGTGAGGCTGCTGCGTGCTTCACCCTGGGTCTGAGAAGTGAGACGCAGTGCAATGTAAACTTTTGACATGTCTGGACAACATGTCGAAAGTTTATTCAAGTGACAACAATGCTTTAATGGGGGTATTGAGCCTGACCAGAATGTCTGTGACTAGCATAAAGGGGTTTCCAATTTTTAATATTCATAGTATTCATACTCCCTTTAGCAGAACATAAAAATGCAGAGGGGCTGCAGTGCCTTAGTGGGGTTCTTTGTAAGTCTATGAACAGGAACTTTTACGATTCACATAAGATATGTAGTTTTCACCTCATGTACCACTTCTGTATTTTATTTACATAAAACTTTTCTACAGAGTAGGAATGATAAGAATTTTAAAAGTGGCTACTTTATAGATTATACTATGTAAGGAACTCTGGTCGTTCAGAACAGCATGAATACTTAGGAAAAAAATGGGGCTGGGTCACTTAGATCACATTTCTTCTCCATTAGGCTATAAACAGACACAATTTTTCAAGTAGAAGAAACAGACATGGCGCACATCTACATATTGTATTTTGATCTAATTGCTTCTCAGCATAAATTCAAAAACTAACATGTTGTTAGTATACATTTTGATCAAAAGGTACAAGCCCACTCGCCACGTCAAGGCCACCTAATTACAAAATTTTTGTTTGGTATTCTTTGGCCTGGAAAAACAAAAAGCAAAAAATAAATTACCCCATATCTTTTTTTTTTTTTTTTTCCCTGCATGATGCAGTTTTTGTGTCGCTTTTTAAAAAACAGCGTGTATTAGTATAGGTTGTATTTTATTTGGTTTTGTGTTTCTTTCATCATTTGACTCAAGGATTTCTATTGACGAATTTGGGGTGTGCAAACATACATGGTGTTATGCTGGCATTTGTCCCATCTATTAACCCCTTAAGGACTCAGCCCATTTTGGCCTTAAGGACTCAGACAATTTAATTTTTACGTTTTCATTTTTTCCTCCTCGCCTTCTAAAAATCATAACTCTTTTATATTTTCATCCACAGACTAGTATGAGGGCTTGTTTTTTGCGCGACCAGTTGTCCTTTGTAATGACATCACTCATTATATCATAAAATGTATGGCGCAACCAAAAAACACTATTTTTGTGGGGAAATTAAAACGAAAAACGCAATTTTGCTAATTTTGGAAGGTTTTGTTTTCACGCCGTACAATTTACAGTAAAAATGACATGTGCTCTTTATTCTGAGGGTCAATACGATTAAAATGATACCCATTATTATATACTTTTATATTATTGTTGCGCTTAAAAAAAAATCACAAACTTTTTAACCAAATTAGTACGTTTATAATCCCTTTATTTTGATGACCTCTAACTTTTTTATTTTTCCGTATAAGTGGCGGTATGGGGGCTAATTTTTTGCGCCATGATCTGTACTTTTTTTTGATACCACATTTGCATATAAAAAACTTTTAATACATTTTTTATAATTTTTTTTTTATTAAAATGTATTAAAAAAGTAGGAATTTTGGACTTTTTTTAATTTTTTTTCGTTCACGCCGTTCACCGTACGGGATCATTAACATTTTATTTTAATAGTTCGGACATTTACGGCGATACCAAATATGTCTATAAAAAATGTTTTTTACGCTTTTTGGGGGTAAAATAGGAAAAAACGGACGTTTTACTTTTTTATTGGGGGAGGGGATTTTTCACTTTTTTTTTACTTTTACTTTTACATTTTTTTACATTTTTTTTTACACTTGAATAGTCCCCATAGGGGACTATTCATAGCAATACCATGATTGCTAATACTGATCTGTTCTATGTATAGGACATAGAACAGATCAGTATTATCGGTCATCTCCTGCTCTGGTCTGCTCGATCACAGACCAGAGCAGGAGACGCCGGGAGCCGCACGGAGGAAGGTGAGGGGACCTCCGTGCGGCGTTATGAATGATCGGATCCCCGCAGCAGCGCTGCGGGCGATCCGATCGTTCATTTAAATCGCGAACTGCCGCAGATGCCGGGATCTGTATTGATCCCGGCACCTGAGGGGTTAATGGCGGACGCCCGCGAGATCGCGGGCGTCGGCCATTGCCGGCGGGTCCCTGGCTGCGATCAGCAGCCGGGATCAGCCGCGCATGACACGGGCATCGCTCCGATGCCCGCGGTTATGCTTAGGACGTAAATGTACGTCCTGGTGCGTTAAGTACCACCTCACCAGGACGTACATTTACGTCCTGCGTCCTTAAGGGGTTAAAGTCTGTGGGGAAAAACACCGTACCAGAGTTTGCTGCAGATTTGTAAAACTGACAGAGCCTAAAACTGCCACTAGATAGTAATAAAAAAAGGCAAAAAAAGCCACCTGGGTATGAAGGTTCATATTCACTTCCAGCTAACATCTGGCTGCAGTGTTCTTGGACCCCTCTCCCCCTTCCCCATCAAATCCATCTGATATTGATGAACATTGCCAATGCTGCATGGTTTTGTGCATTTACCTCTGACCTGGACAATAATGCAATAATATCAATGTACCCGACAAAGGGACCACTAAATGTTTAAAGTGTCCAGAAATGCATGGTTTTCCACTTTGTATAACAGCACACCATTAAATATTTAGATTTCTGGGTAGGGGACCATCCTCCTATTTATTGCAGTGCCGACTGATTCAAGGATATAATAGAATTAAAAAACAAAAAACAAATTGGAAATCTAATTTTTAACCATGAAGGTAAGTCTTTCTAGAAGTCATTTGCTCAACAAAGTCTGGCTATTACTCATCAGCATTGCCATTCAGGGCTGTATCGGTTTCTTCATCAATAATGTATTCAGAACATCACTTTGAGAAACAAAACACTGCTCTTGCAGAATTCCTGGAGTACTGGAATATCAGAAGTCCTTGGTTTCTTTACTGTGTATTTATGTCATTTCTGGCATCTTTTACTGTACTATTCATGTTTTTTCCATTTTTGGTTTCCAGGGTCGCAAGTTCTAGATCTTATAATAGAAACATAGATAGAAGTGGATTCTCGTACTCCTGTCCACACTGCGGTAAAACATTTCAGAAGCCAAGTCAGTTAACTCGCCATATTAGAATACACACAGGTAAGCAAATTGAGTTTATGTGCTGTCATCTGACAGCAGGTCAATAGATGTTCTAGGATTTTCTGTGCTGTCCCAATTAATGGAGAAGAAAATACAAGCTTGCAATTAGCATTGTCCACTGTATTTACAAATAAAAAATAAAATACATATTAATTCGGATGTGAATCGTAAGGGTATGTTAACATGGCGGAATTTCCATAATTCCGCAGAAATTCCATTCAGCAAAGCTTGCTTAAAGGGGTACTCCGCCCCTGGCATCTTAACCCCTATCCAAAGGATAGGGGATAAGATGATAGATCACCGCGGTCCCGCTGTTGGGGACCCCGGGCATCGCCGCTGCGGCACCCCGCCATCATTACTGCGCAGGGCGAGTTCGCTCTGTGCTTAATGACGGGCGATACAGGGGCCGGAGCAGCGTGATGTCATGGCTCCGCCCCTCATGACATCACGGCCCGTCCCCTTAATGCAAGTCTATGGCAGGGGGCGTGACGACCGCCACGCCCCCTCCCATAGACTTGTATAGATGGGGGCGGGCCGTGACGTCACGAGGGGCGGAGCCGTCACGTAACGATGCTCCGGCCCCTGTATTGCCCGTCATTACATGCAGAGCGATCTCGCCCTGCGCAGTAATGATAGCGAGGTGCTGCAGCAGCGATCCCTGGGGTCCCCAGCAGCGGGACCCCGGCGATCTGACATCTTATCCCCTATCCTTTGGATAGGGGATAAGATGTCTAGGGGCGGAGTACCCTTTTAACGGAATTGCCACATTGCGGCAGAATTCCTTTGGAATTGCAGCAGAATTTCTGCGGAATTTCTGTGTTCTCAGAACACAAAATTTTGCTGAAATCCAAGCCCCATTGACTTCGATGGGATTCCGATGTGCATTTTTTGCGCATGAGGGCAAGAAGTCGCAGAGAAGGAATCCTTCAGATAAGAGTCCAGTAAGGAGATTAGTAAAGGGTGAAAAAAGAATTGCTATAAAGGTTTAACACACATACATAAACCCCTTCCATAGAAAAAGTTTAAATCGCTCCCTTTTCCCATTTTCTTTGTAAAAAAAAAAAAAAAAATGTACACATAATACAATAAATATTTTGGTATCGCTGCGTGCGGAATTGTCCGATCTATTAAAGTATAAAATTATTTATCCTGTACGGTAAATGGTATAAACAAAAATACCAAACATTACATCATATCCCAGAAAAAAATGGTGTAAAAAGCTATCAAAATGTCTGATACCATAATAGTACCGATAAAATGAAAAAAACAGATCACGGTGCAAAAAATGAGCCATCATACAGTCTCATATACGGAAAATAAAAAGTTATAGGGAATCGGAAAATCGCTATTTGAATAAAAAGTTTTTAGTTTTTTATTGGAGAAAGTTTAGCATTTTTTATAAGTGGTAAAACATGACTGAAGCTATATAAATTGGCTTTTGTTGTAATGACGCTGACCTAAAGAATCAAGATAACCTGTCAGTTTGACTGCACAGTTATCGGCGTAAATAAACTTTTTATGCAGCTCTATTAAAAAGATGAAAAAATATTTTTAGTTTAATGCCTAAAGTGGTTTTCTTATTGCTACCAAAGCATTTCATGCATTTGGTTACATTGCTTTACTTACTGTTCTGAGGGAAAAGTTAGTTACAATTTCAGCCACTAGAGGTCACCCTTTACCCATAAAAAAAAATCATGTTTGCCTTTTTTGATCCCTTTTTGGTTCCTCTGTGATCATAATTATGTGAGCCTTTTGTACATCGCACATCTATATCTCCTCGGTTTATGGCTGTTGCAGGGCATTCACTATTGAGATCTCCAGGAGCATATAGTTCCTGTATATTGCTATTAATTCAGCCTGACCTTTTATGTTGGAAATGTCACTTTGGATAACTGGTGCTAATATAAAGTTTTCTATAATTGGCAATAAAGGAATTTCTGGTTCCTAGAAATTTCTAAGTACTGATATAAAAGAATGTCCACATATATCATTTTGTGCTTATATTGTATGACTTTTAGTTACATGGAAGTTTTTTTGCATTGCCATTTGAACAAATGACATACATAGCTCATAAATGGAATATAACAATTTATGCTTTTTTCTAGTGTTTTTACCCTCCTCCCTCCTGCTAAATTGTCTCTGAAAATCAGCATCTACATAGAAAAGACACCTAGAGGGCATTAAAACTGATCTTTTTGTTAAAAGAAAAACAACTTTTATGATGGGAAAAAATGTATAAAGTATGAAAAGGCCTACAGCTTCAAAATATTAAAATCGTCACCATATATTTGGTGATATGCACTGAGGACAATCAGGGCTCTGTGCAGTGAGGACAAGCGGGGCTCTGTGCAGTGAGGACAAGCGGGGCTCTGTGCAGTGAGGACAAGCGGGGCACTGTGCATTGAGGACAAGCAGGGCTCTGTGCAGTGAGGACAAGCAGGGCTCTGTGCAGTGAGGACAAGCAGGGCTCTGTGCAGTGAGGACAAGCAGGGCTCTGTGCAGTGAGGACAAGCAGGGCTCTGTGCAGTGAGGACAAGCAGGGCTCTGTGCAGTGAGGACAAGCAGGGCTCTGTATACTGAGGACAAGCAGGGCTCTGTGCTGAGGCTCTGTGACATGCCCCTGGCTCACACATCGGGCTGATTGACAAGCCAGGAGCCTGCACAGAGTCCTGTATGCCCTGTCCTCATTTCCTGTATTTGGACTCCTCACAGAGACACACAGGCATTAGTTGCGGGGACAGCATTTTTTCATTCAAAAATATACAAATTTTATTAACCAATGTATATCACAAATCTACATATAATATTATCCACATTATGAAAAAGTTTTTGCTTATGGTACACTTTAAAGCGGGTATTTCAGGATTTGATCCCATGTTGCCAAGTTATAATACTGTATACTATTCTTCTATTACCTCTGGGTACCACTTTGTCCTGTTTTCATGCACAGGACCCATATCTGAAAGTGCTGTAATGCAAGTCTTTTTATTTTACTATGAACTCCTCTGGTCACCGCTTCAGCGATCAGACAACGCCCTCCTTTGATATAAGACGCTCTGTGTATTCACCCCCTTTCCCACATTGTGCAGTGTGCATTTTATGTTCCATGGTGACCACCATCATCTAATGACTGAATAAGAGGTTGTTATTGCTGTGTAATACACCATATAGCTATTGATAGTCCACTGAGGAGGACACTGTCACAGTTGACAAGGCCCTTTATACAAAAAGCCCTCTGGCAATATGTTATTTTAATAAAAATAGGGTGTGCAATATGACCCTTTTAGGATGGAATAAAAGTTGTGCGTGGAATAAATGTTTCTGAGTTGAAGTCTGTAACCGGGTATTATTGATCCCTTTCCCATGTATATTGTGGTGTTGTAATGACATATTGGCCACATGGAATGCTGGGAATGGACAACAGTAAAATATAGACTTGAGCTCCAGCACTTCTGGGTATGGGTCTCTGCATAAGAACGGAACAAAGTGGCGCATGAAGATAATAGAAACATCTTACACAGTATTATAACTTGGCATAATTGGCTCAAATGCTGAAAAAAGAAGTCCTGGAATACCCCTAAGGCTGTATTTACATGTACAGTATATTGCGCATATTTGATTCTCAGGATTTGAAGCTGCAGATTTGAAGGTGTGTTCCGTGATTTCGTTTTTCAATGTGTTCACATCAGCGTTGTTCAAATGCATTATTAAATGTCCATTATTGACACTGATGTTAGCAGCAGTAAAATGGTAAAAGATTTTGTAAAACCTTCTTATAAAATAAGGGTCCATTAACCCGTTTTAACGTTATTTGTTAAAACATCTGTTAATGTTAGTTATTTTTAACCATTTCTATTTTTTTTCTTCTGAGCTAGCCAGTAGCAATAATGGTTGAAATAATGGATAAAAATAATGCAGTATAACTGAGTTACTTGCGTCACCATAGACGTCAATGTAAAATTACAACAAATGTAAAATTACTACAAAAACAATTATAAAATCCTGCTTGCATGTCTCTTCTCTGCTCAAAAATAAAAGCAAATTCAACGCAACAGACGGACAATAACAGAGTATAGCTAATTTACATGAATGGGATCAGTTACTTTTTTTCATCTCCGTTGCTCATTTCCATAAGGGAGATGCAAAAAGCTGATGTGAACCCAGCATAAGCCTGACAACTGTGATAAATCATCCCCTGAGCCTGACTCATGACCACTCAGTCTTATATATTCACACCTCGCATTCATGAACCTTTATGAAATAAAATTTAAGCCCACTTGAATATTTAGGGAGAAGTGCAGATAATCAACCAGATGGTAAAATTGAAAGTGTCAGGCTTGATTTAACAAAAAAAAATCCCAAAACAAACAAAAGAAAATTCTCGTCGTGCTGATCGAAATCAACTTATGGTGCTGTCTCAAGGAAATGACTTCTAAGCCTTTTAATTATTATTATTTTAATTATTTGGGGTTAACTTTTTTTTTTTTTTTATTACCGAGCCTCACTTGTGTATTTTTATTTATTTCAGGTGAAAGACCCTTCAAATGTAACCTGTGTGGAAAAGCTTTCAACCAAAAGGGGGCGCTGGCTACACACATGGTCAAACACACGGGGGAGAAGCCTCATGCCTGTGCTTTTTGTCCTGCTGCTTTTTCTCAGAAAGGCAATCTCCAGTCTCACATCCAGCGAGTTCATTCAGAGGTAAATACGAGGCTATCTAGTTACTGTCTATTTTCAGAATGTGAGCTGACAAAAGTGGCAGCAGGAAATGATAGGAATAATGGCTTATTCTGCAGCCTTTTTCTCTCCTGTACACCTCGGCAGCATTGTCATTGATATATACTTGAATCCTGGTACAGGGATGTTTGAAACACATTTTTCAATTTTGAATTGTAGACATGGCAGATGTTAGGATTCCAGTAAATTAAAGTCTAGTAGATGGCGATCATAAAGCTGAAAAAACGATATACGTTGAGTTCCATATTCCATATCTGCATGGTGTATTCACTGGGAAATGTGTACAGTGGGTACAGCACAGCAGTGATCAGATTAGGATTAGTATTTATTTTTTTCCCGTTGCATTAAATGAACAAGTGTCCAAATCCCACTTTACCCACTTTGTCAACCAACCCGATAAGAAATCTTTATAGAATATCCACCCCCCCTTCCTCTGGGGTGATGGTAGTTTATTGAAACACACTACAAACAATACTTTTTAATGTTTTTCTAGGTGAAGGGCAGTTTTTTTATAACGCAACGTTTTGTAGGTGTGGCTTTTTTTTTCAGGCAGTTTAATGGAAAATCCACATTAAAGGGGTACTCCGTTGTTAGACATCTTATCCCCTATCCAAAGGATAGGGAATAAGATGTCTGATCATGGGGGGCCCGTCACTGCGACCCCCCGCGATCTCCATGCAGACAGCTGGCGTTCTGAACGTTATGTTCAGAACGCTGGATTCTGGAGGCCATGGTCATGACGTCACACCACGCCCCTCCATTCATGTCTATGTGAGGGGGCATCCCAAAACCATCTCAAGTTATAGTCTTAATTTTGTTGTTGAAGAGAAACCCTTCACTCAATAAATGTAATGATTTGTAATGGTAGGTAATCAACAGTGCACAACCAAAAACTCATGTAATTACAGTAAAACACTTATTTATAAATAAAAAATAAAATAAAACACACCACAAAAACAAATGAAAGGAGAAATGCAGCCTAATATAACTTATCCCCACCCCACGGCAGTGCCGTTCCCCGTACGGGAGATCGCTCTGTGGGGGGGAGGGGGTTGTTTCCAGCGGTCAGTTGTAGAACTGGTGGTAGATTTCCTTTTTAAAAGCACATAAAGCTCAAAATACAAAAGCTGGTGTGTGTTACATTTTTCTTAAGGTAAAGAAAACCTGAAATGTGTGTGAAAGAGTCCTTAGATAATCAGAAGAATTGTAGCCTTGATGTCTATAAAAAGATATAATGTAATAAAACATTCAATGGCGGTAGAAGTTTTTTATTTATTTTACTACATTCATGCAACATTTTGGGGTTCCCAAAAACTAGTACAGGATTTGAAACATGTATAGTATATTTCATTATATGCAAGTACACACATTGACATGATCTTCATTTTAAACTGTTTATATTTTAGGTGAAAAATGGAGTTACTTATCACTGCACAGACTGTAGCTGTGTATTCAAGAGCCTGGGTAGTCTCAATACTCATATTAGTAAAATGCATGTGTTGGGATCCCAGGCTGCACCTTCTACCACTGGAGCAACTTCACATGTGACTATGGTAAATTGAGATTTTTACATCAATATGTTTAGTTGTTCTTCATGGGTACTGACTTTTGCATAGTTGTATGTATAAATAATGTTATAACTCATCCAAGTCCTTTGTAGGGTTCCTACAAGGTAAGAAAGCCATAGCAACTTGGGATTTAATGTGGTTATCTATAGCATCATCAAAACTTTAGTAGAGAAAACAGGATAATCAGAGACTTCAGTGGGAGCTACTGATTGATGAACAAATGGAAACTTGACCTGAAGATGAAATAATTAAGATAATATATAGAACACTATAAGGTTGACTGGACTAGGATAATGAGGTTGTGGGACAATAAAGGAAAGCATAGTTAACTGAAGATTTAAAAGCCATCAGGGAGACTTTTATGACCGGTCACCTACCGGTAGGTTCTCAGTTTATAGAATGGGGCATGCTCTCACTTAGACCATTCCATAAATCCTAGTAATGTAAATGCTATTAATGTGCATTTTTTTAAATAATTCTTTTTTTATCAAATTTTAAGTATAAACATACTACAAAACCATCCCTACGTAGAGGGAGGTAAATGAAACAGAAACTGGGAACAAGTCATAGTGAAAGCTGGTAGGGAGTACCAAACTAATAATGTGCATTAAAAAACAAAAAAAACTGTCACCATGCAAATGCTTTATAATCTACCAGCAACATGTTGTAGAGCAGAAGAGCTGAGCAGAATGATACCTACTTTGTGTAAATAGATTCATTAAATCATATCATTTATTGATTACAATCTCTGCTTTATCTAGGTTTAGGAGTCCAATGGGCAGTCTTCCCTGTATAACTTTGCATGTCCAAATAGTTGTCAATCACTGATTGACCGCCCACTGGGCTCTTAAGCCCAGAATATACTGAGATTTTAATTAATAAATGAAAATCTGCTACCAGAAAAAGAGAAGAAATGAAAAGCTTGAGGGTGGTGCCACATGTGATACCACCTGTGACCAGTAGATACAGACAGGTCCCCTTTGGGGACTGGATTCTCATCTTTGGTTGGTGATTATAGCGCCTGTCACCTACAAAATCTAGGTACTGGTGGAGTGGACATGGCTACCTAGCAATGGTGCCAATTGGTGATGACGGAACTTGGGCCTGTCACACTATAAGCGAGAAAAAGGCACATTGCCGTCAAAAAGATTTCCTGAAAATTTGAATGTTCAGTGTTTAGGCAGGTGGTAAGAAGAAAAACCTTCCTCGTGCCTTAGTCAGATTTGCTCTGCCGCACTTCCTGGGGTTGGCGTCAGCATAAGAAATTGCAGTGGCCATAGCGGTAGTCCAACACAGCCACAAATTGTCTGAACAGGCAATTCTTCATGCCCACCCCAACCCCTAAAAGGGGGGTTCTATTAGACCAAAGTGGTTTACAAAGATTTCAATAGTTTGGCTTTATTCCGTGTTCTCAGTGCCAGATGTTTGTGGATTACATTTGGATTCATATTAATTAGTAAATATCTCTTTCAAGGATACATCACAGCCACCTGCAATATCTGACACAAATCTTATGCAGCCGTCTTCTGATGAAAAATGGAAAAATGTAAGTACCATAAATTCAAAAGAAATGCATATTACACTTGTCCTTCATTTGCCTAGTTGCTGCTTTATGCATTGTCGACTGCTTGCATCAAATGGCTGTTTTATAAATCTGTGGATTTACATTTTACAAGGTCTGAGGGGAAACTGTTTCTGTACTGATTGAAGTTTTACCGCTATTACAATCAATCACTTGCCTCTTCTATTCTTTCTGGGAGCTTTTATATCCACTTGCAATCATGCAAACAAGTGAAATTAAATAGTTCTTTATCAAGTATTTTTGTAGTCTTATTTCATGGTAAAGAAAGGGTTACTAGACAGTGTATAACTTATGTAAAAAAAAAAATAAGCATAAGAGTACATTTGTTTCTCGGGTCCGGGCACCTGCCCCTGCTCAACTCACCTTTAGCCAGGATGATGCAGTGGGGCCATAAGCTGGCTAAAGTCTTTAGGGTGAGTATGTCATCATAGGTGAGTATGTACTCCTCTACGCCCACCCCTCCTCCCTTTTGGGTCACCTGTCTTTTTCTGGTGTCTTATCTCATGGGGAGGTATTCATTTTTTTATGGGATGGGGTAACCCCGGCTGTGCATGTGTGCATGCTAGGGGAACTGACCTCCCACTTAGCGCAGTCCCGGCAGGGTTTCTGAGGGCTTGGGCTGCATGTGCGCATGCACACTGTGCCTGGCACTCCTCTCCCTCCAGCCAACCCAAGAATACTTTATGCGCGCTGGCCGCACAGTCCAGTGGCTTAGCACAGCGCGTAACTCTGCTTCTCTCCTTCTTCCCTGGTCAGTGCGTGAAGCAGGAGGTCAGATAGTTCCTCCCCTTATGCTCATGTGTGCTTGCAGGGGTCATTCTCCCCCTATAAGGTCTCAGCAGGGACAGAATTTCCCCCTCCTGCCCTATCAGAGCATGGTCCAGCTCCTTCCCCTCCCCTGTCCCTGTGTGCGACGAGCGTCCGTCATCTTCTCTCAGGACTTGGGCTGTACGTGTCTCCCTAGCAGTGCTCCAGCATTCCTGCTCCTGGCTCCAGCATTCCTGCTCCTTGCTCGGGCATTCCTGCTCCTTGCTCGGGCATTCCTGCTCCTTGCCCGGGCCTTCCTGCTCCTTGCCCGGGCATTCCTGCTCCTTGCCCGGGCATTCCTGCTCCTTGCCCGGGCATTCCTGCTCCTTGCCCGGGCATTCCTGCTCCTTGCCCGGGCATTCCTGCTCCTGGCTCGGGCATTCCTGCTCCTGGCTCGGGCATTCCTGCTCCTGGCTCGGGCATTCCTGCTCCTGGCACGGGCATTCCTGCTCCTGGCACGGGCATTCCTGCTCCTGGCTCGGGCATTCCTGCTCCTGGCTCGGGCATTCCTGCTCCTGGCTCCGGTATTCTTGCTCCTGTGCTCCTATCTGCCGCCGCATTCCTAGCTCCAGTGTTCCTGACACCAGCGGTGTTCCAGCTTCAGCGTTCCTGATTCCAGCTTCCACTGTCAGCATTCCTGATCCTGGGCATCAGATCTGGATGAGCTCTTGCCGTGTTGTCTGACACTCTGGTGTTCATGTCCAACCCACGGTCTGACGTTCTTCTCCTCCGCCTCCCCCGGCCCTGGTCACTTATTACTCTTGTGCTACTTGCAGGACTAAAATGTCTGGCGGCTCTACTGAGCCATCCTGTGCTTCCTGCACCACCTTGATCCAGCCCAGCTCTGCCTACTGCCCTGGAGATCCCTATGTCTGTTCCGCCTGCTGATTCTGCCCTGGATTGGGTCTCTTCCCTTTCTCAGTCTTTTGCCGATCCTGTACAGATCTCCCGGGCAATGGTGTCTGCTCTGGAGCGCTCTACCTTGCCACATCCCCCCCGGAGGAGTCAGAGAACTCCCCTCTATGGGTTAGTCGCTGTTCCTCCCTCAAACGGCCTAAGGTACTCTCCTCTGGATCTTCCTCAGTGTCTCCAGTGTGAGAATCCATCTTGTCTGGTCACCACTGGGCACGGTTCATCTGCCCCATCCCCAAGGACTTCTTCCGGTACTCTGGGCTTTCGGTCGCACTCCCAGTCCGTTAGTTCCTATTCCAATGTGCCCTCCTCCAGGTCATCCTCGCACCGTTCGTGCTCATCAGGTGAACTTCCTGACTCTGTCTCTGACCACGACCGCGGATGCAAAAGAACCCTCTAAGACATGGTGAACAGCCTCAGTGTGGCAATTAAGGACACCTTTAACCTGCAGTATCCAGTAGCCTCGAACTCTGTTCATGAGGTCTCCTTGTGCCGCTCTCATCAGCCCCCAAAGGCATTCAGCTACCATTCTGAGTTTGACAAGCTTCTGGAATGCGGCCTGATAGCACCCGGAGAAGCGTTTTCATACCTCTTTTTACATTTGTGCAGGATTGGTTCTCTAAATGGACCACACCTCCTTCTGAGTATCCTCCGGTGTCCCGCCTGTCCAAGTCCACTACCCTACCTCTGGCAAATGCAGCCTCCCTCAAGGATCTGTCCGAAAGGCGTATTGAGGGCCTCTCCAAGTCCACCTTTGAGGCAGCGGGTTTGCCCTTTTTCCAATTTTTCCTCGACTTGGGTCACTTGGCGCTCTCTGCCTGGGCTTCTCAGCTCGGTCAAGGGATTATAACTGACGCATCTCCGGACTCTCTGGCTGATCTGGTGCATCAGATTGCATCTGCTGGGGACTTTCTCTGCACTGCCTCCCTGTCTGCAGCCAAGTGCCCGTCCACTTTTAGTTTAGTCGCCATTTCATTTAGCCGCCTTTCGGCATACCAGACCTTAAGCCCTGGTATGTGGACCCTGCTTCCAAACGGTCCCTCATTGACCTTCCATTCCTGGGGGACCGACTTTTTGGTAAACACTTGGACAAGATAATCTCGGAAGCCACTGGGGGCAAGAGCTCTCTTCTACCTCAGAATCGGGCTTGGCATTCGGACCCTCATCGTAAGTCCTTCCCATCTCGTTCTTTTCGGCCGTCTAGTCGCTCGGACAAGGCTCAGGCGTCTCAGAGCAAGAAGGCTCCATCGTTCAAGTCCCGCCCTTTCATGAAGTCTGGCCCTAAAGCCGGCTAAGCAATCGTCAGTATGAAGGGACACCTCCTCCCGAGTCTCCTTCTCGGGTGGGTGGTCGTCTTCTCCTTTTTCGTGACTCTCCTTTTTTGTGGCTCTCCCACGTGGGTGATGCTTGAGTTCGGGAGGGGGTCTCACGGGGCTAGTTCTCTTCTATGCCCCGAGACCGTTAATTTCGGTCCTGCCCCCCTCGTTCTCCTGACCTGGCTGAGGGTTTTCTGACCACCCTGTGCTCCCTTCTGCGGCAGGGTGTTGTTTTTCCAGTTCCTACTTAGGAACGTCTCTCTGGGTTTTATTTCAACCCCTTTGTCATTCCCAAAAAGGACGGGTTGTCCCTTTCTCGACCTCAAACTGCTTAACCGCCACCTGCACTTTAGGCATTTTTGGATGGAATCCCTGAGGTCAGTTATTGCCTCTATGGACCGGGGTGGCAGTTGTGGCCATCCTCCATTCCAAGGGTGTGTCCGTCCTCCCGTATTTGGATGGTCTTCTGGTCACCCATGACACTTTCGCTCGCTTTGGCTGGGTCGTCAACTCACCCTGGTTCCGTCGCAGTCCCTGGAATTTCTCGGCCACAGGGACAAGTGTCCGGCTCTGAGGGCAGGGGTCAGGATTCTCTGCGGCCACCAGTTGGTCTTTCTCCAGTTTTTCATGCAGGTGCTGGGAAGGATGGTGGCAGCCATCTAGGCGGTCCCCTTTGCACAGTTTCACTGCCACCCCCTTCAGTTGGCCATTCTGTCACTTTGGGATTGATCGCCTGTAACCCTTCACCGCAGGGTCTTTCTCTCTCTCGACTCTCTCCTCTGGTGGCTCCAGTCTTCCTTCATTCTCCTCGGACGTTCCTTCCTGCCAGTCCACTGGCAGGTCCTGATGACCGACGCGAGCCTGCTCAACTGAGCAGGGATATTTTGGGACAGGACAGTCGAGGACGGTTGGTCCCCTCTGGAGGCCCGTCTCCCAATCAGTGTGCTGGAGCGCCGAGCCAACTTCCTTTGCCTGCTCCATTGGCAGCCTCTCCTTCACAGTCTTCCAGTCTGGATCCAGATGGACAATGCCACAGCTGTGGCATACATCAATCACCAGGGTGGAACCCTGGGTGTCTTGGATTCTCTCCTGGGCCGAGCGCTGCTTTCCCGTTCTGTCGGCGGTCCACATTCTGGTCATGGACAATTGGAAAGCAGAATTTTTGCCACACCTCCACAGACCCCAAGGAGTGGGCGCTTCACCCTGAGGTGTTTGCTGACATTTGCTGACATTGGGGGACCTCGGATGTGGACCTCTTGGCCTCCCTGTTGAACCACCAGGTACCAAGGTTCATGGCCAGATCCAGAGATCCTCTTGCCGTGGCCATGGATGCAATAGTGGTTCCGTGGGGGAGCTCCTCTCTTCCCTACCTGTTCCCCGCTCTTCCACTTTTCCCCCACATCTTGCGCAAGATCAGGTCAAAGGGCATACCGGTCATTCTGGTGGCTTCAGACTACCCCAGGCGCGCATGGTATGGGGAGGTGGTGAATCTGGTCGCAGACACTCCCATGTGACTTCTGGACCAGCTGGACCTCTTTTCCCAAGGCCCTCTTTGCCACTTGGAGTCTAGTCCTCTTAATTTGATGGCGTGGTTCTTGAGTCCGCGGTTTTGAGGGCTTGAATGTTCTTGGATCAGGTAATTCCTACTATGTTCCACGCCTGCAAACCATCCTCTTCTCGCATTTATTATCGCATCTGGCTGTTTTTTTTCGCTGGTGCGAGGTTTGTGGGGTTTCTCCCATGAGTTGCTCTCTTCTGTCTCTCCTGGCCTTCCTTCAGCCCGGCTTGGAGTCTGAGTTTTTTCAAGGGCCACGTGTCTGCCCCGTATCTTCTTTTTCTTCTGTTTTTTCCTCTCGCTTCTAACTCCCACGTTCAAACTCTCCTGCAGGGGGTTGCTTACGTGGCGCCTCCCTACCATTCCCACACCCCAGCCTGGGATCTTAACCTGGTCTTGGGGGCATTGCAGGGTTCTCCCTTTGAACCCCTTGGGGTGTTTCCCTCACCCTTCTCTCTGGAAAGGTGGCCTTCTTGGTCGCCATCACCTCCATATGTGGTGTTTTTGAGTTTGCACCCTTTCTGGTTCTCCATCAGGATAGGGTCGTTCTTTGTCTGGTTCAGTCCTTCCTGACGATTGTCCTGTCTCCCTTCCACCTTGACGAGGAAATCGTTCTTCCTTCCTTTTGTCCAGCCCCCTTCTCGCTCACAGGAGCATTCCCTTCACTACTTGGATGTTGTCCGAGCTGTTCGCATTTACCTCTCCATTACCTCTTCATTCCGGGAGTCTGATTCTCTCTTCATTGGGGACACAGCTTTCTCCCATTTGTTGGTTGTTTTGCCAGGTTGGTTTTTGGTTGCCTGTTGGCAGGGTTCCCTCGGCTGTTTTTTTTTCTCCGGGCATTCTTTTGTTGGTTCCTCCTATTGCTTTGTAACTAAACTGATTAGCTCATTATCAATGGGCGGGTATAGCCTGCCAAGGAGGAGCCAACTTCTTTGTTCCTTAGTGTCAACCTCCTAGTGGCAAGAGCGTATACCCATGGTCTGTGTCCCCCAATGAAGGCGACGAGAAAGGGATTTTACGGTAAGTATTTCAAAATCCACTTATTTCTGTCTTACTTAACATTGATCATCTTGCCTTATTTATTCTTAAGGCTAAGTTTCCACTTGGTTTTTCTTTCTGTCAGTTTTTTGAAAACTGCCACTGCAAGTCAGAAGTGGATCCATAAGGGAGGAGAAGTGTAAGTCCTTCCTTTATATTTCCCATTCCTTTTGAATACACTCCTGGCTTTGGCTCAAAAACTGCAGTGGCAGTTTTCCAAAAACTGCCAGAAGAAAACCAAGTGGAAACCTAGCCTTAAAGTGAATCTGTCACCAGTTTTGCAGTAGCCCTAAATAGCCATCAGGAAGGGAAGAGCACACATATACCTTTGTACTCAGTTATGCACTTTGCATAACTGAGAAAACTGCATTTTAATGCTCTGACCAAAGCTGCTGATCAGTCGGAGAGGAAGGGTCTTCTCTTTGGCTCCCTGAGGATTGACAGCTCTGACTGGATGCTAAAGCAGTCAATCATTGGTGAGAAACAGGGCTGGAGACACTTCCATTACAGAGAGCTTAGGAAAGAAGCCCGAGCTCTCCAACTGTTCAGCAGCTGTGGCTTGGACATTCAAAAGCAGTTTTGTCATTCATGCAAAGTGCATGAATGAGAACAAAGGTATGTGTGCTCTGCCCTTTCCGATGGCTATTTAGGGCTGGCACAACATTTGCTCTAAAAATATACGCCGATCAGGGGAACCTGTGTAGGTTCCCCTTATTCTGCCAGAACAGCTCTTATCCATTAAGGTAAGGACTTCATAAGAACTCTGAAAGTGTTCTGTGATTATGGTAGTTTTTTTATTCATTCCTATTACGCTGCTGTGCACATTAGAGGCAGGGAGTTGGCTTGCCCAGCTCCCCTGCCTCTTCAATATTCACTGCTTGGCCTTCCCCCATGATGAATATGTGAATGTCTTCAGCCTCCCTGTGGTGAACAGTTTACTCTTTGTGCAGAGCGCAGGTGCCGCTGCCACGCTACACCCAGAGTACAGAGAGCAGAGGGCTTACTCCTGGCAGACTGATGACGTTCACATATTCATTACGGGGATGAGTTGGGCATTGAATATTGAGGAGGCAGTGAAGCGACCCACTGCTGAGGCAGCCGGAGGGCTTACCTCTCCTTCTGTGACATCCGTGGCTCTGTGATAGATAGATCCTAACTGGACCAGGCTGGACCTGTGCGCAGAGCAACACAGATCAATGCTGTTTTATGGAACTACATTAATCTGTATGAGGAATTTAACGATTTCTCCTAAAAGATAAAGATAAAGATTTACGGTAACCCACATACATTAACCCCTTCCATGTTAAAAGTTTAAATCACCCCTTTTCCCCAAATTCCATATGAAAAAAGATGTAAACATAATAATAAAAATAAACATATTTGGTATCGCCGCATGCATAATTGTCCAAACTATTAAAATATAATATTATTTATCCCGTATGGTAAATGGTACCCAGAAATAAAAAATGAAAAGTGATCAAAAACATCTGATCAGTACCACAATGGTACTGATATAAACTACAGATCATGGCAAAAAAAAATAAGCTCTATTACTGCCCGGTAAGCAAAAAAGAAAAAACTTCTAGGTGTCAGAAAATGTAGAATTTTTTAAAATTAGTAAAACATGATGCAAACTATACAAATTTGGTATTGTTTAAAACATGCCGACCTAAAGTATCAAGATTACTTGTTAGTTTGACCACATACTAAATGGCGTTAAAAGGAAAAAACCCAAATTTGGTAAATTGCTTTATTTATTTTTTCACAAATATAATTTTTTTCCATTTTGGAGCATATGCAATGGAAAAATGAACGAAGACATTACTAAGTGCAATTGGTCCTGCATAAAATAAGCCCTTATATGGGTGTGTAGATGAAAAAATAAGAGTTATGACTATTAAAGTGCGAGGTGGAAAAAAACGAAAGTGCAACAACAAAAATTGGCCTGGTCCTTATGGGGTTAGACACCGAATATAGTTGAGCCCTTCTGCAGAACCTGGCTATTGTAGCTTGTGGTCTCTACCATTCCTGTCATGCTTTAGGTAGACTTCTAATGCATACAGACTACTAAACTTAGAGCTGTTTGCACTCTGCTTCCCAAAATGTATTTATTTCATTTTATCTTAACTGTAACATAATGCCAGGTTATCAAATATGTTCAAGGAATATTGTATATTCAAGGAACACAGGCCTATAGTCATAGTAACATAGTTCATAAGGTTGAAAAAAGACCAGAGTCCATCAAGTTAAACCTATAACCCTAATGAGTCCCTACTCAGTTGATCCAGAGGAAGGCAAAAAACCCTCGTACTAGAGGTAAAAATTCCTTCCCGACTCCAAATATGGCAGTCAGAATAAATACCTGGATCAACGTTCTGCCCCTATTAATCTAGAATCCATAACCAGCAATGTTATTATTCTCCAAAAATGCATCCAGACCCTTTTTAAATTCTTATACAGTGTTCACCATGACCACCTCCTCGGGCAGAGAATTCCACAGTCTCGCTGCTCTTACAGTAAAGAACCCCCCTCTGTGCTGGTGTAGAAACCTTCTTTCCTCTAAATGTAGAGGAAGCCCCCTTGTTATAGATACAGTCCTGGGTATAAATAGATCATGGGAGAGATCTCTGTAAGGTCCCCTGATATATTTATACATAGTTATTAGGTCGCCCTTAAGCCTTCTTATTTCTAAACTAAATAACCCTAATTCTGATAATCTTTCTGGGTACTGTAGTCCTCCCATTCCCCGTATTACTCTGGTTGCCCGTCTTTGAACCCTCTCCAGCTCCACTATATCTTTCTTGTACACTGGTGCCCAGTACTGTACACAGTATTCTATGTGTGGTCTGACTAGTGATTTATACAGCGGTAGAATTATTTCCTTGTCGTGGGCATCTATGCCCCTATTGATTCACCCCATGGTTTTATTTGCCTTGGTAGCAGCTGCCCGACACTGGTCACTACCGCTAAATTTACTGGTAACTAAGATTTCCAAGCCCTTTTCCAGGTCAGTCGTCCCAAGTGTTCTCCCATTTAAAGAGAAGCTCCCACCATCATGTTTTTTTTTTTTTTTTTTTCTGTCCCTGCCTATTGCCCTTCTATCCCTAACACCCTCCCTGCCTTTATTTTATTTTTTTACTATTTTAAAAATGGCATTTAGTCTGCCTGGTAGTGTGCTCACTACCAGGCAGACTTCCCCAGCAGGCACCACGTCACTGATGCCTGCTGGGGGGGCCAACTTCCGCCCTTAGTTCTCCTAACAGGGTGCCTCCAGCTGTTTCACCACTACAACTCCCAGCATGCCCTGACATCTATTGGCTGTCTGGGCATGCTGGGAGTTGTAGTGGTAAAACAACTGGAGGCACCCAGGACAGGAGCTTCATGGGGGAAGGAGTGAGCCGGGAGCCGATGCGGGAGGGACGGGTGCGAGGGAGCCTCTTCCTGCCGCTCGGTGAGTAACAGCAGCGCCCCCGCACCTTGCAGCAGCGCCCCCCGTGCCTTGCAGCAGCGCCCCACATCCACCCCCGCACCTTGCAGCAGCGTCCCCCGTACCTTGCAGAAGCCCCCCCCCCGCGTCCCCCGTACCTTGCAGGAGCAGCCAACCCCCCCGTACCTTGCAGGAGCAGCCCCCTGCGCCCCCCGCACCTTGCAGCAGGGCCGTCGGCAAGTGCGGGAAGCTGATGCGCAGCCCTGGCTGTTACTGCGCCTGCGCAAAATTTCGACTGTTGCCTTGCCGGAATCAGTCAGAATTTTGCAGTGACGTCACTCCGCACTGCATTCGGCAACTAGGAGGGCACCCCCTAGTGGCCGAATTTCAAATTGCTTTTAAAATGTTTTAAAAGCATTTTTTAAATAAAAGTATATTAGAGATATGTTGTAGTACTTAAGTACTACAACATATCAAAAATAATTTTTCATGACCGTGCCCATTTATCCATTTAACACATAATCTCAGCCCAGTCTTTAAACCAATGTTCCTTGTATGCTCAGTAATTGGTGAAAACCCTTATGAATCAGAATGGGGCCATGCTGTGGTTGGATGTAAAGTTTTCTGATCTGTAGCTACATTAAATTGCATGTTGCTGAGCTGTGATCTTAAATCACTATGTCCAAGGCAGATTGCTTATTAGCATAAAAACAGAATTCAGGAGTAAGGTAATGGGAGATGTTTGGCAGTGTAAATAACACTTCAGAAGACTCTTATAATTAGACGATAAATTGCCTTCCCTTGTTTCATTTCAAGTCTTGTAAACATCTGAAGATTCTAATATTCATGTTAGAAATGAATTACAGGAATGCATGTCACAGAGAATAAGATGGCATGGGAAGAAAAAAATCTTATCGGCTGTCATTTATAGTATGTTATGCCTTTTCGTGTTCAGGCTATACATCTAACAGGCTGTTATGCCTTGTAGGATAATAGCTACATTGAGCCAATAAAGTAACAGCAAATAGCAGTCAGAGACAGTGACACAGAAGCTAAGTTTAACCCCTTAACGACGCAGGACGTAAATGTACGTCCTGGTGAGCTGGTACTTAACACACCAGGACGTACATTTACGTCCTAAGCATAACCGCGAGCATCGGGGCGATGCCCGAATCATGTGCGGCAGGTCCCGGTTGCTGATTGCAGCCAGGGACCCGCCGGTAATGGCGGATGTCCACCATTAACCCCTCAGATGCCGTGATCAATACAGATCACGGCATCTGCAGCATCGCGGTCACTAAAATGGATGATCGGATCGCCCGCGGCGATCCGATCATCCAGCATGGCAGGTGGAGGTCCCCTCACCTGCCTACGTTGCCCTTCCGGCATCTTCTGCTCTGATCTGCCTTCCCGCAGACCAGAGCAGAAGATGACCGATAACACTGATCAGTGCTATGTCCTATACATAGCACTGAACAGTAATAGCAATCAAATGATTGCTATAAATAGTCCCCTATGGGGACTATTAAAGTGTAAAAATTTTAAAAAATATATAGTAAAAAAAATAAGTGAAAAACCCCCTCCCCCAATAAAAATGTAAATTGTCCCATTTTCCCTATTTCACCCCCAAAAAGTGTTAAAAAAATATTTTATATACATATGTGGTATCGTCGCGTGCGTAAATATCTGAACTATTAAAAATAAAATGTTAATGATACCGTACGGTGAACGTAAAAAAAAAGTCCAAAATAGCTGCTTTTTTTTATAACATTTTAATCCAAATTTTTTTTTATAAAAAATGGATTAAAAGTTTTATATAAGCAAATATGGTATCAATAAAAAGTACAGATCATGTCGCAAAAAATTAGCCCTCATACTGCCGCTTATACGGAAAGTTAAAAAAGTTATAGGTCTTCAAAATAGGTGGATTTTAAACATACTAATTTGGTTAAAAAGTTTGCGATTTTTTTTCTAAGCGCAACAGTAATAGAAAAGTATGTTATCATGGGTATCATTTTAATCGTATTGACCCAAAGAATAAAGGAAACATGTAATTTTTACCATAAATTTTACAGCATGAAAACGAAACCTTCCAAAATTAGCAAAATTGCGGTTTCTTTTTAATTTCTCCAAACAAATAATATTTTTTTGGTTGCGCCATACATTTTATAGTAAAGTGAGGGATGGCATTACAACGGACAACTGGTGGCGCAAAAAACAAGCCCTCATACTAGTCTGTGGATGAATATATAAAAGAGTAATGATTTTTTGAAGGCTAGGAGGAAAAAACGAAAACGTAAAAATAAAATTGTTTGAGTCCTTAAGGGGTTAAACACGGCTTATCCTGTAAAAATTTTCAGCATAATAAAAAACAAAGAGGGACATTTATCAAGGTATTTAGACCCTTTTTTGGGGGGCTTACAAAAGTGCTTAGGCACATGTGCGACTTTTTTTGTGTGTAACTTTTGTGGGTAAGCAAAAAGTTACAAACAGCCTTACCTAAGCAAATTTCAGTTTTCACTTTGCAGTGGCCAGGTATTTATGGTGTGCGAAAGTCGCACGTAGGCAAAAAAAAAAAGTCGCAAACCCCCTTCAAAAAGTCTCACAAGTCTTCTCCAGGCCTGACCTGGAGTACCAAACCTGTACGTGAGCAAATTAAAAAAGTCGACACCGGTCTGATGTGGAGTAGTGGAAGCTGTCTGATAGAGAGAGTCCTTTACTAAGCCTGGCAAAAACAGTTAACGTTAACCCCCAATAATTACCTTGGTACCCACCGCCACATGGGTGCCAGGAAGAGTACCAACAGGTCAGGAGCATCAAAAATGGCGCTCCTGGGCCTAGGCGGTAACAGGCTGGCGTTATTTAGGCTTGGAAGGGCCAGTAACAATGGTCCTCGCCCACCCTGGTAATGTCAGGCTGTTGCTGCTTGGTTGGTATTTTCTTGAGAATAAAAATAGGTGGAACCCTATGAGTTTTTTTTTTTTTTTTTTTTTTAGTTTTTTTTAAATAATTTATGCATTACACTTTACAGCCCTGTAGCATAGTCAAATAAAAAAAAATCCTGGAATAACACTCTTAAAGGGACAAATCATCAGATTGTACCCTATATAACACTTGGCAAAACGTTATATAGGGTAAAATCTTTATCCTCCCCATCCCCGGGGGACACTCCTGCCGGCGGGGATGGTGAGGATATGAACTTATAAACTAGTCCTCGCCGTGCCGTAAGTAGTCCCCTGGGCAGGGAGCTCCTCTTACCTAGTCCTGTGTCTTCGGTCGGCAGCGACGCCCCCCTTGGCTTGATTGATGGGCCACGTCATCGCTCTGCTCACTGAACAGACAGACCAGAGCAATGACGTGGCCTGTCAATCAAATGGAGGGGGGGCTCGCTGCCGGCCGAAGACTCGGGACTAGGTGAGAGGAGCTTCCTGCCCAGGGGACTACTTACAGGGCCGGCGGGGACTAGTTTATAAGTTCATATCCTCACCATCCCTGGGGGCAGGAGTGTTCCCCAGGGATGGTGAGGATAAAGATTTTACCTTATATAGCGCTTTGCCAAGTGTAATATAGGGTACAATCTGATGATTGGTTCCCTTTAACTTCCTCACAGCCTCAGCCTGCAGGCTGAATTACAGCTTGTTTTAAAACCCAATAACAAGCTGTCTTCAGCACCTGTGCTTATTTGGGCCACACTGAAAACCTTGACTGGCCTAGAAGGAAATGATAGGCTCCACTACCAACATGCCTGTTATTCCATAAAAATCAAGGCCCAGAAACAGACTTTACCAAAAAGTCCCTTAGAAGCTATAAGCTAATAACAATCCCTGGCTGCCATTCATGTCACACAGCCTGCACAGCCTGTAAAAAGGTAAACTGCTTGGTATATGTTTTTGTTGCATCTCATTCTATTAAAAACAGAGTTAAAAATGCTTTTAAATTGAAGTTAAAGCAATATGCAAAATGCATAATAAAAGATACTATGTAGGAAAACGTCCAGGCCAGATGTATATGCCCCGTAGAGGGAGAGTGAAATTTGTTGTCACTTCTACTAATTTTTCAACCATTAATTTACAATTAAATATTCTTAGACATTGAACATTTACTTTTGTAATGATTTTAAGTTTAACTTAAATGGTTACCGATCAAGGAGGAAACAAATCCTGCACTCACCGCACAGTACGGGTATCGCGGCCTCGGATTCCGGACCTCCTCGGATGGCGTGGGAGTAGCAGCCGCCGCTGACAGCGCTCAGAAATGGGCAACAGCCGGCGGTTTCGCTTTACAATCAAAGCTTCTTCGGGCCGGAAGAAGCGTTGATTGTAACGCGAAACCACCGGCTGTTGCCCATTTCTGAGCGCTGTCAGCGGCGGCTGCTACTCCCACGCCATCCGAGGAGGTCCGGAATCCAAGGCCGCGATACCCGTACTGTGCGGTGAGTGCAGGATTTGTTTCTTCCTTGATCGTACTATTTACTGATACTTACCTTCCGTCCTAGCACCGCCGCGGGTTGTTGAACTCAGACTCCCATAAGCTACCCTTGGTCCATAGGTGGATTCAGATATAAGTTGCTGGTGCCGCTTGTCTTTTGTTCTCTGGAGTAGTCTTTCTTAAATGGTTACCAACAACTAATCGCCTTATTTTTTTACTAACCCTATATTATTAATTTGCATTTAATAAGTTAAGTTTTCATTTGACACATGATATGATAACGATCACAGGGTATAAGGGGGATCCAAGCAACGCAAATGATAAGTATATTAACCCCTTAAGGTCCAAGCCCAGTTTGACCTTAAGGACCAGGCCAATTTTATTTTTGCGAGGGCTTGTTTTTTGTGCGACCAGTTGTCCTTTGTAATGACATCACTCATTTTACCATAAAATGTACGGCACAACCAAAAAAATACTATTTGTGTGGGGAAATTGAAAAGAAAACCGCAATTTTGCTAATTTTGGAAGGTTTTGTTTTCACGCCGTACAATTTATGGTAAAAATTACATGTTTTCTTTATTTTGTGGGTCAATACGATTAAAATGATACCCATTATTACATACATTTCTATTATTGAACCGCTTAAAAAAAAATCGCAAACTTTTTAACCAAATTAGTACGTTTAGAATCCCTCTATTTTGACGACCTATAATTTTTCGGCGGTGTTATGAGGGCTTATTTTTTGCACCATGATCTGATGGCACATTTGTGTATATAAAACTTAAAAAAAAACTTATTAATAATTGTTTGTAATAAAAAGTGACAAAAAAGCAGCAATTATTATTTTTAAAAAAAAATGTTAAAATTTTTTTTTATGTTCACGCCGTTCACCGTACGGGTTCATTAACATTATATTTTAATAGTTCGGATATTTACGCATGCGACGTTAGAAAATATGTTTATACATTATTTTTTCACACTTTTTGGGGGTAAAATGGGAAAAAGGGACAATTTTAATTTTTATTGGGGGAGGGGATTTTCTAATTTTTTACCTTTTTTTTTTTTTTACACTTTTTCTGTCCCTATAGGGGACTATTTATAGCAATGACTTGGTTGCTAATACTGTTGAGTGCTATGCATAGGGCATAGCACTGATCAGTATTATCTGCAATCTTCTGGAGGAGTCAGAGGAGGGGACCTCCGTCTGCCATGCTAGCTGGTCTGATCCCCGTGGCCGTGTCGCGGGCGATTAGATCAGCCAAAACTGTAGCCGCACTGCCGCAGATGCCGTGATCTGTATTGATCGCACCATCTGAGGGGTTAATGGTGGACATCCGCGTAATCGCAGATGTCGACCATTACCGGCGGGTCCCTGGCTGCTATCAGCAGCTGGGACCTGCCGTGCATGACCCGAGCATCCCTCCGATGCTCGTGGTCATGTATAGGACGTAAATGTACTAAAGTGCAGTGCACACCTATCAATAACAACAATATTCTGTATAAAATATGAATCTTTATTAGCAAATAATATACAAAAATACATGGATGCAAAAAACAGTACAGTTTAAAACTATTAAATTTGCTCTAACCAGAGCAACCCCCTACAAAAGCATCAGGGATGGATACAACCACCCTCAAGAGGGCACATGTATATAAATAGTGGGCAGATAATACTGCTCAGTCCGTCTAGGACCCCAACCACATGTATAAACTATATATGTGGCAGAAAAAACAATACCTAGTGTATAGAATCAAATGACACAGTGTAACATCAAAGTAATGTTGCCCTATACTTTATATGCAGGCTAAATTGGCTATCCTACAGAACATAAGTATAACATTGAATATAAACATGCAAACCAGTGCAGGATACCAGACGGGGTATGAACAGATCACAACATGTACCCCTGCCGAGCCCCACACATTCCGTCGCTGTTATGCAACTTCCTCTTGTATTTAAGTATTTTCGGAATTGCTGTTTAAAGTGCAACTGTCACCTAGATAAGCGTGTAAAGCTGCACACACAATGCACTAGGGGGGAGATTTATCAAAACCTGTGCAAAGGAAAAGTTGCCCAGTTGCCCATAGCAACCAATCGGATTGCTTCTTTCATTTTGCAGAGGCCTTGTTAAAAATGAAAGAAGCGATCTGATTGGTTGCTATGGGCAACTGGGCAACTTTTCCTCTGCACAGGTTTTAATAAATCTCCCCCAATGTCCTTACTAGCCTACTCTAGGCATACCTTTGCTGGACTGCAGAAGAACTACACATGGCTGTCCCGGGCAGGCGAGCCCTGTGTGCCTTTTAACTCAGTGGCCTAGCCAGACATATATATATATATATATATATATATATATATATATATATATATATATACAGCAGCTTGTGTAGCCCTAGTGCTCTGTGTGCAGCTTCACATGTCTGGTCTAGGTGACGAATGAGTAGACAAATAGCTCTAGCGTCAGGGTTGATGACTGGAGATACAGCCACTAGGGCTCTACCAATCACTGCTCCTAGAGGTTTCTGCAACTACCAGTCATTTCACTAAAGAATATCCAGACATAATCATTCGCTTTCATTGATGGGCATCATTTCTTCTCAGAAAGGAGTATCAGCAGCTGGACTCTTACATTTCAATTACAAATGTCATGAAAGTCTGATTGGTAAAGTGGTTTTTGGGACAACCCCATGAAGGATGGATGATGTACTACATCTGCTGTGCTACTTGGTTCTTCTTTGGTAATGACATCTTCTGGTAGGATGAGAGAAATTGGAAGTAAATTACTCTTTTCTAGCACAGTTGGTGCAACAGGAAACAGCTCCCTTTCAGGCTAACAAAAAGGTTTAAAAGTACAGTGATCCCTCAACTTACAATGGCCTCAACATACAATAGTTTCAACATACAATGGTCTTTTCTGGACCATTGTAAGTTGAAACCAGACTCAACATACAATGTACAGACAGTCCAGATCTGTGAAACGTGTCAATGGCTGGAAGAACCGACCAATCAGAATGGGCATTTTACTGGTAAAACCCCTGTATTACTTAAGCGTATGCACTGACTGGTGTCTGGTAGCACCCCCTACAGTACAGGGTGGTACTACATGTTCTGTACTCTTTACCTGTACCAGGGTTAGCTGCTCCTTTGGACACCAGGTAAGGGCGACTCCATGTTACTTTTTTAGGACATTGAGTGTACTGTACAGGACCCCGAAGAAGATCCTGTCCTCAACATAGACCAGTGTTTCCCAAGCAGGGTGCCCCCAGCTGTTGCAAAACTACAACTCCCAGCATGCCCGGACAGCCTTTGGCTGTCCGGGCATGCTGGGAGTTGTAGTTTTGCAACAGCTGGAGGCTCCCTGCTTGGGAAACACTGACATAGACCGTGATTTACAGCTCCCAGCAGATCTTTCTTACTTTTATATGTAAGGATTTGCTTTATCTATATTAGTTATCTACTTATTTTTCTTTAAATTTCACTTTTTCCTATTTTTGGATGACATTTTGGTGCCTTTAGAACCAATTACGAGGTTTCCATAGAGTTCTTTTCTCAACATACAATGGTTTCAACATACAATGGTCGTCCTGGAACCAATTAATATTGTAACTTGAGGGACCACTGTAATTTGAAAGACAAAAAGTCACACAGAGAGGCACATGACACTAAAATAGGAAGGAAATGGGCATAGTGGGCTAACCAAGGGGACTTATACATTTGCCAGACTTTGCCTGCTCCTGAATGTTTTTACTTTGGCCACATTTCTATCCCGTTTGTCTTTATTTACAGAACAAGGTTAGTTTACAGTTGTAGCCTCTTATGTACAGTATGTCTGCTATAGGAATCTCTTTTTCTAATTGAACAGGACTTAGCTTTAATTAGTAATATTTTTTTTTCCAGCAGGCAGTAGTTTTTCGCCCTGTGCCAGCACAGAATGACACAGAAAACATGTCAGCTACTGGGCAACAAGGACAGCAGCCGGTTGTGACAGATGTTATTGAGCAGATTTTAGAGCTGGCGGAGCCTGTGTCTATAGAAAATCATCAGAATCAACAATTGGGACAACCATTGAACATTTCAGTTGGGATTAATCGAGACATTTTACAGGTGAGTAGAAAAAGGCATAAGTGATATTATTATTGGGAATTATGATGGATCATTGGTTAGCACAGCTTTCAGGGCTGGGATATGGTTGCAAATCCAATCTGAAACATCTGTATGTTCTCTCTTTCTCTATATGGGTTTCTTCCTGCATTCTAAAAATATACGGAAAATTGTGATTGTGCTTCTTTTTTTTTTTTGTGTAAACACTAAACACTAGTGTAAAAAATGTTGATAAAAAAATAAATAAAAACGACACGCACTCCTGACTGAGCAGGATAGGGTCCCATTCAGGAGATCACGGGGGGCCACAGAGGTCAGACCTTCCGCGATCAGCTACTGATCCCCTCTCCTGTCTGCATTACCCCTTTAATATTACGTTAGTATCAACATAGGCATATACTGAGAAACAGTCCACAGCATTCTGAGTACATGTTCGTGACATTTACAGTTTTCTGGAGACTGTTGGGGAGACTTATCAAAATCTTTGTAGAGTAAGAGTGGTGCATATGCTCATAGCAACCAATCTGATTGCTTCTTTTTAGAGGCCTGTTTAAAAAGGAACTAAGGAATCTGATTAGTTGTTATGAGCAACTGCATCACTCTTCATTTCCTCCCCAGATTTTAAGAAATCTTTATTAAGATTTATAGTTAATATGCGGTTAAGGAAGCTAAGTAAATACATAATAATGGATCAGTAAATTTTCTTTTACATTTTACTAACTATATTTAAAATAATCCTGAAAACTTGCAGTTTCCATTCTGGCCACTAGGCCTTAAAACTAAGCTTTAGACTTCATTCTCTGTACAGATCACTTCCCAGCATTGCCCCCCTTATTAATACAGACAGAATTACAATGAAAGTGACACAAGTAGATAGATAACAGAGGTACCCACAATAGCTGTTGCTCACAGATCAGCCTCCCCTTCCATGTAGAATGGGTCACAGAGAACTCACTGACTTATTTTCCATTCATGTGAATAGGACAGCCTAAGTCTATGTCCATGAGGCCTGCTGTAAAGAAAATCTCTAAATACTAAAAAATAGATCAGATTTCAAATTTGAAAACATTTCATGTTTCAGTATCTGGTTCTGACAGTAAAAATAAGTAAAACACTTGCATGATAGACTAATCTTGCTTGCACAAAATACATTTTTTAAGATTTGAATAATGATTTTCACTTAAGAGTATTGCTAGTTATCATATACTTTTATTAAAGGAGAGAATTGAGTAATGACAGAACTTTCTTTTTTCAAAACTGTCCTGTTAGCAAGCTTTAGAAAACAGCGGACTCTCATCAATTCCAGTTGCTCCACTTCCTAGTGATCCAAGTCAAGGCAAGACAACCATTCAGGAAATTGAATGTATATCCAGTCAGCAGATGGACTGCAATGACCAAGAATCTGCAATAGAGTCAGAAGATCCAGATAAAATTGAGAAGCCTGAAAAAAGGATCTTTAAGAAGAAATCTGCTTTTTCACAAGGTAAATCATTGCTTGTCCTTATTTTTGGTATTTTAGTGCTTCAGCTTTTCACATTTGCTAGTGCTTAAGTACAGTTGTGTTTTTTTTGTTTTTTTTTAGCATAGTGTCGTCTGCCTTAGACGTGGACAATTAGTTCCTTTCATTTTTTTTATTGTGAGTCCAAGGTTTGTGAGTCCAATGGCCCCTGACATATCGAGGGGAAAGAAATCAAAATGTGTGTATGCCGAAATTTTGGTTTTGTTTGCTATGTTGTTAGACAGATTTGTCCACTGGAAAACATTTTTTGTTTTTAAATCAACTGGTGCCAGAAAGTTATTTAAAAATCTTTATCCTTTCAGTACTTATCAGCTGCTGTATTCTCCACAGAAATTTCTTATTTTGTTTGAATTTCTTTTCTTTACTGAGCAGGAGCAAATTCCCATAGCAAACATATCCGGCTCTGGACAGTTCCTGACATGGACAGAGGTGTCAGCAGAGAGCACTGTGGTTAGACAGAAAGGAAATTTAAAAAGAAAAGAACGTCCTCTGTAGTATACAGCAGCTGATAAGTACTGGAAGGATTAAGATTTTTTAACTTTCTGGCATCAGGTAATCTAAAAATAAATGTTTTCCTGCGGAATACCCCTTTAAATCATATCAGAGGATAGTCCATTCCTGTCAAGCTGACAGTGGCTAAAGTATGGTATACAGTTTAGAAAAGATTAAATGTGTTAGAGGAGGTCAGGAGAGCAAGTAGACAAGGATTGAGGAAGATATCTTGTGCAGCTTCAACCCAGAGTTTAATCCTCAATTAGTTACAAAGGTCAAGGAGTCTGGAATAGGCTGCTGCTAGGTAGTTTGGCTGATAGTATTGTCAGGTAAGCTAGTCGCACCCACACTTTTAGGTCTGGCTTAAACATATGCATGCTCTGGGTTGACCAAACTGCCACACGAATGTTGATAAGCTGGATGTGAGGCCAGAAAAAGATGGAATAGGGTTGTGATTCGCCTGTAGGAGGCAGAGGAATCTAGGCAGCAGAGTCTGTTTTATAATATTAATAAAAAAAAGCAGAAGTAAAATATTATTGAGAAAAGTTGTGAAAGGTCACTTTATATTCTACTGTTAAGATATTGTATGTAATACCTCTAGCAGGCCAAGCAAAGTGAAAAGTAGATTGGAAACTAGAAACTGAGACTGAGGTCAGGGATACATTAAAGGGAATCTGTCATTAGCTTTCTACTACCCAAACTGTGGGCAGCATAAAACTGGCGCAGGCAGCGTGATGCCGAAACACTATGAGTTACTTTGATATTCTGAGGCTTATATAGAGTGTACCTGGACATCGTGGCTTGCATTAGGTACATAGACATCTTTAGGAAAAACCTTTGTTTAATTTCTTGTTTCACTTATAAACAACTTCGCAGAGTAAACAGCATGAATTTCAACATAAGATGTCTGGTCTTACCCAGGTCAGATGGAATCCGACCTGTGCTCCATCCTGCCACGCGCTACGTTTCAGAGTAAACCTCCTTAGTCATGCGCACAGGTAGAACAGGTCAGGTGGTAGATATAGGGCATCATTCTTTCATACTTAACCCTTATGGCGCAAGGAATACAATTAACCCTTCACTTGATGCACCATTATATCCAATCACCTAAACATTACTTCAGAGAAACACTTTGTAGCTACATCTCTCATTTAAACCTTTCGGTTCCAATGATTCCAACTCTGTGATCCAAAATGTCTTGCGGCACAACAAATTTCTTTTATTGTCTTCTTTATTTGCTCTACATTGTAAAGTTTTCAATAACCTGCCAACGGAGATCTGATACGGCATGACCGCAACACTAGTTTCCCCATATTGCATTTCCACATCTGCCACCCGCACCGCTCTTCAGATACCTGCGAATTACAGATTTATGTTCACCGACACAGATTTTTATATGACTTGCCATTTGCCGCACATACACTTTGCCACACGGGCATTTCAACAGGTAAATGACATTGGCGCTGAGACAGGTATGGAAGCCTTTAATTTGAATCTTGTGTCCTTTGTGGGTTGATAAATGCTATCACCTTTCACAATGCTGCTGCAATTTAAACATGACAAACATGGAAAGGTGTCTTTTTTATTAATTGCCAAAAATTTATTTTTTGCAAATTTTCTTGCGAGCTAAATTGCTCCTAATTAATCTCTCACCCAAAGATTTGCCTTTTTATAAAAACAAACATAGGGGGCTGTAATAGCTTATCGTAACGTCTGAGTAGTGGATCCGCTGACCTGTGCGAACAATGGCTGAACCATACCAGGGAGAGGAGTCTAAGGTGCCGCTGGTTTTCACCAGAGCCGGCCACAAAGCAGGATGGACTTGCAGCGGGTCAGCATTTGGCTTAGACCACATAAAAACATGAATCCATCCATCAGCATTTTAGGCTGATGGTGGTGGTGTAATGATGTGGGGGACATTTTCTTGCACACTTTGGGCCCCTTACTAACAAGTGAGCATAGTTTAAACGTAACAGCCTACCCAAATATTGTTGCTGACCATGTCCCTTTCTTTACAACCACAGTGTACAATGCACCATGTCACAAAGCTCACATAATCACAAACTGGTTTCTTGAACGTAACTGTGAGTTCACTGTACTCCAATGGTCTCCATAGTCACCAGATCTCAATACAATAGAGAACCCATAGGATGTGGTGGAATGAGAGATTGGCATCATGGATGTGCAGCCGACAAATCTGCAGCAACAACTTGATGACCTCATGTCTATATGGACCAAAATCTCTGAAGAATAATTCCAGTAGTTTGTAGAAAGTATGCCACGAATAATGAAAGCGGTTCTGAAGAGGGTCCAACCCAGTACTAGCAAGGTGTACCTAATAAAGTTGGCCAGTAATTGTACATGCCTTATATGCCACACACATGTCATTTTGCTGCAATGTTTAGGTGAAGAGTAAACTAGAGTAAAAGGTGAGTGTATTTTAACATAAACACCTAAAGCAAAAACACAACAAAAATAATCAATACCTTTTAGTACTCTAGGCATTTGTAGTGAGACCTGCCATGACTACATTTATAGTAACTATGTGTGAGTCCCATATTCTCCTGATTGTCTATAGACTTCTCTGGCCTTTTTATTATTCACTTTTTCTTTTTTAACAATATTAAGTTTCAGGTTCAGTTCGAGAGGAGAGCGGAGTTCGATGGCATGTTTGTACATACTGTGAAAAAGAGTTTAAGAAGCCCAGTGACTTGGTACGACACATACGAATACACACGCATGAGAAGCCATTTAAGTGTGTGCAGTGCTTTAGGGCATTTGCTGTGAAGAGCACCCTCACTGCTCATGTAAAGACGCACACGGGCATTAAGGCATTTAAGTGTGAATTCTGCATGAAGTGCTTTTCTACCTCTGGAAGTTTGAAGGTTCACATCCGCCTGCACACAGGTAAGGAACCAAACTAATTTTTGCTTGAAGGAAAACTAAATACAAAGAATGCACAAGCAGCATATTGCAAATCACACACATTGCAATATCCTGAGTAAAATGTTTTTGAGAAAGCTTTTGATACCTTTCAACATATAGTGCAAGCTGCAGTCTCTTCCACAGTAAAGTTCTGTCAGAGAAGTAGCCTGACTGGTCCTTTTTCCAGCTATGGTCCCTTTTCTTTTAGAGAAGAAGCCTGACTGGTCCTTTTTCCAGCTATGGTCCTATTTCTTTTACAGAAGAAGCCCGACTAGTCATTTTTCCAGAGATTCTAGTTGCTGCTATATTTCTTAGGGTGTACTTGTGGGAACAGATTATCCTGGAACCTGGTCAGTTATCCTTAGAAGATTACAGAAGCTAGAGCGGTTATTTTTACAGCAGGGATAGCCACCTCAGCCTACTCATAGATCTCTGCTATTGGTACAGGCAAATAGTAATATAAAATTATACCATGCTTTACCCTCCTCTACATTAAAGCTTCTTTGATGTAGGAAAGGGTGTAAGGGCTCTCTAGGAGTGTACATAGGTTCCCAGGTTCCCCTAAACTAATGAGGTTGGAAATATCTGATAAACTTTATATGTAATCTGTGTTGAAAGTAAAAAGATGAAGAATCTGAGAGATACCTAATGCTAGGTTGTATGTAGCCAATGCTATAGGGTAAGTCACACATGCACGGCATACCACTTGGAGGCACATGTATCCTGAAATGCCATTCTGTGTTGCTTACTGCAAGAAGGAAAGTTATAGTACACTATACACTTGTCCCAAATTACCTTTTAATGCCAAGTTCATTGACATGATGACCACCTTATCAGACTTTGCTATACTTCCTGTGGTCCACTGCTAATTTAGGTGACCAATGGGCAGAGGTCAGGCCCTTAGTAAACTCGAATGAATATACTTCAGACCGGTTAACTGGCTAACTATCCAGCTCAGATCAGCAAATGCTGCAACACCAATACAAGCAAGAAATAAGAGGTGTCACCGCAGGAAATCAGCTAGATTGTTTTCATTTGTTCCAGATACAAAAAGCACAATACATACTGCTGAGAAAGGTAGACAAAGACCAACACTGACGTCTATGGCCTTAAACAGTCTCTAGCAGGCTCTGGCTATCTGCCAAACACTCAGCGCTGTAGCAAAGCAATAAATTGGCTGGAACCAAACGAGGTGCTCAATCCTCCAGATCATACATTGCAACATCCGTAAATAAGAAATAGAGAATGAGGAGGCACTCACGGTTTCATGGTGCAGCAGTTTTCTTAATTTAAGTGCAGGGTTGGAGAAGTACAGCATCCGCAGGACGCCATTGCAGGAGCACAGGGGCATTGAAAATTGTCACTGCACCTGTGCTCCTGCAATGGCGTACTGCGGATGCTGTACTGCTCCAACCCTGCACTGAAAATAAAGAAAACTGCTGCACTGTGAAACCGTGAGTGCCTCCTCATTCTCTATCTCTTATTTACAGACAATACATACTGCATCTTGAATGTATCAGGTGGATGTAATGCACTACCTTTGTGAAGACAGGATGTGTTGATGCTATGTGATATTTTATTTATTACATATTACTGTCTAAATCTTGCTCATGCCTCCTTTATAGACCCAATTGAAAGTGGAAGACATTTAAATGACCTCTATATGCACTGTTTGTGTAATACGTTCCATTAAAATGATTAGTATCATCAAGTACAGTACTGTGTCCCTCAGTCCAAGAAAGATTGTGTCCTGATATAAATTGTGGGATCTGCAGCAAACAGCTGCTATTAGCTAAAGAATTTGACTTGTTTGTTTTCTTGAGGGGCATAGGAGACCCGGTGTATAGGCTGCTGCTACTAGAGGCAGCAGTAAAAGAAAAAGTGACTCCTTCTTAGCAGTATATACCCGCCCAATAGCATTGAGCTAATGAGTTTTTAGCTTCGTGTCTGTACGAAGAAGACACAGGTCTGTACTTCTCCTGACCTGGTCATAATTTTTTTGTTCACTTTTGTGTTCTTAGTAAGCTTTTTTTTATTTTCCTCCCTACAAGCTCCTAGGGCGAGACGAGAATGACAAGGTCTCCCCACTTTCCCACAAGGGATGTGGGGTACAGTGCATGATCTAGCGTACTGTTGTCCCTGAGAGGCCAACAGGCAACCTCGAAGGAATCCTTGGTCCTGGTTCTTTGCCTGGCCCTGCTCGCCTTGCCCCAAGGGCCTGGCGCTATGGAGTGTAGCTTAGGCCAGCAGAAGATGCAGAGATGAGTATTCTACTATGTCACCCCCTCCCTATCTGGCCTCTCCCTTCTTCCCCCCTGGTTAGCATCTCTCCTGGAGCAGCTCTCCTATCCACTGCCTGTGTTGGCAGCACTTTATAGTTTATAGCTGCTAGTGCTCCTGAAGGGCCCTTATCTCCCTGAATTTTAATTAGTTTTCAAGCCCCTGTCTGTCTAGCCTGTGTTTGAGCCTTTTCTCCTCTTTTATTTAATGGCTTGACTGCCCCTAACCTAGACTTTAACTTAGTCTAGGGGCCTAATGTTTTTTTGTTCTCCTCTCCTATACCTGTATGCCTCAGCCTCTCTGTGTTCCTCTGGGTGGTTTCCAACTTCTGGGCATATCTAACATACTTGGGAATTACTACAATGCCCCTCATGCAGGTCTCTGCCCTGTATAGTAAGTCACTTCACACCTTAGCAGCCTCATTGCCCCCCTCCCACAAAGGGAGCATATGTGCTTTACTGGCTCCCTCCTCATCTAGGCCATTATCTGTTCAATGTGGAGCCAGTCAAATTACCTGTTCCAAGGCACATATGGGCATGAAACAGAATAAGTCACATTCTTAAACACTGTATATGGTATCCTCAGTACATGGGTTTCTGCTACGTTGTGTACCTCACATGATACAGTATGGTCACATTACCTGTTTCCTCACAGTGTAATTGCGTTATTTGGACCCTGATCCTCTGCTGCATGGTGTAACTGACTTAGTTCAGAACCAGTCTCATTACCTGTTCCCAGATGGTGTATGTTACGCCTAGCGCTCCGGGTCCCCGCTCCTCCCCGGAGCGCTCACGGCGTCTTTCTCCCTGCAGCGCCCCGGTCAGTCCCGCTGACCGGGAGCGCTGCACTGTCATGGCCGTCGGGGATGCGATTCGCACAGCGGGACGCGCCCGCTCGCGAATCGCATCCCAGGTCACTTACCCGTCCCGGTCCCCTGCTGTCTTGTGCTGGCGCGCGCGGCTCCGCTCTCTAGGGCGCGCGCGCGCCAGCTCTCTGAGACTTAAAGGGCCAGTGCACCAATGATTGGTGCCTGGCCCAATTAGCTTAATTGGCTTCCATCTGCTCCCTGGCTATATCTGATCTCCTCCCTTGCACTCCCTGGCCGGATCCTGTTGCCATTGTGCCAGTGAAAGCGTTTCCTTGTGTGTTCCTAGCCTGTGTTCCAGACCTCCTGCTGTTGCCCCTGACTACGATCCTTGCTGCCTGCCCCGACCTTCTGCTACGTCCGACCTTGCTTCTGTCTTCTCCCTTGTACCGCGCCTATCTTCAGCAGTCAGAGAGGTTGAGCCGTTGCTAGTGGATACGACCTGGTCACTACCGCCGCAGCAAGACCATCCCGCTTTGCGGCGGGCTCTGGTGAAAACCAGTAGTGACTTAGAACCGGTCCACTAGCACGGTCCACGCCAATCCCTCTCTGGCACAGAGGATCCACCTCCTGCCAGCCGGCATCGTGACAGTAGATCCGGCCATGGATCCCGCTGAGGTGCCGCTGCCAAGTCTCGCTGACCTTACCACGGTGGTCGCTCAGCAGTCGCAGCAAATTGCCCAACAAGGACAGCAGCTGTCGCAGTTGACCGCCACGTTACAGCAACTTCTGCCTCTGCTACAGCAGCAACCATCTCCTCCGCCAGCTCCTGCACCTCCTCCGCAGCGAGTGGCCGCTCCTAGCCTCCGCTTGTCCCTGCCGGACAAATTTGATGGGGACTCTAAACTCTGCCGTGGATTTTTGTCTCAGTGTTCCCTGCATATGGAGATGTTGTCGGACTTGTTTCCTTCAGAACGGTCTAAGGTGGCGTTCGTAGTAAGCCTTCTTTCAGGAAAGGCCTTGTCTTGGGCCACACCGCTCTGGGACCGCAATGATCCTGCCACAGCCACAGTCCAGGCCTTCTTCGCTGAACTCCGGAGTGTCTTCGAGGAGCCAGCCCGAGCTTCTTCTGCCGAGACTGCCCTGTTGAACCTGGTCCAGGGTAATTCTTCAGTGGGCGAGTACGCCATCCAATTTCGTACTCTTGCTTCCGAGTTATCATGGAATAACGAGGCTCTCTGCGCGACCTTTAAAAAAGGCCTATCCAGTCGCATCAAGGATGTGCTGGCCGCACGAGAGATTCCTGCCAACCTGCAAGAACTCATCCATTTAGCTACCCGCATTGACATGCGTTTTTCTGAGCGACACCAAGAGCTCCGCCAGGAAAAAGACTTAGATCTCTGGGCACCTCTCCCACAGTATCCGTTGCAATCTACGCCTGGGCCTCCCGCCGAGGAGGCCATGCAAGTGGATAGGTCTCGCCTGACCCAGGAAGAGAGGAATCGCCGTAGGGAAGAAAATCTCTGTCTTTACTGTGCCAGTACCGAGCATTTCTTGGTGGATTGCCCTATCCGTCCTCCACGTCTGGGAAACGCACGCACGCACCCAGCTCACGTCGGTGTGGCGTCTCTTGGTTCAAAGTCTGCTCCTCCACGTCTCACGGTGCCCGTGCGGATTTCTCCTTCAGCCAACTCCTCCCTCTCAGCCGTGGCCTGCTTGGACTCCGGTGCCTCTGGAAATTTTATTTTGGAGTCGTTTGTTAATAAATTCCGCATCCCGGTGACCCGTCTTGTCAAGCCGCTCTACATTTCCGCGGTCAATGGAGTCAGACTGGATTGCACCGTGCGTTACCGCACAGAACCCCTCCTGATGTGTATTGGACCCCACCACGAAAGGATTGAGCTCTTCGTTCTCCCCAACTGTACCTCTGAGGTCCTCCTCGGTCTGCCGTGGCTCCGGCTTCATTCTCCCACCCTTGATTGGACCACCGGGGAGATCAAGAACTGGGACTCTGCCTGCCTTAGGAAGTGCCTCTCCCCCCCTCCCAGTCCCGTCAGGCAAACCTCAGTGCCTCCTCATGGCCCCCGTCCTGGTGTCACACTGCCCCGTGCCAGGCTTCGCCCTCTGCCCTCCCTCCCCATTCCCACTCCTGCTGTACTGCCTGCCGTTGAGGAAACCCTCCATTCTTTCCCGGTGTCCTCATCCCAGGGGAGGCAGTTACCGGTCAAAGAAAAGGGGAGACCTAAGGGGGGGGGTACTGTTACGCCTAGCGCTCCGGGTCCCCGCTCCTCCCCGGAGCGCTCACGGCGTCTTTCTCCCTGCAGCGCCCCGGTCAGTCCCGCTGACCGGGAGCGCTGCACTGTCATGGCCGTCGGGGATGCGATTCGCACAGCGGGACGCGCCCGCTCGCGAATCGCATCCCAGGTCACTTACCCGTCCCGGTCCCCTGCTGTCTTGTGCTGGCGCGCGCGGCTCCGCTCTCTAGGGCGCGCGCGCGCCAGCTCTCTGAGACTTAAAGGGCCAGTGCACCAATGATTGGTGCCTGGCCCAATTAGCTTAATTGGCTTCCATCTGCTCCCTGGCTATATCTGATCTCCTCCCTTGCACTCCCTGGCCGGATCCTGTTGCCATTGTGCCAGTGAAAGCGTTTCCTTGTGTGTTCCTAGCCTGTGTTCCAGACCTCCTGCTGTTGCCCCTGACTACGATCCTTGCTGCCTGCCCCGACCTTCTGCTACGTCCGACCTTGCTTCTGTCTACTCCCTTGTACCGCGCCTATCTTCAGCAGTCAGAGAGGTTGAGCCGTTGCTAGTGGATACGACCTGGTCACTACCGCCGCAGCAAGACCATCCCGCTTTGCGGCGGGCTCTGGTGAAAACCAGTAGTGACTTAGAACCGGTCCACTAGCACGGTCCACGCCAATCCCTCTCTGGCACAGAGGATCCACCTCCTGCCAGCCGACATCGTGACAGTGTAATTGTGTTACTTAGTGCCGGGTCCTCTGCTACAGCATATATTGTTCTAAAAGCAGGAGAGAAGGCGCTCCATAGGGTAACGCCACCGGAGAAGGGGGGAGGGATAAGGTCTAATTTTAACTGCTCACCCTGGATGGTTGTGTAACAGCATACACAACAATGGTGAACGCCTGGATACAGTGGTCCGTCTGCAGCCCTCCTGGTGTGGATCCCACAACATATGCATAAAAGAGATGGCTTCAAGAGAAGGTACAGGGGTATATCGGCACTGAACGGACCCAAGACACAGCAAGATAAGAAGATAAAATCCAATTTATTCTATGCAACGCGTTTCCCTGCGCAAGCGCAGATTCTGCGCTTGCGCAGGGAAACGCTTTGCATAGAATAAATTGGATTTTATCTTCTTATCTTGCTGTGTCCTGGGTCCGTTTAGCGCTGATGCACCCCTGTACCTTCTCTTGAAGCCAGCTCTTTTATGCACAGCATATATTGGGCATGCTGGGTAATGAGTCACATTACACATCTCCACGCAGTGTAATTGTGTTCCTTGGACCAGAGTATTTGGTTCTTTGTGTTTGATTTAATATTTCCCCTTCCTAGGTGGTCTAATGGTGTTACTCTGATTCTACTACTCAGTTCCATGATACATCTGGGTGGAGTACTTGTGTGATACTGATCCTACTCCTTTGCTCAGTGCATACCTACCTTATACAAAGCTAGTCACCTTTTTGTATGTTCACTTTGTGTTTTCATGGGTTTCCTCTCATACTCCCAAGAACATACTGATTGGTTCATTTTGAATTTAGATTGTGAGCCCCATTGGAGGGTTTTGGATAGTCTCCTCGAACAATGCAACTGCTCTTTTTACATCCCTCTTCTTGACAGCTTTTGTGGTCCTGTCTGCTGTGTTATCAACCTCCTCTCTTCTCCTATGGAGAGCTTTAGATTCCGGTCATCTGCACTGTTTCATTGGGGCATGCTCTCTGCAGTGGACAAGAGGGCCTCAGCTTCCCTTTAGACTTGCGGCCAGGTGCAACCAAAGCACACCTGGTTCCTAGAATAGGGTCTACCATATTGTGGGCACCCCGTCATTTCCATCTCTGCAAGACCTACCTTCTGGGTTCCTCTCTTTAGTGACTAGGCATCTTTAGCTGAGCAAATAATAGGTTCTGTCCCCTTTTCCATTTGGGTCTGCCAGATTGCTCTTCTTGCTAGGCAGCCAGTCTTCTGGGCCTTCCCATCTGCATGGAAACCTCATTTTTCCATGCAAGGACATTGTTTCCATCTTTCAATGAAGTCTTATAGGCATTAATTCTTTCTCATTGCTCTTTTGTCTAGCATTACTTTAATTCCCATCCCAGGTGCTGCTTTTGAACATCTGATGATCTCCTATGTCCCCCAATAAAACAAATGAGAAAATAGGATTTATTATACTCATCATAAAATCTCTTTCTCTTTAGTCTTTATTGGGGGAGATATGATTCACACATTTCTTAGACTTTTCCTACGGCTCTGGTACAAACTAACAAGTTCCATGCCAGTGGGGTGGTGTAACCTGCTCAGGAGGAGTCACTTACTTTTTTCACTTTGCGTCAGCGCCTCTTAGTGGTCGCAGCCCATACCCCTGGTCTCCTGTATCCCCAAATGAAGACTATGAGCAGAAGAGTACAAAAAAATCCTCCTATTTCTCTCAATAACAGGTTTGTATAAGCATGACTTTCACAGTCCACACACTCCATAAAAAAGATGGATGTATATATATGATATAGTGATGAAGAGGAAAATGACTACTACAAATTCTCATGAAGCTCTCAAAACTCTGCTCTTGGCCATAGAAACTAGGATTGATGGAATTATAATGTCAATGGCTATAGAGAAAAATACATAATTAAATTTTCCTTAAAAGTATGCCAGAGAGCACGGTATGATGGCAAAATTGCACAGATCTTTCAACATACCCCTTTATTAAGGTGTCATATAAAATCATGCTGAGTCTGTGTAAAATAAATCGTTTCACAAACCATATTTATCAAATTCTGGTTTCTATAAACCCTCACTTTTAGATCTCCATTGCTTAATTCCCTTTACACCCACATTCAGAGTCCTTTTACTAGTCTTTATCAAAGTGTCTGAAGCGTTAAAGAAAAAACAAAAAACACAGAAACAAATCCATAGGCGTTACTTTATGTGCAGGCATTTAGTACAGAACTAAATCCTTTTCAGGATTTAACAAGAAACCTAAAAAAATTGCAGCAGAAGGAAGAGTTACATATGTCAGATATGCAAACCACAAATGTAAAATATCTAAGTCCCTATCATGAGGTGCTCCATCCATAGAGTTTTATGTATAATCTAGTGTAACAGGGGGATCGTGCAGCTCAACTAGGTAGAAAATTAGAAAACCGAGGTTACTGTTTAGCAAAAACATGAAGTGTGAAAATAAGGTAAGTCCTCAAGTGATCTAGTGAGAGGGGGAGGGGCAAAGAGGAGGAGGGAGAGGAGAGGGGAAATAGGAAGAGGTAGGGATCAGATAATAGAGGTGAACAAAAAAGAGAGTTTAGACCATAAAGTGAAAAATATTGAATATATGAATTTAATGAAAAAAATTAGATAAAATACAAAAAGGGTAGATGTGAGCTGGAGGGGGTAACGGAGGGCCCTTGCGATTCCCCTCCAAAAATGAAAAATAAGATATAATAAATAGGATAAATTCTATATAAATAAATAAAACGTGCAAAAAATATGCAAAAATAAAAATAAAACGTCAATTCTGAATCCCCAGATGGTGCATATAATGTCCTATAGATCAAAGTTCATGGATATGCATAGACATTCAGGTGCAAAAACTGTCAACACAGATATACAGTGTAATATGAGGCACAGTAATATGTGGCTGCACTGGTCCTGTAAAAAATACCGTTCCAATACGTTACATGTACGATAAATAAGTGAAGAAGGTATGTATCCTGTAAAAGAAGGGCACAGCAATATGGTGTATCGATATGTACAGTCCAGTAGGTAAAAAGATATTCTGCTGGTTCTTGTTATGCAGTTATGTCCATAGGGTCCTATGAAGAAATAGCGGTGGGACTATGTCCCTCTCACCCTGCCCAGCTGGGCAACAGCCTGGTGCAATGTCTTCTTTGCTCGCACTGCTGCCGGCACTTCCAGCTTTGCGGGGTGGCTGCTTTTATGTATAATCTACCATGAGTATGGAACTCAATATCTATCTTGGGCAAGTCTATAATGTTGTAGGGAATGGATCCATACACATCAAGGAAAGGCACTGCAGCTGGTGGTGTATAACCACAACATGTGTTTTGCACCCTAAAAGTCAGAATAGTATTTAGTAGTTAAAAATGTGTCCTCCCGACTATTAGTTTCATAGTTACATGGTTTGTATTGCTGAAAGAGGAAGTATGTTCATCCAGTTCAGCCTATTACCCAATGATGTTAATCCAGAGTAAGGCAAAAAAAAAAAAAACATGAAGTAGAAGCCAATTTTTCTGCATTGCCGTCCTCCTAGACGGGAATTAAATTTTGAGTGCGTCCACCAAAAGATCCGCTCAGAAATGCATTGCTGTCTCTGGGGGTGGCAATGCAGCCTGTGGGGTCCTAGCTCCGCCTGTAGAAATTCCGTCTGGAGATTCGGCAGTGTGAACCTGGCCTAACAGGTTTACTCCCACATCATCCGCTTTCCATTAAGTTATACTGTGACAGATGTTCTTAAAGCTCCTCGACCATGTGTTGACAGTACTTCAGGTTGGCTAATTTATGCTGAATAATTTGTTAAAATATTTGTTGACTTGATAATACACTGAAACCTCAAATCATATTGACAAGTGGTTTTTATTGGGGTCAGCTTTACACCAAAAAAAGGCCAATATGCATAATGTATGGTGGACTGATACTCTATCACAAATAAATCTGATCTAAATAAGGGGATGATCTTCTCAAAAAGGTTAAAAAGTTTCACTGTATAGTATGCAGCCTACATTTCTCTAACCTGAGCATCTGTGGCATATACCGTTTTTTACATTACTTTGCTTTAATTTCCTTTTCTCTTAAACTTCAGGTGTCCGACCTTTTGCCTGTCCTCATTGTGATAAGAAGTTTCGCACGTCAGGCCACAGGAAAACACATATTGCTTCGCATTTTAAACAATGCGAGTTAAGGAAATTACGGCAACAGCGCAAGCCTGGCAAAACACGTGCTGGGAAGGCCAACATCCCTGTGACAGAAATCCCATTGCAGGAACCAATTCTCATCACCGATCTTGGTAAAGTGTTATTTATTTGTATCAGAAATGGTTTAATGTTCACAGCTTTTATTCGTAATGATGTTACTATTTATGGGTAGTGGGGTGCAGACAAAAAAGTGTTCTAATGTTTGCACTTGGTCAATGAGCATTGTGCTGTGTTTGTCTTAGTATACATTGGGGGCAATTTGGCTTTGTTCTTCATGTTGGTGTATATTTTTGGCATATTTTTTCGCCTGTGCCGTCTTGTGCAGTTAGCAAATTTTTAACATCTAGTACGAATGATTAATCCCGCAGTGCCCCCCCCCCCCTCCCCTGATTGCACTTACCAAGGCAGGTTTTGCACTTTCTGATCTCTGACAGTTTGCAGATTATCCTCCTTTACATGTATGTGTTCATGCTACTTTTTAGACTTTTGGTTGGCTGAATCACACATAGAATCCTTAAATAGTTTGTTTATAGCTCCTTCTGTTGTATATGAGAAATGGCAAGGTAAGAAGTTGAATAAACCACCTTTGAAGGAGAGGAGGATAAAAAAAGCTAGCGTCTCTTAGAGTGTTGCTAAGAAACAAACACAAGAAAGATGGCACATAAAAACAAAGTACGTCAATGAAAAAAACTTAAATATGGAATAATAGGAATCATTAGAGAGGATTAAATCTAACAACCAACACAGAGCATGTGACTCCAGGTTTTATATCCACCATAATGAACCAAACATAGAATAAATGCCCTAGGATAAAAGCATTCTATTCTTTTTGTAAGCAAAAGGAAAAAAAATGATGCATTAAATGTAATGCGTGAAAAAAAATCAACTATACTTTATGGCTAGAGAAGGGACCCCCACGATCTCTGTGCAGCCCCCGGCATTCTGTGCCAGGCACTGCCTCTTAGACAAGGACGTCACAACCATGACCCCTAGGGACGTCATGCCATGCTACCTCCATGTCCATGGGAGGAGGCGTGATGGCCGTCAGGCCCCCTCCCATAGACATGAATGGGGGACGTGGCATGATGTCACATCCTCGTCTCGGAGGCAGCGCCCCCGACAGAATGCCGGGGGCTGCACAGAGATCGCAGTGGGTCCCCAGCAGCGGGACCCCTGCGATCATACATCTTATCCGCTATCCTTTGGATAGGGGATAAGATGTGTAAAGCCAGAATACCCCTTTAAAGTAACACTCCATGCACAGCTGATACGCTGTGTTATCCCTACTACTGGGTCTGGGATGGTGGAGCGTGACTAATCCTTTTGCTTTTCTTTGAATCCCTTAATCAGACACTGCACTAGGTATAAAAGATGTGTATCCGCTTTGCCTGAAGTGCTCATTTTATGCTACATCTGTCCTACATTATAGAGAACTAGAATAATAATCTTGTAATTATGTTCATCTTAACCTGATGTCTAAGCTGTATTCTCTACTGTTGTTTATCTGTGGTTTTATGTATTTTTTTCACACAGTAAAATATTTTATGCAAAAAAATGTATGTGTGAATACAGTCATACCTTTTCATGGTCCCATATTTTCGATAGAACACAATAATGTTTATATTGGGATATGCACACCTGCTGCTATATTAACCTGATGATGAACCTGAAGATGAAACGCCTCATCATGCATTATTAAATAAAAGTTAGGGCGCTACTGATATATTGCCATATTATAAATGACATCTAAGCTATTATATGTGAAAGCGGAGAGACCTTTAAAAATACATGTTTGTTATTAAATATGGATTGAAACAGATGTGGCTGTAAACTGTACCATTATCTGCGTTATGTCCCAAATTACATTTTATCTTGAATGTTGAAGAAAGAACTACTGGATCTTCTTGAAATGAAATGCTAAGAAATAGTAAAGTAGGACGGAAACTAACAATCATTGTCATAATTGATTAGTTAGCCAATTATTTATTTGATTAATTGATCAGACTTAAAGGGGCTATCCGGCCGGAGGTTTTTTGTTTTTGTTTTGCTTTTTGTTTTTAAAAAGGGCACACTCTACAGTATAAAAAAAAACAACTCTACTCACCTCCAGTACTCATGCGGTGCTCCTGGTATCCTGCTCCGTTCCCCTGCTGCAGTCCTTTTCTTTACCTGCAGTGTTTCATTGGTGCCCAGTGTCATACTTCTGCCCAGTTAATCACTGGCAGAGTCGGACATTAATGCGGCCAGCTGAGCAGCAGTATGACACTCTTGACCCAGACGTCCCTCCGGGCCCAAGCATCACGCTGAAGCTCAGGAAGAAGATTGCAGCCAGGGAACAGAGAAACAACAGAGGCACAGCAGAAATGCTGGAGGTGAGTAGAGGTTTATAGAGGGTTGCTAGGGAAGCCCAAGGCCTTACTTTGTCCTCGGCATCTTCCCTGGCTCTGTGATTGCTTAGGGCTTCCTTGGGCAGCCCTTAGCAATCGAGCACAGATTTCATAGATCAATGTAATGCAATAGCATGGCTTATGGCTTATGATAGGCCCCTAGGGGGGGGCAAAAAGTGTGTATAAAAGAAGTAAAAAAAAAAGTTTTTAAAAATATTTTTTTTTTAAATCCTCCCCTAATAAAAATTCAATTCCCATTTTTTTTTTTTTTTTTTATAAAACACTGTACAAAAAAAATACACTGTCCAAACTATTTTATTACATTTTATTATGTTTCTAATCCGGCACGATGAATGGCGTAAATGCAAAAAAATTCCAAACGCCAAAATTGCTGATTTTTGGTTACATCCCAAAAAAGATGTAATAAAAAAGTTATCAAAAAGCTAGAACGACACAAAAGGGGTAATGTTAAAAACTACAGTTCATGGTGCAAAAAACTAACCCTAGCACACATCCGTAGGTGGGAAAATAAAAAAGTTATAGGGGTGAAAACATGGTAATGAACAAAGTTTTTATTACATGTTTCAAGTTTTCACATTTTTTTGACCATAATATGGAACGAAAATCATTCAAGTTTGGTATCATTGGAATCGTACTGACCCATAGAATACAGATGGCATGTCAGATTTATCGTATTTTAAACTCTGAAAAAAATTATTGCCCTACAAAATTGTGCAATTCCATATTTATTTAAATTTTGCACTACATATAATTTTTTTCTGGCTTTGTAAAACATTGTATGATTAAAAAAAAGTGTGTCAGTGGAGAGTGCAACTCGCCACGCAGAAAATAAGCTCTAAAACAACTTTGTCAGTAAAAGAATAAAAATGTTAAGGGTGTTATAAGGTAAGGAGCAAGAAAAAAAATTTGCTGGGTCATGAAGGGGTTAATGGGATAATAGGAGGAAGTAGGAACCGCATTGTGAAGAGTTAACTGGGTGGAAAAAGAGAGGGGAAAGGGCCCTAAATAGAAGCTCAATAATAAATCAAACCAGCAAGGGAGACACTTTAAGAAAGAAATGTAGTAGAAGTAAGAAACTCATACCAAGGATGCCAACAAACATATATTCTGCCATACTCCTAAATATGAAGAATCTCCTTAAGCCAGTCAGTAACAGTCGGGGTGGGGGGTGGAGACCACCTCCTAAGTATCATCACACTGCCACTAGAAGAAGACTAAGCCCTTCTTCAGGTCCCTCAGCCTTCCTAGTCACATAGAAAGAAGTAATGTAGAGGGGGAGTTTGGAGTTGGACACCAGTTATTATTTTATAAGGTCGAGGAGGACCTTTGTCCAAAAGTTTTGCAGAGATGGACATTACAGCCATATATAGACCATGGTACTCCGAGCTGCCCCACAGAGGGGATACAACGATGGGATTATGGGGTCGCTAGTTTAAAGTTTGTTTTCTGCAGTTTAAGGAGTACCTGTCATCTGTGTTTTGCTGCCAAAGCCACGAACCGCATAAAACTGGTGCATGCATTGTGTCTCTCTCTATACAGTATTAGGGACTTATAGGGATGTGTATTTTGCATTTTTGTTGCTGGTCCAACAATGACCATGTGAATAATAAAAGCATGGACTAAATCAGAAGTAAAATAATTTTTATATATTGTCAAGCACATTGATGGCAGCTAAACAAAATTCCCTTTTTTTAGGTGAAAACCAATCAAAGTGATCTATTGATACATCTTGTGAAGATCACATATATAGCATCAGTCACAGATTTCCAATATTAAATGCATCTATAAATTGTCACTTTTTTTCGGAAGCACCAGAAATTGAGACTACTGTAAAACTTTCTTTTTGAAAGCGTTTAAGATGATACGTGTGGAACCTGTGTGTTCAGCACTCACATTTTCATGAAGTTTAATTGAACTATACACCTAGTAATGAAAGACATTTCTTCTAAAAAAAAAAAAAAAAAAAACAGCACCACACCTGTCCTCAGGTTGGGTGTGGTATTGCGGCTCAGTTCCATTGAAGTGAATAGAGCCAGATATTGTGCTGTTTTTGGAAGAAATAAGCTATGTGTTCCGATTCCTGGATAAACTATTAATAACATATATGCACACTGTTAACACTATTTTCTTCTCACACATCTAGGCCTCATCCAGCCCATTCCACGGAACAGTCAGTTTTTCCAGAGTTACTTTATTAATAGCTATACACATGAAGCTGATCGACCCTACAAGTGTTACTACTGCCATCGAGCTTATAAGAAGTCCTGTCACCTCAAACAGCATATCAGGTAATAAGAGATGGCGGTAACAGAAAAAAATGACATCATACAGTTATATTGTTAATGAGAACGCCTTGATGTTGACACTACACTATACAATACTGTAAATGTAAGAGGCAATTTGTGTATATACAGGAAGGGACTCATAGGGATGTGTGTTTTAGCATTTTTGCTAAACTGTTCCTTTGCATACAGTTTGATAAATCTTTCCCTAATGTGTTATCAGAAAAATACTTCTTGTTTAACAAAAGGTATAAACTTGATTTAAATATATATTTTGAACTTGCTGTTTACACTTTGACCACTGAGCCTCCAAATAAAATGACATTTGGACTCTTCCAGTTATGTGCAGATACCTTTTTAATAGTCATGTAATTGTTATTACGGACAGGAATATAACACCTCTAATCTAAAGCGAGAAGCAGATAGCCAGGCATCCACCATTTACAGTAGGCAGTGGACACAGCTCACTTCCTCTTCTTCGCAGTGAACTCTGCACAGGTCACAGAGCAGATCTAGAAAACGCCCCTAAAAAACTCAATTTATTTTTCCAGCATTGTTTCCTATGGTCCATGCATATTTCTCATCACTATTAAAAACCGCTCAAGCAAGATGGCTACCCACATAATAACATACAGAAAATATGAAAAATTTACAGTTAAGAATAGAAAATATCAGTATCTTAATTAAAGGAAATCTGTCATCAGTGTCACCTGCAGACACTTTACAGACAGGTAGTGCAGGTGACCCTGATGACAACGGTTCTTACCTGATCCCATTCCATGCTCTGGTTCTCCCACAATCTTCCTCCATATCTTCCGCTCTGGGCCGACTTGGAGCATGGGTGGAGTTTACTGATGTCACTGCTGCTGCATCCCTACTGGGTCCTGCTGCTATGCTTCAAGTAAGCCCAGATATGGAGGAGGATAGCAGGAGAACTGGAGCACAGAACGGGACAAGGTCTATAAGATAAGATAGTGGCCACCGCAGTTGGAATGCTTGGCGCACCACGGCATCCTCTGGCAAAATTAGCGGATTGCTTCTGTGGCTCCAAACTGAATGGGGTTGTATCTAGTAAAATGACCCCTTCAAGCATTTCATTCCAAGAATGTCCCCAATCTCAAGTTATTCTGGCCAAAGTAGCTTAGAGACAAGGGCAGAGACTGGATAATAGTATTTCAGAATTGTTCCTGTAAATCACAGCCTTTAGATACACAAAAAAACTAAAGAAAACATAAGAATTAATTTATGATTCAAATATTATTAAAATGTACCTGCAGACAAAAATAAGAACAGTCTGTAATCCAGAATTTTATGTGCCAGATCATTGTTTACCCTGAGTCACATTTTTATTATTCTGTGCTTGAATAAATGTTGGGTGTAAATAACAGATTAGTGTTTTGCTTTTTAGATCTCATACCGGTGAAAAGCCCTTTAAGTGTTCTCAGTGTGGAAGAGGCTTTGCATCATCTGGAGTTTTAAAAGCTCATATTAGGACTCACACAGGATTACGATCCCACAAGTGTCCTATATGCAATGGAGCTTTTACTACTGGGGGCAGCCTCCGACGTCATATGGGTATTCATAATGACTTACGACCATATATGTGCCCTTATTGTCAGAAAACCTTTAAAACCTCTTTAAACTGTAAAAAGCACATGAAAACTCACAGGTAAATATCCTCCATGTTAACGTGTTTTAGTTTAACATTTTGTGTACAATGTATTGTTTTTTGAGTTTTGAAGAGTTTATTGATGTACATTCCACAATTAAATGCTTAAAGGGGTACTCCGGCCCTAGACATCTTATACGATGTCAGATCGCCGCGGTCCCGCTGCTGGGGATCCCCGGGATTCCCGCTGTGGCACCGCGCTATCGTTACTGCACAGAGCGAGTTCGCTCTGCACGTAATGACGGGCAATACAGGGGCCGGAGCATCGTTACATCATGGCTCTGCCCCTCAAGACGTCACGGCACGCCTCCCTCAATACAGGTCTATGGGAGGGGGCGTGGCGGTTGTCACGTCCCCTGCCATAGACTTGCATTAAGGGGTCGGGCCGTGATGTCACGAGGGGCGGAGCCATGACGTCACGCTGCTCCGTCCCCTATATCACCCGTCATTACGCACAGAGCGAACTCGCTCTGTGCATTAATGATAGCGGGGTGCCGCAGCGGGGATCCCGGGGCTCCCCAGCAGCGGGACCGCAGCGATCTGACATCTTATCCCCTATCCTTTGGATAGGGGATAAGATGTCTGGGTGCGGAGTACCTCTTTAAAGGGGTTATCCAGAATTTATTTTATTATTGATTTCTGCACGAGCTGCCGCCATAAAAATCAGACTGCACTCAACCGGCTGCAGCGATTTCTGGCCTTAAAGGGGTACTCCGCTGCTCAGCATTTGGAACAAACTGTTCCGAATGCTGGAGTTCACTCCAGGAGCTTGTGATGTCATATCCCCGCTCCCTCATGACGTCACGCTCCACCCCTCAATGTAAGTCTATGGTAGAGGCCGTGACAACTGTCATGCCCCCTCCCATAGACTTGCATTGAGGGGGTGGGGTGTGAGGTCATGAGGGGGCGGGGCTATGATATCACGAGCTCCCGGCTCCAGCGTTCGGAACAGTTTGTTCCAAATGCTGAGCAGCGGAGTACCCCTTTAACCGTTGATAGGTTTAGCGGCAAAGTAGTGTAAACAGTCCTGATCTGGCCGCCTTCCTGGTGCCCGGGCCTGTTACATGACACTGCTGCTCAGCTTATTACCGTAAGAGGCAGAACTGTGGCCGGTGAATAGCTGAGTGCAGTGTGACATGTTGGGCCCCGAAAACCCGGACAAGAAAACAGAAAACTGGCTTCAGGGAAGGAAGGCAAGTTAAAGTTTATTATTTATATTGCGGCAAAAAATTAAAAATAAAGTCGTTAAACACTTTATATGTTGAGGTTTGCAATCCTCCAGCTTTGCTGCTGCTTTGTTTTATAAACAATACTTCTAGTGCAGGCATATCAGCACTCATTAAGGGGTAACCCCCCCCCCCCCCCCTATTGTTTGTATGATACTTTGAATCCCTTCCAAATCACCCTAAACCTATTGGTGGGTTCAACTTTGGCTGGCTGATGTCAGTGGATTGCGAAATGAGGAAGTCAGGGAGGGTTTTTGTTTACATCCAGTCCAAAATTAAACAAAAATTTAAAATACCCAACATACCATTTTGTTTATATAGCTTCTATGCAGTCCTTATTGTATTCTTGGTTACTGATAATAAACCAGAACCTTAACAACCTCAGTCAAACTTCACAACCTCACTTATTAAGCCATTTTGTTCCTGTTCTTTCCAAAAAGAGAAATGTAGTCCTCTGAGCTTTTCAGAGACCTGCACAGAATTCAACCTGACAACTTCCTTTAGGTGACACATCGGTCTTGAAAGGCAGCATTTTTTCATTGTTTTATTGTTAAATAGTTTTTTTTAGGCTAAGTGCTAGAAGACAAACCCTGTACATCAATCATGCAGGGAGGGGTGGAGGAGGGAGAAGGCATGCATACTGCAGGTCAGCACAGCCTCTACGACTATTTAGCCTAAAAGGAAAACTTGATCTTCAAGAGACAGTTGTCCATGCTAAAAGACAGGGGGCCATGTCCATTTTACCTGCCCATGTCTTCAGTTCTGATCATTATGGGGGAGATTTATCAAAACCAGTGCAAAGGAAAAGTTGCCCATAGCAACCAATCAGATTGCTTCTTTCATTTTGCAGAGGCCTTGTTGAAAATGAAAGGAGCTAGCTGATTGGTTGCTATGGGCAACTGGGCAAATTTTCCTCTGGATAGGTTTTGATAAATCTCCCCCTATATAACTGACAGAGTCCTTTAAAACCCTCAATCATAGGGTTAAGTTACATGGTTTCTTGCAGGGACATTTCTTTAAACTTGGTGATCTTGGTGGGATTAATAAAATTTGTATTGAATTAAAATGTAATTAAGGGAATGGGTGGATTACAGCACCCAGAAAGATTAGCAAAATTAAGACTGTTTAGTTTGGAGACAAGTCGGCTTAAGGGGTGACCTAAATACTGTGTACAAATATATCAATGGTCAGGACAGAGATCTGTCTACTTCTATATAAAGGCTGTTACTATAGCAAGGGGGCATTGGATACATTCAGAATCGATTCCTTTACTGTTAAAACATTATTAGGTAATCAAAATTTTGGGTTGGATGTTTTTTTTAGCAATCATATTAGGGGGTATCTGTATTTGGCTTAGCTCTGACATCTCCAATATGAATCATCGGGGTTGGTTTACCTTTGGATACTGCAGAAGAATAGCAGCATGGATATATTGCCTTTATATTTACCTATATGACTAACCTTAGTGCCACTATTAAATCAAAATGGTAAACTTGTATCCCCTAGAGCAGTGTTTTCCAACCAGTGCACCTGCAGCTGTTGAGAATTTACTGTTTGGCCACTATTAAATTGAAACTGTAAACTTGTATCCCCTAGAGCAGTGTTTCCCAGCCAGTGCGCCTCCAGCTGTTGCAAAACTACTGTTTGGATACTGTTTGGCCACTATTAAATTGAAACTGTAAACTTGTATCGCCTAGAGCAGTGTTTCCCAACCAGTGCGCCTCCAGCTGTTGCAAAACTACTGTTTGGATACTGTTTGGCCACTATTAAATCGAAACGCTAAACTTGTATCCCCTAGAGCAGTGTTTCCCAACCAGTGCACCTCCAGCTGTTGAGAATTTACTGTTTGGCCACTATTAAATTGAAACTGTAAACTTGTATCCCCTAGAGCAGTGTTTCCCAGCCAGTGCGCCTCCGGCTGTTGCAAAACTACTATTTGGATACTGTTTGGCCACTATTAAATCGAAACGCTAAACTTGTATCCCCTAGAGCAGTGTATCCCGACCAGTGCACCTCCAGCTGTTGAGAATTTACTGTTTGGCCACTATTAAATCGAAACTGTAAACTTGTATTCCCTAGAGCAGTGTTTCCCAACCAGTGAACCTCCAGCTGTTGCAAAACTACTGTTTGGATACTGTTTGGCCACTATTAAATCGAAACGGTAAACTTGTATCCCCTAGAGCAATGTTTCCCGACCAGTGCACCTCCAGCTGTTGAGAATTTACTGTTTGGCCACTATTAAATTGAAACTGTAAACTTGTATCCCCTAGAGCAGTGTTTCCCAACCAGTGTGCCTCCAGCTGTTGCAAAACTACTGTTTGGATACTGTTTGGCCACTATTAAATCGAAACTGTAAACTTGTATCCCCTAGAGCAGTGTTTCCCGACCAGTGCACCTCCAGCTGTTGAGAATTTACTGTTTGGCCACTATTAAATTGAAACTGTAAACTTGTATCCCCTAGAGCAGTGTTTCCCAACCAGTGTGCCTCCAGCTGTTGCAAAACTACTGTTTGGATACTGTTTAGCCACTATGAAATCGAAACGGTAAACTTGTATCCCCTAGAGCAGTGTTTCTCAACCACTGCACCTCCAGCTGTTGCAAAACTACAACTCACAGCATGCCCGGACAGCCGTTGGCTGTCCGGGCATGCTGTGAGTTGTAGTTTTGCAACATCTGGAGGCACACTGATTGGAAAACACTGCCCTAAAGCATAACTAGAATCTAAAATCAATTGCCACACGGATACACAGATTAAAGAACATGTAAAGGTTTTTTCCTGTCTCCATAAAAGCATCATCTCTCTCCACTATTTCCGTCCAGCTTAATTGCAGTGGATGTAATTACCAGACCAGGCCAATGCCGCTATTGTACGCGGCGTACATTTGCTCAGCGTCGAGTGTAGGAAGGTTATTAAGATATTTGTCTGTTTTGTCATAGTCAGGATTTCGGTGACAGCTTGGAACAATATATTGCTTTTATTCCCAAGCACATCTTTTAGAATAATTACTTTCATATGTTGATGAGTACATCCAGCTTGACAGAAAGAGCAAGGCTTCAGTAATGTAAACCACTAAGCTTACAGCAGTGTAAATAACCAAAAATATCTCTTAAAAATGGGAAATGGTTCTTGGGTATGAAATGTTGACATGGGAAGCAGGAACAAGTGCTACTCTCATATAATCTGAACCATTTAGATCACTAACAACTCGGCCTCTTACTTTAGGGCCTAAGTGTTTCCATTAGGATGTCATGTCACTTTGGCAGAGAATTCAAGCAATTTTTCTTCTTCATTTTCTCCTTTATTCAAATTGAGGGTCAGAAAAGATTTTGGAATGATTGCTGATTAGAAAATTGAAGTTTAAGTCTGATGTAGTTCTTCCCTAACAGGGGTATTAAATATAAAATACAGTATAGTTGTTTCATGTCAGGGTCTTTAAGTCGTTTATTGACAGAAGGGTGAAATATAAATAATCTAGCAGCTCTGGTTCTTTTGCTTATGATCCCCTGCCGTTATCCATACATCCTGTTTCCGAGATGAGCGGAGCGGGACCTCCCAGCTCAGCCAATCACTGGCCAGGATGGGACATGCAGAAGAAACAGAGCTGCAGCAGGGAATCATAGCTAGGTAAGTATAGTTTTTTTATGGACCCAGCACTATATAGATTTTTCTTTAAAGGGGTACTTGACTAAAAAAAAAAAAAAACGATCATATCCAAAGCATAGGAGATAAAATGTCTGATCGCAGGGGTCCCCAGTCATCCATGCTTGGAGCGAACTCTGCTCTTTGCCGAATGACTAGTGACTACAACCGTCACGCCCCCTCCATGCATGTCTATAGGAGGAGATGTGGCAACTACGTACTAGCCGTCACGCCCCCTCCCATAGACATGAATGGACATGGTGTGACGTCAGGAACACGGAAGCTCCAAGCTTCTGTGTTCCAGGTGCCAAAGCTGCCAGCCCCGGAGATGGTGGGGGTCCCCAAAGGTGGGACCCCCGCGATCAGACCTCTTATCCTTTTGGATAGGGGATAAGATGTTTTTTGGTGGAGTACCCCTTTAAGGAATATTCCTGTTAAAATAATAGATGGGTAGGCTCCAAATAGGAACTGTTACAACACCTCTATTACAGAAATCACAGAAACACAGCTTCACTTAATTTTAACCAATACAAGGTATGGCTATGAGGCAGGTTTGAGGGCAATGAAAGGGTGTTTTCCCTAGTCCTTTATCCTAGGTGAGCTAGCAGAAATGCTCATCAAGTGCCTAATTAATGAGTTAATCAGAACTGTGGGAAGTCTGCATACAGTCATGGCACCCCTGAATTTTTTCTATAAAATGAAGTATATCTCACGGAAAAGTATTGCAGTAACACATGTTTTGTGTTTATTCCCTTTGTGTATATTTAAACTAAACCAAAAAAAGAGAAAAAAAGCAAATTGGACATAATGTCACACCAATCTCCAAAAATGGGCTGGACAAAATTATTGACACCCATAACTTAATATTTGGTTGCACACCCTTTGGAAAAAAAACCTGAAATCAGTTGCTTCCTATAACCATCAATAAGCTTCTTATACCTCTCAGCCGGAATGTTGGATCACTCTTCCTTTGTAAACTGCTCCAGGTCTCCTATTGGAAGGACGCCTTTTCCCAACAACAGTTTTAAGATCTCTCCACAGGTGTTCAATGGGATTTAGATCAGGGCTCATTGCTGGCCATTTCAAAACTCTCCAGCGCTTTTTTGACATACGGTATGTTTGTAATTTTCCTGCTGGAAAACCCAAGATCTCGGATGCAAACCCAGCTTTCTGAAACTGGGCTGTACAGTGTGACCCAAAATCCATTGGTAATCCTCAGATTTTCATGATGGCACCCGATGCCAGAGGCAGCAAGACAACCCCAAAACATCATTGAACCTCCACCATATTTCACTGTAGGTACTGTGTTCTTTTCTTTGTAGGCCTCGTTCTGTTTTGGTAAACAGTAGAATGATGTGCTTTACCAAAAAGCTCTATCTTGGTCTCATCTGTCCACAAGCTGTTTTCCCAGAAGGATTTTGGCTTACTCAAGTACATTTTGGCAAAATTTAGTCTTGCGTTTTTATGTCTCTGTGTCAGCAGTGGGGTCCTCCTGGGTCTCCTGCCATAGTGTTTCATTACATTTAAATGTCGACGGATAGTTTGCGCTGACACTGATGCTCCCTGAGCCTGCAGGACAGCTTAAATATCTTTGGAACTTGTTTGGGGCTGCTTATCCACCATCCAGACTATCCTGTGTTGACACCTTTCATCAGTTTTTCTCTTCCGTCCACGCCCAGGGAGATTAGCTACAGTGCCATGGGTTGCAAACTTCTTGATAATGTTGCGCACTGTGGACAAAGGCAAATCTAGATCTCTGGAGATGGACTTGTAACCTTGAGATTGTTGATATTTTTCCACAATTTTGGTTCTCAAGTCCTCAGACAGTTATGTTCTCCTCTTTCTGTTGTCCATGCTTAGTGTGGCACACACAGACACACAATGCAAAGACTAAGTGGACTTCTCTCCTTTTTATCTGCTTTCAGGTGTGATTTTTATTTTGCCCTCACCTGTTACTTGCCCCAGGTGAGTTTAAAGAAGCATCACATGCTTAAAACAATCTTATTTTTCCACAATTTTGAAAGGGTGCCAATAATTTTGTCTAGCCCATTCTTGGAGTTTGGTGTGACATTATGTCCAATTTGCTTTTTTTCCTCCCTTTTTTGGTTTAGTTCCAATACACACAAAGGGAATAAACATGTCTATAGCAAAACATGTGTTACTGCAATCCTTTTCTGTGAGAAATACTTAATTTCTAGAAAAATTTCAGGGGTGCCAACTTTTCTGGCTATGACTGTATAAGGAAAGGAAACATAATAGTTTGGGCTCTCCCCAGAAGACAGCAAGGTGGCTGTAATAGGGGGGGAGGCAGGGGTCCTTGTGAGGAGCACACAGCCAGGAGCTGTGAGTGACCCAACAGTGAATTGGACAGACAAGGAGTCTTAGTACACACAGCAAGAGGCTGCAAACGCAGTGTGTGAACAGTGAGTAAAAGGTTGCAGGAAACGTGTTTTAAGCTGGTGGAGACTAGCTTACCAGTTTATAGTCAGGGCATGCTGGGTTATGTAGTCAGTGTCTGGACGGTCTAAGATTTTGTTCGTTCCTGTGTTATGTTTTTTATTTATCCTGCAACCTGTCTAATAAAGCTGGTGTGAAGCCAGACTGCATAAAGAACTGTTGTTTGCCTGCTGAATAAAGTAGAAACGTGTCCTTTGGCCGTGTCTAGGAGCATCCTAGAGTGAAATCCTTACAAAGGCCACACAGACAGGTTCCCTGCATATAAAGGCAGTTTGCAGAAGCTTAGATGTGAGATGATGTTATAGAAACATTTACTTAGATTGGGATTTTGTGAATAAGTAGTTTCTGGTGTTTTGTATTAAAGTGTTACTGTCATTTATATAGACTTTTGACATGTCGCAGAGACATGTCAAAAGTGTAGATTGATCAAGGCCTCAGTCCTAAGGCCTTGTCATTTTTGTAGATATGGGTGAGTAATGCACACTACTTTGCCCTCACTCCCTAGCTTGCTGCTGGATCTGACTGATTACAGGAGACAGCTCTATTGTAAGGCTATCGAGGCATACCCACAAGCTTCACCCTTTCCCCTATTCAAAGGATAGGGGATAAGATGTTAGATTGCGAGGGTCCCGCCGCTGTGACCCCCGCCATCTCTGGCACCCATGTCCATTCGGGTCATGGAGCAAACTCCACTCCATGCCCGATGACTGGCCATGCAGGTCCCCACGCCCTCTTATACTAACCATCACACCCCCTCCCATATACATGAATAGTGGGGTGTGGTGTGATGTCATGACTGCGGAAGCTACAAGCTTCCATGTTCCGGATGCCACAGCTGCCGGCCTGGAGATCGCGGGGGTCCCCAATGGCGAGACCCCAACAATCTGACATCCCCTATCCTTTGGATAGGGGATAACATGTGTGCAGCGGAGTACCCCTTTAACCCCTTAAGGACTCAGGGTTTTTCCGTTTTTGCACTTTCGTTTTTTCCTCCTTACCTTTTAAAAATCATAACCCTTTCAATTTTCCACCTAAAATCCATATTATGGCTTATTTTTTGCGTCGCCAATTTTACTTTGCAGTGACATTAGTCATTTTACCAAAAAATGTACGGCGAAACGGAAAAAAAAATCATTGTGCGACAAAATCGAAAAAAAAACACCATTTTGTAACTTTTGGGGGCTTCCGTTTCTACGCAGTGCATATTTCGGTAAAAATTACACCTTATCATTATTCTGTAGGTCCATACGGTTAAAATGATACCCTACTTATATAGGTTTGATTTTGTCGCACTTCTGGAAAAAATCATAACTACATGCAGGAAAATTTATACGTTAAAAAATGTCATCTTCTGACCCCTATAACTTTTTTATTTTTCCACGTATGGGGCGGTATGAGGGCTCATTTTTTGCGCCGTGATCTGAAGTTTTTATCGGTATGATTTTTGTTTTGATCGGACTTTTTGATCACTTTTTATTCATTTTTTAATGTTATAAAAAATGACCAAAATACGCTTTTTTGGACTTTGGAATTTCTTTGCGCGTACGCCATTGACCGTACGGCTTAATTAATGATATATTTTTATAGTTCGGACATTTACGCACGCGGCGATACCACATATGTTTATTTATTTTTTTTTTTACACTGTTTTATTTTTTTTTATGGTAAAAGGGGGGTGATTCAAACTTTTATTAGGGAAGGGGTTAAATGACCTTTATTAACACTTTTTTTTAACTTTTTTTCTGCAGTGTTATAGGTCCCATAATGACCTATAACACTGCACACACTGATCTCCTATGCTGATCACTGGCGTGTATTAACACGCCTGTGATCAGCATTATCGGCGCTTGACTTCTCCTGCCTGGATCTCAGGCACGGAGCAGTCATTCGTCGATCGGACACAGAGGAGGCAGGTAAGAGCCCTCCCGGTGTCCGATCAGCTGTTCGGGACGCCGCGATTTCACCGCGGCGGTCCCGAACAGCCCGACTGAGCAGCCGGGATACTTTCAGTTTCACTTTAGAAGCGGCGGTCAGCTTTGACCGCCGCTTCTAAAGGGTTAATACCGCACATCGCCGCGATCGGCGATGTGTGGTATTAGCCGCGGGTCCCGGCCGTTGATTAGCGCCGGGACCCACGCGATATGATGCGGGATCGCGGCGCGATCCCGCTTCATATCGCGGGAGCCGGCGCAGGACGTAAATATACGTCCTGCGTCGTTAAGGGGTTAAAGGGGATATTTGGTTGTCCTGAATTGTCTGTTTAGTAAATACTTGCAATTCCCTTGTATTAACTATTCTTAATACAAAATTGTTGTGCTATTCCTCAGGTATTACTCCCGGAATTCTGTAAATAGATTGACAACTGGAAGATACCATTCTACTGCCTCTAAAGCAGTGTTTCCCAATCAGGGTGCCTACAGCTGTTGCAAAACTACAACTCCCAGCATGCCCGGACAATCAGTTGTCAATTAATTCAAATGCTTGCAGGAGTAATAATAGAGGCATAGCACAATGCATAGATCAAAGAAAATATTCTCCGCTATAGTTTATTTATTCTTTTAATAATGGAAATAATGAGATGATTTTTATTTACATTTTTTTTCTACCTAACCCCCCCCCTCCCCCCCAAAAAAAAAAAAAAAAAAAAACAACTCCTGGTTGCTAGGGGACATATGAAGATGACACTTCTGCATTATACATTCTCCCTTCTACCTCAGCCATTACGAGGACTTTGTTAAAAATCCTCAAGAAATTGCAGTTTAACATATTATGGAATTTTACAAAACCGCATTTTTTACACAGCAGGACAAAAATGTACAGGTTCGAGGGCTGCGCATTAACCTAAAGTTCATATCCAAACTCTGCATTGATGTTGGCCACAGGACAGACTTTACTAAGCAATATACATTATTTATCAACATCTGTTTGTTTTCTCCGCTGACTTGTGCCAGTATAACTTTTATCAAAACTAAACAGATGTCTATATATCAATATTCATGCCCATTTTATAAGCACACCTTATATGCGTTAACCCCTTAACGACATAGGACATAGAATGTACGTCCTGGTGCACTGGTACTTAACGCACCAGGACGTACATTTACGTCCTGTATATGACTGTGAGCACTGGAGTGGTGCTGGTGTCATGTGCCGCATGTCCCGGCTGCTATCCGCAGCCAGGGATCCGGCGGAAATTGTGCACATCAGCGATCACTCCTCAGATGCCAGGATCAATACAGATAACGGCAGTGCGGTCACTAAAATGGATAATCGAATCGCCCGCAGCGCCTGCACCTGCCTCCGTCCGTCTCCTGGGGTCTTCTGCTCTGGTCTGAGATTGAGCAGACCAGAGCAGAAGATGACCGATAACACTGATCACTGCTAAGCCCTATGCATAGCACTGAACAGTATTAGCAATCAAGTGGTTGCGATAAATAGTCCCCTATGGGGACTATTAAAGTGTAAAAATATATATATATATGTATATATTTAATTCCCCCCCCAAGAAAAATAATTTCACAAACATATTTATTGCCACATGCGTAAATATCCAAACTATCAATATATAATTAATATAATTAATTAATTATCCCGTGCGGTGAACGGTGTAAACATAAGAGCGGGATATTTTTTTTAAAGCGGTACAATAATAAAGTATGCAATCATGGGTATCATTTTAATCTTATTGACCCACAGAATAAAGAAAACATGTATTTTTTACCGTAAATTGTACAGCGTGAAAATGAAACCTTGCAAAATTTGCTAAATTGCGGTTTTCTTTTCAATTTCCCCACACAAATAGTATTTTTTTTATTTTGCCATACATTTTTATGGTAAAGTGAGGGATGTCATTACAAAGGACAACTGATCGCACGAAAAAACAAGCCCTCATACTAGTCTGTGGATGAAAATATAAGAGTTATGATTTTTAGAAGGTGAGGGGGGAAAAAAACGAAAATGGTAAAATAAAATTGGCTGCATCCTTATGGCCAAGATGGGCTGTGTCTTTAAGGGGTTAATAAATAAGTCTGCTTATTATTACCAAATCCGAAGTCTTTTTTTCTTTTTCTCTTAGGTATGAAGTTGCACATCAGCTCCAGCAACATCAACCAGCACCTCCAGAGGAAACTCCGGTAGACCAAATCCATGTATCTAATCAAATCCAAGTAGAAATAGAAGGGGCTGGTCTTCACCAGCCAAACAGTGTTGCCGCTCAACAGGAAACCATTCTACAGCTAAGCCCACAGCCAGATATGGGCACAGTTTCCCCTGCATTGGAGCAGACACTTGCTGATCAGCCCTTAGAAACTGATGAAGGTAACCCAGCAGGAGAAGCATATATTTTTCGATTTATAATTGAATAAAGTGTACATTGAAGTTAAATGGTTATTCACGGAATTGTGTATTAATGGCCTATCCTTTAGGTAGGCTATCAATATAAGATTTGGGGTGTCTGACCCCCAGCACCCAAGCAGTCTGCTGACAAAGGGGCCACATTGCTTTGATACATCATTTATACTTGCCAGGCACAGTCACTACAAAATGTACAGCGCTGTGTGGTAAACAATGAAGAGGGCACGTTGTATTGTTAGCTTACATCACTTTGTGTCTATCAGCTAACCCGATGTAACTACACTGGAAAAACATATTTATTTAATTATTTATTAACGCACCATGTTTGCGATACAGATAACTTGTTCTGTGGACTTTGGCACATAATACTGTAGAGCAGTGGTCTCCAACCTGCGGACCTCCAGATGTTGCAAAACTACAACTCCCAGCATGCCCGGACAGCCGTTGGCTGTCCGGGCATGCTGGGAGTTGTAGTTTTGCAACATCTGGAGGTCCGCAGGTTGGAGACCACTGCTGTAGAGATAGACATTGGGGCACATGGTCAATAGTTATCTATCTCAATGGGCATCTTAGGAGATTCAATTCTCATGACATCTCTGTATCAGTGTATACGTGCATTACCCATTAAAGAACACTGCTAGAGAATGTCTCTTCTCACTCACACTTGCAGACAGCCGCAACATGTATGAACTCAAGGATTGGGGAGACATTTTAGTGTTATTGGTCAGTAAAAAATAAATAAATAATAATAAAAAAAAAAACCTCAGTTGGTAATTTAAAAGGGTGCAGAGGATGATGTGTAAAAATTCCCCTCAGATGGCATCTTGTAGTTGTCACAAAATATGAAAAGTATCAGCCGGAAATTTGAAGTGTAATGTTTAACTCAACAACTGTTATATGTTTTTCAGATAGATTTGTTACTTCTCAGCATGCTCTGCAAGAGAACATTGGCCAGTATGATCCCCCTGTTTTGCAACCACAGCCTTTTGACCAGCAAGGACTTTCTCAAGGTGCAGAAAAGTTAAATGGGCACTGTCACCAAACTTTTTTTTTGATATGTTGTAGTACTTAAGTACTACAACATATCTCTAATATACATCCATAAATTTTTTTTCCATTAAAATAGTTTATTTTAATTAAAAAAAAATGGCCACTATGGGTCTCCCTCCTAGTGGCCGGCTGCAGGCTGGCGTGACGTCAGGTATGAATTCGGGCAATCGGTCCAAATTCATTCAGCCTGCGCATCGGCTCCCTGGCCTCTTCTACACTATTATGTCTGCTGCATGCCGGGTACACTCTGCACTTGGTATGTCTTGGGGAGAGCGGAGCGGGGTTCGTGGTTTTCAACAGGGGGGGGGGGCAGAGCGGAGGAGGTAGCGCCGCGCCATGGCCCTAACTTATTGTTTTCCATACAGGGTGCCTCCAGCTGATTCACCACTACAACTCCCAGCATGCCCTGACAGCCAATAGATGTCTTTGCAAGCTGGGAGTTGTAGTGGTGAAACAGCTGGAGGCACCCTGTGTAGATGAACTATGGGCGGAAGTCGGCCACCCCAGCAGGCATCAGTGACGTTGCGCCTGCTGGGGAAATCTGCGTGGTAAGTGACCACACTACCAGGCAGACAAAAAGCCATTTTTAATATAGTAAAAAAAAATAAAAAAATAGATGGGCAATAGGCAGGGACAGACAAAAAAAAAGGATGGTGGGAGCTACCCTTTAAGATACTTTTTTTTAAAATCTTGACTGTATTTTTTTTATATTTTTTTAAATACAATGTAATTTTCCTAGGTTATACTGTGACTGATGGATTTAGTCAGCCAACAGCATTCTCAACTGTCCAACAGCTGCAAGATTCTAGTACCCTTGAGTCTCAGGCTCTCTCAACAAGTTACCAACAGCCAACACTTATGGAGGTGCCTACTACAGATGCTATTAACATGGTGAGTCTAATAACTACCATATGTTATATGTGGTTGTTTGCGCACATTTTTTGTTGATGATCTACTAACTGTATTTTTCAATTTAAATTTGACAACTTGGAATGAAAGAGTTAGGGCATAAGTGTATGATCACAGGGGGTACGACTACTGGGACCCCCACAATTCATTGTCTATGGAAGTTGCCAGTGATAGCAGAGCACTGTACTCTGCTATCTCCAGCATCTGCCGTAGACAATAAATGAATTACCGTAATCTGCATGTACACTTTATTCCAACAGGAACCTTAAGCCAATGGCTATCCAGGCAAGCTGGGAGCTGTAGGTTTGCAACATATGGAAGTTTAAAGATTGGAGGCAGCTGCCCTATGATGTAGATAGAGACTAAGTTTTAATGGTAGGAAAACCTCGCTTGCCCTCACCTCTTAGCCCCTACTTGATGTATAGGGCTCTGTATGTCTGCTAAGGAGGGGCTTGGCGGTGAGGGCAAATGAGAAGGTATGCCAGGCTGTGGCACGTTAGCTTGGCTTTGCCTTCTTGTCAAAGAGAAATAAAGGTGGAGAAATAAAGGGGTTGTCTGCCTTATTAAAAAAAAAAAAGCTTGCAGTACACACCTCACCATACCTTATTCCTTCTGTTTCTATGGTGCCTGGGTCCTCACTAATCTATGCTCCATGTTTTCTCAATTCTGGTTCAACAGTTTATTAGGAGTTTTTAAGTGCAATGCAATAAACATAAAACAAACAAAATAAAATGCACATAAGATATATCATATGTACTCGACAAAGTCGCGAAGCATCGTATAGTACATTGAGCATTAATGAGTCTGTTTTTTCGATTCACTAGTCGCAGAAGTGACCCACTTCAGTTAGTGATAGGCTGAGCAAATATCTGCACAACTTTTTGAATTTTTATTATTAATTCAAACACTCTCTTTAAAATGAATGGCCTTTTTTTTACTGTGGGCCCTTAGTATTAAATTGTGGGGGTACAATTCCCTGTAATCCCCCTGATTTAATATTGATAGCCTTATTAGGATAGGGCATAGAAACATAGAATGTGTGGGCAGATGAGAACCATTTGGCCCATCTAGTCTGCCCAATAATCTGAATACTATGAATAGTCCCTGGCCCTATCTTATATGAAGGATAGCATTATGCTTATCCCATGCATGTTTAAACTCCTTCTGCAGGAAGGCTATTCCATGCATCCACTACTCTCTCAGTAAAGTAATACTTCCTGATATTACTTTTAAACCTTTGCCCCTCTAATTTAAAACTATGTCCTCTTGTGGTAGTTTTTCTTCTTTTAAATATGCTCTCCTCCTTTACCGTGTTGATTCCCTTTATGTATTTAAAAGTCTCTATCATATCCCCTCTGTCTCTTCTTTCTTCCAAGCTATACATGTTAAGGTCCTTTAACCTTTCCTGGTACGTTTTATCCTGCAATCCATGTACTAGTTTAGTAGCTCTTCTTTGAACTCTCTCTAGAGTATCTATATCCTTCTGGAGATACGGCCTCCAGTACTGCGCACAATACTCCAAGTGAGGTCTCACCAGTGTTCTGTACAGCGGCATGAGCACTTCTCTTTCTACTGCTTATACCTCTCCCTATACATCCAAGTATTCTGCTAGCGTTTCCTGCTTCTCTATTACATTGTCTTCCTACCTTTAAGTCTTCTGAAATAATTACTCCTAAATCCCTCCCCTCAGATACGGAGGTCAGGACTGGGTCAAATATTCTATATTCTGCCTGAGGGTTTTTACGCCCCAGGTGCATTATCTTGCACTTATCCACATTATATTTCAGTTGCCAGAGTTCTGACCATTCTTCTAGTTTGCCTAAATCCTTTTCCATTTGGCGGATCCCTCCAGGAACATCAACCCTGTTACATATCTTTGTGTCATCAGAAAAAAGACATACCTTACCATCGAGACCTTCTGTAATATCGCTAATGAAGATATTAAACAATATTGGTCCCAGTACAGTTCCCTGAGGTACCTCGCTGGTAACAAGACCTTGCTCTGAATTTTCTCCATTGACTACAACCCTCTGTTGTCTGTCACTTAGCCACTGCCTAATCCACTCAACAATATGGGAGTCCAAGCTCAATATCTGTAGTTTAATGATAAGTCTTCTATGTGGGACAGTGTCAAAAGCCTTATTAAAATCTAGATATGTGATGTCTTCTGCCCCACCGCCATCTATTATTTTAGTCACCGAGTCAAAAAAATCAATAAGATTTGTTCGACATGATCTCCCTGAAGTAAACCCATGTTGTTTTTCATCTTGCAATCAATGGGATTTAAATGTTCCACAATCCTATACTTTAGTAGGGTTTCCATTCATTTCCCCACTATTGATGTCAGACTTACTGGCCTATAGTTGCTTGATTCCTCCTTACTACCTTTCTGGTGAATGGGCACAACATTTGCTAATTTCCAATCTTCCGGGACGGCTTTTGTTACCATTGATTGGTTAAATAAATCTGCTAACGGTTTTGCTAGCTCATCACTAAGCTCTCTTAATAATTTTGGGTGTATCCCATCAGGCCCCTGTGATTTATTTGTCTTCACTTTAGAAAGCAAACGTAGAACCTCTTCCTCTGTAAAGACACATGCATCAAACGATTGGGTCTAAAAGAACTCACAGAACCTCTTTAGGGTACGTTCACACATACTATATATACGTTGCAAATTTTATGTTCAACTGTTATTTTAGTTAACATAAAATATGCAACATACAGAGAACATGTGAAGATAATAAAATAGTTTCAGGAACAATCTATGCAGATTTTTACATTTATTCTGCTTCTAATTCAGTGCTAATTCATCCTGAATCTGAGTCCCATTGATTTCAAAAGGATTTTTGTGACCGTGTTTACACTATTTTCCATGCATTAATTTCACATGCTTATCTGAATTTTGCCGGAAGAATGACATGTTAATTCTTTATGAGGAATCCATAAGGAAACATCCTATTAAAGTCAACTGGACTTTGTATTATTACATTTCATGCCATATTCCACACTAATTTCACATCCTTCTGCCTCATTTCCGCCTCATTTCTGCATCAAGCAAAAATTGGATTTCTAACGTATACGCTGCAGATTTTCCACAGCGGATTTTACTACCCATTGAAGTCAATCTGTAGCAAAATCAGCTGCATCAAAATATGCACGTGTGACTGTGCTCTTAATCAATGTCAATAAGTAGCTGAACAGAGCAGCCTTGAATCTTCAGCATATACAGTGCGTATAAACTTTAGGGTATGACGACATGTACCGTATATTCTGTGGATTTTATGTTGTGTAAATTAACCCCTTAAGGACGCAGCCCTTTTTCACCTTAAGGACTGAGCCCTTTTTCGCAATTCTGACCACCGTCACTTTACGAATTAATAACGCGAAAACACTTTTACCGAATATTCTGATTCTGAGATTGTTTTTTCGTGACATATTCTACTTTATTTTGGTGGTAAATTTTCGGCGTTAATTGCATCCTTTTTTGGGGAAAAATCCCCAAATTTCATGAAAATTTAGAAAATTTTGCATTTTTCTAACTTTGAAGCTCTCTAATTGTAAGGAAAATGGATATTCCAAATACATTTTATTTTTCTTCACAAATACAATATGCCTACTTTATGTTGGCATCATAAAATGGACATACTTTTGCTTTTTGAAAAAATTAGAGGGCTTCAAAGTAGAGCAGCAATTTCCAAAAATGTCATGAAAATAGCTAAATCTGAAGGGACAGATGTTACAGAACTACAACTCCCAGCATGCCTGGGCAGACAAGGCATGCTGAGAGTTGTAGTTTGGCAACATCTGGAGGGCTACTGTTTGGGCACCACTGTAACAGTGGTCTCCAAACTGTGACCCTCCAGATGTTGCAAAACTTTGGCTCTCTGGGCATGCTGGAAGTTGCAGTTTGGCCCCCCTAGTGGTTGCCACAGTAAAGATCGATTTACTTTCACTTTCAATCCCCCCCCCCCCCACTGTCTATTCCCTACCTGATCAGGATCCTGCAGGCTCCAGCGAAGATCCCAGGTCCCCAGGCATCTTCTCCTGCAGGTACGGCCTCCATCTTCTTCCCAGAGCCCCTCGACATCCAGGGGCGGGCAGAACGGGGGGTTGCCATAGCAACCCCCTGTCCTGCGCTGCCATTGGTCAGAACTCCGTTCTGAGTAATGGCAGGGGATAGGAGTAGATCGCAGCTTTGCGACCTCACTCCTATCCTTTAGGCTGATCGGGGGTGTTGCTGACAACTCCGATCAGCCCTATTTTCCGGGTGATCGGGTCACCAGAGACCCGATCAGCCCGGAATTGGAGAAAATCGCATGTCTGAATTGACATGCAATTTTCTCCGATCGCCGACATGGGGGGGGTCTCAGGACCCCCCTGGGCGATATGCCGGGATGCCTGCTGAATGATTTCAGCAGGCATCCGGCTCCAGTCCCCAACCGGCTAGCGGTGGGGACCGGAATTCCCACGGGTGTATGGATACGCCCTGCGTCCTTAAGGACTCAGAATGCAGGGCGTATCCATACGCCCTGCGTCCTTAAGAGGTTAATATAAATAGTTGAACACAACATAAAATCTGCAGCATATACATGACATGTGAACATACTTTTTAGAGTGCATTGATTTTTCTCCGTGTTGTGTTGTTTCTCCCTGTTGCTGACGTTTTGAGTTTCCAGCATGCCTTTACTGCACTACATAATACTTGAAGGAGCATTTATTCTTCTCTCCCAATACTTGTGTTAAATGGAAATTCACTTTGCAGTCATTTCCACAGTATTTATATTCAGGCAATAGCAATACTATTTTTCACATGGAGGCATTCAGTTTCCAGGCTTTTCATTTTCTCTCTGACTTGAATACAATGTACTCATTGACACTCACCCCTATGTTGTAGCTTTATATAAAGGTCATGCTTGAAAGCCATTTGCCAAGTACCTGTACCTACTCTTTGTTTTCTTTGTTTTTAGGCTGCCCGCTTAATTCAGGAGGATACACAGGAAGAAATAGAACTTCAAACTCAACAAACTCAGTTTCTTGAATCTACAGAAGATCAGAGCAGGCGTGCCTACAGGCCAGTTACTAACATGTATACATATATCTATCTTGAGTGAACGAAAGATGCACAACATGTATGCATGCTCAGCAGGGATTGTATAAAATAGGGATCGACCGATATCGTTTTTTTTAGGGCCGATACCGATAATCGGTGGAGGTTAGGGCCGATAGCCGATAACTTATACCAATATTCCGGTATAAGTTATCGACTATTTATCCCCCCTCGACACCGCTGCAGGTCATTGATTTAAAGCGGGCGCTTTAAATCAATGCACTGCAGTGGCTTTTGCGGTGCCATAGGCCGCCGCCGCCACCACCACCCGCTTCTCTCCCCCTACCTGTCAGGGTGGTCCGGGCCATCCATCCTTTTTTTTTTATTATTGACTCGGAGGGTGGGGGAGGGGCCCGACCGGTATAGCGGTAACGGCAAAAATCCATACCGGTATACCGCCCAGCACTACGGTGGGGGGTGCGACGCGGTGGGTTGGGGGGGCGGTCGCGGTGCGGCGGGTCGGGGGGGGGGGGGGGGGGGGGGCGGTCGCGGGGCGGGTCATTATCGGCTTATCGGCAAGGTAATTGCCGATACCGATAATGCCCAAAATCGTGATTATCGGCCGATACCTAGTATAAAAGATGCCCACAACAAGGAAATAATTCTACCGCTGTACAAATCACTAGTCAGACCACACATGGAATACTGTGTACAGTACTGAGCACCAGTGTACAAGAAAGATATAGTGGAGCTGCAGAGGGTTCAAATATGGGCAACCAGAGTAATATGGGGAATGGGAGGACTACAGTACCCAGAAAGATTATCAGAATTGGGGTTATTTAGTTTAGAAAAAAGAAGGCTTAGGGGCGACCTAATAACTATGTATAAATATATCAGGGGACCGTACAGAGATCTCTCCCATGAGCTATTTATACCCAGGACTGTATCTATAACAAGGGGGCATCCTCTACGTCTAGAGGAAAGAAGGTTTCTACACCAGCACAGACGGGGGTTCTTTACTGTAAGAGCAGTGAGACTATGGAACTCTGCCAGAGGAAGTGGTATTTATGAACTCAATAAAAAAGTTCAGAAGAGGCCTGGATGCATTTCTGGAGAGTTATAATATTACAGGTTATAGTTACTAGATTCTGGAGGTGGGATGTTCAATCAGGGATTTTTTCTGACTACCAGATTTGGAGAATTTTACTTTATGGGTGACTTGCCTTCCACTGAATCAATGCTATAGGGTGGGTAATAGGCTGAACCGAAAGTATGTCTTTTATCAGCCTTGCAAGCTATGTAACTACACTCTTGTAACAACAGATGTGAGTACTGCAATAAAGGATTCAAGAAGTCCAGTCACTTGAAGCAACATGTTCGCTCACATACTGGAGAAAGACCATATAAGTGCTCTATATGCGGCCGTAGTTTTGTTTCGTCTGGAGTACTTAAATCACATGAAAAGACTCATACAGGTAATGGTCCTACTGGATATGCACTAATGTTTCCAATGTTTACCTTCTGCATCCACCAAGGGTCTGTAAATATGTGGGATTATGTGCTAATGTAGGCTTCTCCATCTCATAGCGCCATCTAGTGTCAGTTTGACTCTTACATAAGTGGCTTGCATGCATGCATTGTATAGAAAGTTCCATTCTGTTGCAAAATATATGTTCACGCAGAAATGAGTTTCTTTGTGTAGAAGAGCTAACTTGGGCTGCATGCACTGATATTACACGTTTTTTGACAATAGTGCTTTGTAGAAGTGCAGGTAAACATATGGCATTCATGGAACTATAATAATGTAGAAACATTTAACCCTTTATATTTATAAAAATTCATGCTAAGCCCAACACCTAAACATTTTTTGAAAATAGACACCTGGCAAATAAAAACAATATTTTAATATAATTTATATAATATTGATATCTATTTTTTAAAGTGACCTCAGACAGAAAATTAGATCCTCATCACCTTCCGAAAATAAGTTTAAAATTTGTAAAGATCATAAATACTCCTTATGCCTATGTTTATATGTCTTATGTCTTTATAAAATCACGTGAACTGAACATATCAAAATGCAGTTTTTCTTGAAAAATAAAATAGCACCTTTAGGCTAAGTTTCCACTTGTTTTTTTTCTGGCAGTTTTTGGAATATTGCCACTGCAGTTTTTGAGCCAAAGTCAGAAGTGGATCCATAAGGGAGGAGAAGTACAAGTCCTTCCTTTTATATGTCCTATTCCTTTTGAATACACTTCTGGCTTTGGCTCAAAAAAACAAACAAAAAAACAAGTGGAATCTTAGCCTTATAGCAAACCGGGATTACACTCCTTGTAAAGTAAGATTACATCCAAACAATATGACATTCTTGCCAGCAGACAACCTGTACTTGCAGTTGTCTTGATGCTTTTTAAAAACTACGTCCATTATAAAACTTTCAGAAAAGCATACATTTGCACCTGAAACTTATATACAAGCTAAGGTTTATATACAAGCTAATCACAAGTCACCCGCAAGCGCTGTTCTGCCCCCCAATTAATTATCAGCCCAGCGCTGTTCCCATCGGGGTAAATACTGATATGTCACCCGCATGCGCTGCCCTCCTCATCCTCATGTTTGTTGCAGCCGCCGGCGCTGACACTCTATACCAGTGGTCTTCAACCTGCCGACCTCCAGATGTTGCAACACTACATCTCTCAGCATGCCCCGACAGCCGTTGGCTGTCCGGGCATGCTGGGAGTTGTAGTTTTGCAACATCTGGAGGTGGGCAGGTTGAAGACCACTGCTCTATACTGTGTGGTATCCCTATGCCCGGGCTGCAAAAAATAAACAAAATAAACTTTAACTCACCTCCCGTTGGTCCGGTACCGGCCTCATCTGCTTCCTAGTAAATGGAACGTCGGACAGCCGTCAGCCTATCACCGGCCGCAGCGATGTTCCGCCTCGGCCGCTGAGAGGCCGAGCCCACTATCATGTAAGAAGCCGCCCAGTGCTTCTTACATGACAGTGGGCTCAGTCTATCAGCGGCCGAGGCGGAACATCGCTGCGGCCGGTGATAGGCTGACGGCTGTCCGACGTTCCCGTCCCTAGCGTAAGGCCGACGTCGGAACATGCGTTGGTTTATTTTGTTTACGTTGTGTCTGCGCCGGCGGCGGCAACAAACAGCATGAGGAGGGCAGCGGGTGACATGTGAGTATTTACCCAGATGGGGGCAGCGATTTGCTGATAATTAATTTGGGGGGGAGGAAATACCGTTATATACCGTGAAACCGCCGAAAGTTACAAAAATACCGTGATACGCAGATTTGGTCATACCGCCCAGCCCTACTTATGAATACTTACAAAGTATTATATTATTTCAAAATAGATATGGTAAGACTAAATACATTATTTGTATAGCACCTAATGTGTAGATTTCTTTATTTCTTTGCTCCAGGGGTTAAAGCGTACAGCTGTACCATCTGTAATGCTGCCTTTACCACAAATGGTAGTCTGACCAGGCACATGTCCACACACATAAGCATGAAGCCTTACAAGTGCCCTTTCTGTGATGAGATGTTCAGAACAACAGTGCACTGTAAAAAGCACATGAAAAAACATCAGAATATTCCCCCAGACCTTGTGCCAGAGAATGATGGGACCACAAGAGAGGAAGGTAAAGTATACAGTTTACTGACACAGTCACTACCCGTAAGCTCTGACAATTAAATCCTGTTGTAAACACTTCTTCTCGCATAGATAAACCAGATTCATGGCTCTCACAGACCTTATAGGTCCGATGTGCTTGGTTTAAGAGTACTGGCCAATGTTATGAATTCTTTTCTCCAGGGATACCGAGGTTAATCAAATATCTTGGTGTGCTGTAAGCTTTGGACCTGTTTGTTAATCTTCATAAAACATTGCTTTGAATAGGAGATGAATGTCTGGAAGAAGATGATGAAAATGGTGAAAGAACTTCATCACGGAAGTCTCGCCACGGAGTCATTACTTTCACTGAAGAGGAAACTGCTGAGCTTGCAAAGATTCGGCCAAGAGAAGGAGCCACGATCTCAGAGAAGGTGCTGGTCCAGTCAGCAGCAGAGAAAGATCGTATAAGTGAGATTAAAGATAAACAGGCCGAAATGGAAACCGAGCCCAAGTTTGCCAACTGCTGCACATATTGTCCCAAAAGCTTTAAAAAGCCCAGCGACTTAATCAGGTAGAACATCTACTTTTCATGCTTCAATCTATTAACTAATGCGCTGACTTTTCTTGTGTATGAAGAGACATTTATCACCTGAGCTACTATTCACGCTGAAACTTTAAAGGGGTACTCTACTGCGCCACGTTTGGAACTAACTGTTCTGAACGCTGGAGCCGGCGCCGGGAGCTTGTGATGTCATAGTACTGCCCCCCTCATGACGTCACGCCTCACCCCTCAAATCTATGGGAGGGGTGGGGTCTTGAGTTGAGGGTGTGATGTCATGAGGGGGCGGGGCTATGACATCACGAGTTTTCGGTGCTGGCTCCAGCGTTCGGTACAGTTTGTTCCAAACGCTGAGCAGCGGAGTACCACTTTTAAGGGTCTATTCAAACGCACAGTATCCTGCGCATATTTACATAGTTTGTAAGGTTGAAGAAATAGAGTCCACCGATTCACAGGATTTTAATCTGTAGATTTGACGCTGTGTTCAGTCATTTAGTTGACACTGAAATTTCCAGCTTTAAATCCTCTGCAAATATGCGCAGAATACTGTACGTGTGTATACACCCTTAAATGGAACCCATCACCTTGAAAATGCAGTCTAATCTATCAGCATCAGATTGATATGTAGTTTTGTGGAAAAGTTCCATGGTAATTTGTCATTTATTCATGTAAATCTCAGTGATTGCAATCTCTCTATGTGCACACTTACACAGAAAGCTGTCAATCACGGAGTAGGACCACCCACTTGACTGCTTAGCCCAGAATGAGCAGAGATTTCCAGGTTATTCTGACACTTTTCCCACAGTACCATATGTCAATCTGCTCAGCTCCTCCTGCTCTAGAACATCTTCCTTGCAGACTGGATTGCATTTTCATTGTGTCAGGTTCCCTTTAAGACTCCAACTGGGTGGTTGGGCAGGTTTTGGTACCATTTTTATTTTAATGCCATGCTTTTGGCAGCTTGTTACCAGGAAGATATCCCCATTTTAAACCAAATATTGTCAGGCAAGGCAAGTCCTGTTGAATGTAATTTACCTTTTTCTTTTGGCATACTAGCCTGTGGAGATTAAAGGGGTACTCCACTGCCCAGCATTTGAAAGTAAATATTCTGAATGCTTTTTCGCACTGCGGCGGTTGGTCACGCCCCTTGTAACATCACGGCCATGCCCCCTCAATGCAAGTCTATGGGAGGGGGCGTGATGGCCATCAAACCCTCTCTCATAGACTTGCATTGGGGGGGCATGGCCGTGATGTCATGGCCGACCCCCGTAGCGCAAAAATTGTGTATGGAAGATTTACTTCCGAACGCTGGCCAGTGGAGTACACCTTTAAGGATGCATCACATTTTGCCTGATAAGCGTTAAATTGGTTGCTTTTTCACTATTGAATGTGCACTTTGCGTTGCAGCGATACATGTGTATTATGTGATATTTATGATTTTCTAAGCCCTTCCACAAGTAGTCATCGCTGATTGTATCTCTGTCTGATCTGATCACCACCACTCTGCAAATAAATATGTTGCCTGTTACCGCTGATGATGTTCATGATAAAAATGGATGTAGAATTTTGTTGTTGGAAATGCACAGTTGCTTGGAGAATGTTTTGAATAGATTAGTTTGTGTTCTCATTTCTAATAACGTTATGGTAATGATATAAGTATGCTGCCAGCAGAAAGTTTTCACTTGGAATGAATATGAAAACATTTTGGTTAATAGGTATTTTTATTGAGCTAAATGTTTTTGGATCTAGCTAAAATGCTTGCAGCTGTCTTGCCTTTTTTGTCCTCAGAAGCTCCTAGGGACAAAAAAAAATTGCTGTATGTTGTTGCCATAGCCTTCTCTGTACCATTTTAACCCAGGCATGTTTATCCGGCACTACTATATGATCTCAGAAGGGCGGACTATCCAAAAACAGATAGTCCAAACACTTTCAGACATCTAGTGTTAAAGGGATTCTCCAAGATTATAAACATTGCTTCTTCTTTTTTTTTCTGAAACACCACTCAAGTTCAACCATGGTTGTGTCTTATATTGCAGTAGGTCATAAGTGTAAAACTATTCAATGGTCCCTCAGGTTACAATATTTTCAACATACAATGTTCTTTTCTGGACTATTGTAACTTGAAACCAGACTCAACATACAATGCTACAGACAGTCCAGATCTCTGAAACCTATCAGTGGCTAAAAGAGCTGACCAATCAGAATGGGCATTTTGCTAGTAAATCACCTGTATTTCTGAAGCGCATTCACTGACTGGCTGTCTGGTAGCGCCCCCTACAGTACAGGGTGGTACTACATGTTCTGCACTACTCTTTACCTGTGCCATGGTTAGCTGCTCTTTTGGACACCAGGTGAGGGCGGCTCCATTTTAATCTTTTGGGACACTTTGGCCCTCATTTACTATTGCAAACCCGACATGTTTTGTTGGGTTGTGCGCCAGATTCTGCCGCATTGCGCCAGAAATTCTGTCTGATTTTGCGCCAGAATTGAAAAAACCCTGACTAACTCTCCATTTTGCTAAGAAAACCCGGGGGGAGGGGCGTGACCACCATAAAAGGGGGTGGGGTCTCCGAAAAGTGGCGTGTTCCCGACGTTTTCACAAAAACACAACATATTTACTACGGTTTCCACAGAAAGTGTGGTGGATTTCAGCTGAGGAAAACTCCACAGAAAAAAAAAAAAAACTAAATGTAGGGAAACCTTAGTAAATACTGTGGAAAATAAATAGTAAGGAATTAAAACCCACAAAGAAACCTACACTCCACTCTTAGTAAATAATGGCCTTTGTGTACTGTACAGGAACCTGAAGATGCTCCGGTCCTCTACATAGATAGTGATTACAACTTTCAGCGGATCAAGGACTTTCTTTATCTGTATAAGTTATCTATGGAAAACCAATTACCAGGTTTTCCATAGAGTTATGGTCTTTAACATACAATGGTCATCCTGGAACCAATTAATATTTTATTTGAGGGACCCCTGTATAGTTTTCTCCTTCAACAGTAATAAAGGGGGGGGGGGGCTAATGTGAAATGAGGCAAATCGCCATGAGACAAGGTGAATTAAGTTTTTACTATGAGGTGTCATTAAAGGATAAAATACATTATAATACAAAAAATGCTAACTAAATCTTCTTCTTCCTTTCAGGCACATACGTATTCATACTGGAGAAAAACCTTTTAAATGTAATGAATGCGGAAAGAGTTTTACAGTAAAATCCACACTGGATTCCCATGTGAAAACCCATGCAGGTTAGTAGACATACATTTTATTTTCTGTATGTTCTGTACGTGATCCACAGCAGGACATCTTCCCATGAGAAACCTTTTATTTTGTCAAGCTGTGACACTTTGTTTTCTCTTGATTCTTGTAATGTGTAAAACATAGGTGACAAAACAGGTTCTTCCACTATGTGGGTCCCTGAAGGGATGGAGAGAGGCAATTTCAGTCTAGAGAAGTGATTATGGAAGGAGTGTAGTAGTATAATACAATAACTTGTGCAGCTTTGAAAGAGTATCACTAAAATTAGCAAAAAATATGGAAGGTTTGTAAGTGTTACAAATTTCTTAAGAAGCCTGTTCTCGCTAAGCAAGTGGATCCACTAAGCTGCAGTTGGTTTGGCACTTTAGGCCCCATTCTTTACCCATGAAGGGGTTGCCTGGGGGTGAACATTTTATATATTGTGATGACCCGCTCTTGCAAATAGGTGTGGTTGCAGTATAGAGGAAAGGAAACAATACTTTCGAAGTTCGAATCGAAGTTCAATGTTTTATTCACACTTGGCACACAGCAAACAGTCTTTAAATGCTGAACCAAGGAAAATGTAACAAAAGTCCACCTGTGTTCCTTAGGTGTTTGTTCACACCTGAGTTTGTGCCGTGCGGCACCAAACAAGTCTTTTCCAGGCCTCCTGGTAAGCTGCTCATCGGCTTCCAAGCTTGGAGCAAACACAGGGAAGAACTCTACATTCAGCTCTCTCTGACAGTGTGAGCTGCAACTAGCAAATCCTTCTTAGCTGGTGAAACAGGTTGCTTTTAAGGCCAACAAAAGGCGGCCTGGATTGTGGGGAATGACCCCCACCCTGCACTTGGTCATTCCCAGTAAAAGCCATCCTGGATTGGCCTTCCAGCCATACTACGGCCATAGTGTCAGTCTGCATCGCAGCACAGACACTGAATGAATACCGGCTCTTACTTCACCAAGGCTCCTGGCCCATCCACCACGATACCTTTCACCTTATCACAATATTCATATATATATATATATATATATATATTCACTTATCCTGCTCCTTCGCTGCTGCCGTTCAAACAACACTTAGTTACTGGTACTTGCTGTGCAACATACAGGAACTGACCGCTGAGTTAATCACTGGCCACAGCAGTCACCCACCTCAGACAGTGGTGCAGAGTTAGGATAACATGAAAGAAAAATGAAGTGGAGAGTTCCTCTTTAGTCCCTGGTCAGATTCCACATCAGAGTCCCCAGAATACCGATTGGCACTGAATGCGCTGTAGCAAGGAACTTGTATTGAAGGGGAGAATGTAGCCAGGGGTGGTGACAGTCCAGGGGTGGGGACAGTACTTTAGTCAGGAGACAAGTTGGAGTCGACACCAAGAGTGGAACCAAAGGGAGAATAAAAGTAGCATTTTTAAGCAATATGACCCAGGTCAATATTAGAGGTGTGAACATTGTTAACAAAATAACAGGGACCATAGCCAAGCAAAGCATTCCATTCATCTTCATTGAGGAATAAAGACTGGAGTCCCCATTAAATGTCATGATGTGTTGGTGTACACAGGCTACATTGTGAAATTTGTGTTGCTGCATACATTCTTCTGTCTCATATAACTTATATTGCAGAAGACATTTAGATTTTATCTGTATTTACTTTGGATACTGATAGTTACCATCCCTCAGTATCAAATAATGCCTATAATTGCCCAATATAAGCTGGTCTGCAAACCTCTGACTATACTTCTCTGAAAAGCAGCAATATACAAAGAAGCAAACACTTGTGCAATCTAGGGGAGCCTACTGTTGGTTTAGTCAAGAGCATCACAGTTCAAAGACAGCTTAAATCTTTGTCTAGAACAAACTTTCATATTCCCATGGAGATAGTAGTATATGTTCTTAACACCTATTTGTCTTAACAGATAATTTGATAAGTGAGAAACAAAAATTAACCTTTGCGATACAAACCATAAGACTAGGGATTGATGATCAGTGTTTAGATGGTGGGGTCCCAATAAAACACTGTTCAGAACAAACCATTAGCTGTAATCTGTAATTACAAATAATGTCAGCTCCTGCTCATTGGCTTGTTTGCCATACTAACTTTATAATAATAACTATACTAATGGAACAAAATATATCATCATGTTATTTCACACTGTAAACAGTATTCCTGATCAATAATTTTCTCAACTTGTTTGGCAATTCAGGCAGTAAAATATTGCTTAAAGGGGTACTCTGCTACTAGACATCTTATCCCCTATCCACAGGATAGGGGATAAGATGTCTGATTGCGGGGGTCCCACTGCTGGGGCCCCCCACGATCTTCCGCAGCACCCGGCGTTCTAAACAAAGCCGGGTTCCTGCAGCAGTGGTCGTGATGTTGTGGTCACGCCCCCTCCATTCATGTCTATGGGAGGGGGCGTGAATAGACATGAATGGATGTGACGTGGTGTGATATCACGAGGGGGCGTGGCTGGAACATCCCAACCACTACTGCTGGAACCCGATGTCTGTTTGCGGCAGGAAAACTGGAGCACCGGACACCCCTTTTAAATCTATTGTCTTTTTTTGTTTTTTGTTAAACAATTTTTCGGAAAACAAGAAACAATAATATAATGAAATGTTCACAATGAAGGGATGAGAAGATAAGACCACAAGATCTTCAAAATAATAGTAGGATCTCTATCAGGGATAAACAGTCCCCCCCCCCCCCCCCCCCCCCCAGGCAATCCGAGGTAAGTATCAGGGTCCTACGGTAAGCGGGAGCCGCAACACTACTATACTTCCCCGATACATGCAGTACCACAGTTCCTTTGACTCCCAGGGGATCCAAACAAGAGCAAAAGTATTAATAGAGAGTGGCCTTGGAATCAGGTAAACGTAACGCTCCTAGAGAGCCTCTCAGATTCTCTATACCATACCAGGTTGTGTATCTAAAAGGCTGGACAATTTTGGCTATCCCCTGAGAGTCAAAGTGAGTAACAATGAAAGATTTCCATTTCTGGAAAAATTCTTAGTGCCCATGTCAGAATGCCATTCAGCATCTAACCGGTCTACATCTAGAAATGTCTTCAATTGGGCTATCAGCATAGGCAAATCTGGAGTAGTGGAGCCCAAACATATGTCGAAAAGACACCTAAGTGCCACTAAGAGAACTACATGAAAAAAACGTGGAAACCTATCGACCCCCCCCCCTCCTCCTCCGTGGACATAGCTGGTGTAAACGTTATCCACACCCTCCAATGGTCCCATATATATGACTTTATTAGACGCCAGTAATCTACTGAGTGGGAACACTCCCACATCCCATGGTACATGTTAGTGAGCGTAATTTTGCTCTTAGGACAGTGCGTGATCTTATCCGGGAAAGAAGGAGAGGGTAAAATATTAAAGCCGTACAATGCTGCATTAGCAACCTTGAAAAAAGTCTCCCTCTCATTTATAACATTTTTCCTCACTGCCTCCCAGCCTTGCAGTATAATGTCAGCAATGTCAGGGTCCCCAGTCCACCTTTCCCATGTACGGAATACACCTTTGGAGTCATATTTGAGAAAGCACCCTCGGAAGGCTACATAAAACTCTGAGATTGACAGTCTCCAGGATTCGCTGTTTATAACCTCATCCAGGGTGTGCAATGGGGCTTCCTTCGATAGGTCCCGTAATCTAGAGAAACCGAGGGCGTGAACTTGATTGGCATAGAGAGCGTGGGAAGGGGGAAGGTCAAACATATGTATCATCTCCTCCTGTGTGAGCCATCTATGATCCTCACTGTGCATAAGTTGCCCCACCGTCCGAACCCCTTTTGAAATACACAATCTCATCCATGGGGAGGATCTACCCTGCGGGAATTCTGGATGGTCAAGCAAGGGCGTCTGTTTGGATAAAAGGAAGGGAAGTCCAAATACCTTCCACACCTCCTTCCAGCTCACTATAGTGTCACGCAGTAGCACTGAGCCGTTGATCCTGGTCGGAAGCTTGGCATAAGAGGTATGAAGTAGCGCTGGCAGCAACCAAGGGGCAGCCAGAGCCTCTTCCACCGCTAAATTAGAGAAATAAGTGGAGCCATTCAGCCAATCAAGCGTATGTCGAAAAGGCATGCTAAATTATAACCCCTGATATTTGGAAAATGTATTCCCCTTCCCTCCGCTTTACAAAGCATTAGTTTCTGTAGGGCTATACACGGGCGCTTGCCTTGCCACAGGAAGCGTTGGAAGGCAGAGTTAAGTCGTGTAATATCGACATGCCAAATCAGAAGTGGGAGCGTTTGCAGAGGATATACAAGTCGAGGGAAACTAATCATTTTAACTAGTTGACACCTCCACAGGAAAGACAATGGCAAGTTCTCCAGCACATCAGTTCAGCCAAAATGCGCTGGAAGAGTGGGGTATAGTTTAGGGAGTAGAGCGTGTCAGGAGTCTTCCCAATGTGAATGCCCAGATAGGTAATGAAAGAGAGGGCTAAGCCTATGTTTAATACCATTAGCTGAATGATACGTAGGAGTACTGTCTGATGGTTTTCATTCTGAAGACATTTATTTGAAAACCTCTTTTCATATCGGTCTTTTAATATGTTTTTTTGAATCCATGGCTAGATTTATAAAAGCAGTACATAATATTGTGGTTTTAGAGTAAATAAATAAATAAATAAAAAGATGACTCTGAAAAAGCATTATAATAAAAAGCAGTATTGACTTTCATTTCATTACCCAGCTAAGAGCTTTTGTGCAAGACAAATTTGTTGTCACTGGGGGATGAAATGAACAGAATTTTTAATGAAGTAGAAGCCAAAAATGTTTTTTGTAATATCACTTTTGAGAATTTCTAGAGCAAACTCTGCTTAATTTTGCTGCAAACATTGGAATTGGGGTCAAAGAAGTAGAACAATAATTGAGGATCATATCGGGTGGATTCTGCAGTGTAAATCATTCTGATAGACGTTCTGGAAACAATACAGTGTTACTGAGAGGCGTTGCATTTAAAGGGAAGAGATTTTAGACATTAATAGAGCCAAATTGATGTTGATAGTTTTCAGGTTCGGGTACATTTAATTAAACAATTATATTGCTGTATTTACTGTTCAGCTTCTGGTTAGAATATGGGCTAATTCTCTGTTAGAAATGGCAACAGCGCATTACATCCAATTCTTCTGGTTTCAAAGTTAGAAAAGATAATTTTCATATGAAGGTTTCTGTTTAAATAATCGTATGTTCTGACTTGTCATTTAGATGGATCAGTAAATGTCTGTGACCTAAAACACCCACCATCGCTGGCTGTAGTGAGCACTGTTGTACCTCATTGCCATAACTTGGCACAGTGTGACAATGCTCCTGTCGCAACTGATTGAATTTAATGTAAAAAGGTGAACTTGCAGTTTTTCTTCTTAAGAAAATGGCACCAACCCAAAATAGTCTTCTACAGAACTATTAAGATCAAACCCATGTCCAATATGGCTCCTTATATCAGAGGACCGCAGCTGTTCATTAAAAGATTAAAACCTGTGCAAAAGAAAGTAGTTGCCCATAGCAACTATTCAGATTCCTATTTTCATCTTTCAAAGGTCTTTTTCAAAAAATTAAAGAAGCAATTTGGTTGCTATGGGCAACTGCACTACTTTTTCCTCTACACAGGTTTTGATAGTTTTCTCCCCTTGAGTTATTTTCTTCGAACATTTCTTTTATTACAGTTACAGTATACCTGTTATTGTAGGTGACAACCAATACGGCTGCCATTGCTTCTCTCACAGGGATGTTCATTTAGCCCTTTTAAGACCCCTTTACTGCAAATCTCTCAGATGAAACTTGGTGTACTGCTTCATATCAAGTAGGGATCGACCGATATGTTTTTTTTAGGGCCGATACCGATAATCTGTGGCCTTTCAGGCCGTCAGCCGATAACTTTAAATCAATGAACTGCAGCGGCTTTTGCGGGGGCTAGAGACCGCCGCCACCGCCCGCTTCTCTCCCCATGATGGTCCTTAGTCCAACCACCGCCGCTGCCCCCATTGCCTCCCCCATCCCCAGTTTTATAATTACCTCTTCCCGGGGTCTGCGCTCCAGCGGCGTCCTGAGCTGTCACTGTGCTCACTGATGGTGACGTCACGTTGAGGACGTCACTCGTAATTGCGCAGCGCACAGCGTAACGCAGGATGCTACAGAAGCCAGAAGTAGTGCGGACCCCGGGAACAGGTAATTATAAAACTGGGGATGGGGGAGGCAATGGGGCAGCGGCGGTCTCTGGCCGGAGCGGTGCGTTGGGGGGGTGCGGTGCATTGGGGGGGTGCGGGGCGGGGGATTATCGGCAAGGTAAATGCCGATAACGTCCAAAATCATGAATATCGGCAGATAATATTGGCCAAACCGATAATCGGTCGATCCCTAATATCAAGTCATGAGTGGTGTAACCATATTCTTGCCATTAGGTAAATATGTTTATTTTCAACAATTGTTTTTGCCAAATTGTTTTTCTCTTACTTTGTGTTGCTATAACAAATTAAGTTGTTAGTCATCCTTAATTATAAAGTACATTCATAATGAAAGCATTAGCCCTGCGGAAATAATCGCCAATTCTGGATAATATCTTCTCCATGCAGAGTTAATTCAGTGAGGAAATTCCCTTGGGGCTCATCCAGGCTGACACTCTGAGCTGCAGATGCCAACAGAATATGGCTGGGTTCACACCACGTTTTGCCATACTGTTTTCAATAAGTTTTTCTAAAGAAAACCGTATGGCAAAAGAAACGGATGGAACCGTATGGGAAAAAGTAAACCGTATGCGCTTTTAAACCGTATACTGTTTTTAAAAGTGCATACGGTTCCGTCTGTTTTTAATAAAAAATAAAAAAACATACGTTTTTGAAAATTTTATTTCAAATAATTTAATTTAAAAAAATTTTTAACTTTAGGATGCAAATGCGCATGTGCAAAGTAAAAACCGCATACGGTTTCCCGTATGGAACCATCTACATGTGTGTTTCCCATTGACGACCATGCGGTTGCAATTCGGTTTGTAACCCGGTTTTGAGTACGGGAAAAGACGTATTGTAAGCAAACCGTACACAATTGGGTGCATACGGTTTTCAATTGTTTGTCTATGTTTACGGTTTTCAATACGGTTCCATATGTTTTCTATAATGAAAATGTATACGGGAAATGTACTTGAAAAACCTGGGGTGAACCCCACCCTAAGCTGGAGCTAGGACTGCTCGGAAATGTGCCGTCTCCGTAGACAACATTGCATTTTGGTGTGCATTCTGCCAAAACAATGAACATGTTCATTCGATTGACAGTCTGCGGTCTTTAATTTTCTGCTGCGGTTATTCTTTAGTGTAAAAGGTGCAGTAGAATCCTATTGGAAACAATGGGAGATTTCTGGAATGGATTTTCTAGAGCGGAATACTGCTTGGGAAATGTGTAGTGTAAATGGGCCTATACATGTAAATATATGTGCTCCTCATTAAATATGAATTATCTTAGATACTTGCTATTTATTATCTTTGCCTTTTCATGTCTTTGCAGGCCAGAAGCTGTTTAGCTGTCACGTCTGCACAAATTCATTTTCTACCAAAGGTAGCCTTAAAGTGCACATGAGACTGCACACTGGAGCAAAGCCATTTAAGTGCCCTCACTGTGATATGCGTTTCCGTACATCCGGGCGTAGAAAGACGCACATACAATGTCATTATAAATCTGATTCTAAAAAGATCAGAAAGCCTGTTGTGCGGAGGCATCTCACCCAAAATGCAGTTCCAGCACCTAGTACAACTTCCAGCACGGTGGATTCACTCCAACCAATAAACCTTCTTAACTCATCAACAACAGATCCAAGTGTCTTCATTACTAATAGTTCTGTGCTTTCTGGTCAGTTTGACCAAAGTTTGCTCCAACAAGGTCTTGTCGGACAGGCAATCCTTCCTGCTTCAGTATCAGGTGAGTACATACTCCGACAGCTCAGACAAATGTGTTATACAGTTATAGCAAAGTTTGCTAATAGAAAAAGTTATTGTAGTTGCACATGCCGAGCTTGATGCATTTCCTATATTGCAGTTCGCCCTTGTTCATATGATGCATTTCTTGTGTGGACTTTGCATGCATTTTTGTAAAGGGGTACTCTTAGTCTATAACATTAAAAGGGTACTCCGCCGCCCCAGCATTCAGAACATTTTGTTCCAAATGCTTGGAGACGGCGGTGGGGGGTGTGGTGTCACGGCCACGCCCCTCGTGACATCATGCCCCTTCAATGCAAGTATATGGGAGGCTGCCGCCACGCCCCCTTCCATAGTGGCCATGCAGTCACAACCCCCGCATCCAGCATTGTGGGGGTCCCAGCTGCAGGACCCCTGCGATCAGACATCTTATCCCCTATCCTATGGATAGGAGATAAGATGTCTAGGGGTGGAGTAGCCCTTTAAACTAAAGCCAGTAGTAGTTGATCTTATACAGAGAAACAAAAAAGGATAGAAATATTTTTTTTTCTAAAATGAATGTAACAAATACTGTACATCACTGTATGAGCAAAGCCTACGTGGTGTAATGTCAAGTATATTAGTTCACTACTATGCTACTTTAATATTTATTAAGATGTAGACAGAATCGTTTGTTTTGTTCTATATTGATGTGTTGTTATATTATTTGTGCAGCCGGTGGGGATTTAACCGTATCGCTGTCAGACTGTAGCTTGGCCACTCTGGAGGGAATCCAGTTACAGCTCGCTGCCAACTTGGTTGGACAAAATGTGCAGATTTCTGGATTAGATGCCTCAGGAATTAACAACATAACACTACAGGTAACAAATTGCTGTGTAACTCTCTACATGGTAGGAGTGAAGCTTTTGTCTCATTGTCACTACATGTGCTCTTCGTTTTTTCTTGTTAGATTGACCCCAGTATTTTACAACAAACACTCCAACATAGCAGCATTATACCTCAACCACTTACCGGGGACCCCAATGCAGTGCAAGCCAGCAATAGTTTACAGACCAGTGAGAATGCAGTACCTGCCAATGTTGTCCTTCAGCCTATAGCAAGCTTGTCTCTTCAACCAACTGCAACGTCATCGTCCAACCTGACTATTGCCCCCATCACTGAGCAAGAGTCCGTGCTGTCTTCAAGCTCTGCAAGTAAGCTTTGGAATTGTCATAATCATCTTTGCATTATTTTGTTCTATCATTATAACGTAATAAAATGGACCAGGGATTAACTTCAGGTCATTAATGTATTAAAATCTAAACAATAGGTACATGTTCTCTCAGTAGACTTGTGCTGTCTGAACAGGTGCTACTTTAGGAGAGGCGCTATTACCTGTTAGCACTATATATTGCATTATTCGGGGACAGTACAGTGGTCCCTCAAGTTACAATATTAATTGGTTCTGGGACGACCATTGTATGTTGAAACCATCATATGTTGAGACCATAACTCTATGGAAACCTGGTAATTGGTTCTGAAGCCACCAAAATGTCATCCAAAAATAGGAAAAAGTGAGGATTAAAGATAAATAAGTAGATAACTAATGTAGATAAAGCAAATCCTTACAAATAAAAGTAAGAAAGAGCTGCTGGGAGCTGTAAATCACTGTCTATGTCAGTGTTTCCCAACCAGGGCACCTCCAGCTGTTGCAAAACTACAACTCCCAGCATGCCCGGACAGCCTTCGACAACAGCTGGAGGCACCCTCTTTGGGAAACACTGGTCTATGTAGAGAACAGAAGCTTCTTCAGGGTCCTGTACAATACACAATGTCCTAAAAAAAGGAAAATGGAGCCGCCGTCACCTGGTGTCCAAAGGAGCAGCTAATCCTGGCACAGGTAAAGAGTACAGAACATGTAATACTTCCTTGTAACTGTAGGGGGCGCTACCAGACACCAGTCAGTGCATGCACTTTAGGAATACAGGGGTTTTAGAAGTGAAATGTCCATTCTGATTGGTCGGTTCTTCCAGCTAGAGATGAGCAAACTTACAGTAAATTCGATTCATGACTTACCCTGCATAAATTAGTTCAGCCTTCAGGTGCTCCAGTGGGCTGGAAAAGGTGGATACAGTCCTAGGAAAGAGTCTCCTAGGACTATATCCTCCTTTTCCAGTATTTCCAGTCCACGGGAGCACCTGAAAGCTGAACTAATTTATGCAGGAAAAGTCATCAACTGCCGAGAAGTTCGTGACGAATCGAATTTACTGTAACTTCGCTCATCTCTACTACCAGCCATTGATACGTTTCGCAGATTCCATAGCATTGTATGTTGAGTCTGGTTTCAAGTTACAATGGTCCAGAAAAGACCATTGTATGTTGAAACTAATGTATGTTGAGGCCATTGTAAGTTGAGGGATCACTGTACTATGACTTACACCGTAATGAGCACCACTGTGTGGCACAAATCTAGACTAGAATGTAGAGTGGCAGGACATATGTCTGTGACATTCCAAATTCCATATTTACTTTTTTCCTTCTACACCTCTGAATGATGTGGCCGTGACCTTAGAAGTCCAATAACAATATGTGCTTCCCTGCTGTGGACTACCATGGTGTGTTGTAGACTGCATCGTTTTTTTCACAATCTTATTCAGTAGGATGGTTTTTCCATTGGGGTAATTGTTTTGGACATGTTCAAAATTTTTTCCACATTATTATTTTTTGTTCATAATATAACAATTTCAATTTCCTGAACAATATGATATTTATTTTTACAATTTTTACCACTTTTTATTTTGTTTTGTTTTTTCCTATCCTAGAAATAAGGATGATGACTTTTAGATATCTAATTACACATCATATTTATGTATATAAATAACAGTAATTACAGTAGTTAGGAACCTACATCAGAGATAGAGAAATCTAACTTTGTTTTACTCTAATACATCCTTTTCCTTTTTAATTGTGTAGTTCAAGGCAGAAGACTGAACTTTCCTTAGTCCTACTCTCATTCATCTGCACATCCAGTAGATCTTAGGGCGGATTAAAATTTATACTACAACCGTACGCTAGGAGATACATTGAAATTGTACCTAAACGTATGCTATGGTATACCCATAGGCTTCCATTATGTCAGTGTAGTCAAAAGTATGTCTTTTTGGCTCTGTTATTTTCCCTGTACGAAAAGCTATGACTTTTTTTGTGGTAGAGGAAAGTTATACACACACACCACTTTTCTGTGTCACAAAAAATTGTATTCAAACATAAACAATTTTCGCCCCCTTAGAAGTGTATTAGTGACATAGGGTGGGGTATAGGTCTTCATGTGTATTCGTTTAAAACACCTTCACTTTATTTTTATTTATTTTTTACTGGTTTTAGATAGTTTTAAATATTAACAGAAAAATATGTTCAAAACATATGCCATCATATATCCAATCAAATATCTACCACAAAAGGAATGTATAACAAAGTATTGTTTGCCAAACTGAGCCAAATTAGTGTTGTTCTGGTACATATGTTTGTGTTCTACCAATACTAATATGTGTATATATATATATATATATATATATATATATATATATATATATATAATGTGTTATAGACGTGAACTTACCTGGTGAATTACTTACATCTTTCTTTATTAGTAATTAATAGTTTACCTGAACTCAAATTAATTCACTTTCTTAAAACTTTCGTATGGTCTCTTATGAAGCGACACATTAAAGGACATGTCCGATGCTCACTTTTCTTATTGTATCCGTTCCGGGCTGCAAAAAAAAGAAAATAAGCTTTCTCTTACCTGCCTACGCTCCCCCGGAGCTCCGGTACAGGTGTTCGGTCCCAGGGCTGTATTCTTCTTACTTCTTGTTAGCCCGGCACGTCACACGGAGCTTCAGCCTATCACCGGCCGCAGCGATGTCCCGCCTCGGCCGGTGATAGGCTGAAGCTCAGTGTCACGTGCTGGGCTAACAGGAAGTAAGAAGAATACAGCCCGGGGACCGAACACCTGTACCGGAGCACCCGGGGAACATAGACAGGTAAGAGAAAGCTTTATTTTTATTTTTTTTATTTTTTTTGCAGCCCAGAACGGATACAGTAAGAAAAGTGAGCACCGGACATGTCCTTTAATATATATTTTATGGATTTATCACATTAGCTAAATTATTATGAACCTTTTTAAATTCCTTTGTTTTTGTTACAATTCCCTGTTTTTCCCGCAGTTCAGATTGCTCATCTGTTTTGTCATGACCTCTTTCTAAACCCCAAGGTGTCATGGTCTTTCTGATGATATAATAGTCGATCATACTTTAGAAATAGAACACAACTGAATACCCCTGTCACTGATCTGCCGTTCAGTCAGCCATGTCTTTCTAAACCTGCAGCATGATACTGTCTAGAAATACATTTTTCTATTTTGCAGTCAGGAAGTCTTGAAAAGTTAATCAAAATGTGTAATTGTCCTGAAAATCTATGCAATCCCCTGTGGAGTCATTTCTGTGCGGCGTTGATATTGACTATGTTTTTGCGTGCAGATGTGATATTGACATAGCTAAATCTGAACTACAAGTTATGCATCCTATAAATGTTCTAGTACTTTAGGAATATGTTTTACAGAATACTTTCTTCCTCTGCAGCTGGACAAGACCTTTCCCAGGTCATGACGTCTCAAGGCCTGGTGTCTTCTTCCAATGGACAACATGAAATAACGCTAACCATTAATAATTCCAGTTTAAGTCAGGTCTTGGCGCACGCAACCGGCACCACTCCTACTACATCCACGGTTTCACCGCAGGAGATCACGCTCACTATATCTGGTTAGTTCTTGTCTTTCATTTTTTGTTTTGCTTCTTTGTGTCTTACTACCGCTTGCTATTGTCCTGAACTTATGGTAGCAGTCCTAGTTGGTGCATTTTCAGTCATTTGGTATAGTAGACTGTTAGTACAAGATTTTCTTAAAACACTTGAAAATCATCCTAATAGCAGACCGCTCTAATGGGAGTTCTAAAGGGCAAATTACTTTATGAAACACTAATGGTGTTCAAGACGGGGGAGGCGCGGGGGTTTCTTACCACTAAGACCCCCGCGATATCCCAGGCTCAGGTCCGGCAAAGAGTGCGTTTCGTACCCAGCACACCCCCTCCATTCATCTCTATGGAACAGGCAGAGACACAGGAATGCTGTGTCTCTCTGCCTCTCCCATAGAGATGAATGGAGAGGGCATGTTTGTACCAGCTGACCTACTGGGTGCGAAACATCACACACAGCAGCTCAGCCGGGGCCAAATCTGGGCCCTGTACAGGAAATCCTGCGGATAGGGGGATACATTTCTTAGCAGTGGACATCTTCTTTAAATGGGTACTCCGCTGCTCAGCATTTGGAACAAACTGTTTAGAACGCCTGTGACGTTATAGCCCTGCCCCCTCATTACGTCACGTCCCGCCCCCTCAATGCAAGTCTATTGGAGGGGGCGTGACGACTATGACGTCACAAACTCCCGGCTCCAGTATTCAAAACAGTTTGTTCCAAACACTGAGCAGCGGAGTACCCATTTTCCATCTGCAAGAGCCCTAGCACCTTTCATCTCCTTTCAGTGATGCCAAGGGGCTCTCTCCTTACAAATCTGGATAACTTTCTGTCTGGCACCAGTTGATTTGAAAACATTGTTTTCCACCGGAGTACCCTTTTAATGCTTATACAAAACTTTTATATAGAAGTCCTTCAAATTCACATTACAGCCAAAGTAGACATACATCACCGCTTCATATGTGCATAGTGCAAGTCTATTTGCCTTCCAGCATTTACAGTTCAAGTCGGCGTGTTCTTGCCGGGTACATGGAGGTGCCATCACTCAATCTGCCAGAGTAGACTGTTTTTATCATTTTACTGTTCTGTACATCTTGTTCTTTTGATGCTTTGCATGTGTATTCTGTATTAATGTACATTTTTCAATAAACGTAGTAAAAAAAAAAAAATATTACAATTGAAAACAGGGATATTTCCCTGTGAAATTGTATAATTGTATGCCACCTGCATGCATGGGTACAGCCTTAAAGAAGACCTGTCCTCACCTTTATGTTGCCCAAACCATGAGTCATCGAGGCGGTCCCTTGCTGCTTCTCCCTGCCCCACCAGCCTCGATTGATAGATCTCTCTGGGTGTAGGGAGATATAGTAGATATGATACAGCACACCAAAGCGTTTTTATGCAAAAGGTGATTTATTCCATGATGTACACAGAGACCACGTTTCGGCGGCCGAAACGCCGCCGAAACAATCATATCTACTATATGTTCAAGAGAACCAGAGGACCGCGGTTCTTAAAGGGATATTGCAGGATTTTTTTTTATTTGACTATGCTACAGAGGCTGTAAAGTTAGTGTAGTCCATAATATGGTGTCTGTACCTGTGTGTTACAAATTTCTCACAATTCTTCTGTGATTTTTCACCCCACTATTTATTTTTAACAGTCTACAAAATGACTGTTGTCTCGGATTTTTCCCAGGTTGCAATGCGACCGAGACCTGACTCACTAGTCAGCTGATGACAGGGAGCCTGTCTGCTTCAATGGGTGGAGTGATCGATCTGCTACTAATGCAACAGCTGTAGGCACCCTGATTGAAAACCACACTGATTTGAATGGATGCAGCTCTTTTATATTTCAATGGGTGGGGTGGCTGATGTGTGGGAGGGAGGAAAATGGAATTGTTGGATTTGTAGTAAAAAAAAGAAAAGTCAAACAGGAAATACCAGTTCACAAAAAGCTAGCCACAGTGTTATGGTAATCTCACAACATAGCCATTTAGCCCCAAGACAAGTGCAGATCCTTCCTAAGCATGTCCATAACTGTCTGCCAGGTACGTACTAAAATCATCTTATGGTGAATAACCCCTTTAAAGCTGGTTGCACCCACTATTTTCAAATACTTTGACCTGGATGTGCTGCAGGGAGAGATATATCAATCAAGTGTGGTGGGGCAGGCAGAAGCCACAGGGGTCCGCCCTGATGGCCTGTGATTTGGGCAGCACGAGAGATGACAGGATCCCTTTAAGCTTACCTTAAATAGCTGTTAGTCCAGTGCAATCTGTATATCTTCTCCAATATGTGTAAGGGTGCATTCACACCACGTTTCGGAGAACTGGCTGCCAGATCCGGCTGGGAACTTTAAAAACTGGCCGCAGCTGTATCCCAGCCAGACTGGTGCCGAATCTCAGTCAATTAAATGCGCCGAACAGAGTCAGATAGTGACTCCAGTAGGCTCATTTTTGCCCCGTATCCGGTTTTGTGGCCGGACTGAAAACCACGGTTATGGTTATAGGTATAGTCAGAGATCACACAAAGCCTGTGATACAACTAGAAGAACTTTATAGACTGCTTTTACTTTTATTTTAAATAAATATGCAAATATATATTTCTATCTATCTATATATATATATATATATATATATATATATATATATATATAAAACTCAATGTGTGTGTATGTATGTATGTGTGTATGTATGTTCCACAAAAACGTCCAAACGGCTAAAGATATTAACATGAAACTTGGCACACATGTTACTTATATGTCAACAACAAACATAGGATAGGTGATTTAACCCTTACTCACCCCCATTTGCCAGGGGCGGGGTTTATGTTTAAAGTCCCATACAACTCTATGGGAAATATATGTTACTGCATAACTTCCAAACGGCTGGAGATATTTCGATAATACTTGGTCACATGTTACTTATATGTCAACTTAAAATATAGGATAGTTAATTTAACCCTTAACCACCCCCATTTGTGAGGGTCAGGGTTTTTGTTTAAAGTCCCATGAAAATCAATGGGAAATGTATGTTCTCACATAACTTCTGTACGGCTGGAGATATTTCAATACCTGGTGCACATATTATGGGTCAGGATAGGAGGTCGGGATATGAGGACGGGATTTGAGGTCGAGATAGGAGGTCGGGGTAGGAGGTCGGGGTAGGAGGTCGGGGTAGGAGGTCGGGGTAGGAAGTCGAGATAGGAGGTCGAGTTAGGAGGTCGGGATACGAGAACGGGATATGAGGATGGGATAGGAGGTTGAGACAGGAGGACAGAATAGGAGGTCGGGATTGGAGGTCGGGATATGAGGACAGGATAGGAGGTCAAGATAGGAGGACAGGATAGGAGGTCGAGTTAGGAGGTTGGGATATGAGGACGGGATAGGAGGTTGAGATAGGAGGTGGAGGTCGGGATATGAGGACGGGATAGGAGGTGGAGAACGGGATAGGAGGTCGAGATAGGAGGATGGGATAGGAGGTCGAGATAGGAGGAGGGGATAGGAGGGTGGGATAGGAGGTAGAGTTAGGAGGTCAGGATATGAGGTGGAGATAGGAGGATGGGATAGGAGGTCGAGATAGGAGGATGGGATAGGAGGTCGGGGTATGAGGACGGGATATGGGATTGGGATATGACAACAATATATGGGGACAGGATATGAAGTCAAAAGCTTGCTCCTCTGTTGATTTTCCTCCCCAACAAGGATGAGGAAGGAAAAACCGGGCAACGCCGGGTACTCAGCTAGTACATGATATAAAATCTAGTCTTAGTTATTTGATTCCTTTTCTGCCTCCCACAATCTGAGTTTGAAAATAAAAGTTCCCGTAATCTCCTCTTCCCCTTTATTCCTGTTCTGTCTTCTTTTGCAGTCAACACTAAGAAATATATAGTTTTTATTAATGTATAGGGAGGAGAACCCCACACACTGCTATTCTCCAGGAGAACATCAGAGAAGCTAATCCCCAGTTATCACTCAGCTCGAAAAAACAAATGTTGTGCTGTTGTTTGGAAGAAATGTTTTTTCCAACCCTGAATAACACCTTTATGGTTGTTTTTCCACATACGGTACCCTGTGCATAATTGATGCTGCAGATTTCAGTGAAAACTAAATGACTAAACACCACTTCACGTCTGCAGCTGACCCTCCTCTAAAGGGGTATTTCATGATTTTTTTTTTTTTTTTTTTTACTTCAGCCTTTGATACCAAGTTATAATATAGTGTCATTTACTTCTATTAACTCTGTGCACCACTTTGACTTGTTTTTACGCACAGGGCCCACACCTAGAAGTTCTGTAGTGCAAGCCTATTTATTTTTCTGTTGCCTCCTAAGTCACATGGTCTCCAGGGGTGTGACTATGCCAGTGTTTCCCAACCAGGGTGCCTCCAGATGTTGCAAAACAACAACTCCCAGCATGCCTGGACAGCCTTTGGCAGCCTTTTGCTGTCCAGGCATGCTGGGAGTTGTAGTTTTGCAACACCTGGAGGCACCCGGGTTGGGAAACACTGGATTATGCTGTAGTGGGTGAGTGGATAGCAGGGTGGAAGGAATTTACTGAAGTAATGCTATCCACCCACCTACTGCAACATAGCCAAGCCCCCTGGAGACCATGTGACATAGGACATATTGGCCCAGATTTATCACACACTATGAGAGAAAAAATAGAGAGATTTTCCCACATGAACCAATCACAGCTCAGCTTTCACTTTACCTCAGCTAGTTAGCTGAGCTGTGATTGGTTGCTGGGAGAAAATCTCTCTATTTTTCCTCTCACACAGTTTGATAAATCTGGGCCCACGTCTCTGGCTGCATGGAAGGCTTCATCAATAATAAAACGATTTTACTACCTCACTTCCGAATGTGGGTCCCATGCATGAAAATTACACTTTATCTTAACTTGGCATCATGGGCTCTGGAATAGCCCTGTAAGGTCTGTGTTTAGGGTTCATTTAAAGGGTTACTCCGTTACTAGACATTTTATCCCCTATCCTTTGAATAGGGGATAAGATGTCTATCAACGGAGTAACCCTTTAAGCACTGTTTATATGATGCTGGCAGTTTGGGAGATCCACCGGATCACACTATCTTTATATCCTTTTGATATTTTACCTCTATTTTCAGAAACTTCTGTTTATCTTCAACCTAATTTTATTTGCCAATTGACTGTGTATTTTATTTTTTATAGGACAAGAAATCATGCAGCTGGGATCTTCAGGATGCAATGAACTGAATGGAAACATGAGACTAAATACACCTGTGATTACCAGCCAAGCTCCAGAAACTTCACTATCATTAAGCAATGATCACATTTTATCACAGGCCACTACACTAACTACCACGTCAGGTACTGCTATATCAAAACCGTCCATGTCACTCAAAACTGCAACTAGAATCAACATATTTTTACAGTGCTTAAGTATTCAGCCAGTAATGGGGCTCCATGTCATTGGGGTGGTCCCACCGCCCCACCGGTCTCGAGTGACCTATGTCTCCCTATCTGGGGAGAGTTCTTTGATTTAAGGCTGATGGTAAGGAGACTTCCCTGATGTCTTGGAGCTTTATTCCCAACCAAAGTTATACTGACAATTCCACTGAAACTGCAGAACTATTCAGTGTTAATTATACGGCATTGTGATAGCTATGCCTGTCCTGTTTGGTGCTACTTGTTGTTTGGGCAGCATGAAACTAGTGACAGGTGACAGTGCATTCACATTTTATAGTAATTCTATACTTTTAAAGGAGTAATCCAGTATAAAAAACGTATTCCCTGTCTGCAGGATAGGGGATAAGTGTTAGATCTCCCGCCTGGTGCCCCAGCTTTTTGCATGAATGTAGTGTGTCGAACACGGCAGGCCATCTCCGGGTCTTCCATAGAGATGCATGTAGAGGACGTGTTGGTCACAGCATTGTGTCATGGTCAACACACTTCATTCATGCAAAGAGCTGGAGTGCAGGCTGGGAGATTTCAGGGGGTCCTTGCGGAATCCTGCAGAAAGGGGATATGCTTTTTTTTTTTTATACCGGATAACTTCTTTAGGGTCTATTCACATGTACAGTATTCTGCACAGATTTGATGCGCAGGATTTTCTGCTAGAGATTTCAGTGTAAACTGAATGACTGAACACAGCTTGAAATCCTGCACGTCAAATCTGCGCAGAATACGGTACGTGTGAATAGACCCTTAGTGTGGAAATTATCTACAAACATTTTTTATAATTATTATATTCTATCTTATACAGAAGTGTATGAATAATTCTGTTTATCTATACTGACACAAGCAGCCTAGCTAAGCTCATACAATGCAATGCTGTCTGCCACATTGCAGTCTGGGAATTTGTTGTCAGTAACTGTGCACTTTTTGTTTCAGGGTAGGGTCACACGTGCTGTATTTTGCTGCATATTTGCTGCTGCGTATTTTGCTACCCATTGACTCCAATGGGTAGGAAAATACGCAGCAACAAAATACAATAGCCCTCATTTACTATTGCAAACCCAACATGTTTTGTCGGGTTTTGCGCCAAAATTTGCGCCTAAATTGAAAAAACCCAGACTAACTCTCCATTTAGCTTAGAAAACCCAAAAAGGGGCGTGGCAGTCGGGAAAATGGTCACAAAAAGGGGCATGTTCCTGACATTTTCACAAAAACCCAACATATTTACTAAGGTTTTCACAGAAAATGTGGGGGATTTCAGCTGAGCAAAACCCGACAGATGAGATCATGTGTAAAAAAAAAAAGTTGGGAAAATGTAGGGAAACCTTAGTAAATACCGTGGAAAATAAATTGTAGGGAATTAAAACCCACAAAGAAACCTACACTCCACTCTTAGTAAATGAGGGCCAATATATGTGACCGTACCCTTATACTACACTTCCCAGAATGCAGATAAGCAAAAAAAGACCCTGAATCAGTAGATGTTGCTGGCAGATATGAATAACTGCTCATACAGTAAAAGAAAGCCTATAAGCTATTCATTTGTGTCATTACATATCTATAACACATCTAAAGGATGTATAACAGTTTTACTTAAAGGGGAACTCCCGTGGAAAAAGCTTTTTTTTTTTTTTTTTTTAAATGAACTGGTGCCAGAAAGTTAAACAGATTTGCAAATTACTTCTATAAGAAAATATTTACCCTTTCAGTACTTCTTAGCAGCATAGGAAATTCTTTTCTTTTTGAATTTCTTTTTTGTCTTGTCCACAGTGCTCTCTGCTGACACCTGATGCCCATATCAGGAGAAAACCCCCATTGCAAACCTATGCTACTCTGGACAGTTCCTGACACGGACAGAGGTGTCAGTAGAGAGCAATGTGGACAAGACAAAAAAGAAAATAATTTCCTCTGTAGTAAACAGCTGCTAATAAGTACTGAAAGGATTAACATTTTCAATTAGAAGTTATTTACACATCTGTTTAACTTTCTGGCACCAGTTCATTTAAAAAAAGAAAAAGGTTTCCAGCAGAGTACCCCTTTAACTGGTGTTTTATCTTATTAGAATTGACAACATCAACTGGTAGTCTACCCTGCACGACATCAATCACTCAAACCCCTGTATCCACGCAAAATCTAGTGATGTCATCTGGAGTGGCAGGAGATGGGAGCGTTACCCTGACATTGACCGATACAGAGAGCATGCTGACTGGCGGACTTGATGCTGTGACGCTAAACATCACTTCTCAGGTATTGGTTTTATAATAATATTAATTATACATTACTAGTACAGTTATATCTTTGCTTATTACATTACACTGTAATGCCGATGTGCTTTAAAGTGCCATTGTGATAAACTTTGTATTCTGGTCAACTCCTTCTGTTTTATTGCTGATGGGATGATTTAACACATCAGTAAGAGGAGGACAGGAACATGAGAAATGACTACATGGGGATAGAAATTGTCAGTTGTCAACTCATGAAATTGTATTGCCTTTATTTTATAATGGATAGAAAGAATAAAAACATTAGTAAGAGGAGGACAGAAAGATAAACAATATGACAGAATAATGACGGACAACTGGTTGGTTAACTCATCACACTTTATGGTGTATGCCATGAACAAGCACCACACTAAGGGGAGGACACGTTATAAACTGGAGAATATTGATTGTATTCCACGGAGTGCAATAGAGGTTTGGATTTAATGGAAAGGGAGGATAAACTGGTATATAACAAAGGAATGTAAGCAATTGGATATAAAAGCTTTGAGATCAAACAAACCACCTACATTTTTACTGAAATAATTTCACTTACAGTGCCTTTGTAGGATTATGTAATGCCATGTATATAAATGTTTTCCAGTGTTTCCCAACCAGGCTGCCTCCAGCTGTTGCAAAACTACAACTCCTAGCATACCCGGACAGCCAAAGGCTGTCCGGGCATGCTGGGAGTTGTAGTTTTGCAACAGCTGGAGGCACCCTGGCTGTGAAACACTGATGTACACAAACAGGTTTTACAGGTGTATAGTGTAAATAAAAGGGATAAACCTGTATGAGACTACCACCCAAAATTGCTTTGAAAGTGGTTGTGTAAGGGTCTGGTCTTGTTAGCATGTAATATATGGTAGAACTTGAAATCCAACGTTGAAGCCTTTTCTGGATAAGGGTCGTTAATCTTATAAAAAGGTGTTGTTTTTTATTTTTTTTATTTGGAGAGGTTTAACTTAATATTCCCACAAGTGCCACCTTGGGTAGAATGTTATAGTAAATCGGCACTTGCTGTGTAGATTGTGAATTTGGAGTTGCAAGTTAAAGGTAGATTGCTTGTTATGGCTTATAGACCCATTGAAGATCCCTGTAATGCCCCACAAGTGTGGACCCAGTGGGCCGCAAGTGGCAGACGGCCAGACAGGCTGAATGAACGGACACTAAAGATATTGTCAGATGCAGCAGAGCTGATTTAGGTGTTTATTGACAAAGCAGGTACAGACAACAGCTAGCCAAGATGGCTACAGATGTGGACTGGTCGGAACATGCAAAAGTGCAAGCAGACAGGAATCGTGGTAGACAGTCCAAGTTCATTAACAGGAGAGAGAGAGGTCCGGGGGAGAGACAGAGGCAAAGTCCAGTAGACAGGCAGGATCAGGAACACAGGATCAGCAGACAGAGCTGTTAGCAGTACTCAATATACAACTTTGCTGAGGCTAGGAACAGCAGGTGTGGAAGACTCATACATATGCAGTGCCTGGCTGGGATTGGAGCGGGATCCATTAGGGAGTGCATGCTGTCTCTATAAAACTCAGTCAGTGCTTACGCGAGGCTCCTAGTGGACAGAGTGGAAACTGCAACAAGAGACATACACACCAGAGCAGGAAAACCAGGAAATACAGCAGACACATGGTACAGAGAATATGGTCCGACGCTGGTTAAATCCAGGACACCTGGTGCGCTGGTGGTTACCAACCAGCAGCATTACAATACCTTAGTTGGCATTACCTTGTTAGCAGTGTCACTTAAGAAGACGGTTGCACTGACAGGAAAGGTAATTAAAGGGTAACTATAATTTCAGAACTGCACGTGGTTCTAAGCAGTATACGGAACTGCCAAAGTACATTAGACTTGCAAGTCTAGAAGACTCCATCAGTACCGTATACAACGCTCTTTAGTTGAGCAGACCTGTAAGGACATAGCACTTAGAGACGCGTGTCATTTTGATACAATAGTTACCCTATTCAACATTAATTTTGTAGACCGCTTTAAGGGTACGTTCACATGTACGCAGATTTGATGTGCAGGATTTGACACAGGGTTTTCTGCTGCAGATTTCAATGTAAACTAAATGACTGAGCATAGTTCTAATCGGCAGTTACAAATCCTGTGCATCAAATCTGCGCAGGATCCTGTATGTGTGAATGAACCCTTAAAGGGGTACTCCAGGGTACTGTTCCGAATGCTGGAGCTGGGAGCTCTTGACGTCATAGCCCCTCCCCCCATATGACGTCACACTCCATCCCCTCAATGCAAGTCTATGGGAGGGGGTGTTATGGCTGTCATGCCCCCTCCCATAGACTTGCATTGAGGGGGGCGGAGCATGATGTCTTAAGGGCAGGGCTATGAAGTCACGAGCCCGCGACTCCAGTAGGAACAGTTTGTTCCAAATGCTGAGCAGCAGAGTACCTCTTTAAGCAGCCAAGCTTTGACTGCCAAAAGGATCATTGATATGTCTATCTTAAAGGGGTTGTGCGCTGCCCTGCAGTTCGGAGCTCCGCTCACAGCGTCCGGAAGATCATTACTCCGAACGCTGTGTGCGGGCTTCCGTGATCGCAGCCGCCGGGCGTGATGTCACGCCCGGCCCCTTCTTGACGTCTCGCCCCCTCGTGACGTCTCGCCCGCCCCCTCAACGAAAGTCTATGGGAAGGAGGCGCAACCGCTGTCATGCCCCCTTCCCATAGACTTTGGTAGAGGGGGCGGGCGAGACATCACGAAGGGGGCGGGCGTCCTCGAACACGGAAGCCCGCACACAGCGTTTGGAGTAATGAACTTCCGGACGCTGTGAGCGGAGCTCCGAACTGCAGGGCAGTGCACAACCCCTTTAAAGGGATACTCCGGTGGAAAACTTTTTTTTTTTTAAATCAACTGCCAGAAAGTTAAACACATTCTATTACAAAATCTTAATCCTTCCAGTACTTATTAGCTTCTGAATACTACAGAGGAAATTCTTTTCTTTTTGGAACACAGCGCTCTCTGCTGACATCACGGTCACAGTGCTCTCTGCATTTTAAGAACTGTCCAGAGTAGGAGAAAATCCCCATAGCAAACATATGCTGCTCTGGACAGTTCCTAAAATGGACAGAGATGTCAGCAGAGAGCACTGTGCTTGTGATGTCAGCAGAGAGCTCTATGTTCCAAAAAGAAAAGAATTTCCTCTGTAGTATTCAGCAGCTAATAAGTACTGGAAGGATTCAGATTTTTTTAATAGAAGTAATTTACAAATATGCTTAACTTTCTGGCACCAGTTGCTAAAAAAATAAAAATAAAAAGTTTTCCACCGGAGTACCCTTTAAGTTCTTGTTGAAGAATTCAGCATGAAAGCAGCACACATGAATGCATTTTTCCCAAGTTGTTTTTGCAGGTTTGTTTTGATTATAGAACAGTCACGTAGTGGATTAAGAGGAAATGTATGCGCATATATACATATAATGTGTGTAAACAGCATGTGTTTGTGCCAGTAGCAGTGAAGAGTGGTTGGTGCTTTAGTTAACTCCATCTTCAACATTTACAGTAAAGAGCCCATAATATTTAATGAAAACGCTACATAAAATAGAAACGCGTGGCTCATAAAAATCTAATTAATATACCCTCCGCTGTGTCTCATTTACCACGCAGCGTTTTGCCAAGCCTGCTTTGTAGCTGAATATTATTGGTGTAAAAATAAAGTAATGAGAGATATTATAGTAAAACATTGACTGAACATAAATTAATTGCTCAATATGTCCCTGAGTATAACAATGGAGAGGAGATGTTAATTGGCTCAGCTTGCAAGGATTCATTTCTAGTAAGTCGTCTTAAGTGGAAACCAAGTCTCTGAGCTACTGAAGACATTAGGCCTAATTTAAAGAGGCTTCTGGGTAAGGACACTTAATCAAGTTGTCATTTTGTCTCGTGTGTCGGAAATGCAATTTGAGGTTTGAGAAAATACTATTGGGCGGATGACTTAGACAAACAGCACCTGGTGCTCACAGCCTAAGTAAACAACTAACCTCATCAACCGGATTTTCTAAAAAAATAAAAATAACAGGGAGAACGATGGCTTGGAATGACATAGATCTTGTAGTGCTATATTGTTAAAGATTTCTTTTTTTTATCAGGACAAGTGGTATATGGAAGATAAACCATGAGCAATGTACTTTCACATTTGTTCTTAATAAAAGTTTTTGAACTGAGAGGCACAATATAATGCTCTATAAAAACCCATCTGTCTTTCAGCCTGATATAGCCAATCGATCAAACTGGCAGGGAGCGCTTGGCTTAACCTGGGGCAGTAAACCTGATTATGTGGGAGCCATATGACATTCTCAGCAAGCTTAGAAAAGCTAATGTACAAGTGTAATAGTATTGTGCTACAGTGGCTTGAACACCATGACAAAGCCAGCTATTAAGTGAAGTTAAATAATTGGGACATGAAATGCCCCAAAGATTTTACACTGGATGCTATAACTGCACAGAGTTTAATAGTTACTGTAATATGTCTGAGAATGTGAAGGTGAATTAGTAGTATCAAAAGTGGAAAATCTATAGCAATATGCCGGTTGAAATTGGGCAATGTCCACAGTTCAAGCACTTTTTTCGAAGACTTCTGAACACACTTGTGTTCAGCTATAAAGGGAGGCGCAACAATGAAAGCCATTTTTAGAGTGTATTTAAACCTGTGTCTGGTTTTGAAGCTGCAGATTTGAAGCTGGATTAAGTCAATTAGTTTACATTGAAATCTACAGCATTAAATCTGCAGCTTCAAATATTGTATATGTGAATACACACTAAGGGTAGGTTTACACATAGCGTATACGCTCAGCAGTAAATGCCTAGTATATTCACCAGTGGCAACCCTGTTTGTGCACACAAGGCTGCTACCGGGTAGCTGTGTAAAGGTACGCAGTGAATTTCGGCAGCATCAAATTTGCTGCATATTTACGGTGTGTGACTGTACCCTAAAAGGGAAATCTGTAGTCAGGAGATGACATTGAGAGATGGAGTGCCGTTCCGGGGATCCACAGGATAAGGGGTAAGTAGCTGATCTCTGGGGGCTGACCACAGAGCTCCCTGCAATCAGCTACTTATCTCCTATCCTGTGGAAAGAGGATAAAATATTTTTTACATGGACCACCCCTTTAAATGGAGTAATGGGAACATACCTCAAGATAGCAGGTGTGTTGTCTAGGGATATATGTGGTACAACACACTGAATTTGAAATATCAGGTTTACAGTGATGCTTAAAAGTTTGTGAACCATTCAGAATTTTTTTTACATTTTTAGTTGAGAAAGAGAACCAAATAAAACATATGAGTCAAAAATATTAGACTTGGATTATTTCCCTCAACAAATAAATGATCTAACATATCTATGAGTGGTAAGAGTATGGGGGGGGGGGGGGGACCTTTAGGACTAGCAGATAATATGAAGGTAAAGATAGTTAGGTGTTTTCAATCAAGTGTGAGAGGTCAACCTGTGGTATTTAACAGGGATCTATCATAGTGTAAACTTTATAACACCTTTGTGGAAGTGTATCCTCAGAAGACTTGCTGATGCCCATCAGGCTGGGAAAAGTTACAAAACCATCCACCAATCCACAGTAACTCATCTGCAGTGTATTTTACGCTGTGGATCCGCCAAAGACCCGACCCATTTTGTGCACAAGAACATTTTTAAGGGTTCCCAAATTTTCAAGTGCCACTGTAGGTAAATTAGTAAAAAGATTTTTTTTATTTTATTTAAATTCTAAAATATGTCTAAGGCTGGGTTCACACTACGGTTTGTATTTACGGTTCCCGTATACGGCTGAGTGCGGGCGCCGCGATTAAGCCCCGCCCCCCTCCTCCAAGCCGTATACGGGAACCGTAAATACAAACCGTAGTGTGAACCCAGCCTAAGTCTGCACCCTGTTTTACTCCTAACATAAAATAAATCCTTCTTAAAAAATCTCTATGCAAATTGATGCCTCTACTGTCTCAAAGTAGATGGAAATGTTCACTCGCATAATTGCCAGTGGATTATTGCTGCAAAAGGAATAACCCTAATTATGTTTACTTGCTTCTGTGTAGTAATACTTGTCTTAATGTATTCCACGGGACTGCTTTGCATGCATATTATCTTTGTTGTTTGTCTGTGGCAGAAAATAACACCCACTACTGTAATAGTTTTCTAATGTTGCGAAACACTTAGGGCTAAAATATGCATAAATGTAAAACAAAAATAGAGAAACACAGCCGCACATTCACCAGTAGTATTTTGATCTACTTGTTTCTCAGCAGAATTTCAAAAACTAACAGGTTGTTAGTATACATTTAGATCAAAAAGTACAAGTCCACTCGCCACGTCAAGGCCACCTAGTCAGAGTGGGTCCCTAACCTGACATTGGCGTAGCACCGAGCGGCGACCACCGCCTCCGAAACACCAAGCCCATCGGGGGAATGACCTTATGACTTAACAGCGATTTTACATTTTCAGTACTCGCATCTACAGTACTTTTCATTGTAACACTCAAGCACAGTAACTACGTATGGACAAGCAATGCTGTTTTTGGCAGAAAGCATTTATATTTAAAGGAATACTCCATCCCTTTAGTGTTTTACAGCTCATTGCCCAAGGACCAATTCATGTGTGTAATTTTTGTGTATATATTCATATGTAGCTAGTTTATTTATAAAGCCAATTTTATCACATTTTTACACGCACGTACAGTATATCCTCCAAGTTTTAGAAAACATGACTCTTCACTTGTCCTGTTATTCTCTTCATCCACCAAGGAGGAGGAACCCCAAAAAAGGTACCCAGGACAAAACTGAGTCTCAGATCCCGGAGTTCATGGGCAGCTCAGGGATCAGGTTTGACATGAAAGGGCATCATGACATAGAAATTTTTAAGTTCTACTTTACGAAATATATTATTGAACTACATGTTTCCCAGACAAACTCGTATGCCTTGCAGTTTTATACCTAAAAACTCACTTGCATTTATGTCCAGCCCTGCAGGTGAACCCTTAATAGATGCAGTGGAGTTAGTTACATGTATTAAATATCAGGCTAGTGGAGAAGCCAAGCTTTATGGCCTACTGGAGCAAAGACCTCTTGTATCACTTGGTCATGTCTGCAGAAAATACTTAAAGGGGTACTCCGGAGGAAAACTATTTATTTTTTTTTTTTTAAATCAACTGGTGCCAGAATGTTAAACAGATTTGTAAATTACTTCTAACTGAAAATCTTAATCCTTTCAGTACTTATTAGCTGCTGAATACTACAGAGGAAATTATTTTCTTTTTGGAACACAGAGCTCTCTGCTGACATCACAAGCACAGTGCTCTCTGCTGACATCTCTGTCCATTTTAGGAACTGTCCAGAGCAGCATATGTTTACTATGGGGATTTTCTCCTACTCTTCGCAGTTCTTAAAATGGACAGAGATGTCAGCAGAGAGCACTTTGCTCGTGATTCAGCAGAGAGCTCTGTGTTCCAAAAAGAAAATAATTTCCTCTGTAGTATTTAGCAGCTAATAAGTACTGGAAGGATTAAGATGTTTTAATAGAAGTATCTTACAAATATGTTTAATTTTCTGGCACCAGTTGATTTAATAAAAAAAAAAAAAAAAGGTTTTCACTGTAGGACCAGAGCGTTTTTTGCCCACTTTAATCTGCCCACTTTAAGAATTAATATTTCTTAAACGCTTTTACCGAATACTCTGATTCTGAGATAGTTTTTTCGTGACATATTCTACTTTATTTTGGTGGTAAATTTTCGTTGTTACTTGCATCCTTTTTTGGTGAAAACGCCCAAAACTTAATGAAAATTTTGAAAATTTTGAATTTTTCTAACTTTGAAGCGCTCTGCTTGAAAGGAAAATGGATATTCCAAATATATTTTATTTTTATTCACAAATACAATATGTCTTTTTTATGTTGGCATCATAAAATGGACATATTTTTACTTTTTGAAAAATAAGAGGGCTTCAAAGTAGAGCAGCATTTTCAAAAATTTCATGAAAATTGCAAAATCTGAAGGGACAGATGTTACAGAACTACAACTCCCAGCATGCCTGGGCAGTGTAGGCATGCTGAGAGTTGTAGTTTGGCAGCATCTGGAGGGCTACAGTTTGGGCACCACTGTAACAATGGTCCCCAAACTGTGACCCTCCAGATGTTGCAAAACTACAACTCCCAGCATGCCCAGACAGCCTTTGGCTGTCTGGGCATGCTGGGAGTTGCAGTTTGGCCTTCCTAGTGGTTGCCACAGTAAAGATCACTTTACTTTCCCACTTTTACTGTACAATCCACTGTCCTGCTCTGCCATTGGTCAGAATCAGTTCTGACCAATGGCAGGGGATAGGAGGAGATTGCATCACTGCGACCTCACTCCTACCCTGCAAGATGATCTGGGCTGTCACTGACAGGTCAGATCATCACTATTTTCCGGGTGATCGGGTCACCAGAGACCCGATCAGCCCGGAATAGCAGAAAATCGCATGGCTGAATTGACATGTGATTTTCTGCCATCGCCGACATGGGGGGGTCTCAGGACCCCCCTCTGCGTTTGCCTCGGACGCCTGCTGAACAATTTCAGAAGGCGTCCGGTTTCGCAACCCGCCCGGTGCGCGGCCTGGTCCTTAAGACCCAGGGCGCAGGGACGTACTCATACGTGCCTGGTCCTTAAGGGGTTAAGTTCCAGTATTATAATGATAATACACAGTGCCCACCCTGGAAAGACCCCGGTTTTGACTGCTTAGGTCCCTTATAAACCATTTCATTGCCGTGGTGGCATTGAAGCAAGGAAGAGCCTTTTATAGAACTGCATTTAATTGGGATAATGCAATTCGAAACCACGGAGTGTGTATGTCCCCCAGTCATAGGATCTGGAGGACCAAAGACATCACTGAAACACTGGAGTCCATATCAAAGGATATGCTGGCACATGACTACCTCCTAGACATCTGCTGTGTTATCATTTCAAGTTAATAAGTTTGTGTTGTTTTTTTGGTTATAAATACCAAGACTATAATATTGCACCATTGAAAAAAAGAAATTAGGAGTCCTAAAATGGAGATTTTTTCCTGACGATAACCGTTTTGGCTGCCTGTCATCTTTATATAAACAGAGTTGTAATATGTGGTAGACAACATGTGATTTATGAACACCAGACTTCCTGCTCTCTGAGTTTATGGATAGCAAAAAATCTGTCCTGTAAAATTGAATAGGCAGTTGGTAAAAGTCCATAAAATATCGCCATATGGTAGTCCTAGGGTTATTACTACACTTTGCTCACATTTGATATATTTTAGATTTGACTTTCATTACATTTACTAAATCATCATAGTTAATTTCAATTGCTATAGAAAATGAGAACATATTTCACTGGTACATGTTAAGTGGTTTGCACATACTGATAATAAAAGGCTTTTATTATATAGCAAAATCCAAGTGGGGATTTTAAGTTAGTGTATTTTCAAAGCACATTTGCAAAAATCAGGATCACAAGTATGTGAATGTATTTCACAATGAGCTGGCATCAGTACTGCCTTAAAGGGGTACTCTGCCCCTAGACATCTTATCCCCAATCCAAAGGATAGGGGATAAGATGTCTGATCGCGGGGGTCCCGCAGCTGGGGGCTACTGCCATCTCCCTGCTGCACACAGCATTCGTTTAGAGTGTCGGGTGCAGCTCCGGAGACTTGTGACGTCATGGCCACACCCCGTCACGCCCTCTCCCATAGACTTACATTGAGGGGTCGTGACTGTGACGTCACAAGCCTCTGCCCCGCGTCGCCAGTCATCCGGCACGGATGTCGGGGGTGCCGCAGCCAAGTTCGCGGGGGGTCACCAGTGGCGGGACTCCCATCATCAGACACCTTATCCCCTATCCAAGATGTCTAGGGACAGAATACCGCTTTAATGGAGGTAGAGCAGGGGCAAGAATACAATCATCGGGTAATTGGCATAATTATTTAAAAAAAAAAAAAACGTATAGTTATGAAAATCTGTCAAGTTACAAACTTCGAGTCTAGAGAGAGGGCATAAAACCATTCTATCAATGTTGCCAGCAAGCCAAGAAATGTGAATCAGAAAGGCTAAAACTAGGTATGATTTTACAAGGAAATAACATACCTGATAATGATGTAATGTAACTATAATATGTCGTTGCTGAGGATGTCACCTTAATTTGTGTTTTTTAGTGCTTACAGTGGTTGTGTTCCAATGTTACGCTCTTTACACGTTTTACACTCTGCAACTACAATGTTCCCATAAATGTCACCCTATTAAACGTGCCTCATAAGACACTTACCAAGTGGGAGCTCTGGAAAAATACTATGTTATACTATATCTGTGTCTTATAGTTAGAAGTTTGACAATTTTGTTTTAGTTTATATTTGTAAAGATTTATGTCATAGATAAGTATTACCATGTCCTGGTTTATTGTATCATGGTGCATTGTATTGCACGTTCTCAGTACTGCCTTAAAAGGGTTCTCCAGAGGGGAAAAAATGGTGCCAGATTTGTAAATTACTTCTATTTCAAATTCTTTTACTTCCAGTACTTATCAGCTGCTGTATGCTCCAGAGGAAGTTGTTCATCACTTCTTAGCATTAATGTAAGCTACAAATAAACACACATTTTTGTGCAAATTAACCCCGCCGTGAGCATACTTACTTACTAGCTAATACATCCATAAATTTAAAACTACATACATTAAACAGACTGAACACATTAGGCAATCATTTCCAAATTAAATTTATTATGCATCATGTGCCACTTTGCAAAATGAGTTGTACATACACAAGCCATAGAAGGTTCCTATCTGGTAAAAGAACAGCAGAATAACTCATGGATAATAAATTCTTTCTTTTATGTCTATGTTTTAAGTGTACCAAGTTCACACTCCTTGTTCTGAAGACTTTTCAGCATTCTCATCATTATCATCACACACACACATATATATATATATATATATATATATATATATATATATATATATATATATATATAATATAGAACAAAGAAGAAGGAAGAAGCACCGTGATGCAGGATTCCAGATCCGTCTGGGTGCTCAGCTTCAGGGGCAGACCGACCCCCAATGTAATGTCCACAAAAAAGCAGAAGCGGCACTCCAAAGTCACATCAAATAGTAGTTTATTCACTCATCTGTGAAGGCGACGTTTCGGCTTATCAATAAAGCCTTTCTCAAGCTTGAGAAAGGCTTTATTGATAAGCCGAAACATCGCCTTCACAGATGAGTGAATAAACCACTATTTGATGTGACTTTGGAGTGCCGCTTCTGCTTTTTTGTGGATATATATATATATTTTTTTGTAATGGTATGTATTAGTAGTCTAGTTCTTATAGTTATGTGTCACCTACAAATGATCATCTAATATATTTCTGTAAAGTTGATATTTTCCAGCGTTTCTATTTTTATTAGTAGAAGTCTGATCGCTTTGTTTTTATTTTCCACCAGAGTCAGCAGTTCCCCGGTATTTTGTCTGATAATAGCTTATCTGGACAAAGTGGAAGTAATGCTCAGCAGGTGATACTGGTCAGCCATGCAGCCCAGCCCTCCAACAATAACAATGACCTAAATTACCAGGTATTGTCATAATGCTATGTAACATATTTAATTGTGTTTACATATGGAAAGGAGTCATCTCACTAGAAATTATGTAAGAAGATAAAAACAGAATGAGGATTACCATATATACTCGAGTATAAGTCGAGTTTTTCAGCACGATTTTTTGTGCTGAAAACGCCCCCCTCGGCTTATACTCGAGTGAACTCTCCACCTGTCAATCCCTTCACCAGTGGTCTTCAACCTGCAGACCTCCAGATGTTGCAAAACTACATCTCCCAGCCATCGGCTGTCCAGGCATGCGGGTAGTTGTAGTTTTGAAACATCTGGAGGTCTGCTGGTTGAAGACCACTGCGCGTGCATTTGTCATCATCCAGAACCCCCCCGTTTAGTTTTCTACTTACCTCCCCTCGGTGTAGGGCCTCCCGGTGAAAATGTACTGCCTGGAACGACTAACCCTCCCCACCGGACGGTCCCTGCAGCATAGATGGCCCGTATCAGCTCACCCTTCCTTCCCACCGAGGGGGGGGGGGGGGGGGAGGGGCAGGGTAGAAAACTAAAGGGGGGGGGGAGGGAGGTCTGGATGATGACGAAGGCCAGCACAGTGGTCTTCAATCTGCGGACCTCCAGATGTTTCAAAACTACAGGGCATGCTGGGAGTTGTAGTGTTACAACATCTGGAGGTCTGCAGGTTGAAGACCACTGGGGGGATTGACAGGCGGTGATGATGAAGTGGGGGGATGATGACAGGGTGATGATGACGGGGTGAAGATGAAGGGGGGGTGATGATGACTGGGTGAAGATGAAGGGGGGGGATGATGACAGGGGGATGATGACAGGGGGATGATGACAGGGTGATGATGACAGGGGGATGATGACAGGATGATGACGGGGGTGTTAATGACGGGGTCTGGAAGATGACAGGGGGGGATGATGACGACATGGGGGGGGGATGATGTATTTCCCACCCTAGGCTTATAGTTGAGTCAATAACTTTTCCTGTTTTTTTGGGGGTGAAATTAGGGGCCTCGGCTTATATTCGGGTCGGCTTATACTTGAGTATATGCAGTATGTAGGTATGCCATAAAAATGCAGAAATTAAATTTGTGTGCTTCTGTCTGCAAGTATAGCATATGGGAAATGTACATTTTTTTTAGCTTAATATCTAGGCTGTTGCATATGGGATGATGATGCATACTCCCAGTCAAAGCAGAAAAAACTTAAAAACTAGAGCCGTGTCAAAAGTTTTTATTTTTTTTCTCCTTTGGTCGAGGTCTTCTTTGTGTGAGAAAGATGTTCCCATAGGTTTATTATAAGACTGTCTTGAGAGAGAACATAAGTGCACACTTCTCCCAGCTCTTTATATTAATCAGTTGGGGGTCTGTTTTTAATGACAGTGCCCATATAAATATTCTTAATTTTGAAAATGTGTAACGTGCTGTAGTAGTCAGGCACGGCCAGTACCCAATAAATGAAGTGAAGGCATACAGCTCCCTTCACATTTTGCAGCAGAGGATAGTGGTTCTGCCAAACTGCGGATCATCCGGGGTACTCTAGTCTGAGAATAGGCATCAATTAAAAAGTCCTGAATAACCCCTTTAATGGCTTGAAACATTTAACATCAAATTCTTGGGCCAGCAAATTAAAAGTTTTATAATTGTAATTATAACTATAGGGAAAGAAAACCTTGAACTGCCTGATTTAAGGGAATCTTCTAAAAAAAAAAAAAAAAAAAAATCTTTATTTTTTTTTCTTTTTTCTTTTTTCTTTAAAGATATCTGATTCAGGAGCTTTTTTACATTTTAATTTATAATAGTCACTGAGAACTTTTCTCATAGGTTACAGATGACACTGATATAGAAAAGAATAATGATTCAGAAAAGCAGGAAAGAATACATCAATGTTTTGAATGCAACCATTACTTTCCATCGGCTGTCATGCTGGCAGAACACAACAAAGACGTACATGGGAAAGAACGGATTCATGTGTGCCACCTATGCAATAAAGCCTTCAAGAGGGCATCCCATTTAAAAGTGAGTCTTCATTTTTGGACGTCAAACTAATTTTAAAGGGGTGTTCTGGCTTTAGACATTTTATCCCCTATGCTTTTGGATAAGATGTCTGATTGTGGGGGGGACCCACCACGATCTCCCTGCAGCACCTGCATTATGTGCGGAGCTTCGTCTCCAGGCTCGGTAACCGGAAGTTTTCGGGACTGGTGACTTAACGCCACGCCCCCATTGTGGCGTCAGGTCACGTCCCCTCCCTTCATGTCTATGGGAGGGGGAGTAACGGCTGTTACACCCCCTCCCATAGACATGAATGAAGGGGGTATGATGTAATGTCACGATGGGAGTGTGGCATTATGGCACGTCTCCAGTCACGTAAACTTCCGGTTACCGAGCCTGGAGACGAAGCTCCGCTCATAATGCACATAAAATGTCTAAAGCCAGAAAATACCCCTTTTAATGTATATTTTAACTGAGGAGATATTTATGTCTAGTTGTGTTTTAATATTCTGATTAACCTTAATTATTTTTTTACACCAAACTAAAAGTTCAGGTCCAATTATAAATACCGTATTTATCAGCGTATAACACGCACTTTTAAAACTTAAATTTTAGGCAAAAAGCCTGCATGCTTGTTATACACCGATAAATCTTCTGGTCACTGATTTAAAGAGGCCGAAGTAGCGGCTGCTTGTTAAGTATTAGCAGCCCGACCGCGGCCACTTTAAATCAGTGACCAGCGGCGTCTCCTTCCCGCTCTGCTATAAAGGAAAACGGTCACTTGTTTTCTCCCGCACTATCCACAGGTACTGGTGGACATTGGACATTGCGGGAGATGCTGATTAAAATGAGCCCTACCTTGTCCGGATCTGCCCTACCTTTTAACCAGCGTCTCCCGCACTATCCACCAGTTCCTGTGGATAGTGCGGGAGAAAACAAGTGACAGTTTTACTTTTCATTTTTCTTACCTCCCCCCTCCCTCTTCATTCCCCCTTTTCCCTGCTTTTCATAGTTTTGTTTATTTTCCTTACCTTGCTGCGCTTTGGCAGGTCAGGTCAGGCGGGGGGTCTTGCGGGTTGCAGTCAGTGAAGCAGATGAGTGATGTCCTTTGCCAGCTTTTCTGCGCGGCATCAGTGACGTCACTTTTCATTTACTGAATCCCTGACATCCCTGATGCCACGCTGAGAGGCGGGGGGGGGGGGGATGATGAGACAGGGGGAAATGATGAGGGGGGGATGATGAGACAGGGGGAAATGATGAGGGGGAGGAGATGATGGGGGGATGATAGGGGGGGAATGATGGGGGGATGATGAGACGGGTGGGGTGATGATGAGGGGGGACATGGTGAGAGAGGGTGGGGGGATGATGAGACGGGGGAATGATGGGGGGACATGATGAGACAGGGTGGAGGGATGATGAGACAGAGGGAAATGATGATGAGACAGGGGGAAATGATGGTGGGGGAGGCACTAAAGGCTTAATGTTTGTATGGCTAGTGGTGGTCTATGACAGGGGGAAATGATGAGACATGGGGGGATAAGGAGACATGGGGGTGGCGATGAGAGGGGTAAATGTGGCACAGGGACTGATAAAAGGGAAGGAATGATGTGGCACTGGAGGGGACGGAACCAAACTGAGGTGCAGAAGAAAAGGAAGTTGGGGGGATGATGTGGCATTTAGTCAGTCATTTATTTTACATTAAATTTTTTTTACTTAAATTTCCCTGTTAAAATGGGGGTGCATGTTATACGCCGATAAATACGGTAATAAATATTTTAGAGAATTTTCAGGGAAACTGTAAGCAGGGTCACCCATACTAACCTGCCCGTTTTGACTCTAATCACATATTTATTTTTTACCTACTTTGCACCGTTTAGGAGATATGGATGAAAATTGTAATATGTAAATTAGTATACTAGGGGTGTTCCCTAGCCCCTATGTGCACTGCTTCACAGACCTGGTAAGAACACCCCTTATAATATGCATAAACTTCCTCAGCTGGAAGCACAGGATCTCACAGCACATAGTAGCTACCTCATTGCTGAAGAATCCATGCACATACAGTGGTCCCTCAAGTTACATTATTAGTTGGTTCCAGGACGACCATTGTATGGTGATAATATTGTATTCTGAGGCTACTGTGAGTTGAGTTACCACTGTATTTATTAGAGAGCCTTCTTACTGGACTTTGTAGGCAGGTGCAGGAGTGCATTTAGGGGCTAGAGAACGCCCCAGTGCACCAAGCACACTTATTTGCATCTTACTTTTTTTTTTTTCAATATCTCATAAATGGTTCAACGTAGGTGAAAAATAAAAACAATGTTATGAACAGTCAACCGCATCACCCAGTACCAACAGGTTAGTATGGACAACTCTGCTGTCTGTCAGTTTCCCTTTAACCACATAGCGTCATGGGGCATACATGTACTAAGCCTGCTGCATACTCAGTAGGTGCTAGCTGCTAACAGTAGCCGACATCCACTGTCACCAACCAGCATTTTATCAAGCTTCAATTCCAGTCATTTAACCACCTCGGGTCCATGGTAACTGTTGCAACTAGGTGATTAAAAGCCATGTGCTGTTCACTTCTGGCCTAAAATAGAAACCCCTGAACCAATCGTGAGGTCTTTGTAGGTTGTCTCAACAGTTGGGACCTTCTAAAGGCCTCCAAGGCTGCATTGATTCTACTGCTGTTACACATTGTGGGCAGGGTGTACTAGAGATTCGTATAGGAAGAGATGGCACACTATGATTTCAGTGGTGGTTAAAAACATGCTAAAACATTTATTAATCTGGGTCACAAACAGCAGCTGTGTGTGTGTGTTATTTCTGTAGAAACATTTCGGGGCAAGGCCATTTATCAAGCTATAGAAATACAAATGAACAGAAAAACATTCATCAGCACATATTCAAATATTGGATCAAACCTGTAGAGTGGAAATGTGCACAACAAATATACGTACTGTCAGAAAGCAAAAAATTATCAGGTATAGGGTAGGGTCGAACGGATTTGCAGCGTATCTTTCACTGTGGATCCACTGATGACGGACCATACAGTGTGCCTCCAGCTGTGCTTGCCTGCTTGTAGCTGCAATCCAACACTACGAGCAGACACACAGTGTTCTGCAAGTCGCCAGGCGCATGCGCAGTGTAAGCTCGGCCGAGAGCAGCCGCGATGTGTATGAGTACACTGCGCATGTGTGTAGCAACTCACAGAATACTGTGTGTCTGCTTGTAGTGGTGGATTGTTGCTATGTGCAGGCACAGCTGGAGGCACACTGTAGGGTCCACCATCGGCGGATCCGCAGTGTAATTTACCTTTACGTGTGACCCTACCCATAAGCTATATACTGCAAAGTGGCTCAGACAGTTGTTAGTACTAGTGTAGGCTAGTGAGTAAACTGCCATCCTGACATAAACCAGAACTTGTAAACTAGTTATATGCATAGGAAGCTGTCAATAACAGCATTTTATAAACACAAACCTAGGGGCACTATAGATCTGTAGGGTTTGTAGGTCTTTTAAGACCCTATTTACATTCCCCTTGGGATGTGAAGCCTGACTGACATATAAAAGGATAGCTGTCTTATGTGAACGTTTATGAAACCCTAATGCATAAAAAACATCTTAGCATAATGGTTCTTCATATACACTCCTATATGTTATGTGATAGCATGTATGGTGGCTGTCTAGATAGTGATCATATAACCTTGACATGTATACAAGCAAATGTACGAATATCCCAATGTGCCTGAGACCAGCACCTTACAAACTCCTGCTACTAGATGAATAGGAAAGTGTGATGATCAGCTGATCAGGAGTAAATGCAGTGTTGTAGTGTCATGGCCAATCACATGAGTATAGAGCCATAATGTCATAAGGGGCTGTGGATAAGGGCGAGGCTGTACAAGGGCTAGAGAGGACTAATAGCGGAGTTACTAGATGGGGAAATATAATTGTTTTCTTCCTAGTATATTAACAATTGTCTGAGCTGCTCTGTAGAATATGATGTGTAATTGTTTTTTTGCCCTAATTTCATGCATCCTGCAGGATACGTTTATTTGTTGTGCACATTTCCACTCTAAAAGTTTGATCTCAATATTTGAATATGTGCTGATTAATGTTTTTTCTGTTCTTTTGTATTTCTATAGCTTGATAAAGGCCCTTGATCCAAAACATACAGAAATAATCTATGTGACACAGCACAGCTGTTTTTTTGTGTGAGCTTCATTAATAAATGTTTAAGCCTGACATGTTGGTTTATTAACCTTATATGCTGAGATAGAGTAGCTTCTGTTGTCATACATATGTATAGGCCTAATCTCTCCAAAAAATAATGCAAAAAGTGTGTCACAATAATATATCCACACAATAACCCAAGGCACGAAGGCCCAGGGCACAAAATCCCCTTATTGGTACTACCCAAAAATATAACTTTCATTTTTCTCAGTTAAAAAGGTAAGCAGAAATAGAGTCTTCAGTACAGTCCATTGGTGGACAAGACTTAATACACTTTATATTGCCCCCTCTACATGTTTCAATGCTTTAGCACTGTCATCAGGAGGTACGTGTAGGTCCTTTTAACTGAGCATATTAAAAGTTACGTTTTCGGGGAGTACCAATAAGGGGATTTTGTGCCCTGGGTATTGTATTTTGTTTAACAATAATATGTTTAATATATCTTTAACTATAAATAGGAGCACATGCAGACCCATCAACCTGGACCCTCACGAAGTTCACAGATGCCAAAATTATTTAAGTGTGATACTTGTGATAAGGCATTTGCTAAACCAAGTCAGCTTGAAAGACACAGCCGCATTCATACAGGTATGGCATAATAAGAATTATTTTATTTATTATTTTTTTTTTTTTAACTGTTGAACTCACCATTACAAATTATCACTACATTGAGTTTAGATGTATCAGTCACACCCATTGCAAACGGGTGCATAAAATCAAGCAGACTGCCATGCAATCTCTATGGAGAAACATTGGTGGAAGTATGTGCCATACTTGAGGGGTTCAGTGATTTTAAACATGGCATTATCACAGGATACGACAATTTTTCCTTTTTCTAAATGTGCTCTCATTAAAGAGTACCGTTCACCAAATTAAAGTTTTCATATGTTATTTTATGTAATTTTAAGACAGCTTGTAAATCAGTCTCATACATTTTTTTTTAAATTTTTATATGTTTTTATTCATTAGAAAAAAAATGGCCACTAGGTGGCTCTATTCTCTCATTAGGCACTATTAATACAGTGAGTTTGGTCGCCTCCCGGCCTGGCAGGAGACCAAACTCAGGAAATGCTTTGGCAAAGAGCGAGGCACAGCTCTTGCTCACTGCCTGTCAATCAAACAGGCGGGAGTGAGCGCTGTGTCTGCCCCGCGGCACTCTCCCTGACATGGCCCATCATCAGGCTCTGATCCCTCTGAAGGAGATCTGGACTGCAGATCTTTGCTCCTATACTTCTCCTCCCTGTAAAGCACGTGCAGTGCTAAACAAGAAGGAGGAGACCCCAGAGAAGCCTGCCGGTCATAGGCTAAGCATCTCTGCGCGCTCCTGAAACTGAGCGCAGCAGAGATGATGTAAGGGCGGAAGCGGTCCCTCAGCAGACTTCAGTGACATCACATCTGCTGGGGCTCGCCTACATCCTCCCTCCAGCAGCTCACACTATGTGAGCAAGAGCACTCTAAAAAAAAAAAAAAAATAATATATATATATATATATATATATAGATAGATAGATAGATAGATATAGATATATAGGGGGGGGGGCTTGGTGTTAGGTGTAGTTAGGGTACATAGTGTGAGTTAGTTTAGGAAAGTTAGTTTGGTGACAGGTACTATTTAACTGTGCTTTTACTGTGACGTAGATACATCTAGGAATGCAGATTAGCAGCAAAGCAGTAGACGGTGCTTATAATCACATATAGTAGTTATGCAAAGTGCATTATGTAATGCATCATTGCCTCTTAAAATGACATCCACATAAGAACTGTGCTTTGGTGTGGTGAAACTAGAGGGGCCTGCACAGAGCCCTGACCTTAACCCCACCAAAACACCTTTTGGGATCATTTGCAATGTGGATTGAAAGACAAACTTTGCCTTCCAACATTACTTCCCAAAATCCTCTTTTGGCTAGATTGGCCCAATTACATGTAGAAAAATTTTTTTTTGTAGGACCTACAAGTGTGGAGGCTGCAAATGGCCATGGACTTAGATCTAGGATGTGTTATCTTTGTGTTCCCCTTATTTTTTTGAGCAGTGTATTTGAGCAGTGTATTTAACCCCTTAAAGGGGTATTCCGGGCAAAAAAATCGTATACCCTATCGATAGGATAGGGGATAAGATGTCTGATCGCGGGAGGCCCGCCGCTGGGACCCCCCGCGATGTGCCTGCAGCAGCCTGCATTCTATGCGTAGCTGCGTCTAAAGTTTCGGAAACCTCCGTGCTCCCGAGACGGGGATGTGACGTCACACCACGCCCCCTCCATTCAGGTCTATGGGAGGGGGCGTTGCGGCCGTTGAGCCCCCTCCCATAGAAATTAATGGACGGGGCGTGGAGTGACGTCACGTCCCCGTCTCGGAAGCCCGGAGGTTTCCGAAACTTCAGACACAGCTACGCATAGAATGCGGGCTACTGCAGCGATATCACGGGGGGTCCCAGCGGCGGGCCCCCCGCGATCAGACATCTTATCCCCTATCCTATCGATAGGGGATATGATATTTTTTGCCCGGAATACCACTTTAAGGACCAAGGCCCATTTTTCAAATCTGACCTTTCCCACTTTATGTTCTGATAACTTCGGGACTCTTCAATTTAGTTTAGTGATTCTGAGATTTTTTTTTTTTTTCGTGACATATTGTACTTAATGTTGGTGGTAAAATTTGGTCAATGCATTCTGCATTTTTGTGTGAAAAACTCAAAAATTCCAGGAAAAATTCTAAAATTTAGCATTTTTCTGAATTCAAGATTCTCTACTTAAGAAAAATAGTCATGTCGTATAAATTGGTTATTAATTCATATTTACAATATGTCTACTATATGTTGGCATGATTTGTTAAATGTTCTCTTACCTTTTTAGGACCTTGCGGGGCTTTGAAGTTTGGCAGCAGTTTTCAAAATTATAGAAAAAATTTCAAAATCAGATCTTTTTAGCAACCAGTTTAGTTTTGAAGTAGATTTGAGGGGTCTGTATGTAAGAACCCCTATAAATCACCCCATTGTAAAAACTGCACCCCTCAATGTAATCAAAATGGCATTTGGGAAGTTTATTAAACCTTTAGGTGTTTAACAGAAGTGGAATAAAAAAATGTAAAAACAAGTTTTTAGCAAATATGCCATTTTGCTCCATTTTTTTCTGTAACACAGTTGGTTCTGACTGAGAAATGCAACTCAATCTTTATTCCCCTAATATTGACATATTTAGAAATATGTCATATGTGACTCTTGTGCGATTCATAACTCACACACAGGCCTCAGACATGACGTAGCACCTTGTGGATTTTGGGTCTTCCTTTTATTTAGGATATTTTGTAAATATCTTATCAAGGTGCAGAGGCCTTTTGTGTTCCAAAATATTTTTGCAAGACAAATTCATGTTTTCATTGTTACCATTTTGTTACATGTGACACTCCGATAGTTTTTTTATTCTTTATGAGGTGGTGCAAATAGAAAAAATCGGTTCTGCCATTGTTTTTCATAAACATTTTTTACTGTCATTCTTCATACAGTATAAATTACACATTATTTTTGGACTGCTGTTTATCCCATTAACATCACAAACATTATTATTTTTCTTTTTTACGGTGTTCACGATGCAGTATCAATGGCATGGTAATTTTATTTTGCAGGTCCGTACGATTATGGCGATACCTCAGTTATGTACTTTATTTGATGGTTTATTACTATTACACTATAACAACTATTGTTTGTTCATCACCATTTTCTTAGAGCTGCAAGAGAGGGAGATTGTGAATGTTTATTTTTCTCTTTCTTTCTTTCTTTATTTTTTTATTTTGTTGATTTACTGTATGTATTTTTTTTACTTTACTGTCCCACTTGGGGACTTGACACACAATACATTCTGTACTGTAATGTATTATGCCTGTCAGTGTTACACTGACACCTGTCAGTGTTTCACTGACAAGCATAGCAGATCAGACTCTGCCTCGGGCAGAGCCTGGTCGGCTTCCATAACCAGGTAATCAGAGGCCGTTCTGAGGTCTCTGGTTGCCGTGGTTACCAATGAGACCCCACAATTGCATCACGGGGTCTCAGTGGAGAACAGAGGGAGCTCCCGCCCTCTGTCACCACGATCAGTGCTGTGGTAACACTGACCGCAGCACTGAAGGGGTAAACTGAAAAGTTCAGAGCTCCACTCTGCTCCTGACAGTTGCAGTGGTTGCCCGGCGATATGCGATCACCGCCCACACACTCTGGGCACCGTGATCGTGAATGAACGTATATATACGTCCATTTGTGGGAAGGTGTTAAAGGTACATTGCCATGTCCCCTCTGAGGGAAACCTCTTATTTCTCTATCGGCTCCATGAGTGTGGGTGTATGCTGCTGTCTCTAGGAGGTATGACACCATGGCAACAAAGAAGTCGGCTCCTCCCAGCAGGATATACCCGCCTCCAGACCCTGAGGTAATCAGTTTTAAGCTTCGTGTCTAAGGAGGGAGACATGGTCTGAAGTTCTCTCCAGACCAGGTCTTATGTTTTATTATTTTCCTAGATTTAGGGATGTGTTAGATTTTTTATTCCATTTTCTTTCCTGTTTTCAGGTGGGGACTCAGGAACTGCCGCTTACTGTTTCCCCATTGCGAGTAAGGGGGCACAGACATTGCGTATATGCGCTGTTCACCCCCTCTCGCCAACGGTCAGCGCCTGGGTTTGTACCTCATGGGTCCAGGTCACCCTATCTCCCTGCTCGCCTCGCTTGCACATGGTAGCCCGGCATGATGCAGGTGATAAAAGCTGGCTTAAGACTTCATAGGAAGACTTCATGAGGTAAGTTCTTCTGACTGAGGTGAGTATATTTCCCTTTCTCCTTAGGTGCAGTTTTGCAACATCTGGAGACCCTCAGTTTTTGGCCCACCTTCTCATGGGTCTAATGGGGCTGGCCTGGACAGGGGGTCCTTTATTAAAAACTGGGGTGAGCAGTGGCAGTTTGAATGGGCAACTTTCTACACTTTATTCATATATATATGTGTGTGTGTGTGTGTGTGTGTGTGGAACGACTGTGTGTGTGTTTTTACATTGAAGCGGCTGACAGCCGCATCGTTCTCTATGCGGGCGCTCTGAGCGCGGGCTTACTTTCACTTTCGGCAGCGGCTGCTGCCGGCTGCGTCTAGTCCGCTCAGTTCCCCGCGAGCGCACATGCATTCACATGTGCACTCGGGGCAAGGAGCGGGCGCCATTTCGGGACTTCTTGTTAATACTTCAGCCCGCTGCGCTTTAGCTCCGCCCACCCAGGGCAGCCGAAGCTTCTCTGAGCGCGAACTGTGCACCAATCAGCGCTGTGCGTGCGATTGGTGGGAGGGGCGAATCTGTGGTGCCCCCTGCTCCTAACACGCCCCCCCTTGCTATTGGCCGGCATTTCTCCTCTCTGACAGCTGGAGACCCGTGGGTTCGAGTCCCGGGGTGGGACAGAGTGTTACAGTGTTGTGGTTTAATTTTTAAAATAGGATAGGGATCTCAAGGCATGTTATACAGTAAAATATGCAGACTGTATCAGCAACACAGTGAAATGGAACACAGTCTTGGGTGAGAGAGGCCCAGAACGGCCTCCCTCTAAACAGTTAACTGGAGTGTTAGCCACTCCTTTACATTGTTAATAATGTAACTCTAAACTGTCTGGTTCTGCTGAACCACTTGTTTTGCCTGCTCCACTGCTCCCCCAGAACTCCCTGCTACTCTACCCCGGTTGTTCCTCCAGACCCGGTGGGTTTGGCCGCCCCTCCAGCCTGGGTTCCCTCCCTCTCTGTCTATATCCGACTTTGCTCACGTCTCCGTTATGTGGGACTGCCTTGGAGAGGCCCTTCCTACACCGGCCCTCCGGAGGGTCCCACTCTCCCCCTATTCTGACGCTCTTGCAGCATCATAGGGGTGTGTCATCTGACTCATCCCCCGAGTCTTCTGGCAGGCACGTGCGCTCCCCTCGCAGGCATCGCCCCGTTACTCCGACCTGTAGCAAGCGTCGCTCCTCTAGAGAATGCTCCCAGGATCGCCACTCTGGCTCTCCAGACCCGCGTACCAGGTCCGTCTCTCTCTCTTCCAAGGCCACCTCACACGTTCCCATTCACCTGGAGAACCTGTGGAAGAAGTTCTGATTCAGCCTCCGACTCAGAGGACCACACGGATCTGCCTAATGTGGTGTACTCGGTGGTTGCGGCCATAAGAGACACTTTCCAGCTAAAGGACCCAGGAACTTTGGACATGGCTCCAGAAGTCTCCTTCTTTGTGCCCGACCGGCACTCAAGACTTTCAGCTGTCACGCCGAATTTTACGCCCTGCGGATATCCGCCGGAAGTCACCCTGACAAGAAGTTTCAGGAAACGAAGAAGGTTCAAGCGCAGTATTCCTTCACCAAGGACCTCATTGCTTGGTGGACCTCCTCTCCAACTGTGGATCCGCCGGTCTCCCGCCTCTCTAAGGCGCCTTCCAGCGGACATGAAGGTGGATATTTTGGCAATCTCTGCCCTTGAGGCTGCAAGTTCTTCCTGCTTTTGCTTCTGCCTGGGTGTCAAAGGCCCTTTTAGTATGGTCTTCCAACTCTGCTAGAGTAGTCTTCAATATCCCTCTGGAGGATGTATTTAATCTAGCTCTTCGATGCTCTGCAGCCGGAGTTTTTTCTGTGTTCTGCTTCCATGTGCAGCCACTGTGCTGCCTTTACCACAAGCTACCTGGTAGCCACCGTCCCTTCATGTGGCTTTAAGCCTGGAATGCGGATGCCACCTTCAGGAAGTGAGGCGACGGGCGGAAAAAGAGTTCTATGTTACCTCTGGTGAGGCTCACAAAACCGCTTTCCGTCGTAAGTTCTCCTTCCGGTTCTGCAGACCTTTGGTGCCAACAAAGGGTACGAGCACAGGGTCCAGCCAGGCGCCTTCATGGGAAGAGGGCTCCTCTTTCCGATCCTATTCCTCCAGGAGGTCGGCTATCCGTTCCGGCCATTTGGCGGCCCCATCAGGCACCCGTAGGCCTTCCTCGGCCTGAAGGGTCGCCCCCACCCGCCGACCTCTCTCGGGTGGTTGGTCGCCTCTCACCCTCCAGGATGCCTGGATATGCAGCTTCAGGGGAAAGTTTTTTGAGGTTTATTCCAACCTCTCTGTGGTCTCCAAGGAAGGCATTTCTGTTCGCCCAGTCTTGGTTCTCGAGTATCTCAGCCAGCATCTTGCGCTCCCATCCCGAATGGAGTATCTCCGTTCAGTGCTGGCGTCCATGGTTCAAGGGGAGTTTTTGTTCCTCAGTGGACATCAAGGATGCCTGCCTCCACTTCTCATTGTTTCCCGGTCATCAGCAGTACCTCCGCTCTGCAGTTCCGGACTGTCATTTCTATTGTGGCTATCCATTTCGGTCTGGCCACTTCTCCGCGGACCTTTACCAAAGTCCTGGCACCTGTGATAGCCTTTTTACGGACAACAGTTGTTTCCGTGATTCCTTATTTGGACTACCTCCTGATCTGAGCTCCAGCCAGGACCCAGATCCTGGAGAGTCTTAGTCTCAACCTCCAGAACTTGTCTCACTTCGGTTGGATGGTCATTTGGGACAAGCCCAACCGCTCTCCTAGGGCTCCAGTTCAACGCGGCCTCTGCCTGTTTTAGACACAGCCGACTCTTTTCAAGAGCCTGATGCCCTCGGCTCCCTGTTCCAGTTTCCATTCGCTTTTGCATGGATGTCCTGGGTCGATTGGCGGCGGCCGTGGAGGTCGTGCCATTTGCCCAGTTTCATCACTGACCTGTTCAACTGGTGATTTTCTTCTGGTGTGACAGGTCTCCATTGTCTCTCGGCCGCAAGATCGTTCTCTCTCGTCAGTCTTGTTGGTCCCTTCTATGTTGGCTTTGTTTTCCCCCTAATTTTTTTCGGGGGTGTTCCTTCCTGTCCATCCCTGCCAGTCTGTCAGGCTGTGGAAGTGTTTTCAGGGATCGCCCGGTCTGTGGTCTTGGCCCCCCGAGAAGCTTTTTCCCCTTCAACATTTTGGGGCCTAGGGCAATTCTTTCTTTGCTTGCTTCTTGGGAATTTTCCTCCTGGGCGGAACTCAGGTTTCCGGCCATCTCAGTTATATTCAGTCTGGCCGTCTGGGATGCGATCTTCTTGGCCGGTCCTCAGTCGTCCAAGGCCACGGGTTCCTACATCCAGGGGGGTTTGCTGTGATCTGCAACCCCTGGGGCGCTCCAGGCGTGGACCTCTGCTTGTCCCGCCACAACCGAAGCATTCCTCTCTCTTGGTCGAGCCTTGCCCTACCTTGTCTATTTGGTGGACGGGCTTTGCCCTACCTTATCTGTTTCCTCCCTTTCTTCTCTTTTCGGGGTCTTGAGGAAGCTCTCAGTGGGACGTTTCCGCCATTCTAGTGGCCCAGTCTGGGCCCCTGCGGGAGTGGTACGTCGTCATGTTCAGGCTCCTGAACGGCTTAACGTTGCGCCTTCCCTATCGTCCAGACCTCCTATCTCAGGTCTCCTGTGCCACCCCTGTTACCGTCTCTGCTTGACGGCGTGGCGGTCGAGACCGCAGTTTTGAGAGCCGCGGTTTCTCTTCCCAAGTCATTCGCACCATGCTCAAGGCTCGTAAGTCCTCTTCGTCAAAAATTTTCCACCGTACCTGGCGGCTTATTTTACTTGGTGTGAAGCTCAGGTCTTGTGTCCTGTTACCTTTTCGGTTTCCCGTCTTTTCTCTTTCTTGCAGTCGGGATTGGAACTGGGGTTGTCTCTCAGTTCCCTTAAGGGTCAGGTTTCAGCCCTTTCTATTGTTTTCCAGCGTCCTCTGGCTTCTAATTCTCATGTCCGGACCTTCCTTCAAGGAGTGGCGCATGCTGCCCCTCCTTATCAGTCACCTTCTCCCCTTGGGATTTGAATCTGGTTCTGGGGGTACACCAAGGTGAACATTTTGAACCCCTTGGGGAGGTGTCCCTGCGCCTCCTTTCTTGGAAAGTGGTGTTTTCTTGTTGTTATTTCCTCCATTCGGTGAGTGTCTGAATTGGCAGCTCTTTCCTGCCGTTCACCGTTTCTGGTGCTTCACCAGGACAAGGTTGTCTTCCGGCCAGATCCTTCCTTTTTGCCTAAGGTTGTTTCGGCCTTTCATCTCAATGAGGACATTATTCTTCCATCCTTTTGTCCCACTCCTTCTCATTCTAGGAAGCATTTACTCCACAAACTGGATGTGGTTTGGGCTGATAGGTATTACTTCTCTTTCTCTTCTTCGTTTCGTTAGTGCGATTCCTTTTTCGTCCTTTCAGAAGGTCGTCGTAAGGGACAACCTGTTTCCAAGGCTACCACTTCTCGGTGGATCCGATCTGCCATTTTGGAAGCCTATCGCTGTAGGGGGAAGATTCCTCCCTTCAGGGTTGTGGCTCATTCTACCCGTTTCTGTTGGGGCATCCTGGGCTCTCCAGAACAAAGCCTCGGCCTCTCAGATTTGCAAGGCGGCTACTTGGTCGTCTTTGCACACTTTCTCGAGGGTCTACCGGGATCATACCTTCGCATTGGCTGATGCTAGTCTGGGCCGTAAACTGCTGCTGGCGGCACAGCCGTCTGCCTGACTGTCTGCCCACTCAAGGGACGGCTTTGGTACGTCCCACAGTCTGTGTCCCCCAAAGGAGCCAATAGAGAACAGGAGATTTTACTTACCGTAAAATCTCTTTCTCGAAGGATCCATTGGGGGACACAGCTCCCGCTCTTTTGGGTTTGTCTATGGTTCTCTGTGCGAGGGTGTATTCAGTTACATCTTTTCTTCTGGTTCTCGGACAGTTCGTGTTTTTTCCTTGACCTGTCGGTTCTCTCCTATTGTTCTGGTACTAAAACTGATTACCTCAGGGCCTGGAGGCGGGTATATCCTGCTGGGAGGAGCCGACTTCTTTGTTGCCATAGTGTCATACCTCCTAGAGACAGCAGCATACACCCACGGTCTGTGTCCCCCAATGGATCCTTCGAGAAAGAGATTTTACGGTAAGTGTTAAGCAATCTCCTTTTTTCTGGTAAAGACAGTTGTTTCAGGAAATGGTGGAAAACAAATTTTTCAATCTCCTCCATCAAGCTTTGTGTATGGCTATCATTTAACAGTACTAAAACTGATGTTCTCATGCTAAACAGCCAGAGTAGATAGCTAGATTATCTGTTTATCATGGTTGCTTTCATTTCTGAAACCTCTAATCACTCATTCTGCTGGGGTACCGGGAGGTTTACAGAAAAGGTTGCTGGCCCACTAAATACCTATCAAATTGAGGCTACTTTCACACTATGAGTATTCATCACTTCTGAGACCCGATGCGATTAAACAGGGGAGCGGACGGCATGCTGCACTTACCTGCGATGTACGGTGTATTTAACTTTAATTTTTAAACTTCAGTGTTCCTTACTATGTAATCACATTCCCCCTTATATTCATTTTATTCCCACCATGTGTATATGTATGATTCCCCCCTGCCTGCTGCCCGGTCATCTTCTCATCTTCTAGCACTGTCACAGCACACATTCCCTGCTGTTCATCTCCTTATATGACAGAGTAGCAGCGGAGAATGGAGGAACATGTCCCCCCATGCGCTGTTATAGCGCTCCATTCCCCACTGCCGGTACCTGACCTGTCCCTCCTGTGCACTGTGATAGTGCTCCATTCCCCACCGCTTGTACCTGACATGTACCCCCTATGCGCTGCCTCATTTATATATTCCGCACCGCCGCCCGACATGTCCCCGCTGCTGCCCTGCTCCAAGCGCAATCAGAGTGCACAGCGGGGACATGTCAGTCTATTCCCCACTGCTCATTTCCATTGGGGACATGTTGGGCGGCGGTGGGGAATATATGAATGAGGCAGTGCATAGGGGTACATGTCAGGTACCGGCGTTGGGGAATGGAGTGCTATAACAGCGCACAGGGTGGAAGGTCCCTCCATTCTCTTGAAAAGGAGGGCATAAAAGCAGAGGCCTCCAGCTACTCCAAGAGTAAATGGTGAACAATAACATTGTTATTGTTCACCATTTACTCTTGGAGCAGCTGGAGGCCCCTGCTTTTTTGCCCTCCTTTTCAAGTTGTTTTCCGGGACTTGGCCCGCTGCTTGCCTGGCCTGCTCTCCTACCCACAACGGAGCTCCAGTTTTTTACATCCTACAGTGGTGAGCTGAATTATATTTTTTCCTTCCCTCCATTTTCTGCTGCTCCTCTGTCAGATACGGAGATGAGCAGCAGGGAATGGAATGGCATGTCCCTGCTGTGCGCTGTGACAGCGCTATGAGATGAGAAAATCACCAGGCAGCAGGCACAGGGGGAATCATACATATACACATGGGGGGAATAAAATGAATATATGGGGGGAAATGAATATAGGGGGAATACATGGGGGAATGTGATTATACAGTAAGGAACACTGAATATTGAAAACCCTGCCGGGAGCCCTGAATGGCTCATCCGTACTGTCCATTCAGGGCTCCCAGCGGGGAATTTGAAAATGAAAGTAAAATACATCTTACATCGCAGGGGAGTGGAGCATGCCGCCCGCCCCCCTGTTTAATAACTTCTGATCGCATTGGGTCTCAGAAGTGTGAGACCCAATGCAATCAATCCCTCAGCCCCTGTACTACAACCCCCAGAGTCTGTTCCATGATTGGGGTAGTAGTACAAACACTAATGTAGCCTCCCCTGCAGCCGGGGAAATACTACTCCCATCATGGAAACAAGTCTGTTTGATGATGGGAGTAGTAGTAGTCCCTCAGAACTGCTGGAGTCTTCTGATGTCACCTCTTCTGAGCATGCTCAGAAGTAGTAACGGATATTATAAACCAGGTGCAAACGGATGACATAAAGGCTCCTCCGTTTGCCATAGACTTCAATGTTAAAAATAACGGCCATTAATTTACCCGTTTCTTGTGACGGAAGAAAAGTTAGTGCATGTGCCATTTTTTTCTTCCGTCACAAACAACGTCCGTTATTCATGACTGACTATAACGGGTCATAACGGATAATCAAAAAATCCCATAGGCTTAAATGGGATTTTGTAACGAACGTTTAACATCCGTTTTTAAGGCCTTTCTTACGGAAGTTTATAACGGATCTTTTAATTTTTTAGAGTGTGAAAGGGGCCTGAATTATATTTAATTTAAAAATGCTTTTCATATTAATGCAGATAAAAACAGTCACTATACAGTCAGGTGATGAGTATTAGACATACATGCCCCTCAATATTCATCATTCACCCCCCTGGAATGTATAATCCCACCTATCACTCCCATTATTAAAATCTGGTTCACACCCATCTGACCTATTTCCTTAATTGTTAGACAAACTATAAATATTCCCGGGAACGGAAGCTATTTAATGACTGTAATATTTTGGGGGTTGGCCAATGTCCTTTATAAAGTGGCATGTGAGCTTGGGGATAGTTTATTATTTGTGTACAATGCTGCAATATTTTAGCTTTTACTCAAAAATGTTTCCTAAAGATTCACAGGGCTCTTGTGTGCAGGCAGAACCTTGTCATCGCTATCCTCTTGTGTGATCAACCACCACTACTACACAGTTCTCTAATAAATTCTTCAGCTCTGAGTGCGGTCATCACTATTAAAGGGGTATTCCCGGCAAAATCTTTTTTATATATATCAACTGGCTCCGGAAGTTAAACAGATTTGTAAATTTCTTCTATTAAAAAATCTTAATCCTTCCAATAGTTATTAACTTCTGAACTTTTCTGTCTAACTGCTCAATGATGATGTCACGTCCTGGGGGTTGTGCATGATGGGAGAATATCCCCATAGGAACTGCACAGCTCCTGGGACGTGAGTCATCAGAGAGCAGTTAGACAGAAAACAACAACTCCACTTCAGAAGCTGATAACTATTGGAAGGATTAAGCCTTTTTAATAGAAGTAATTTACAAATCGGTTTTACTTTCCGGAGCCAGTTGATATATAAAAAAAGTTTTTGCCTGAAATACCCCTTTAAATGTTAGGCTAAAGAAGGCCACAACTCAGAGCCTGTTTTCTCCACATGTACTGTATGTGTTGTGTTTTGCTTTAGTTGTTTGTAACTTTGGGTATGCTTTTTTGTGTAACCTAGAGTGTGCAGACCATTAGTGCTGTGATGCCTCCTCTGCCTAACGGCTAATACCAGAATAACCCCAGTGTTCATCTTCAGAGCAATTAGAAGAAATTATTATTTTTGTCTACATTAAAGGACATTCCAAAATGAGGTTTTTTTTATGTTGTTGCATTCAACTTCTCCTGAAGAACTTCTAAAAAGCCCTGAGTATCATTTCATTGTCTGAATGAATGCGCAAGCTTCATATCCTGACAATTCCCCTGAGCTTTCATCTTCTTAATAAATGTCATTAAGTAGAAAAAAAAAACGTTTGCAGTATTCTCAGAAGGAGAGTTTATTCATAATGCATGTTGTAAGATGCAACATATTCTCCCATAATTGCTTCCATTTTCCCAGTCTTTGTCTGTTTTACTTTGTGCATGCATACATTTAAACATTCAGACAATAACTTTAAATGGGGTTGAAATTGAGAAGGCAAAGGGGAAAAGTACTGTGTTACATGATAATGGTCATGTACTTTAAGGTAAGTAGTTGTAGGAGCCAATTAAAATGCAGCACTGTAATACTGTAGAAGCAACTTTCAGCTGAATATTTGTGCTATGAAGACTAAGATTGTGACAATTCCTGGAAGCTTTAACCTGATCATCCCAGTTTTAATTGTGTTCTATGAATGTCACCTATTGGAATTCATTATCCATCTTCTCAACAGACAGAGTATTGCCTGTAGGTGTAAGAGGAACATACGCGTTTTTCTTATTTCTATCCCCCTCTTAGTTTTAGCTGTTTTGCACATTCATTGAGAGTGGCAGATTAAGTTCTTTAGAAGATATATTACTGACTAGTGTTCCCTATAACTTCTTATTTACACTTGGGTGAACTTGAATATTCAGCTGCAAAGTTACAAGAAATGAGATCTATCCTCCAATTCAGGGTTCTCAGTGGTAGCATTACAGCATTGACTGTTAGCACTTTCCGAATTCCTAGGTGATCTCATTACTGATGCTTTTTTTGTCTGTTGCCTGACCTGGCTTTTGCAGTTAACTTTGAATATTTTGCATGGTTCTTCAGCTAGCTTGGCTGACTGTGGCTCTTCATAAGATTTATATTTTCCTATCTTTACCAACTAATTAAAAGTTAGTTGTGCATTAGTTTTCAAACTTCCATGACTCCCGGACCCCTCTAAAAAAAATGTGTGACAAAAATATAACATCAGTGAGCAATACCCAGTACAAATTAAGCTTTGATGGAAATCTTCAACAGCGTGCTAAAGCCCTTTTATTTGGGGAATTGGGGAACTCCGAGAACAACATGCATGCTTTTTAAACATTTTACATGGACTTTTTCTGTATAAACCTTTACTTAAAGGGGTACTCCGGTGGAATTTTTATATATATATATTTTTTTTAATCAACTGGTGCCAGAGAGTTAAACAGATTTGTAAATTACTTCTATTTAAAAATATTAATCCTTCCAGTACTTATTACCTGCTGAATACTACAGAGGAAATTATTTTCTTTTTGGAACACAGCACTCTCTGCTGACATCACGAGCACAGTACTCTCTGCTGACATCTCTGTCCATTTTAGGAACTGTCCAGAGCAGCATATGTTTGCGATGGGGATTTTCTCCTACTCTGGACAGTTCTTAAAATGGACAGATATGTCAGCAGGGAGCCCTGTGCTTGTGACGTCAGCAGAGAGTTCTGTGATCCAAAAAGAAAAGAATTTGCTCTGAAGTATACAGCAGCTATTAAGTACTAGAACGATTAAGATTTTTTAATAGAAGTTATTTACAAATTTGTTTAACTTTCTGGCGCCAGTTGATTTAAAAAAAAAAAAAAAAAGGTTTGCATCGGAGTACCCCTTTAACCGCTTAAGGACCGGGGGTTTTTCCGTTTTTGCATTTTCGTTTTTTGCTCCTTGCCTTTAAAAAATCATAACTCTTTAAATTTTGCACCTAAAAATCCATATGAGTGCTTATTTTTTGCGCCACCAATTCTACTTTGTAATTATGTCACTCATTTTGCCCAAAAATCTACGGTGAAACGGAAAAAAAATCATTGTGCGACAAAATTGAAAAAAATCCGCCGTTTTGTAATTTTTGGGGGCTTCCGTTTCTACATAGTATATTTTTCGGTAAAAATGACACCTTATCTTTATTCTGTAGGTCCATACGATTAAAATGATACCCTACTTATATAGGTTTGATTTTGTCGTACTTCTGGAAAAAATCATAACTACATGCAGGAAAATTAATACGTTTAAAATTGTCATCTTCTGACCCATATAACTTTTTTATTTTTCCGTGTTTGGAGCGGTATGAGGGCTCATTTTTTGCGCTGTGATCTGAAGTTTTTAATGGTACCATTTTTGCATTGATAGGACTTATTGATCGCTTTTTATTCATTTTTAAATGATATAAAAAGTGACCAAAAATACACTATTTTGAACTTTGGAATTTTTTTGCGCGCACACTATTGACCGAGCGGTTTAATTAATGATATATTTTTATAATTCGGACATTTCCGCACGCGGTGATACCATATATGTTTATTTTTATTTACACTGTGTTTTTTTTTTTTTTTATGGGAAAAGGGGGGTGATTCAAACTTTTAATAGGGCAGGAGTTAAATTATATTCATTCACGTTTTTTTTTTTTTCACTTTTTTTTTGCAGTGTTATAGGTCCCATAGGCACCTATAACACTGCACACACTGATCTTTATCATTGATCACTGGTTTCTCATAGGAAACCAGTGATCGATGATTCTGCCGCATGACTGTTCATGTCTGGATCTCAGGCACTGAGCAATCATTCGGCGATCGGACAGCAAGGAGGCAGGTAGGGGCCCTCCCACTGTCCTGTAAGCTGTTCGGGATGCCGCGATTATGCCGCAGCTATCCCAAACAGCCCACTGATTTAACCGTCATGGTTTCACTTTCGCTCTGAGCGCGCGGCTAAAGGGTTAATAGCGCACGGCGCCGCGATCGGTGCTGCGCGCTATTAGTGGCGGGTCCCGGCTTCACTATGACGCCGGGCCCGCCGTGATATGATGCGGGGTTACCGTGTAACCCCGCGTTATATCACGGGAGCAGGACCAAGGACGTACCTGTACGTCCTTGGTCCTTAAGGGGTTAAGGACGCAGTGTTTTTCCTTTTTTGCATTTTCATTTTTTCCTCATCACCTTCTAAAAATCATAACGCTTTCAATTTTGCACATAAGATTCCATATGATGGCTTATTTTTTGTGCCACCAATTCTACTTTGCAGTGACATTAGTCATTTTACCCAAAAATCCACGGCGAAACAAAAAAAAAATGCATTGTGCGACAAAATTGAATAAAAAATTTCATTTTGTAAATTTTGGGGGCTTCCGTTTCTACGCAGTGCATTTTTCAGTAAAAATTACACCTTATCTTTATTCTGTAGGTCCATACGGTTAAAATTATACCCTACTTATATAGCTTGGATATGGTCGTACTTTGGAAAAAAATCATAACTACATGCTGGAAAATTTATATGTTAAAAATTCTCATCTTCTAACCCCTATAACTTTTTTAATTTTCCGTGTACGGGCTGGTATGAAGACTCATTTTTTGCGCCGTGTTCTGAAGTTTTTATCGGTACCATTTTTGTATTGATCAGGCTTTTTGATCGCTTTTTATTCATTTTTTCATGATATAAAAAGTGACCAAAAATACACTATTTTGGACTTTGGAATTTTTCTGCGTGACCGTGCGATTTAATTAACGATATATTTTTATAGTTCGGAGATTTTCGCACGTGGCGATACCACATATGTTTATTTTTATTTACACACTTTTTTTTTTTTTTTTTTTAATGGGAAAGGAGTGATTCAAACTTTTATTAGGGAAGGGGTTAAATGACCTTTTGTTAACTTTTTTTTTTTTTCACTTTTTTTGCAGTGCTATAGCTCCCATAGGGACCTATAACACTGCACACACTGATCTCCTATGCTGATCCCTGCAAAGCCATAGCTTTGCACAGATCAGTCAGATAGGGGCTTGATTGCTCAAGCCTATAGCTCAGGCTTGGAGCAATCAATCGATGATCGGACGCCGTGGAGTCAGGTAAGGAGACCTCCGCCTGCGTCCCAGCTGATTAGAACATTGCGATTTTATCACGATGTCCCGATCAGCCCGACTGAGCTGCCTGGAAACGTTTACTTTCGTTTTCAGATGCGGCGGTGATCGTCGCGTCTAAAGGTTAACAGCGCGCGGCACAAAGATCGATGCCGCGCGCTGTTATCCCAGGGTCCCGGCTATGATTAGCAGCCGGGACCAACCCGGTGTGATGCGGGGTCACGGCGGGACCCCGTTTTAAACACCGGGACTGGGTGTAGGGCCTATAGGTACGCCCTACGTTCTTAAGGAGTTAACCTCTTAAGGACTCAGCCCATTTTCACCTTAAGGACCCGAGCATTTTTTGCACATCTGACCACTGTCACTTTAAGCATTAATAACTCTGGGATGCCTTTACTTTTAATTCGGATAATTTCTTGGTGAAAAATTCCAAAATTTGATGAAAAATTTGAAAATGTAGCATTTTTTTTTACTTTGAAACTCTCTGCTTATAAGGAAAATGGACATCCCAAATATATTATATATTGATTCACATATACAATATGTCTACTTTATGTTTGCATCATAAAGTTGACATGGGCTTGAAAGTTCAGCAACAATTTTCCAATTTTTCACAAAATTTTCAAAATCGGAATTTTTCACGGACCAGTTCAGTTTTGAAGTGGATTTGAGGGAGCTTCATATTAGAAATACCCCATAAATGATCCCATTATAAAAACTGCACCCCTCAATGTATTCAAAATGACATTCAGTAAGTGTGTTAACCCTTTAGGTGTTTCACAGGAATAGCAGCAAAGTGAAGGAGAAAATTCAAAATCTTCATTTTTTACACTTGCATGTTCTTGTAGACCCAGTTTTGGAGAGAAATCACCCTAAAATTTGTAACCCGATTTCTCTCGAGTTAGGAAATATCTCATATGTGTATGTTAAGTGCTCTGTGGGTGCACTAGAGGGATCAGAAGCGAAGGAGCGACAATGGGATTTTGGAGAGTGAGTTTTTCTGAAATGGTTTTTTGGGGGCATGTCACATTTAGGAAGCCCCTATGGTGCCAGAACAGCAAAAAAAAAAAAAAACACATGGCATAGTATTTTGGAAATTACACTCCTCAAGAAACATAACAAGGGGTCCAGTGAGCCTTAACACACCACAGGTGTTTGACGACTTTTCGTTAAAGTTGGATGTGTAAATTAATTATTATTTTTTTCACTAAAATGCTGGTTTTTCCCCAAATTTTTAATTGTTACAAGGGGTAATAGGAGAAAATGCCCTCCAAAATTTGTAACCCCGTTTCTTCTGAGTATGGAAATACCCCATGTGTGGACATCAAGTGCTCTGCTGGCGCGCTACAATGCTCAGAAGAGAAGAAGCGCCATTGAGCTTTTGAAAAGAGAATTTGGTTGGAATAGAAGTCAGGGGCCTTGTGCGTTTACAAAGCGTGGTGCCAGAACTGTGGACCCCCCTACATGTGACACTATTTTGGAAACTACTCCTCTCAAATTATTTAATAACGGGTGCAGTGAGCATTTACACCCCACTGGCGTTTGACAGATCTTTGGAACAGTGGTCTGTGCAAATGAAAAATTACATTTTTCATTTTCACGGACCACTGTTCCAAAAATCTGTCAGACACATGTGGGGCATAAATGCTCACTGTACCTCTTATTACATTACGTTAGGGGGTTAGTTTCCAAAATGGGTTCACGTGGGGGGGGGGGGGTCCATTGTTCTAGCACTATGGGGGCTTTGTAAACGCCTTCAATTCCGGACAAATTTTCTCTCCAAAAGCCCAATGGCGCTCCTTCTCTTCTGAGCATTGTAGTTCCCCACAGAGCCCTTTACATCCACATATGGGGAATTTTTTTACTAAGAAGAAATTGGGTTACAAAATTTGGGGGGCTTTTTTTTTCTTATTTCCCTTTGTGAAAATTAAATTTAGGGTAACACCAGCAATTTTAGTTCAAGCATTTTTTTTTTTTTTGCATTTTCCCATCCAACTTTAATGAAAATGTAATACTAGAAAGGTAAAAGAAATGGAGGGAGCACTCACTGTTCAGGAGAAATGATGAGTGGAAGCTTTATTCAGTGTTCGCTGCAAAGGCAGGCTTCAATCAGCGGGACGCCGAGGAACCGAGGACAACAGGTGAACAGCTGCTTTTGCACTGCTCAAGCAGTGCTTCGTCAGACCAACTCCTTCCGGTACCTGGATCCAGGTAAGTAGACCTCCCAGAGCCACGTCACAGAAGGGGGTGTTACAAAACAGATAGTGAACAAAAAAATAATTGAAATTGTGATTTACAAACAAATTTGAAAACAATTATAACACATGATTTCTTCACAGCTAGAATAAACAGAAACTAAATGAATACGTTCATTTCTAATCTATCATTGAGTCCTGGATTACCCAGTGCGTTTGTCTTGAGAATCCAAGTTCCTTCCCTTTTCAAGAGGTTCCCTTTTCAGGAGATTAGAAATGAACGTATTCATTTAGTTTCTGTTTATTCTAGCCGTGAAGAAACCATGTGTTATAATTGTTTTCAAATTTGTTTGTAAATCACAATTTCAAATCTTTTTTTTTGTTCACTATCTGTTTTGTAACATCCCCTTCCGTGACGTGGCTCTGGGAGGTCTACTTACCTGGATCCAGGTACCGGAAGGGGTTGGTCTGACGAAGCACTGCTTTAGCAGTGCAAAAGCAGCTGTTCACCTGTTGTCCGAGGTTCCTCGGCGTCCCGATGATTGAAGCCTGCCTTTGCACTGAACACTCAATAAAGCTTCCACTCATCATTTCTCCTGAACAGTGAGTGCTCCCTCCATTTCTTTTACCTTTCTAGTATTGAATTGTTGCAGCATCTTGTTGGAGTGAAGCATGGGAGATTTGTGTTTGCCGAGAGTGGGACCGTTACTTAAGGGAGTGCTGCAGTTGTTAAAGCGGTAACGCTGAGAACATCTGTGCTGAATTACGGTAGTTTGCTCCTTGTTAATGAAAATTTATCAAACACCTGTGGGGTGTTAAAGATCACTATACACCCCTCACGGAACGTAACAAAGGGTAGTTTCCAAAATGGGGTCACGTGGGTATTTATTTTTTTGCGTTTGTCAGAACTGCTGTAAAATCGGTCACTCCTGTGCAAATCACCAATTTAGGCCTCAAATGTACATAGTGCGCTCACACTCCTGAGCTTTGTTGTGCGCCCGCAGAGCATTTTACGCCCACATATGGGGTATTTCCGTACTCAGGAGAAATTGTGTTAAAAATTTGGTGGGTCTTTTTTTTCTTTTAACTCTTGTGAAAATAAAAAGTAGGGGGCAACACCAGCATGTTAGTATAACATTTTTATTTTTTTACACTAACAGGCTGGTGTAGACCACAACTTTTCCTTTTCATAAGGGGTAAAAAGTGAAAAAGCCCCCCAAAATTTGTAACAAAATTGCTCCTGAGTACGGAAATACCCCATATGTGGCCCTTAACTGTTTCCTTGAAATACGACAGGGCTCCGAAGTGAGAGAGCGCCATGAGCATTTGAGGACTATATTAGGGATTGCATAGGGGGTGAGCACAGGGGTATTCTATGCCAGTGATTGCCAAACAGGGTGCCTCCAGCTGTTGCTAAACTCCCAGCATGCCTGGGCAGTTAGTGGCTGTCCGGAAATGCTGGAAGCTCTTGTTTTGCAACAGCTGGAGGCTTCCTTTTGGAAACACTGCCGTACGATACGTTTTCAATTTTTATTGGGGGGGACAGTGTAAGGGGGTGTATATGTAGTGTTTTACCATTTATTATGTGTTAGTGTAGTGTTTTTTTAGGGTACAATCACGCGGCGGGGGATTACGGTGAGTTTCCTGCTAGGAGTTTGCCGCAGCTCAAACTTCCAGCTGTTGCAAAACTACAACTCCCAACATGCACTGACAGACTGTGCATGCTGGGAGTTGTACTTTTGCAACAGCTGGAGGCACGCTGGTTGGAAAACCTTTAGTTAGGTTCTGTTATCTAACCAGTGTGCCTCCAGCTGTTGCAAAACTACAACTCCAAGCATGTACTGATCGCCGAAGGGCATGCTGGGAGATGTAGTTATACAACAGCTGGAGGTACGCAACTACAACTCCAAGCATGGCGAGACAGCAGTTTGCTGTTCGTGTATGCTAGGAGTTGTAGTTTTGCAAGATCTAGAGGGCCACAGTTTAGAGACCACTGCACAATGATCTTCAAACTGTAGCTCTCCAGCTGTTGCAAAACTACAAATTCCAGAATGCCCAAACAGCTGTCTGGGCATGCTGGGAGTTTGTTTTGCAACATCTGGAGCTCTAGAGTTTAGTGACCACTGTATAGTGTTGCTAGGAAACAACTCACTGGCTTCTGTAGTCACAGGATCGCCACACCAGGGAGAGGATCGCCCCCCTGTTCTGCCTTCACAACAGTTGGTGGGCAGAGCGGAGGAACCAAACTTTAACCCCCCTCCCCCACCACCTCACTCCTATCCCTTCAGGGGGATCGGGGGTGTCTTGGACAACCCCGATCCCCCTTATTTTCCGGGTCACCACAGACCCGTATGACCCGTAATCGCCGCAGATCGCCTGTCTGAATTGACCAGTGATTTGCGGCGATTGCCGACATGAGGGGTTTACACAGGGTGCCTGCTGATAGATATCAGCAGTCATCGCGGTCCGGTCCACGCATGGCGGGGACCGAAATTCTCACGGGCGTTCAGGTATGCCCTTTGTCCTTACCAGGGCGTCGAGGCGTAACTGTACGCCCTGGGTCCCTAAGTGGTTAAAAGCTACACATCAGCTGCCAACAAAAGTATTTTTGAGTACATATTAAAGGAAAAAAAGGCGATGGTACTAAATTTAACCTGTTTGTAGCTGTGACTATTGTTTTATTTTTTTATAATTTTTTATTATATGACTGCTGTATTAAATATGATGGTAATTTGAGGTTCTTTGCCCACATTGGGGATATAAAACGAACAATCGAAGCTCAGCTGTGATTTTAAGTTGTGGGCAATAAAGATAGTTTATATTTGACAGTTTAAGAGCAAAATACAAAATTAAACTTTTGTTTCTGTTTGATTCTCTTTTCCAGTAAGTGCAAAAAAATCTCAAATTCATAAGCATGGTCAATGAATAAACAAATGCAGTTTGGGCACTAAAAACCTCATATTTATAAGCAGTCAATGTATCACAAAAAATATGACATGGCATACATGCTTGATAGTGCCTGAAGGGCATTTTTGCATCTTTGTTTCTTTTGCTGTGTAGTCACAGTAAATTTGCACCTACGGTACCTATTTAGTTAGAACGTGCTAACTAAGGCTATATTCCTATCTTGTTTTGGCCTTACACCCACAGTTTACGTCGACAACCTGTTGGTATAGCGCAGCATGGACAAAGTCAATTAGTGACTACGTTCGGTCATTCAGGTTCAGGTGTTCAGATTGTGTATTATTGGTGCTATAGTTCAAAGTCTTTTCTAGCTTACACATACCAAGCTGCACATTAAACCCTACGATCATCCTTTGTACCAGCTAGGAGCATGATTTTATTACATGGTCATTAACTTAGGTAAATTTTATACTTTGTAGTCAAACCTCCAGCATACTGTACATGGATGGTATAAAAGGTGATAGAAATTATCTGAGCCCTGTTATCAATACATTAAAAGACGCTATGGAGAAAATGTTCATTGATTGTAATACTGATAACCGAGGACATCAGACAGGCTTTAAGCTTCTGTGGCACGTCTTCAAAAAGTGCGTCTGTATTTCATGTCTCCTAGATTAATTACATGCTGACCTCAATTTAAAAATAGTAAGAAATACATTAGTCAGAAAGCATGTTGTGCAAAACATTTATCTAAAAAAACTCTTTTATATAAAAAAAAATTAGCTATTGGTGTAGATCTTTTTGTTAAGATGTAAACGCTGAGCTGTGATTGGTTGTTATGGGCAAAACCAGACAGTGTTTGTCCTCTAACAGATTGCAAAATCTGGGCCATAATGCTCATTCCTGGGTATATATTTATAAGGTTGGATTCACAAATGCCGTTTTATTGCTCGTTTTATGCAATTTTTAACCCCTTAAGGACCAGGCCAATTTACATTTTTTGCACTTTCGCTTTTTCCTCCTACCTTTCTAAAAATAATCACACTTTCAATTTTGCACCTACAGAAGCATATAAGGGCTTGTTTTTTGCATCACCAATTGTTCTTTGTAATGACATCACTTATTTTATAGCAGAATCTGCAGAAAAAACAAACAAACATTATTTGTGGGGTGAAATAAAAAAAAAAATGCCATTTTATAAATTTTGGGGGCTTCCATTTCTACGCAGTGCACTTTCCGGTAAAAATGACACCTTTTATCTTTATTCTGTAGGTCCATACGGTTACAAAATTAGTACTCTTACAATTGGCCTCTTCTGGCCCCTATAACTTTTTTTTTTTCCTGCATACTTTGATTGCGGGGTCTAAAGGGTTAATGCCGGGCATCAGCCCGATTGGCGATGCCCAGCATTAACTGTGGGTCCTAGCATCTGATAGCAGTACGGACCCACTGGGTTTGAAGCGTGCTCAGCTCGTAAGCATGTTTCAAACACTGGTAATGAGACCAGGGCGTACAGGTAGGCCCTAGGTTCTTAAGCACCAAAGACCAAGGGCATACCGGTATGTCCTTTGGCCTTATGGTGTTAAAGCCAAAGCCCATAGGCAGTAAAAAAAAATCTGCTTTTTTTTCAAAACTGTTTAAACAGTTCTTAATTTTAATCTGTTTATTTATTTATATATATATATATATATATATATATATATATATATATACATATATATATATATATATATATATATTATTTTTTTACAAATTATTAATATTGATGCATAAACAAAAATACACGTTTATTTAGTATGTTTTATGATTAGAAAAAAGAGTAATACACGTGATTCACATGGTATATCTTATTGAGCCCCATTCTTTACATTGTGTGATTGCATGCACAGCGATTCCTTTTTGTATGCTGATTATCCACCTTTATATGGCACACTTTGTTACAAGAAACTGGATCGGATTTCATCATACCCTACTGTCGCTGGTTTATATTCTATGCATATGTGAAAAGATTTGAGTGATGTAGCTGCAGCCTTCACTAGTACCACTTCGGTTGGGGTCACTGCAACTGTCTCTGGTACCACTTTGGACACTGCCACTGTTAATGGTCCCGATTTGGCTGTCACTGGGGACTGCAGGTGTAACTGGTATGACTGGTGTGATTGTCACTGTGAGGTACTGCCACTTTCACTGGTACCACTGTGGAATCCATCTGGAGCACTCCAGTTATTATTGGTGCCTGAGCTAAGTTGGAAATTGTCTAAACCGATGCAGAGCTCTTCTATAGAATGCAACATGTGCCAAGTTTCTGTATGACCATGAAAGAGGAAGCAGAAACATGATGGGAGCATCGCCTCCTGAGCTCTTGATCCTGTGGTGGCTGAGAATACTTCTGGCCCACTAAAAGAAGTTACCTGCTGCTATGGAGATTTAAGGCTTGCACCTCAGCATCTGGATTAGCATTCAGCACAAATGTTGTAGACCATAAACATGGTCTGGTGAGGCTGAAGAGGGCATGAGGGTCTTAAAGCATACCTGTCAGATCCAACAAAAAAAACATTTTTTTTTAAATATATCACTCAGTACCTAATGCTGACCATGTACATCTTTTTGCATCTAGCACCTTTATTTTTTTATTACACTTTTAATTCAGCTCACTCGTCTGAATTCCTCTCAAAGGGAGGGGGCGTGCCCTACCACATGTGACTAGTCTTGTGGATATTTTTATGGCAATTTTTTTTTTTTTTTCACTCTTGATTGCTTAATCCAAATATTTAAAAGATGTATAAAAGTATATTGTAATTTGGAAGACAGAACTGATGTTTACTTGTCATTGATATTTTATTTGTCATTGTATATGTGCTTGCAGGAGAGCGTCCTTTTCAGTGCACGTTATGTGAGAAAGCTTTCAACCAGAAGAGTGCACTGCAGGTGCACATGAAGAAGCACACTGGAGAAAAACCTTACAAATGTGATTACTGCTCGATGACATTCTCCCAGAAATGCAATATGAAACTTCATATGAAACGGACCCATGCCTATCCAGGTACATGACCTTATTTTGGGGACTTTATTAATGGCTGTACAGTGAAAACTAGTATTATTGTTACAACTGGTGAGGAATTCTGACAGATCCTTTTTAAACGACAGCAAAAATAAGTCTGTTTCACTGAATACTTGTATTCTCTACAAAATAAGAATTCTGGAGAATCATTTCTTAAAGGTAACCTGTCACCACTTTCATATCTCATAAACAACGAGTCATTGAAATGGTTCTAAATGATTTCTGCCTAGCTCTTATTGATCTCTTCCTATACAAAACATTGAGAGATTTAAAGGGGTATTCCGGCTTTATACATCTTATCCACTATCCACTATCCAAAGGATAGGGGATAAGATGTATGATCGTAGGGCTCCCGACGCTGGGGACTGCCGAGATCTCTGTGCAGACCCCGGCATTCCATGTTTGGCGCTGCCTCTGAGACGAGGGCATGACGTCACAACCTGGAGGCAGTGCCTGGCAAATGCCAAAGGCTGCACAGAGATCGTGGGGGTCCCCGTACATCTTAACCCCTATCCATTGGATAGGGAATAAGATGTATAAAGCCGGAATACCCCTTTAACACTCAAGGCTGGTGGAGCTGGGAGAAGCTGCTGGGGACCACTCCAATGACTCATATAAAAGTGATGACAGATTCCCTTAAAACTCTGAGTTGTACTATTTCTCCTATAAATATATGAATAAATTGACCACTGTGTGTTGCTATTCCCTTTATCAATGCAGTCCTTACACACCCTTACACTGGCCAATCATTGCTGATAGGGTGTGAAGGCCTCATTGACAAGGTCATTGGTACCCAGTTTTCCATTTGTTCATGCATATCCAAAAGCTGTATCCAATGAATTGCAAGGTAAAGCGTTTTAAGAAATATGATCCAGTATTAATATATTTTTTTAATAATTTTTATTCAAGTTACTAAAAAGTACATGCTCAGAAGCTAAAAGGCTGAGCCATGTTTATGGGTTAATCAGGAGAAACAGCTATCTTAAAGGGGTTATCCAGGAAAAAAAAAAATTTTCATATATCAACTGGCTCCAGAAAGTTAAACAGATTTGTTAATTACTTCTATTAAAAAATCTTAATCCTTTCAGTACTTATGAGCTTCTGAAGTTAAGGTTGTTCTTTTCTGTCTCTCTGAGGACACGTGTCTCGGGAACCGCCCAGTTTAGAAGAGGTTTGCTATGAGGATTTGCTTCTAAACTGGGCGGTTCCCGAGACACGTGTCCTCAGAGAGACAGAAAAGAACAACCTTAACTTCAGAAGCTCATAAGTACTGAAAGGATTAAGATTTTTTAATAGAAGTAATTTACAAATCTGTTTAACTTTCTGGAGCCAGTTGATATATATAAAAAAAAAGTTTTTTCCTGGATAACCCCTTTAAGTGATAGCTGTAAGATAGATTTAGCGTATCTCTTCATTCTGGCTAACTGACCTTCCTTATTTACTGTCCTATTATGTTACAGATCTGATAGAGGATGTGTCTATGCATCAAGAAGAAGATGAAGGTGGGGAAGACATAACTCAAACACTTGACTTGGAAGAAGTTGTCCAGGAATCCTCAGGAGACTGGCAGTGCGGCATAACCAATGTTTTCTAATCTGCCACTGAATAGTGGCATCTGGACTATTATATAGTAAATATGACATTCCACTACTATAATTTTAATTTATTTTTGGCATTCCGGTGCTATATAGTTGAGTTGTGACCAGAGCTTCCATTGTATGTGCTGAACTCTCTACACTTCTCAGGTACGCATACAGTGTGTGAGATTAGTACAATGGACACATGGTGGCTTTGATCTGCCCATAGGAATTAAGCAGACTTGAGTCTTTAGTTTTAAGGCCATTGGAAAATAAAATCTGCACCTTCTTTATGGTTTATTAGTTGGATAAAGCTTTCCCTTTTGTTGCTGTTTATAGTTTGTTTATAGATTTCAATCACTCTCAAAACCCAAGTATCAGTCAGTGCATACTATACAGGGGTGTTATTTTATGTTGTGTAGTACAGATTATTGCACTTAAGTTACCCACTAAATATATGTATGTATTTGAGTTATTGTACATACCTGTATGTATATGTGTGTAAATATGCCAGTCTTTGTATATATGTATATAATTGTGTGTGTGTGTAATATAAATGTATACATACACAGACACAATTTCTTTAGATACAGTACAACTCTTCCGCCTAATGGTAGAAAGCACTGTAGCCTTTTCTTTTGTATTAAATGGTAAACTTGAGTTACCTACCTTTTTGGAAAGTGGCTGGTCCATTTCCTTCTTAGTTAGAAAACTGGTACTTGATAGAAACTATTTTAAATGTCTGTGACATCTCCTACTTCTATTATATTAATAAAATGTGTTCATTTAACATTTATACTGGTGATTTTTTACATGTATGTTTTTTTTCTGTTACATAGTTATATCTAGAAAATAACTGGCACACACACTTTACAATGTCAACAATGTTAGTTTTTCACCTAAATAAATATAACATATAAAGAAGCACAAGTTTCTTTGGGGGGAGGGGGTGTATAAGGCACACTCATTTCTGTAGTGTCATCTCTTTTCTCTCTGCTCTGATCCTGAGGGGACTTACTGCAACTAGATGTACATACAATTCTTGTACGCCACATCAGCTAAAACAGGTAGACACAAGGCATGCACAACTGCTTCTACTTAATACATTCTTAAAGGAGGGATGGGCATGACATCATGAGGGTGGGGGGCTATGACGTCACAAGCTCCCAACGCCGGCTTCAGATTGCGGAAGTTTGTTGCAAACGCTGAGCAGCGCAGTACCCCTTTAAAACCCTATAATGTGCTAAACAAAAAAACAGATCCCGGACTGCTTCTTTAAATGATTTAAAATTAGTTTTTGGAAATCACAGTATTAATGGCTACTATAGTGTACCACTTCAAACAACTAAATGTTTTTATAAAGAATTTTTTTTTTATAATAAGTGCCCTGATTTTATGTGGATTCTTTTCTTTTCTGTTGCCTTATGGTTGTAAAACAAACATTAATATCCAGAATAATATAACTTCAAAAGGTATAATGGCACTATTGTTATAAAGTAGTCATGGTCACTGGGCTGCGGTACCTCTATCACAGTGGGAGACTGCGGTCCTGAGTGTGCGGGTCTGGCGGTGCTGGGAACCAGAAAGAACCGCCGGCAGTCGCCTCTGAGCGCCCTGTATCAGGTCTGGAACTGGTGATGTCCGTGTGAGCCGACAGCCTCGCGGTGAGTCCGGGTAATCGTGTCTCTCTATGCTCTTTGTATTAATATCCTGAATGTTCACAATTTTTTGTACACATTTCCTGGTTTGAATGATAATTTAGAGCATGTATTTATACAAATAGAAATTTCCTTATATGTAGTGAATTGTTTGTATGTCCAAATCATGTCTACGCATCAGTTTTCTTTTTAAACATGGACTAAAAGTTATGGGGGAGATTTATCAAAATCTGGGCAGGGAAATAGTTGACCAGTTGCCCATAGTAACCAATCAGGTTTCTTCTTTTATTTAAAAATTAAAAAGCCTCTAAAAATGAATAAGTAATTTGATCTGTTGCTCTAGGCAACTGTTTTACTTTTCCTCTGCAAAGGTTTTCACAAATATCCCAGCACTGGATCTTTACTATGTATGCATATTCAAGTGTAGATCAACTTATGCGCGGGGGTGCCAGCAAACAAAGGTGCCAGTAGAAAATGGGAGGTATACAGTGTATATACCTGCATATATTGTTTTGTAAGCTTCCATACCCTGTGTATTGATGAAGATATGTACCGTAATTGGTATTCGTCTGTGTTTACACAGAGTTTAATTAGCGGTAACGCTGCTATTTTCTGATCTTATAGTGATTTTCATAGTCAATGCTTTATTCTAAAATACAGTCATGGCCGTAAATGTTGGCACCCCTGAAATTATTAAAGAGAATAAGGAGATTTTTGTTTACTTACCGTAAAATCTCTTTCTCGGAGGATCCATTGGGGGACACAGACCGTGGGGACACAGACCGTGGGTGTATGCTGCTGTCTCTAGGAGGTGTGACACTATGGTAATAAAAAAAGTCGGCTCCTCCCAGCAGGATATACCCGCCTTCAGGCCCTGAGCTAATCAGTTTTAGTTCCAGAGCAATAGGAGACCAACAGGTCAAGAAAAAACCCAAACTGTCCGAGAAGAAAAAAACATAACCGAACACACCCTCGGACAGAGAACCAAAGGAAACCCCAAAAAGGGCGGGAGCTGTGTCCCCCAATGGATCCTCCGAGAAAGAGATTTTACGGTAAGTAAACAAAAATCTCCTTTTCTCTATCTGCTCCATTGGGGGACACAGACCGTGGGATGTACCAAAGCCGTCCCTTGGGTGGACAGATAAGCAGTCAGGCAGACGGCCGATCCACTGCCATCTGCAACACTTTACGACCCAGACTAGCATCAGCCGATGTGAAGGTATGAACTCGGTAGAACCTCAAGAAAGTGTACAAAGACGACCAGATAGCCGCCTTGCAGATCTGCGAGGCCGAGGCCCTATTCTGGAGAGCCCAGGATGCCCCAACAGAATGGGTAGAATGAGCCACAACCCTGAAAGTAGGAATCTTCCCCTTACAGCGATAGGCTTCCGAAATGGTTAACCGAATCCACCGAGAAATGGTGGCCTTGGAAGCAGTTTGTCCCTTACGACGACCTTCCATAAGGACGAAAAAGGAATCGCACAGACGAAACGAAGAAGTGATGGAGAGATAAGACCGCACAGCCCGAACTACATCCAGCTTGTGTAGTAAGCGCTCCTTAGGATGAGAAGGAGCAGGACAAAAAGACGGGAGGACGATGTCCTCATTGAGATGAAAGGCCGAAATCACCTTAGGCAAAAAGGAAGGATCTGGCCGGAAAATAACCTTGTCCTGGTGCATCACCAGAAACGGAGAACGGCATGAGAGAGCTACCAATTCAGACACCCTCCGGATGGAGGTGATAGCGACAAGAAACGCCACTTTACAAGAAAGGAGGCGGAGAGACACCTCTCTAAGGGGCTCAAAGGGTTCACCCTGGAGGGCACTCAGAACCAAATTCAAGTCCCAAGGGGGAGAGGGTGACCGATAAGGAGGAACAGCATGCGCCACTCCTTGAAGGAAGGTCCGGACATGAGAATTAGAAGCCAAGGGCCGCTGGAAAAGAATAGCAAGGGCCGAAACCTGACCTTTAAGGGAACTGAGAGACAACCCCAGTTCCAACCCCGACTGCAAAAAGGAGAGAAGACTGGGAACCGAGAAGGTTACCGAGGATAAGTCCTGAGCTTCACACCAACGAAAATAAGACCGCCAAGTACGGTGGTAAATTCTTGCGAAGGAGGGCTTACGAGCCCTGAGCATGGTGTGAATGACTTGGGAAGAGAACCCGCGGGCCCTCAAAACCGCGGTCTCAACCGCCACGCCGTCAAATGCAACGACTGTAAATTGAGGTGGCAAAGAGGACCCTGAGAGAGCAGGTCCAGACGGAGCGGAAGGCGCAGTGGAGCGTTGTCCAGGAGCCTGACTACTTCGGCGTACCACGACCTTCAGGACCAATCTGGAGCTACCAGAATGGCGGGAACGTCCTCTGTTTTGAGCATCCTCAGCACCCTGGGAAGGAGCGGAAGGGGACGGAACAGATAGGGTAGGGCAAACCCCGCCCAAGGAATCACTAGGGCGTCCATGGCCAGAGCCTGAGGGTCCCGGGACTTGGACACAAAAGGAAGGATCTGTGAAGGATTGTGCCGGGACGCAAAGAGGTCCATGTCCGGAATGCCCCAGAGGTCACAGAGTTGCGCGAAGACCTCTGGATGTAGAGACCACTTGCCGGGGTCGGGTGAGGACCGACTGAGGAAGTCCGCTTCCCAGTTGAGCACTCCCGGAATGTGAATCGCCGAAATGGCCAGAACCTTGCTTTCCACCCAGGTGAGAATCTTGGTCACCTCGGCCATGGCTGCCGAGCTGCGAGTGCCACCTTGTCGATTTATGTACGCCACGGCCGTGGCGTTATCCGACTGGACGCGAACAATACGGGGCTGAAGACGGGACTCCCAATGAAGAAGACAAAGAAGAATTGCCCGTAATTCCAATATGTTTATCGGAAGAAGGGTCTCTCGGGGAGACCAGAGTCCCTGAACCGTCTAATCCCTGAACACGCCGCCCCAGCCCGACAGGCTGGCATCCGTTGTAACTACCTGCCAGTGAAGGGGAAGAAATTACTGCCCTTGGAGAAGAAGGAGAGCCACCAGAGCAGAGACTGACGGACCCTGCGAGGAAGAACAATCTGACGATTGCCAGTTGAAGGGGGCGGTAATGAAACTGGGAAAAGGGTACGGCCTCCATAGTTGCCACCATCCGACCCAGGACTTCCATACAAGTGCGGATGGGGACTGAGACCTGGGTCCGAAGGGAGCGGACCCCCGTCAGAAGCGCCAGACGTTTGTCCGGCGGGAGGCAAATTCGGGCAGAGGCAGTGTCAAAGCGAAGTCCCAAGAAGGTTAGAGACTGGGTAGGACGGAGGACTGACTTGTCCCGGTTGACCATCCACCCGAAGCGATCCAGAGTGTGGAGAGTGACTTCCACATTCTCCAGAGTCTGGGCTCTGGTTGGAGCCTTGATGAGAAGGTCGTCCAGGTAGGGTATCACCGAGATTCCCCTCGACCGTAACAGGTCCATCACTGGCGCAAGGATCTTTGTAAAGACCCGAGGAGCCGTGGCCAGACCAAAGGGGAGGACTACGAATTGAAAATGCCCCTTCGGAACCGCAAAGTGGAGGTACCGATGATGGCCTGGAAATATTGGCACATGGAGGTAGGCATCCTTGATGTCCACCGATGAAAGGAACTCCCCTTGTTCCAGGGATGCCACCACCGAACGGAGAGATTCCATTCGGAAGTGGCGGATAAGAAGATGACGGTTGAGACGCTTGAGGTCTAGGATTGGTCGCACAGAACCGTCCTTCTTGGGAACCACAAAAAGATTGGAATAGAGACCCCAAAACCGTTCCCCTGGAGGAATGGGAACGATAACCCCCTGGAGAAGCAGAGACTGGAGAGCCTTTCGAAATTGCTTCACCAGAGAAGGAGACTGGGGGGCCCGGGATCGAAAAAAGCGATCCCTCGGAAGGGAGGCGAATTCGATTCGGTAACCGTTGGACACCACGTCCCTGACCCGAGAGTCCTGAATGTGTGAGGTCCAGATGTCTCGAAAAAGTAAGAGACGACCTCCCAGAAAAAAACGCGGGTGGGGGCCTCACTTCATGCAGAAGTGGGTTTGCGGTTGCCTGTTTTGGGTGCAAGACGGCCGGACCGGTTGGAGTCCGACTTCCAAGACGGGCGTGCCCGGAACGAGAGAGCCTTGTCCCGCAAAGGCGCCTGCCCGGATCCTTTGCTGGAGCCAGAGGTCCGAAAGGAAAAGGACTTCCTTTGGGAAGTAGGGCGAGCCTTATTTTGAGGCAACAAGGAACTTTTACCTCCCGTCGCCTCAGAGATAATCTCATCAAGGCGCTTGCCATAAAGACGGCCACCCGTAAAAGGAAGCTCAGTGAGAGACCTTTTGGAAGTGGCATCCGCATTCCAAGCTTTAAGCCACATAGAGCAGCGGAGAGCCGCTAGGTGACCCACAGCAAAGGCAGAACAACAGGCTGACTGCATGGAAGCTGCGCACAGGAAGTCCCCAGCTTTAGAGCATTGGAGAGCCAGAGCAGATTGATCTTCTGGGGGGGATCCCGCTAAGATACCCTGATGGAACTTTTGGCACCACTCCGACAGGGCCTTGGACACCCATGTCGAGGTGAAGATGGGAAGAGGAGAAGAGCCAGCTGCTTCAGAGGCAAACTTCGCTAAGGATTCTACCTTCTTGTCCGTGGGATCCTTGAAGGCAGCGGCATCTGCCAGAGGCAGTGTAGTCTCCTTAGAGATCCGGGAGATTGATGTATCCACTGAGGGAGGGGAAACCACCTTAGTGACAAAGTCCTTGTCAAATGGATAACGTTCTTGAATCGTTATCCCCGGGAACCTCTTGTCTGGATGTTTCCATGCAGATTCCAGAATGTCGTCAAAGTCAGTGTGAGAGCTGAACCTTTGAGGTGCTGGCTTAGCACGATGAAAGGATACTCCTGGAGTGACATCCGAAGATGCTGGGTCCTCTAAGTGAAAGGTGTCTCTTATGGCTGTCACCAATTAGTTCACCGTTTCAACTGAGTCCGAGCGGTCCTCTGAGTCAGATGCCGGATTGGAAGCCTCATCCGCCAGTTCACCAGGAGAATGTGAACGAGTAGAGGCATTCCTGGAGGGGGGCAACCCTGACCGGGTACGCGGCTCTGGCATGGCAGAGCGGCGACTCCGAGAACATCCTCTGGAGGAGCGACGTTTGTGCCCAGATGACAGGGGGGACGCTCACGTCTATCTGAAGACTCAATGGAAGAGTCAGACGAGGCACCCCTAGTACGCTTGTGAGAGCGTGATGTATGTGGAGACGAGGAGCTGGCCCTCTCAGTGGCCCTGCGCAGGGAAGACCCCTTCAAGGCGGACACCACTTCCCGGGAGGCCTCAGCCACCGAACGGGAGACTTGGGTCAAGTCAGCCATATACTGGGTCAGCGAAGAAACCCAGGCTGGTGGAGCGGCTGAATCCACTGAAACCGAAAGGGCATCAGGGGGTCTGGGGGAGCAGTGGAGCAGGCAGGGCAAGTGGGCTCGGTAGAGCCAGGCATCATGGTACTACAGTGCTTACAGACAAAATAAGTCACTGACGTTCCAGGTTTCTGTTTAGAGGGAGGAACAGCTCTGGGTACGGACATTATCAGAAAAAAAGACAGGAACTTTCTCACCCTAGTCTATGTCCCCTGGCAGCTGCAGTGAGGAGAACTCGGCTCCGTGCAGCTAGTGTGAGAACAGGCCAGCCAATAGTAGAGGGGGGCGTGCCTGAAGCAGAGGCAATAACTAATTGTCCCCTTCTAACTGAAAATCGTGCCCACGGCGCTGATTGGAGGCTACTTAGTGCCTCTGAAGAGCTATAGACAGGCCGAGAAGAAGCTGTAATGGCACCCGCTCCTTGTCCTGAGCGCACATGTCAGCCACATATGCGCTCGGGGGAATAGAGCGGGTGGCCAATATGCCGGCAGACACTGCCGGAGAAAGTGGAAGTAAGTCGGCGCAGAGAGCGCCCGGCCCGTACTAGCGCCGCGGCTGTCAGCCGCGTATAAGGCGCTGCCAGAGAAGTGAAAGTAAGCCGGCACGGTGAGCGCCCGGCCCGTACCAGCGCCGCAGCTGTCAGCCGCATATAAGGCGCTGCGGTCGTAGTCACAAGCAACCACACACAGTGAAGTACACAATGTAAAGCATAGAGTACATGCCCCATAAGATGCCACTGTTCCCCCAGAATAAAAGTCCAGCCCCTGTATAAGCCAGCCCCATAACCTGAAAATGTGGGCCAAAAACAAGGGGTCTCCAGAGGTTGCAAGTCCGCACCTAAGGAGAAAAAAAGGGGAAAGTATTTACCTCAGTCAGAAGAACTTACCTAATGGAGTCTTCAGTGAAGTCTTCAGTCAGCTTAAGTTACCTGCATCACGCCTGGCTGCTATGCGAGCAAGGAAATATGGGGACCCGGACCCATGGGGTACCAACCCAGGCGCTGACCGTTGGCGAGGGGGATGAACAGCGCATATACGCAATGTCTGTGCCCCCTTACTCACAATGGGGAAACAGGGAACCATAGTCCCTGAGTCCCCACCTGAAAACAGGAAAGAAAAAGGAATAAAAAAAACTAACACGTCCCTATACTAGGAAAACAAAAAATCTGAAGAGCTGGTCTGGAGAATTCCAGACCATGTCCACCTCCTTCAGACACTAAGCTTAAACTGATTAGCTCAGGGCCTGAAGGCGGGTATATCCTGCTGGGAGGAGCCGACTTTTTTTATTACCATAGTGTTACACCTCCTAGAGACAGCAGCATACACCCTCGGTCTGTGTCCCCACGGTCTGTGTCCCCCAATGGAGCCGATAGAGAAAACGTATTTATCACAGAAAAGGTTTGCAGTAACACATATTTTGCTATACACATGTTTATTCCCTTTGTGTATATTGGAACTAAACCAAAAAAGGGAAAAAAGCTAATTGGACATAAGGTCACACCAAACTCCAAAAATGGGGCTGGACAAAATTATTGACACCCTTTCAAAATTGTGGGAAAATAAGATTGTTTCAAGCATGTGATGCTCCTTTAAACTCACCAGGGGCAAATAACAGGTGTGGGCAATATAAAAATCACACCTGAAAGCAGATAAAAAGGAGAGAAGTTCACTTATTCTTTGCATTGTGTGTCTCTGTGTGTGCCACACTAAGCATGGACAACAGAAAGAGGAGAAGAGAACCAAAATTGTGGAAAAATATCAACAATCTCAAGGTTACAAGTCCACCTCCAGAGATGTAGATTTGCCTTTGTGCACAGTGAGAAACATTATCAAGAAGTTTGCCACCCATGGCACTGTAGCTAATCTCCCTGGGCGTGGACAAAGGGAAAAATTGATGAAAGGTGTCAAGGCAGGATAGTCTGGATGGTGGATAAGCAGCCCCAAACAAGTTCCAAAGATATTCGAGCTTTCCTGCAGGCTCAGGGAGCATCAGTGTCAGCACAAACTATGCGTCGACATTTAAATTAAATGAAATGCTATGACAGGAGGAACCCACTGCTGACACAGAGACATAAAAAAGCAAGACTACATTTTGCCAAAATCCTTCTGGAAAAACTTTTTGTGGACAGATGATACCAAGATAGAGCTTTTTGGTAAAGAACATCATTCTACTGTTTACCAAAAATGGAATGAGGCCTACAAAGAAAAGAACACAGTACCTACAGTGAAATATGGTGGAGCCCAGTGTCAGAAAGCTGGGTTTACATCCGAGATCTTGGGTCTTCAAGCAGGACAATGACCCCAAACATACGTCAAAAAGCAACCAAAAATGGATGGCAACAAAGCGCTGGAGAGTTCTGAAGTGGCTAACAATGAGTCCAGATCTAAATCCCTTTGAACACCTGTGGAGAGATCTTAAAATTGCTGTTGGGAAAGGCACCCTTACAATAAGAGAGACCTGGAGCAGTTTGCAAAGGAAGAGTGGTCGAATATTCCGGCAGAGATGTGTAAGAAGCTTATTGATAGTTATAGGAAGCAACTGATTTCAGTTAATTTTTTCCAAAGGGTGTGCAACCAAATATTAAGTTAAGGGTGCCAATAATTTTATCCAGCCCATTTTTGGAGTTTGGTGTGACATTATGTCCAATTTGCTTTTTTCCCTCCCTTTTTTGGTTTCGTTCCAATACACACAAAGGGAATAAACATGTCTATAGCAAAACATGTGTTACTGCAATCCTTTTCTGTGAGAAATACTTCATTTTCTTAAAAAATTCCAGGGGTGCCAACATTTACGGCCATGTCTGTAAACCAAAACGACTTTTTTAATTGATTTCTATTAAAATTATTGTTAAAAGGTCCCATGTCCCTTACTCTGCAACCATATTAATGTTCTGGTTCTGGAGTTGTTATAGCCATAAAGTTAAGTGTCTGACCCTTTTACGACTTTGTTAAATTATGGCCATATATTGGCTAATAATTTAACCCCTTAAGGACCAAGGATGTACCGGTACGTCCGGCGTGGCCCCACGTCATAGCAGGTTGGGCCCGGCCTCTAACAACGGCTGGGACATGTGGCGAATATCGTGCGGCATTGATCGCGGTGCCGTGCGCTATAAACCCTTTAGACGCAGCAATCAAAGTTGAACGTTGCGTCTAAAGTGAAAGTAAAACAATGCCGGTTAGCTCAGGGGGCAGTTCGGGATCGCCACGATGAAATTGCAGCATCCCTAACAGCTGTGACACAGCAGGAGGGTCCCTTACCTTGCCTCCTGGTGTCCGATCGCCGAATGACTGCTCAGTGCCTGAAATCCAGGCATGAGCAGTCAAGTGGCAGAATCATTGATCAATGGTTTCCTATGAGAAACCATTGATCAATGTAAAAGATCAGTGTGAGAGCTATAACATTGCAAAAAAAAGTGGAAAAAAAAGTTAATAAAGATCATTTAACCCCTTCCCTTATAAAAGTTTGAATCACCCTCCTTTTCCCATAAAAAAAAAAAAAACAGTGTAAATAAAAATAAACATGTGGTATCGCCACGTGCAGAAATGTCCGAATTATAAAAATATATAGTTAATTAACCCCTTGGGGATGTAGCCCATTATGACCCTAAGGACGGGAGCATTTTTTGCCAATCTGACCACTGTCACTTTGAGCATTAATAACTCTGGGATGCTTTTACTTATAAATTTGATTCCGAGTTAGTTTTTTCATGACATATTCTACTTTATGGTAGTGGTAAATTTTCGACGATACTTGCATCATCTCTTGGTCAAAAATTCAAAAACTTGATGAAAAATTAGAAAATTTTGCATTTTTCTAACTTTGAAGCTCTCTGCTTGTAAGGAAAATAGACATTCTAAATAAATTATATATTGATTCACAAATACTATATGTCTACATTATGTTTGCATCATAAAGTTGACATGTTTTTACTTTTGGAAGACATCAGGGGGCTTCAAAGTTCAGCAGCAATTTTCCAATTTTTCACAAAATTTTCAAAATCGGAATTTTTCAGGGACCAGTTCAGTTTTGAAGTGAATTTGAAGGGCCTTCAAATTAGAAATACCCCACAAATGACCCCATTATAAAAACTGCACCCCTCATTGTATCCAAAATTACATTCAGTAAGTGTGTTAACCCTTTAGGTGTTTCACAGGAATAGCAGCAAAGTGAAGGAGAAAATTCAAAATCGTAATTTTTTACACTCGCATGTTCTTGTACACCCAGTTTTTTTTATTTTTACAAGTGGTAATAGGAGAAAAAGCCTCATAAAATTTGTAACCCAATTTCTCTCGATTAAGGAAATACCTCATATGTGTATGTCAAGTGTTCGGCGGGCGCAGTAGAGGACTCAGAAGGGAAGGAGCAACAATGGGATTTTGGAGAGTGAATTTTGCAGAAATGGTTTTTGGGGGGCATGTCACATTTAGGAAGCCCCTGTGGTGCCAGAACAGCAGAAAACCCCCCACATGGCATACCATTTTGGAAACTACACCCTCAAGGCACGTAACAAGGGGTCCAGTGAGCCCTAACACCTCACAGGTGTTTGACGACTTTTCGCTAAAATTGGATGTGTAAATGAAAAAAAAAATCACTAAAGTGCAGTTTTTCCCCCAAATTTGCCATTTTTACAAAAGGTAATGGGAGAAAATGCCCCCCTAAATTTGTAACCCCATCTCTTCTGAGTATGGAAATACCCCATGTTAGGACGTAAAGTGCTCTGCTGGCGCACTACAGTGCTCAGAATAGAAGGAGCGCCATTGGGCTTTTGGAAAGCAAATTCGTTTGGAATGATAGTCAGGGGCCATGTGCGTTTACAAAGCCCCCCGTGGTGCCAGAACAGTGGACCCCCCACATGTGACTCCATTTTGGAAACTACACCCCTCACAGAATTTAATAAGGGGTGCAGTGAGTATTTACACCCCACTGGCGTTTGACAGATCTTTGGAACAGTGGGCTGTGCAAATGAAAAATTAAATTTTTCATTTTCACGGACCACTGTTCCAAAAATCTGTCAGACACCTGTGGGGTGTAAATGCTCACTGCACCCCTTAATACATTACATGAGGGGTGTAGTTTCCAAAATGGGGTCACGTGTGGGGGGGGGGGGGTCCATTGTTCTGGCACTATGGGGGCTTTGTAAACACACATGGCCTTCAATTCCGGACAAATTTTCTCTTCAAAATCCCATTGGCGCTCCTTCTCTTCTGAGCATTGTAGTGCTCCAGCAGAGCACTTTACATCCACATATGGGGAATTTTCTTATTCAGAAGAAATGGGGTTACAAATTTTTGGGGGCTTTTTTCCTATTTTCCCTTGTGAAAATGAAAAATTTAGGTTAACACCAGCATTTTAGTGAATTTTTTTTTTCATTTTCCCATCCAAATTTAATGAAAATTGTCACGTTCCGTGAGGGGTGTAGTTTCCAAAATGGGGTCACATGTGGGTATTTATGTTTTTGTGTTTGTCAGAACCACTGTAAAATCAGCCACCCCTGTGCAAATCACCAATTTAGGCCTCAAATGTACATGGTACGCTCTCACTCCTGAGCCTTGTTGTGCGCCCATATAGCATTTTACGCCCACATATGGCGTATTTCCGTACTCAGGAGAAATTGCATTTCAAATTTTGGTGGTCTTTTTTTTCCTTTTACTGCTTGTGAAAATAAAAAGAATGGGGCACCACCAGCAAGTTAGTGTAAAAATATTTTTTTTCTACACTAACAGGCTGGTGTAGCCCCCAACTTTTCCTTTTCATAAGGGGTAAAAGGAGAAAAATCCCCCCAAAATTTGCAGTGCAATTTCTCCCGACTGCGGAAATACCCCATATGTGGCCCTAAACTGTTTCCTTGAAATACGACAGGGCTCTGAAGTGAGAGAGCGCCATGCTCATTTGAGGACTAAATTAGGGATTGCATAGGGGTGGACATAGGGGTATTCTATGCCAGTGATTCCCAAACAGGGTGCCTCCAGCTGTTGCTAGATTCCCAGCATGCCTGGACAGTCAGTGGCTGTCCAGAAATGCTGGGAGTTGTTGTTTTGCAACAGCTGGAGGCTCCGTTTTGGAAACACTGCCGCACGATACATTTTTCATTTTTATTGGGGGGGGGGGGGGGACAGTGTAAGGGGGGGGGGGGGTATATGTAGTGTTTTACCCTTTATTATGTGTTATTTTAGTGTAGTGTAGTGTAGTGTTTTTAGGGTACATTCGCACTGGCGGGTTACGGTGAGTTTCCCGCTAGGAGTTTGAGCTGCGGCGAAAAATTTACCGCAGCCCAAACTTGAAGCAGGAAACTTACTGTAAACCTGCCTGTGTGAATGTACGTTCACATGGGGTGGGGGGGGGGGGGGAACCTCCAGCTGTTTCAAAACTACAACTCCCAGCATCTACTGACTGAGGAGTTGTACTTTTGCAACAGCTGGAGGCACACTGGTTGGAAAACCTTCAGTTAGCTTCTGTTACCTAACTCAGTATTTTCCAACCAATGTGCCTCCAGCTGTTGCAAAACTACAACTCCCAGCATGTACTGATCGCCTGAGGGCATGCTGGGAGATGTAGTTATGCAATAGCTGGAGGTAAGCAACTACAACTCCCAGCATGCCGAGACAGCTGTTTGCTGTTTGGGCATGCTGGGATTTGCAGTTTTGCGACATCTGGAGGGCTACAGTTTATAGACCACCGCCCAGTCATCGCCAAACTGTGACCCTCCAGATGTTGCAAAACTACAAATCCCAGCATGCCCAGACAGCAAAGAGCTGTTTGGGCATGCTAGGAGTTGTAGTTTTGCAAGATCTGGAGGGATACAGTTTAGAGACCACTGTATAGTGGTCTCAAACTGCAGTCCTCCAGCTGTTGCAAAACTACATATTCCAGCATGCCCAAACAGCTGTCTGGGCATGCTGGGAATTGTAGTTTTGCAACATCTGGAGGGCTTCAGGTTAGAGACCACTGTATAATGGTCTCAGACTGTAGCCCCACAGATGTTGCTAGGCAACTTACCGTCTTCCGTCGGATCCAGGGAGCCGTCCTCTTCTGCCGCACACCGCCCGCCGATCACCGTCCCTCTGCTGCCTCCGGACTGGTAAGTGATCTTCGGCGCCCGGTCCTCTTAGTTTTCCCCGTTCTGCCCCGCCTATCTGCTATTGGTGATCGCGTCTAGACCACCAATAGCAGGGATAGGAGGGGTGGCACCCCTGCCACCTCACTCCTATTATCCCTTCAGGGGGATCGTGGATGTCTTAGACAACCGCGATCCCCCTTATATTCCGGGTCACCATAGACCTGTAATTACCCGGAATTGGCGGAAATCGCAAGTGTGAATTCACTTGCGATTTGTGCCGAACGCCGACATGGGGGGGGGTCTGATGACCCCCCTAGGCATTTGCGCGGGGTGCCTGCTGATATCAGCAGTCACTCCGGACCGAAATTCCCACGGGCGTATGGATACGCCCTTCGTCCTTAAGTACCAGGACGCAAGGGCGTATACATACGCCCTTCGTCCTCAACAGGTTAAACCGCACAGTCAATGGCGTACCCACAAAAAAATTCCAACTTCCAAAATAGTGTATTTTTGGTCCCTTTTTATATCATGAAAAAATGAATAAAAAACGATCAAAAAATCCAATCAATACAAAAATGGCACCGCTAAAAACTTCAGATTACAGCGCAAAAAATGAGCCATCATAAAGCCCCATACGCGGTAAAATAAAAAAGTTATAGGGGTCAGAAGATGACAATTTTAGACGTCTAAATTTTCCTGCATGTAGTTATGATTTTTTCCATAAGTACGACAAAATTAAACCTATATAAGTAGGGTATCATTTTAATCGTATATACCTACAGAATAAAGCGAAGGTGTGATTTTTACCAAAAAATGTACTGCATAGAAACTGAAGGCCCCAAAATTACAGAATGGTGTTTTTTCTTCAACTTTGTCGCACAATGATTTTTTATTCCCGTTTCATCGTAGATTTTTTGGTAAAATTACAGATGTCATTACAAAGTAGAATTGGTGGCGCAAATAATAAACCATCATTTGAATTTTTAGGTGCAAAATTGAAAGAGTTATGATTTTTTAAGGGTAAGGAAGAAAAAATGAAAGTGCAAAAATGGAAAAAACCCTGGTCCTTAAGGGGTTAAATGGGTTGTGCGCTGCCCTACCTTTCGAAGCTCCGCACGCAGTGTCCTGAAGTTCATTACTCCGAACGCTTTGTGTAGGCTTCCGTGTTCGCGGCCGCCCCCTCGTGACGTCACGCCCGGCCTCTCACCGCTGTCACGCCACCTTCCCATAGACTTTGGTTGAGGGGGCGGGCATGACGTCACGAGGGGCCGGGCGTGACGTCACGAGGGGGCGGCCGAGAACACGGAAGCCCGCACACAGCATTCAGAGTAATGAACTTCAGGACGGAAAGGTAGGGCAGTGCACAACCCCTTTAAGAAGGATACATTCTAAATTAAATGATGTTTATTGGCCTATAGTGTTGTTTTTTTTTTTTTTTTTAACAGATGACAATACGTCACAAAAACTGTCAATCAAAATCTAACACTTGTTTCTCTCCCTGCTGTGTGTCTATGAGCCAGGACAGTCCCATAGACTTATTATCAGTCCATTCTGGTGACATGACACAGAGACGAGAGAGAACTCACTAAGCTCGCACTTGTCATCGTGATCGGACAGGGTCTTATGTTTGGACAAAAGAGCTTGGAAGGAAAGGAGCACCATTTGGCTTTTAGCGAGGATTTTCCTGGAATGGTATTTGGGGTCAATGTCATGTTTACAAAGCCCCAGTTAGGGCCGGTTTTAGGCTTGACCTGGGCAAAAATAAAAAGTGGGGCCCCAAAAGTCATAATAGTGCACTAACTAGATTTGCACATTTTTGGTAACTTCAAATACCATAAAAAAAATATCTAAAAAGCAATTGAAAAGTCCCATCAAAAACAAAAATGGTACCGATAAAAACTACAAATCAAAGAGCAAAAAATTACCCTCATACATCCTCATGTACAGAAAAATAAGAATTATAGGGATCAGAATAGTACGATTTTATATTTTTGTACAGTTCCCCCACATTAGGTTGGCAGCATAGTCCCCCCCCCCCATTAGGTTGGCAGCATAGTTCCCCCACATTAGGTTGGCAGTATAGTTCTCCCACATTAGGTTGTAATTCCCCCACATTAGGTTGGCAGTATAGTTCCCCCAAATTAGGTTGTCAGTATAGTTCTCCCACATTAGGCTGGCAGTATAGGTCCCCCCACATTAGGTTGGCAGTATAGTCCCCCCCCCCACATTAGGTTGGCAGTATAGTTCCCCCACATTAGGCTGGCAGTATAGTTCCCCCCCACATTAGGTTGGCAGTATAGTCCCCCCCCCCCCCCACATTATGTTGTAGTTACCCCACATTAGGCTGGCAGTATAGTTCCCCCACATTAGGTTGTAGTTCCCCCACATTAGGCTGGCAGTATATTTCCCCCACATTAGGTTGTAGTTCCCCACATTAGATTGGCAGCACAGTTCCCCCACATTAGGCTGGCAGTATAAGTCCCCCCACATTAGGTTGTAGTTCCCCCACTTCTGTTGGCAGTGTAATTCCCCCACATTAGGTTTTAGTTCTCCCACATTAGGTTGGCAGTATAGTTCCCCCACATTAGGTTGGCAGTATAGTTCCCCCACATTAGGTGCAGTATGGTTCCCCCACATTAGAGGCAGTATGGTTCCCCCACATTAGGTGCAGTATAGTTTCCCCACATTAGGTTCAGTATAGTTTCCCCACATTAGGTTGTAGTCCCCCTACATTAGTTTGTAGTCCCCCTACATTAGATTGTAGTCCCCCTACATTAGGTGCAGTATAGCTCCCCTGCAGAAAGGTAACAGGAACATCCTTGTGTCCCGAACAGGGATGTCCCGAATGTGATGGAGCCCCCTGCGGGCTGCTCAGTGGCGGATCCCCCCCCCCCTGGATCCATCACTGAGCAGCCCGCAGGGGGCCTCCTGCGGGATGGGGGCCCTGGGCAATTGCCTGGATTGCCCTGCCCTAACGCCTGCCCTGGCCCTAGTAGTACCATTACAGTAGAAACCACAAGTGACCTAATTTTTGAATCACTGGTGTCTTGCCACGATAACCGAGGCTGCAGGGTACCAAGGGAGGAGCCTGGGCATATTTTAAAAACAAACCCTTTTTGCTGTAATACCCCTTTTAACAAGGGGTGCTATGAGCACTTTGATGCCATTATTGGCCCAATTCATTACCCACTGGGCTAAACTTATGCCAACATGAAAAATCTGCCTTCCCCAAATGATGCTGTGTTGACAGGAGCCACCATCAAATTTACAAAGTCGTCATAGAAAAAAAAAATCTTAAACTCAAATTGGATTCCTAGGCAGCCCTAAAGCTCAGGAATCTGTGGCTCGTAATATTGGGGGACTGGTGTCCAGAAATGTATGGGGGGCTTCCTCCTTCTTGGGTACTTATCCCTGGATAATGAGGAGGAAGAAAAGAGAAATATGGAATCATTAATTTTATTCCTTCACTGGACATTTTTTATGGGGGTGTGTATGTCTAGTCTCTTATATGTGTTATTTTATTTCAAATGTGTGTAGTGTAGGTGTAGTGTTTTAAACTTAATTAAAAAATATAAAATAATCTAAAAAATAAAAAGAATTTAAATCTGGTCTCAAACTGGTGGCCCTCCAGATGTGGCAAAACTTCAACTCCGAGCATTCCCAGCAGCCATTAGCTGCAGCAAATGGCTGTCTAGCATAAATGTTTAAAAAATTTTGGTCATGTGATATGTATCACTGATCAGCTCTTGGGGGGGACAAAAAAAAAACACTACACTGCAACCTAAAGAAAAATTAAGATGCCGTATTATGGTGCAGTATTTGCACCCAGGGAAGCTGGAGCACATATGGAGGAAAAAGGGACGGTTAAAGAAGGCAACTAGGGAGGTGAGCATATGGGATTTTATACAAAAAAAAAAAACAGACGCAAAAAGTGCACACCAAAAAAGGCAAATCAATCATAGCACACCAGTCGGAGGCAGGTTGAATGCAGCAGATTTTCTGACTACCCAGTCCAAGATACTAGTCACACAAACATACATGTTCACCAGTTTGCCCTAAGGCCCACGCAGCAGAACCTTACAGCACTCATCACCAAGTGGTTAAAAAGAGGACATATTCTAAATCCTTAAATAAGGCTCAATAAACAAGTGCACGCAGCATCAGTGTTAGCATAAACATTCAAAGTTTGGACAGCACAAGCGCTTTAGTCATTCTTCGCAACAGTTGGACATGGCTATGCTTTGAGGCTTTTACATTTTGCTAGATTAGGATATTAATATGTAAAATAATTGGAGTTAAGTCCTACGCTTTGAAAACCAGGTCAGTAATTTCCAGCAAGGGAGCACATTTTATCTTTGATTCTCAGGATTTCTGAGTCTAAGGTCATATTAAAGTAACTCATTGTAAGAGATTAGCTGGAAAGCCCAAAAGTTCTCAAACACTCTTTTTAATTCCAGTAGATTATACTGTATAAAACAATTGCTAGGAATTGAATAATACAATATCCTAATATTCTGTACGAAATTGTTAATTATTCACATACTTATTAGCCTTATCGTGGCTTTATTGCTTTTGATCATCCAGACCCCGGTAGAATCAATAAAAAAACATTATTTCTCAGTCAGCCTGCTACACTTTGTTTTTATAATTCTTTTTGTACTCTTTGACCAGAGTGTTTGTGCCTTTATGAATTTATCCATTCTCTTTGTTTTCTGTTTTTATTTTGATTCCTTATTCTCTTCACTTAGTCTTGCATTATTCATTTCAGATTATTATTACATGTAGATTTATTGGTTCAGTGTTCGAGTCACAATAGGAGAGAAAAATCTTTTACCCTCAGACACTGAATCTCCATTTGTAAATCCTAAATCTACACTGTTACCCCCTCGGGTTGGTGTCTTAAAAAGCTGTTCAGAGGCTCCTGTGAATGCCTCTGTCAAATCCATCCTCTTTCCTGTAAATGCAGGAGGGATATTGTAATCAACATCAGGTAAGTTAAAGGCTCCCTGTAAAGTGCTGCTTAGCAAAAAATAAGCACAGAAAGTGAACACATAAAATAAATAAATCGATAGATATCCAAGTGCATAGGTTATGCAGTGGAGGAAATCTCAATGGGTAATTGATGGGAAGAAACCTTAAAGGGGTTATCCAGAAATAGAAAAACAGCTGACTTCTTTCAAAACCGCTCCCTGTCTGTCTCCAGTTTGGGGGTGGTTCTGCAGCTCAGTTTCATTGAAAAAAATGGACCCAAGTTGTAAAACCACACACAATCTGGGGACAGACATGGAGCTGTTTTTGAAAGAAATTAGCTCTGTTTTTCTATTCCTGGATAACCCTTTTAACCCAGATAGTTACAATGAGAAGACTCTGAGGACTTTTAGGGATGGATACTAGATCAGTCATATCTTGAAATACCAGAGTGGGAGAGACAATGTAGTGAGTACAGACCCTAAGGAAATTATTCAGTCAATTCTAATAGGACATTTATGAAAATATAGATTGGAGTAATCTGTAGCAGGATAGCAGGACAAGTTAAGTATTTTTTTTAGCCAGCCTAAGTGTTTCAGTACTCTAAAGGGGTACTCTGGTGTAATAAATATATATAATTTTTTTCTTCAAATCAACAGGTGCCAGAAAGTTAAACAGATCTGTAAATTATTTCTATTAAAAAATCTGTATCCTTCCACTACCTATCATCTGCCGTATACTACAGAGGAAGTGTAGTAGTTGTTTTCAGTCTGACACAGTGCTCTCTGCTGACACCTCTGTCCATGTCAGGAACTGTCCAGAGCAGGAGAGGTTTGCTATGGGGGTTTTCTCCTTCTCTGGACAGTTCCTAACACAGACATAGGTGTCAGCAGAGAGCACTGTGGTCAGAAAGAAAAGAACTGCACAACTTCCTCTGTTGTATACAGAAGCTGATAAGTACTGGAAGGACTAAGATTTTTGATAGAAGTAATCTAAAAATCTAGCTTAAAACAAGAGATTGTCCAGTGAAGGAATGGTGCCAAAAGAACTCTTCTTTATTATTAAAAGCCAGCAAAACAGGAACAAATGTTTTAATCGTACACATTAAAAGTGAGTAAGTTACACATAAATATACCTGTGAGGAAAACGTGGGGCCGCATCACACAGGTGTACTGAATGCGAGCCGATTCCACGTTTTAACCCCTTACACATAAAAACTTATAACAAATCCTTTATACATGCTGCGTTGCCCATAGCAACCATGCAGCAAAGTATGTGTGTAAGACAAAGTGGACTAGCGAATATGTATAGTACAAAGAAAAAACTACATTAATAACAATAATAAGTCTATATCAAAAAGAAAAAAAATACAAATACATAAGATTGTTAAATTTGGCAAAATATATAGGTCCCAAACATTGACAGAAAAAAGGGCTTAAAACAGGTATTAATGTATGGAGAAAGACATCCTATAAGTAAGAAAATGAAAACTGTATATAGGAAATAATACTCGAGAGCCAAACATTAGACAAAACACATGTTGGACAAGACCCAAAGTTGTGACGGACAATGAATGGATCACTAGTAATGAAGAGACACATCCTGGCGTCTGTTCAGACCCTGCGGTACACAAGTTGCCAATTTTACTATCCAGGAAACGTCTCTATTCAGTAAAGTTTTACTTCCATCTCCTCCACGATAGGGGACATTGCTTTTTTCAATACCAATAAGACGTACGGTGGCTGTATTTCCTGCGTGTTGTTGTGCACAATGTTGGGAGACTGACGAAATTTGTTTAGAATTAAAATGTTTGATATCTGAAAGGTGTTTTTTAGTTGGGGTCTTCAAAGTATTGGTTGTACTCCCCACATACTGCACTTTACATTCGGTACAGGAGATAAGGTAAATAACAAAAGATGTGTTACAATTTATATATTGTTAGATGTCAAAAGTTTCTCCTGTAACAAAAGAAGTAAAGTTAGCAGCTGGGGATAACACCGTACAACAGGCACATTTATTATAACCGCAAGAATAACAGCCTGTATACCTTAACCAGGTAGGTGTGGAGGGTGGTTGAGACCTAAAAGTGGAAGCAGATACTAGTTGCCCAATAGTGGGGGCACGCCTGGCAATGCATTTGACTTCCCTAGGTGCAGACTCACTGAATGGTGGATCTGTTGAAATTATTGGCCAATATTTTATTATAATTCTAGATATGTCATGGAAGTCAGAGCTAAAGGACATTGAGAAATAGGCAGATTTGTTGTTATACAGATTGATAGGATGTTTGTGTTTCTTTCTGGGTGTGATAAGATCTTGCCTATTTTTAGACAGGGCTATGGATCTCGCTCTATCAAGAGACCATTTGCTGTAACCAACGCATGTCAATCGATTAGATAGAGAATCAATTTCTTTTTCAAAATCCACTGTGTTACTGCAATTTCTCCTAATTCTAATTGCCTCCCCCACGGGAAAATTTTTAATCACGTGGGGAGGATGACAAGATGACGCGTGAAGGATAGCATTTACTGCTGTGTCTTTACGATATGGAGTTGCAATCACAGAGTGGGAACCTGGATTACCGGTTAAATTGAGATCCAGGAAAGAGACGACCTGCTGATGGTGTGTGAGAGTAAATTTTAGATTATAGATATTTTCATTCATATGTAGTTGTAAATATTCTATAGGACAACTCTCAGTGTTCCACACCATCAGCAGGTCGTCTATGTACCTGCCACACCACACAATGTTCTCACCATAGACATTAGAGGGAGAAAGGAAAAATTCCTTCTCCCAAAAGCCCATGTAAATATTTGCCAGATAAGGTGAAAAGCATGCGCCCATCGGGGCTCCGGTCGTCTGCAGGAAGTACATGTCATCAAAAATAAAAAAAAATATGTTTGAGTAGATATTCTGTAGTGATGACAATGAATTCCTGCAGACGATCGGAGTATGTAGAATAGGTATTAAAAGGGTATTCCAGGCAAAACCTTTTTTATATATATATATATATATTAACTGGCTCCGGAAAGTTAAACCTATTTGTAAATTACTTCTATTAAAAAATCTTAATCCTTCCAATAGTTATTAGCTTCTGAAGTTTTCTGTCTAACTGCTCAATGATGATGTCACGTCCCGGGAGCTGTGCATGATGTGAGAATATCCCCATAGGAACTGCACAGCTCCTGGGACGTGAGTCATCAGAGAGCAGTTAGACAGAAAACAACAACTCAACTTCAGAAGCTAATAACTATTGGAAGGATTAAGATTTTTTAATAGAAGTAATTTACAAATCTGTTTAACTTTCCGGAGCCAGTTGATATATAAAAAAAAAAAGTTTTGGCCTGGAATAACCCTTTAAGAAACCATTTAAGTGCTATAAGAGCAGAGGAATGAGGAATCATGGAATAGAGCAAGGTTATATCTGCAGACACCCAGGACATATGATCTGTCTATTCTAAATTGTCCATAGCCAGAAGTAGGTGTTTGGAATCCTGTATATATCCCAGTAAATGGGGGACTAATGGTTGTAATAAACTATCAACCCAGGCTGATACATTTTCATTTAGTGAACCTATACCGGCTACGATGGGTCTGAGCGGAGGGGGGAAGATGTTTTTGTGAAATTTTGGGAAATAGTGAAACAAAGCTGTAGTAGGAAATTTGGGCAAAATGTAATCAGCTTGCAGTTCAGAGAAAAAGCCCTCTTCTTTACCCAAATTCACAAGAGAAGCAAGTTCTTTACTAAAGGCACAAGTTGGATTGCTTGATAGGGGTCTGTACGTATTAGTGTCATTAAAGGGTAGCTCTCACCATCCTATTTTTTTTTTTTGCTAGCCCGTTCCCCCCCCCCCCCCCGCTACGGCACTAGCCCGTTACCTCCCCCCCCCCCCCCCGCCCCGCATACCCCGTTCCCTCATTACACTTGCAGTTACTGCAGAGTCTGGCAGCGGGCGTGCAGGGACAGCGGCGGCAGGGAGGCGGCGATGTGCGGGAGGAGTGGCCGGGGAGCCACTGCGCTCGCTCCCGCCTGTCTGATTGACAGGCAGGGAGCGAGTGCAGCCTAACTGAAAAAGGACTGATTGCCACTCCAAAATCTGTCCTTTTTCAGTGGCCGGTTTTTAAATGTAAATTAAACCTTTTTAATGAAAAAAAAAATAATAAAAGAATATTAGAGATATGTTGTAGTACATAAGTACTACAACATATCAAAAAATAAAGTTAGTGACAGTGCCCATTTAAGCATTTCAAGATTCAACTTCTTGTACAGACCCGCATCGAGCCGGACAACAGCGCCCCCCCTTTGTCCGCCTGTCGGACTACATAATCTGACATATTGGCAATTTCCCATAAAGCCAAATGTTCCTGTTTAGTGGTGTTATAAATTAGGCTCTTTTTCTTGTTATTAATGGATGACTGAGTCAGTTCCTTTTCAACAATGTCCTGAAAAAGATCTAAACTAGATGCACGAGACATTAAGGGGTAAAAATTTGGGTTACTTGTATGAAAATCAACTGACTCAGTTGCAACCCGGTCGGTATCATTAAACATGTGTTGCAAATCAGACATAAGGCACAATTCCTAAAAGGAACAACATATGCTATTTTCAGTGCTGTTAGATATATGTCTGGACGTAGGTACAGGAGACACAGCTTCACTTGACATACGTACAGATGAACAAACATTGGATTTATCTGAGCGATCCATTTTAGATATATCTGAAAAATGTCTCTTAACTGTAACGCCTCTAATAAATTTGTTAATGTCCAATAACGTGGTAAATAAATCAAACATTCTGGTGGGAGCAAAGATAAGCCTTTGGACAAAACAGATAAATGATGAGAATATAGTACCTTAGCTGATAAATTAAAGATGGGGATGGTTAAGTCCTCAGATTTCGTCTGTGTTGAGCGGTGCTTTCTACCCGCTCGTCGTTTTTTGAGGAGCCTCGTGTGGCTGCTCCTCGATTTGGTGTATTCACCATTGTAGTTTGGCCACGAGAGGAATCAGCTTTGATGGATGACGTGGTTCCTGCAGGCTGAATCAATTAATTAATTAATATGTACGATTAAGGGTGCATTTGGACACCTGAAACGCGTCACATTTGTTCCTGCTTTGCTGGCTTTTAATAATAAAGAAGAGTTCTTTTGGCACCATTCCTTCGCTGGACAATCTTTTGTTTTATGCTATATTGCTCAGTGTGCCTGCCACAGCACAGTCCGAGTGAGGGGCGACTACATGGTGAGCTGGACATTTTCTACTATTCCTGGTTTTCTTGTTGGTGTTTACCCATGCTCCTGTGGGACTATAAGTCCTTGTTGTGCTCTGCGATGGATATAACAACCGAAACCACGACTACAATTGCTCCTACCAGTATATGTCTGAAACGGTTGAGGATCGCAGGGCCCGTGCCAATAAGATCTCTCAATTTCTAAACACAGCCAGCCAAGACAATCAGGATTTGATGGACTTGCGAATCAATATGTCCCAACTAGAGACTGTGCTTATACAGGAATCTAAGTTCACTTAGAACATTTCCACGTTGCAAAAATATATCAATGAAAATATGGTTCCAAGAGGACTAAGAATACGCAAGTTTCCTTCCACAATATATTCATAAAAATTCAAACTTGATTGGGAGGACTTGCTAACTGACTTGTCTATACATTTTATCAAGATAATCATCGCTTTGAAGAAAAAGCATTATTGGAAACACAGAAACAAATTGCAAATCTACAAGAGTCTGTTTCCAAACATCAGAAACATAACATGTTCTCTGAATTGGACAAGAAAATTCAAGATAATCTGGACAAACTAGGGAATACATTAATGGAAACAAAACAAAATAAGTACATACGTGATGTCCAGGACTATAAAACCAACAACGTATATACATGGCCACATCTTGATAAACGTCTGTGTACTCCGAGATCTATACTGAAAAAACATAAACCCTGATAAATCAAAGTTGCAGCAAGGGTTAAATTCAGTTCAACGGATATCGACTCCTCTGATTCAGCCTGCAGATTCCTCTGATGTCATCCATCACAACTGATGCCTCTCGTGGCCAAACTACAATGGTGAATACACCAAATCGAGGAGCAGCCAAACAAGGGCTCCTCAAAAAAGACAAGAGGGTAGAAAGCACCGCTCAACACAGAAGAAATCCGAGACGCCATTACAAAAGGACTTAACCATCCCCATCTTTAATTTATCAGCTACAGTGCTATCTTCTCATCATTTATCTGTTTTGTCCAAAGGCTTATCTTTGCTCCCACCAGATCGTTTGATTTATTTACCATGTTATTGGACATTAACAAATTTATTTGAGGCGTTACAGTTAGGAGACATTTTTCAGATATATCTAAAATGGATCGCTCAGATAAATCCAATGTTTGTTCATCTGTACGTATGTCCAGTGAAGCTGTCTCTCCTGTACCTACGTCCAGACACAGTGGCGTAGCTATAGAGGTCGCAAGGGTCGCAATCGCGACCGGGCCCCCTGCCACTTCCCTATACTGTGCTGCAGCCAGGGCCGGGCTGGATATCAGGCACGCCAGGCCGTCCAGTGGGCTGTCTGCTTCAATGCAATGTTTAAAAACTTTTTTTTTTTAAGTTTGCGGCCGCTCTTACCCCTCCTCCTGCCGCAGTGGATTGGCTGCTGGAGGTAAACGTGCGCCGCGCAGGCACTAACATCTTCTTGCTCCTGGCGCCGAGGAAGACGTGGAGGCTGGCAAGCAGATGGGAGCCGGTGCTCCTTATCTGCCTCTGACCCCAACATCCGCGGCAACATATTCCTGGTGGCCGGCGGGGGTGGGGGGTTGCCTTCCGTCTATGTAGGGGCCCCCAGCAGTGCCCCCCCTCCGAACTAAGACCCATAAAAACCCAGAACCCCAACCCCAACCTCCCGCACCGCTGGCTAAACCTCCTGCACCCCTGGCCCAACCTCCCGCACCCCTGGGCCAAGCTGTAGCACGGGACTCTGCTTTGGCAAGGGCACTAAAGCTTCTGTGCGGCCTGCTGCCTCCGACGCTGGATTCCCGGGACCGTATCACCCTGAACTCACGGCGTATGCAGGTGAGGAGGCCGAGGACTGGGGGGGGGGGGGTTATGTGTGAGTACATGTATCATGTGTGTTTGTATTATTGCGCTTGTGTATGTATGTTGTGTGTATGTATATGTATGTAGAATGTGTGTATGTATTTAATGTATGTATGTAGGTGTAAGCACGATGTATATATGCATAGGGGGGGGGGTTGGGGTCTGGAGGCAGCCTGTGTTTGAATGATGTGTGTGTATGTATGATGTATGAATGATAGATGTTGTGTAAGCAAGATGTATGTATGATGTGTGTAAGCTAGAAAGATATATGTATGATGTGTGGACATTTATTATGTTGGGGGATCTGGAGGCAGCAGGTGTATGTATGATATGTGTTTATATATGATGTATGTGTATGTATGATGTGTATGTATTATACATGTGTGGGGGGCCCAGAGGTGGCGTGTGTATGAATGATGTGTGTGTGTGTGTGTACTGTATGTATGATGTGTGTGTAACCAAGATGCATATGTATGATGTGTGGAGATGTGTGTAAGCTAGAGGGATGTATGTATGCTGTGTGGAGATGAATTATGCAGAGGGATCTGGAGGCGGCGGGTGTATTTATGTATGATGTATGTGTATGAATGATCTGTGTGTATGTATGTATAATGCATGTGTTTGGGGGGTCCGGAGGTGGCGTGTGTATGAATGATGTGTGTGTATGTATGATGTATGTATGTATAATGCATGTGTTTGGGGGGTCCGGAGGTGGCGTGTGTATGTATGATGTATGTATGTATAATGATGTGTGTATGAATGATAGATGTGTGTAAGCAAGATGTATGTATGATGTGTGGGAGGGTACAGCGTATAGCATGGTTATTTTTGAGGGTTTATATTCAGGGGCACAGTGTGCGGCAGTATTAGGCTGCATTCACACCACGTTTTGTACATATGGGAGGGAGGGGCAAACCAGGCCCTCCCGTACCCCACCGGATCAGCCCATGATTCCATTTACTTTAATGAGCCCACCGGAGTCAAACGGTGACTCCGGTCGGGTCAGTTTTGACCTGTATGCGGTTTTGGACCGGACCTAAAAGCGTAGTATACTACGGTTTTAGGTCCGGTCACAAAACCGCATACGGGTCAAAACTGAGCCGACCGGAGTCACCATTTGATGTGAATGCAGCCTTATATTTAAGAGGTACAGTGTGTGGCAGTATAATATTCTAGGAGTACAGTGGATGGTAGTTTTATATTCAGGGGTTTAAGTAGGTGGCAGTATTATATTCAAGGAGTACAGTGGGTGGTAGTTTTATATTCAGGGTGTACAGTAGGTGTCAGTATTATATTCTGGGAGTACAGTGGGTGGCAGTATTATATGCAGGAGGTACAGTGGACGGTAGTTTTATATTGAGGGGGTGCAGTATTTAGCAGAATAATAATGATTATTGTCTTCATACAGAGGATGAGGATCTACTGACAAAGTGAGAACCTATGATGTCCGTTTGTCAGACTCTGTTGAGAAGATGGAGCTGGAAGACGTCTTGACGTCTGGACCAGATGAAGAAGAAAAAAAAAGACAACAGAGAAGACGTCACTCAGGTCACTGATATCATTGTGTTTTCTCCTGACTGTCCCATCAGAGCTGGAGTCACTTGTAAGTTCCGCAGTGATGATGGGTGATGTTGTACCCTAATCTGTGGCTCTCCAGCTATTGAAAAACTACAACTCCTATAATGCCTGAGGCTCTCCAGACATGATAGGAGTTATAGCTTTACAACAGCTGATTGGGTGATTGGTGGGGGTCCCAGCAGTTGGACCCCTTCCAGAAAAATGGGCTGCTTATTCTTAAATGCCTGTTTTGTCTGTCTGGCCCTGCCTGTTAGTCACTTATATTGTTGTGTATTCCCCTGACTGTAGTCACTGATATCTTTTGCAGCCAAGTAAGGGGTCGTCTGGGATTGGGGAAGAGGGTCGTTAGGTGGTAGGGGGCCCAGGGCAATTTTTCGCACCGGGGCCCCGTGATTTCTAACTACGCCCCTGTCCAGACATATATCTAACAGCACTGAAAATAGCATATGTTGTTCCTTTCAGGAATTGTGCTTTATGTCTGATTTGCAACACATGTTTAATGATACCGACCGGGTTGCAACTGAGTCAGTTGATTTTCATACAAGTAACCCAAATTTTTACCCCTTAATGTCTCATGCATCTAGTTTAGATCTTTTTCAGGACATTGTTGAAAAGGAACTGACTCAGTTATCCATTAATAACAAGAAAAAGAGCCTAGTTTATAACACCACTAAACAGGAACATTTGGCTTTACGGGAAATTGCCAATATGTCAGATTATATAGTCTGCCAGGCGAACAAGGGGGGCGCTGTTGTCCTGCTCGATGCAGGTTTGTACAAGAAGTTGAATCTTGAAATGCTTAATGACACTAATACGTACAGATCCCTATCTAGCAATCCAACTTGTGCCTTTAGTAAAGAACTTGCTTCTCTTGTGAATTTGGGTAAAGAAGAGGGCGTTTTCTCTGAACGGCAAGCTGATTACATTTTGCCCAGATTTCCTACTACAGCTTTGTTTCACTCTTTCCCAAAAATTCACAAAAACATCTTCCCCCTCCCCTCAGATCCATCATAGCCGGTATAGGTTCACTAAATGAAAATTTATCAGCCTGGGTTTATTACAACCATTAGTCCCCCATTTACCGGGATATATACAGGATTCCAAACACCTACTTCTGGCTATGGACAATTTAGAATGGACAGATCATATGTCCTGGGTGTCTGCAGACGTAACCTTGCTCTATTACATGATTCCTCATTCCTCTGCTCTTATAGCACTTAAATGGTTTCCTAATACCTATTCTACATACTCCGATCGTCTGCAGGAATTCATTGTCATCACTACAGAATATGTACTCAAACATAATTTTTTTTTATTTTTGATGACATGTACTTCCTGCAGACGACCGGAGCCCCAATGGGCGCACACTTTTCACCTTTTCTGGCAAATATTTACCAGGGCTTTTGGAATTTTTCCTTTCTCCCTCTAATGTCTATGGTGAGAACATTGTGTGGTGTGGCAGGTACATAGACGACCTGCTGATGGTGTGGAACACTGAGAGTTGTCCTATAGAATATTTACAACTACATATGAATGAAAATATCTATAATCTAAAATTTACTCTCACACACCATCAGCAGGTCGCCTCTTTCCTGGATCTCAATTTAACCGGTAATCCAGGTTCCCACTCTGTGATTGCAACTCCATATCGTAAAGACACAGCAGTAAATGCTATCCTTCACGCCAAATTGCAGTAACGCAGTGTATTTTGAAAAATAAATTGATTCTCTATCTAATCGATTGACATGCATTGGTTACAGCAAATGGTCTCTTGAGATAGCGAGATCCATAGCCCTGTCTAAAAATAGGCAAGATCTTATCACACCCAGAAAGAAACACAAAAATCCTATCGATCTGTATAACAACAAATCTGCCTATTTCTCAATGTCCTTTAGCTCTGACTTCCATGACATATCTAGAATTATAAAAAAAATATTTGCCAATAATTTCAACAGATCCACCATTCAGTGAGTCTGCACCTAGGGAAGTCAAATGCATTGCCAGGCGTGCCCCCACTATTGGGCAACTAGTATCTGCTTCCACTTTTAGGTCTCAACCACCCTCCACACCTACCTGGTTAAGGTATACAGGCTGTTATTCTTGCAGTTATAATAAATGTGCCTGTTGTACGGTGTTATCCCCAGCTGCTAACTTTACTTCTTTTGTTACAGGAGAAACTTTTGACATCTAACAATATATAAATTGTAACACATCTTTTGTTATTTACCTTATCTCCTGTACCGAATGTAAAGTGCAGTATGTGGGGAGTACAACCAATACTTTGAAGACCCCAACTAGAAAACACCTTTCAGATATCAAACATTTTAATTCTAAACATATTTCAGCAGTCTCCCAACATTGTGCACAACAACATGCAGGAAATACAGCCACCGTACGTCTTATTGGTATTGAAAAAATCAATGTCCCCTATCGTGGAGGAGATGGAAGTAAAACTTTACTGAATAGAGAAGTTTCCTGAATAGTAAAATTGGCAACTCGTGTACCGCAGGGTCTGAACAGACGCCAGGATGTGTCTCTTCATTACAAGTGATCCATTAATTGTCCGTCACAACTTTGGGTCTTGTCCAACATGTGTTTTGTCTAATGTTTGGCTCTCGAGTATTATTTCCTATATACAGTTTTAATTTTCTTACTTATAGAATGTCTTTCTCCATACATTAATACCTGTTTAAGCCCTTTTTTCTGTCAATGTTTGGGACCTATATATTTTGCCTAATTTAACAATCATATGTATATGTATTTTTTTGTCCAGCGAAGGAATGGTGCCAAAAGAACTCTTCTTTATTATTCCTTCGCTGGACAATCTCTTGTTTTATGCTATATTGCTTAGTGTGCCTGCCACAGCACAGTCCGATCGAGGGGCGACTACACGGTGAGCTGGACATTTTCTACTACTCCTGCTAATCTACAAATCTATTTAACTTTCTGGCACCAGTTGATTTAACCTTTTAAGGACGCCGTGCGTATGCATACGCCCTGCATCCCGAGTCCTTAAGGACGTGGGGCATTAGCATACGCCCGAGGGAATTCTGGTCCCCGCCGCTAGCCGGTTTGGGACCAGAATGCCTGCTGAAATCATTCAACAGGCATCCCGGCACATCACCGAGGGGAGGTCCTGAGACCCCCTCATGTCGGCGATCGCAGAAAATTGCATGTCAATTCAGACATGCGATTTTCTGCATATAGGGATGATCGGAGCTGTCAGTGACAGCCCTGATCATCCTGAGGGATAAGAGCGCGGTCGCCGTGCTGCGATCTCCTCCTATCCCCTACCATTGGTCAGAACTGATTCTGACCAATGGCAGGGCAGGACAGTGGGTTGCCATGGCAACTCCCGTTCTGCCCACCCCTGGATGTCGAGGGGAACGTGGAAAGAAGATGGAGGCCGGTACCTGGAGAAGAAGATGCCTGGATACCCCGGATCATCGCTGGAGACTGCTGGATCCTGGCTCAGGTAGGGAAACCACGTTGGGGGGAAATGAAAGTGAAAGTAAAGTGATCTTTACTGTGGAAACCACTAGGAAGGCCAAACTGGAGGGTCACAGTTTGGAGACCACTGTTACAGTGGTGCCCAAACGGCAGCCCTCCAGATGTTGCCAAACTACAACTCTCAGCATGCCTAGACTGCCCAGGCAGTTCTGTAACATATGTCCCTTCAGATTTTGCAATTTTCATGAAATTTGTGAAAATTGCTGCTCTAATTTGAAGCCCTCTAATTTTTTCAAAAAGCAAAAATGTGTCCATTTTATGATGCCAACATAAAGTGGAATATGGGTGCACTACTGTGGTAGATGTAAACAATACATTGGCTATCCCTCAACACTGATGTTAAAATTGAGACATTCGCCAGTGTATCCTTATATGAAGGACACACCAGAGCCCGCACACCAACGCCAAGGTTTCTCAAAATGGTGCGAGACCTAACGCTAATCCTACCTGTGCTTGATAAGCAAAACAGGGGCCAGTGGGCAATTACGGCAGCATTCGGTCGACTTACAACTTCCTCCCAGGTACCCTCCAGTGTGACTGAGCACACATGCAATGGGAGGGGGGAGGCAAGCTGCAAGCCCCACCTGAGTTGGCTAATATGGTTGCCTGGCCTCACAGGTGCTACCCTAATGCTGCCTTGTAGATATTCAAGGCGCATTAATTTTGGAGATTACACACCTCCAAGTATAAAATTTAAACAAACAACAAAAAACGTGGTCTCAAATGGCTGGAGGTGCTCAACCCCAAATGCAGTTGTGCATTTATACTGGGGGAGCAGATCCTGCCCTTGTAGTTCGTTGCTAAGGGCGATCCCCAGCATAAAAATGCATGCAATGGAGGATGCCTGCAGCGGACTACAAGTGCCACAATAGAATCCTACACCAGATAAACGGTGTGGATGTGTAACAATTAGAATACAATACAGGAATATGGGTGCACTACTGTGGTAGATGTAAACATAAAGTGGACAGATTGTATTTGTGAATAAAAATAAAATTTATTTGGAATATCCATTTTCCTTACAAGTAGAGAGCTTCAAAGTCAGAAAAGTAACGCCGAAAATTTACCACCAAAATAAAGTACAATATGTCACGAAAAAAAAATCTCACAATCAGAATATTCAGTAAAAGCATTTTCAAGTTATTAATTTGTAAAGCGACGGTGGTCAGAATTGCGGAAAAGGGTGAAAAAGGGCTGAGTCCTTAACCCCTTAAGGACCGGGGGGGGGGGGGTTCCGTTTTAGCATTTTCCTTTTTTCCTCCTTGCCTTTAAAAAATCATAACTCTTTCAATTTTGCACCTAAAAATCCATATGATGGCTTATTTTTTGCGCCACCAATTCTACTTTGTAATGACGTCAGTCATTTTGCCCAAAAATCTACGGCGAAATGAAAAAAAAACCATTGTGAGACCAAATTGAAAAAAAACACACCGTTTTGTAAATTTTGGGGGCTTCCGTTTCTACGTAGTACATTTTTCGGTAAAAATGACACATTATCTTTATTCTGTAGGTTCATACAATTAAAATGATACCCTACTTATATAGGTTTGATTTGGTCGTACTTCTTGAAAAAATCATAACCACATGCAGGAAAATTAATACATTTAAAATTGTCATCTTCTGACACCTATAACTTTTTTATTTTTCCGTGTATGGGACGGTATGTGGGCTCATTTTTTGCGCTGTGATCTGAAGTTTTTAGCAGTACCATTTTTGCATTGATAGGACTTATTGATAGTTTTTTATTCATTTTTTCATGATATAAAAAGTGACTAAAAATGCACTATTTTGGACTTTGGAATTTTTTTTGTGAGTACGCCATTGACCGTGCGGTTTAATTAATGATATATTTTTATAATTCGGACATTTCCGCACACGGCGATACCATATATGTTTATTTTTATTTACACTGTGTTTTTTTTTTTTTATGGGAAAAGGGGGGTTAAATTATCTTTATTCACTTTTTTTCCACTTTTTTTTGCAGTGTTATAGCTCCCATAGGGACCTATAACACTGCACACACTGATCTTTTACATTTATCACTGGTTTCGGGATGCCGCGATTTCGCCGAGAATGAGCTAACCGGCATGCTTTCGCTTTCACTTTAGACGCGGCGTTCAACTTTGAACGCTGTGTCTAAAGGGTTAATAGCGCGCAACACCGCGATCAATGCCGCGTGCCATTAGCCACGGGTCCCGGCCATTGTTAGAGGCCGGGCCTGACCCACTATGACACGGGGCCATGCCATGGTCCCGCGTTATAGATCGGGAGCGGACTCATGACGTAATGTTATGTTATTGGTCCTTAACAGGTTAAGGGGTTAAAAAAAAAAGTTTTCCACCAGAGTACCCCTTTATCTTTATTCTGTAGGTACATACGATTAAAATGATACCCTACTTATATAGGTTTGATTTTGTCGTACTTTTGGAAAAATAACTACATGCACGAAAATAAATACATTTAAAATTGTCCTCTTCTGACCCCTATAACTTTTTTAGTTTTCCGTGTACAGGTTAGTATGAGGGCTAATTTTTTGCGCCGTGATCTGAAGTTTTAATTGGTACCATTTTTGTTTTGATCGCTGTTTACTCTTTTTCTATGGTATAAAAAGTGACCAAAAATATGCTATTTTGGACATTGGAATTTTTATTGCGCGTACGCCATTAACCGTTCAGTTGAATTAACAATATATTTTTATTTGGCGATACCACATGTTTATTTTTATTATGTTTATATATTTTTTTATATGAAATTTGGGAAAAGGGGATGATTTAAACTTTTAATAAGGAAGGGGTTAATGTCTGTGTTTTTAAACTTTTTTTAAACTTTTGTTTTTAGATTTTTAGTCCATGATTTGATTCCTCATACAGATCAATGTGGTTGTATAAAACCACATTGACCTGTGTGCTCTGCGCTCGATTGATAAAGCCTGGTCCTGCCAAGCTTTATCATTCTGAGCGCTGGAGCCGACACAGGACATGAGGCCTCAGGTTACCTCAACAGTGGATCCCCCACCGCGATCCCGCTGCGCGGGGGGGGGGGCATCCACACCACTGGACCACCAGGGATGGAATAAATGCACCTTTAAACGCCACTGTCAGCTTTGACAGCGGCGATCTACAGGGTTAATAGCCGGCCGTGACGATCGCCGCATGTCGGCTATTAACACCAGCCCCCATACACGTCCATGGTCATTAAGGGGTTAAGTAAGTTATTGTAGCACATAATTACAATTAATATTATGATTAGGTATGTAATGCATTTTAGGGACTACATGTTAGACTGATTTCATGTTTGCAGTACACTTTTAACTAAGACATTTTTGGGGTTCTGTTTGGGAGCAGCTAACTACATTTGTTAGTCATATGGGGGGGGAGATTTATCAAATCCTGTCCAGAAGAAATGTTGCTGAGTTGCCAATAGCAACCAATCAGATCACTTCTTTCATTTTTGAAAAGGCCTGTGAGAAATGAAAGAAGCAAGCTGATTGGTTGCTATGGGCAACTGGTCAACATTTCCTCTGGACAGGTTTTGATAAATCTCCTCCATGGAGCGTTTTTTTCATGAAATCTGCATGTTTTTTGTAGCTTAACTCACAATGAATCCCCGATTTTCACCAAAGAACTTCCCAATATACCGATATACTGTGTCTAATAAACAGTGAAGTAAATTTGTATGTTCAGTTACAGTTCACATTGTGGAGTGTTATGTACAGTAGTTACTGTATGTAACCTGCTGTGTCCATTTGTACGCTATAGTACATTCAAAACATAGAGAGATGGATAATTATCATTCACTTGCATGTTATACTATAAAGGCAATATTATGAATACAGCAATTAATCCTGCCAGAATATTATATATACCACTCTATAGCTTTAAGCAACTACTAGCAGAGTACCCAGCGTTGCTCAGTTTTCCTACCTAAACCTTGTGAGAGAGGAAAAGCAACAATGACACTCTCATCCTCATATCCCTTCCCTAAATCCCGCAACCCGTACTAACTGTTTTCTGCACCTGCCTGCCAGACAGTTAGATCATACTTAACAACATGTTGGTTCAGCAGCTGGATGTTTAAAAATCCCGGGCAATCTCTGCAGCTAGAGGGAAAGCGGCCAGGAGATTTACTGGAAGTCCCATAGACGCTGCAGATCCGCTGCATGGTGGCTTTATATGTGCCTGCTTGGAGCAGCAATATGCCACTACGAGCAGACACACTGAAGCAATGTGCGAGTTGCCGCGCATGCGCTGTGTACTCGCACACATCGCTGACCCTCCCCCTGCTCCCTGATCTAGGCCGAGAGCTGCCGCAATGTGCGAGTATACTGCGCATGCAGGACTACAGAGAAAAAACATCACCCTTCCTGAGCAGGGTGTTTAGGGTTAATTCAACTCTACTATATTTTAGTTGACACATAAGTGACATGTTCACCAAGTGCCATTGAGATATCGATTTGAAAGGTATGCTGGAACATACATGCATACGTTGAGTTTTATATATGTAGATTGGACTAATAATTAGGAAGCTAATAATAAGGCTATTGCAGAACAACTCCATACTTCATTTCTGTATGTATTATAATTTTTATTTTAAATTGTCAGTAATATTGTTATGTTTAATTTGGTTTGTTACATTTTTTGTTTCTTTTACTAACCTATGAAATTCCTTACAATATCAGGTTAATTATTTGTGTTTTTACCAGATGCTGTGAATTGCTATCTCTCTTTGGTGAGTGTTCTTTGCGTGGGAATTATTAATATTCTGTGTCATCTCTTACATTCATTTGTCTACTTAGTCACAGTGCATTAATCTCTGGCATCAAGAGACACGTTTATCAGCTCTTCAGTTATAATGTTCAGTTTTGTGATTTGAAAAGACAAGGTAAATCATAAAAATCTCTCATGCTGGGAGCTTAAGGAGGTAAATGCATGGCTTAAAGGGGTACTCTCTTGGGAAAAAAAAATTTAATATAAACTGGTGCCAGAAAGTTAAACAGATTTGTAAATTACTTCTATTAAAAAATATTAAGCCTTTCAGTACTTATTAGCTGCTGAATACCACAGAGGAAATTCTTTTCTTTTTGAAACACAGAGCTCTCTGCTGACATCATGACCACAGTGCTCTCTGCTGACATCTCTGTCTATTTTAGGAACTGTCCAGAGCAGCATATGTTTGCTATGAGGATTTTTTTCAGCTCTGGACAGTTCCTAAAATGGACAGAGATGTCATCAGAGAGCACTGTGGTCATGATGTCAGCAGAGAGCTCTATGTTCCAAAAAGAAAACCATTTCCTCTGTAGTATTCAGGAGCTAATAAGTACTGGAAGGATTAAGATTTTTTAATAAAAGTAATTTACACATCTGTTTAACTTTCTGGCACCAGTTGATTTAAAAAAAAAAAGTTTTCCACGGGAGTACCCCTTTAAGTCTTAGTGTAAGGCTCGTTTCAGACTACAGAATTTCCACCTGCAATTCGGCTTTGAAATTGCAGGCAGAAATTCCGCTTACTGAAATGTATAGTATAGTGAATGGGTTTCTGTTCACAAATTCACACTTCGGAATTTGTGAACCAAAAATCCACTTTAAAATTTCCGCCTGAAGAATGGCGTTGCTCATTCTTCAGGCGGAAATACTTGTGGAACACATTGCAGTGTATTGGAGACTGCAGTGTCCGTGCACTCCTAGCACCGACTGATTCAGCCGGTCCTGGCCACACTCGGAATCTCCGGGTGGAAATTTTCTGCCCAGAGATTCCGCAGTGTGAACCTAGCCTAAGGGTCTATTCACAATGCAGAATTTCTGATTGCGGAATTCCGTGTCAAATTAAAACCCACAGACTTCTATGGAATTCTGCACCCTTATTCCCCATTCCCCATTCTGAATTTACACTTGCAGAATTCCGCAAGCAGAAATTCAGTAGTGTGAATGGGTGTGCGGAATCCCATAGAAGTCTATGGGTTTTAATTTGACACGGAATTCCGCAATCAGAAATTCTGCATTGTGAATAGACCCTTAGGGGGGAATATTTGGATTTTGAGAGCACTGAGCTGTCTTTTTGTTAGGGTACAAACCGTATTCTGCAGAAAATTTGCACCTGAATAGAAGGGGGTCCATTGTGGTAGGGCAAAGAATCCTAGAAGGGGTGGCAAAATTTTTAAACAAGGTAAGTAGAGGAAGGACAACGTAGAAAATCAAACAGACAGACGGGCAGATAGGTTAGAGAGGGGTCAGGACATAATGGTGGGTGGAGAAGAGACTTGTGGTTGAAGGTTACGAGTAGTGGATTAGGAGATTCAGTTATTACAAACCAACAAGGAAAACCAATGTACTCACGATAATTCAATAAATCACATTAATGATATTAACCCAATAACGACCATGGACATCTATACTCGTCCAATGGCCGTTACCGGGGTATGACGCGGGCTCCCGACTCGAGCCCGCGTCATACCGGCCAGCCCCCAGCTGATTCCCGTAGCTCGGGGCCGGCGTTAATAGCCGACATGCGGCGATCGCCGCGGCCGGCTATTAACCTTTTAGATCGCCGCTGTCAAAGTTGACAGCGGCATCTAAAGGTGCCTGTATACAGTCCCTGGTGGTCCAGTGGGGTGGATCGCTCCCCCGCAGCGCGATCGCGGGGGAGCGATCCACTACTGAGGTAGCCTGAGGGCTTACCTCTCCTCCTGTGTCGGCTCCGGCTCTCTGAATGATAAAGCCTGGCAGGACCAGGCTTTATCAATCGAGCGCAGAGCACACAGATGAATGGGATTGTATGCAATCCCATTCATCTGTATGAGGAATCAAATGATTCCTCCTAAAAGTCCCCTAAGGGGACTAAAAGTGTAAAAAAAAAAAGTTTAAAAAAAGTTTAAAAACACACACATTAACCCCTTCTTTATTAAAAGTTTAAATCACCCCCCTTTTCCCAAATTCCATATTAAAAATATGTAACCATAATAAAAATAAACATATGTAGTATCGTCGCGTGCGTAAATGTCTGAACTATAAAAATATATCATTAATTAAACCGCACGGTCAATGGCGTACACGCAAAAAAATTCCAAAGTCCAAAATAGCGTATTTTTGGTCACTTTTCATACCATAAAAAAAGGAATAAAAAGCGATCAAGAAGTCCAAACATAAAAATGGTACCGATTAAAACTTCAGATCACGGCGCAAAAAATGAGCTCTCAAACCGCCCTGTACGTGGAAAAATAAAAAAGTTATAGGGGTCAGAAAAGGACAATTTTAAATGTCTAAATTTTCCTGCATGTAGTTATGATTTTTTCCAGAAGTGCGACAAAATCAAACCTATATAAGTAGGGTATCATTTTAATCGTATGTACCTACAGAATAAAGATAAAGTGTAATTTTTACCGAAAAATGTACTGCCTAGAAACAGAAGCCCCCAAAATTTACAAAATGGTGTTTTTTCTTCAATTTTGTCGCACAATGATTTTTTTTTCCGTTTCGCCATAAATGTTTGTGTAAAATGACTCATGTCATTCCAAAGTAGAATTGGTGGCGCAAAAAATAAGCCCTCATATGGATTTTTAGGTGCAAAATTGAAAGGGTTATGATTTTTAAAAGGTGAGGAGGAAAAAACGAAAGTGTAAAAACAGAAAAATGCTTGGTCCTTAAGGGGTTAAAGGTGTAAAACTAGATGACAACTTAAAGTGTTTGTTCACAAATGCCAGAAATCTAGCAAGCAAATTTGGGAGCTTGAGGCCTTCAAACTGGAGGAACATATTAACCCCTTCCAGCAGAATGACTTATATAAACATCAGGATGCGCAAACTAGCTGCATAACCTGACGTTTATATAAGTCATTAACTTAACCCTTCTAGGAGTTTCAAAACTACAACTCCCAGCATGCCCAGACAGCCTTTGGATGTCTGGGCATGCTGGGAGTTATAGTTTTGCAACATCTGGAGGGCCACAGTTTGGAGACCACTGTGTAGTGGTCTTCAATCCGTGCTCTTCCAGATGTTGCACAACTACAACTCTCAGCATGCCCAGACAGTCGAGGCATGTTGTGAGTTGTAGTTCTGTAACATCTAGCCCTTCAGATGTTGCCGAACTACAACTCCCAACATGCCTGGACTGTCTGGGCATGCTTAGAGTTTAAGTTTTTCAACATCTGGAGGGCTACAGTTTTGACACCACTACCCAGTGGTCTCCAAACTGTTCCCCTCCAGTTCTTGCAAAACTATAACTATAACCCTTCGGCTATCTGGGCATGCTGGGAGTTGTAGTTTTGCAGCAACTGGAGGCACACTGGTTGGGAAACATTGTCTATTTCCTAACTTAGTTTTTCCCAACCCATGTGCCTCCAGTTGTAGCAAAAGTACAACTCCCAGCATGCACTGACAGACCATGCATGGTGGGAGTTGTAGTTTTGCAACAGCTGGAGGCACACAGGTTGGGAAACACTGAGTTAAGTAACAAACTCTCAGTGTTTTGCAACCAGTGTGCCTCCAGCTGTTCCATAACTACTACCCCCAGCATGCATGTAGTTATGCAACAGCTGGAGGCATACAACTACAAGTCCCAGTATGCCCTTCTGCTGTCACTGCATGAATACTTAGAGTTGCAGTTTGTCCAACAGCTGGCGGTTTGCCCCCCCCTGTGTGAATGTACAGGCTACATTCACACGGGCAGGGGTTTACAGCGATTTTGTCACTGCAAGTTTGAGATGCAGCAAATTTAAGCTCCCAGCAGGAAACTTGCTGTGTATACCTGCCTGTGTAAATATACCACTACACTACACCTCACAAAATAAAAGGTAAAACACTACGTATACACATACCCCTACACAGTCCCCCCCCCCCCAATAAAAATGAAAAACATCTGAAACTGCACTGTTACCAAAATGGAGCCTTAAGCTATTGCAAAACAACAACTGGAGGCACCCTGTTTGGGAATCACTGGCGTAGAATACCCCTATGTCCACCCCTATGCAAACCCCTAATTTAGGCCTCAAATGCGCATGGCGCTCTCTCACTTCAGAGCCCTGTCGTATTTCAAGTCAACAGTTTGGGGTATGGGGTATTTCCGTACTCGGGAGAAATTGCACTACAAATTTTGGGGAGCTTTTTATCTTTTACCCCTTATGAAAAGGTAAAGTTGGGGTCTACACCAGCCTGTTATTGTAAAAAAATTGAAGTTTTTACACTAACTTGCTGGTGTTGCCCCATACTTTTCATTTTCACAAGAGGTTAATTGAAAAAAAAAAAGACCCCCAAAATTTGTGACGCAATTTATCCTAAGTACGGAAATACCCCATATGTGGATGTAAAGTGGTCTGCTGGCACACTACAGGGCTCGGAAGAGAAGGAGCGCCATTGGGCTTTTGGAGAGAGAATTTGGCTGGAATTGAAGGCCATGTGCGTTTACAAATCCCCCATGGTGCCGGAACGGTGGAACCCCCCCCCACATGTGACCCCATTTTGGAAACTAAACCCCTCACAGAATGTAAAAAGGGGTGCAGTGAGCATTTACACCCCACAGGTGTCAGACAGATTTTTTGGAACAGTGGTCTGGGAAAATGAAAAATTTTATTTTTCATTTGCACCGCCCACTGTTCCAAAAGTTCCGACTTCCATTCCAAACAAATTCTTTCTCCAAAAGCTCAATGGCGCTCCTTCTCTTCTGAGCATTGTACTTCTCTTGCAGAGCATTTACATCCACACATGGGGTATTTCCATACTCAGAAGAAATGGGGTTACAAATTTTGGGGGCATTTTCTCCTATAACCTCTTGTAAAAATTGTAAATTTGGGGGAAAAAACTGCATTGTAGTGATTTTTTTTTCTTCATTTACACATCCGAATTTAACGAAAAGTCGTCAAACACCTGTGGGGTGTTAAGGCTCACTGTACCCCTTATTACATGCCTTGAGGGGTGTAGTTTCCAAAATAGTATGCCATGTGTTTTTTTTTTGTTTTGTTTTTGCTGTTCTGGCACCATAGGGGCTTCCTAAATGCAATATGCCCCCAAAAAACCATTTTGGCAAAATTTGCTTTCAAAAAGCCAAATGTGACTCCTTCTCTTCAGAGAATTGTAGTACGCCAGCAGAGCACTTGACATCCACATATGGGGTATTTCCATACTCAGAAGTGATGGGGTTACAAATTTTTGGGGGCATTTTCTCCTACAACCTCTTGTAAAAATGGTAAATTTGGGGAAAAACTGCAATTTAGTGAAAGAAAAAAAATTTGCGTACACATCTGACTTTAATGAAAAGGCTCACTGTACCCCTTGTTACATGCCTTGAGGGGTGTAGTTTCCAAAATAGTATGCCATGTGTTTTTTTTTTCTTCTGCTGTTATGGATCCATAGGGGCTTCCTAAATGTGACATGCCCCCCAAAAACCATTTCATCAAAATTCACTCTCCAAAATCCCATTGTCGCTCCTTCCCTTCTGAGCCTTCTAGTGCACCCGCCGAACACTTCACATACACATATGAGGTATTTCCTTACTCCACAGAAATTGGGTTACAAATTTTGGGGGGCATTTTCTCCTTTTACCCCTTGTAAAAATTCAAAAACTGGGTCTACAAGAACATGCGAGTGTTTCTCCTTCACTTTGCTGTTAACAAACATTTTATATGCAGTTTTTATAATGGGGTCATTTATGTGGTATTTCTAATATGAAGACCCTTCAAATCCACTTCAAAACTGAACTGGTCCCTGAAAAATTCTGAATTTGATTTTTTTGGGGGATAAATTCGAAAAATGCTGATGAACTTTGAAGCAAACATAAAGTTGACATATTGTATATGTGAATCAATATATAAGTTATTAGGTATGTCTATTTTCCTCACAAGCAGAGAGCTTTAATTTTTCATGACATTTTTGAGTTTTTCACCAAGAAATGATGCAAGTATCAATGAAAATTTACCACTATGATAAAGTAGAAAATGTCACGAAAAAACTATCTCGGAATCAAATTCATAAGTAAAAGCATCCCAGAGTTATTAATGCATAAATTGACTCTGGTCCATAAGGTCAAAATGGGCTGGGTCCTTCAGGGGTTAATGTAGTTGTTGTCACTGAGACATGGCTGGACTCCTCACATGACTAGGCTGTCAATCTGTAGGGGTTTACATTGTTTTGAAAGGAAAGGGTGAACAGGAAAGGTGGCAGAGTTTGTCTGTATATTAGAAGTGATATAAAAGTCAGTGGGGGAGATTTAATAAAATCAGTCCAGGGGTAAAGTGGTGCAGTTGCCCATAGTAACCAATCATATTGCTACTTTAATTTTTAAATGAAAACAACAAATAAATGGAAGTGTCCTGCAAACCATCATTTTGCCCTAGTCTTAAAGGGGATATCCGGGAAAAAACTTTTTATTTCTGGCTCCAGAAAGTTAAACAGATTTGTAAATTACTTCTATTAAAAAATCTTAATCCTTTCAGTACGTATGAGCTGCTGAAGTTGAGTTGTTCTTTTCTGTCTAAGTGCTCTCTGATGACACCTGTCTCGGGAACTGTCCAGAGTAGAAGCAAACCTCTTCTACTTTGTGCAGTTCCCGAGACAAGCAGAGATGTCAGCAGAGAGCACTGTTGCCAGACAGAAAAGAACAACTCAACTTCAGCAGCTGATAATTATTGGAAGGATTAAGATTTTGTTTAATAGAAGTCATTTACAAATCTGTTGAACTTTCTGGAGCCAGTTGATAAAAAAAAAAAAAGATTTTTCCTGGAATACCCCTTTAAACCACAGAATACCCCCTACACAGACAGGAAAAGAGGGGTCATTGTGGTGACAAATATGGTACTATTGATTACAGTTAAAGGGGTTATCCAGGGAAAATACTTTTTTTTATATATATCAACTGGCTCCAGAAAGTTAAACAGATTTGTAAATTACTTCTATTAAATAATCTTAATCCTTTCAGTACTTATGAGCTTCTGAAGTTAAGGTTGTTCTTTTCTGTCTAAGTGCTCTCTGATGACACGTGTCTCGGGAAACGCCCAGTTTAGAAGATGTTTGCTATGGGGGTTTGCTTCAAAACTGGGCGTTTCCTGAGACACGTGTCATCAGAGAGCACTTAGCCAGAAAAGAACAACCTTAACTTCAGAAGCTCATAAGTACTGAAAGGATTAAGATTTTTTTTAATAGAAGTAATTTACAAATCTGTTTAACTTTCTGGAGCCAGTTGATATATTAAAAAAAAGTTTTTTCCTGAAATACCCCTTTAACTTTTGTGGAGCCAGTTTGTGGAGGACCTAACAAGAAGTGATGCTCTATTGGATCTAGTAATTTCCAACAATGCAGAGCTAGTTGGGAATGTAGCTGTGTGTGGACACCAAATCATTCAGCAGGCATCCCGTGCAAATGCCTGGGGGGGGTGTTCAGATCAGCGATTTGCAGCGATTCCAGGCTGATAGGGTCTCTGATGACCCAATAGCCCGGAAAATAGGGATGATCTGAGCTGTCAGAGACATCCCGATCATTCTGAAGGATAGGAGTGAGGTGGCAGGGTCTGACCGGCAAATTGCAGGGCAGAGGCGGAGGTGAAAGTTCATTTCCCCTGCTCTGCCTGCCGCTGGATGTCGGGGAAGAGCTGTGGGAAGATGGCGGCGATGTGTGGGGGCCATGGATGCGGTGGGGACCGCCGGCGGCAGTTACCGGGGTTCACGCGAGGACCAGGGACCGGAGGCTAACAGGAGGCGGCAGGCAGGCGGCGGTGCCCCAGATGCAGCAATGAAGATTGCCGTAAAATGATCTTAACTGCTGCTTCTAGGAGTTACAAAACTACAACTCCCAGCATGCCCAGGCAGCCTTTGGCTGTCTGGGCATGCTGGGAATTGTAGTTTTGCAACATCTGGAAGGACAGTGGTCTCCAAACTGTATCACTCCAATTCAAAGCATGCTGAGACTGTCCAGGCATACTGGGAGTTGTAGTTCAGCAACATCTGGCCCTTCAGATGTTGCCAAACTACAACTCCCAGCATGCCTGGGCAGTCTGGGCATGCTTGGAGTTGAAGTCTTGCAACATCTGGAGGGCTACAGTTTGGAGACCACTACACAGTGGTCTCCAAACTGTTCTCCAGTTGTTGCATAACTAGAACTCCCAACATGTTCTTCGGCTTTCTGAGCATACTGGGAGTTGTAGTATTGCAGCAACTGGAGGCACACTGGTTGGGAAACATTGACTGTTTCCTAACTCAGTGTTTCCCAACCCATGTGACTCCTGCTGTTGCAAAACTCCCAGCATGCACTGACAGACCATGCATGCTGGGAGTTGTAGTTTTGCAACAGCTGGAGGCACATGGGTTGGGAAACACTGAGTTAGGACACAGACACTGGTGCGGAAACACTGCGGTAGTCTGTTACCTAAATCAGTATTTCCCAATCCCAACCAGTGTGCCTCTAGCTGTTGCATAACTTCAACTCCCAGCATGCACGGTCTGTCAGTGCATGCTGGGAGTTGTAGTTTTGAGCCTCCCTCCCCCCCCGTGAATGTACAGGGTACATTCACATGGGCGGGGTTTACAGCAAGTTTCCCCCTTCAAGTTTGAGATGCGGTAAAGTTTCTGCTGCAGTGGGAAACTCACTGTAAATCCCCGCCCATGTGAATGTACCCTAAAAACACTACACTAACCCTAAATAAAGAGTAAAACACTACATATACACTACACGCTTACACTGTCACCGCTCCCCTCCCCCCAATGAAAATTAAAACCGTCTTGTACGTCAGTTTTTCCAAAACAGAGCCTCCAGCTGTTGCAAAATAACAACTCCCAGTATTGCCAAACAGCCATTGACTGTCCAGGCATGTTGGGAGTTCTGCAACAGCTGGAGGCACCCTGTTTGGGGAAAACTGACATACAGTATTTTTGGTAGAGGAGACAAGTGTAACGCTTGCATCGAGTTACAACCCTATGAAAATCTCTAATTTAGGCCTCAAATGCACATGGTGCCCTCTCACTTCGGAGCCCTGTCTTATTTCAAGGCAACAGTTTAGGGCCACATATGGGGTATCTCCGTACTCAGGAGAAATTGCGCAACAAATTTTGGGGGGCTTTTTCTCATTTTACCCCTTATGAAAAGGTAAAGTTGGGGTCTACACCAGCATGTTAGTGTAAAAATTTTTATTTTTTACACTAACATGCTGGTGTTGCCCCATACTTTTAATTTTCATGAGAGGTAAGAGGAAATAAAGACACCAAAAATTTGTAACACAATTTCTCCCAAATACAGAAATACCCCATATGTGGTGGTAAAATGTTCTGCGGGCACACAACAAGGCTCAGGAGTGAGAGCGCACTATTTACATTTGAGGCCTAAACTGGTGATTTGCACAGGGGTGGCTGCTGATTTTACAGCGGTTCTGACATAAACGTGAAAAAAAAAATACCAACATGTGACCCCATTTTGGAAACTACACCCCTCACGGAACGTAATAAGGGGTATAGTGAGCCTTAATACCCCACAGATGTCTGACAGATTTCTGAAACAGTGGTCCGTGAAAATGAAATATTCTTGTTTTTAATTTGCACAGCTCACTGTTACAACGATCTGTCAAACACCAGTGGGGTGTTAAGGCTCACTGTACCACTTGTTATGTTCCTTGAGGGGTGTAGTTTCCCAAATAGTGTGCCATGTGGTTCTTTTTGCTGTTCTGGCACCATAGGGGCTTCTTACATGAGACATGCCCCCCCAAAAACCATTTCAGCAAAATTTGCTTTCCAAAAGCCCATTGTCGCTCCTTCTCTTCTGAGCCCTCTAGTGCACCCACAGATCACTTTACATCCACATATGAGGTATTTCCTTACTCAAGAGAAATGGGGTTTAAAATGTTAGGGGACATTTTCACTTATTAGCCCTTGTGAAAATGAAAAATTTGGGGTAACATCAGCATTTTAGTGAAAACATTTTTTTTTTCATTTTCCCGTCCAAATTTATTGAAAATTTGTCAAACACCTGTGGGGTGTTAAGGCTCACTGTACCACTTGTTACATTCCTTAAGGGGTGTAGTTTCCTAAATAATATATCATGTGGTTTTTTTTGCCGCTGTTCTGGCACCAAAGGGGTTTCCTAAATGCGACATGCCCCCCAAAAACCATTTCAGCAAAATTCGCTCTCCAAAATCCCATTGTTGTTTCTTCTTGAGGGGTGCAGTTTTATAATGGGGTCCATTATGGGATATTTCTAACATAAAGACCCTCAAATTCACTTTAAAACTAAACTGGTCCCTTATTCTGAAAAATTCAGATTAAGAAATTTACTTGAAAAATTGGAAAATTGCTGCTATACTTTGAAGCCCTCTGATGTCTTCCAGAAGTAAAAACATGTCAAGTTTATGATGCACACATAAAGTAGACATATTATATATGTGAATCAATATTTAATTTATTTGAGATGTCCATTTTCCTTACCAGCAGAGAACTTCAAATTATAAAAATGCTAAATATTAAAAATTTTCATGAAATTTTGGCATTTTTCACCAAGAAATGATGCAAGTATCGACGAAAATTAGCAATCTCTGAATCAAATTCATAAGTACAAGCATCCCAGAGTTATTACTGCTTAAAGTGACAGTGGTCAGATGTGCAAAAAATGCTCTGGTCCTTAGGGTCAAAATCGGCTCGGTCCCCAAGGGGTTAATAAATAAGGACCAATATAGTCACTTTTGGCTTAAAGTGCAGGAAATAAAGACATGTTGGGAGAGCAAAGACATATAATTTGAAAAAGTAAAATTTCCCTTGGCTAACTGCCTTCAGGGCATAAACTGGGAGGAGCTGTTGTCAAAAACTGATACAGATGATAAATGGGAGATTTTCAAAACAACACTAAATAACTCTACAGCTAAATTTATCCCTATGGGAAAGAGGTATGAACAATTAAAACTAAATCCTACATGGCTGACAATTGATATTACAAAAGCAATACACACCATAATATTTTTTAACAAAATAGAAATCAGATGAGTCAGCTTTTTAGCAATTATAAAGAGCTTAAAGGAAATCTATCACCAGTGTCACCTGCACTAACCTGTCGGTACCGTGCAGGTGACACTGATGACAACAGTACTCCCCTTGTCCCGTTCCATGGCGGGGATCTCCAGTAATCTTGGCCATTACCTCCAGCTTCAGGCACCTGACTTGGGGCATGGGTGGAGCTTAGTGACATCACCGCTGCTGCTCCCTGCTGGGTCCCGTTGCTAGAGAACAGCAGCGGTGATGTCACTAAGCTCAGCCCGTGCCCCAAGACGGGTGCCCAGAGCTGGAGCTAATGGCCAAGATTACTGGAGATCCCCACCACAGAACGGGACAAGGTAAGTACCGTTGTCATCAGTGTCACCTGTCGTATCTGTCGATACTGACAGGTTAGTTAAGGTGACACTGGTGACAGATTTCCTTTAATAAAATCTGTAAAAATGTAAAGAAAGCAGCAAAAATTTACAATGAAAGGCAGGCCGCCAGAGAAAGCAAAACAAATCCCAAAATATATATATATATAAAAAAAAAAAAGGACAGAGCATGTAGAACCCCATGTAGGGATCAAGAGAAGGCAGAAATACAGAATGAATTATTTAGCTTTGTATTTACAGAGAAAGAGAGAGGAGCTAATGCAGGCTGGGCCAGCGGTGGTAATACATCATGTAATGTACTGATCTGGTTTAATGTAGATATGTCTACAAGAAGAAAGAAAATACAATCTCCTCGAAAAATAACAGTATAACAGGGTGCATTTAGGTAAATGGGAACACTTACTGTACAGATTTATCCCTACTGCACATTTTAAGGGGGTACATTTTGTTCCAAACGCTGGGTGGAGGCTGTGAGGGTCGTAACATCACAACCATGCTCCTTGTGACGTCACACCAAGCCCCCTCAATGCAAGTCTGTGGGAGGAGGCGTGGCAGATGGATCCACAAACTTGTCCACAAAGTGTCCTGATCTGCATGGACAACAATTTAAAAACCAAGCTGGGTCTCAGCACTGTCAGCGCTAATAGATTTACTGTCCTTCCTAGCAGGCAGGGTCTCCAAAGGTTTTGGATGGAAAGAGGCTGATACAATGGTGGTATAATGGTGGTAGTGTAAGTCTGTAAACAATCCAGGAGCAGTTGTATGCCTGGAGCCACCTCCATGTTTTCAGCTTCATTAGTGGCAACTGGAGACCAGACCTTTCACTTTTGACATCTTCTTAGTAGAATGTTGCTGCTTAGCAAGAGGGGGTCCTTCTCACTCTACAAGATACTGGACAGTGTCCTGAGCAGTTGAGGAAGCTTTGGCTTTTAAGGTTTTTGCATATTTGTCACTTCTGTTTCTATTTTCTGCTTTGTACGGTAGTGGTTCTCCTTGTATTTGTTTGCCCTCAGCACTTGCTGTTCAATTCCCATTAAAACAGCTTCACAGCCATCACCCCACTCCTGGAAAGTGTTGACAATGCTACGTATGTCCTTCTTGCGAATGTCCTGTCCAATGCAAAAGTCAACTTCTATTACATGATTGCGTTGATCCAGTTTGCCCCGAATGATGTCTGTTTAAACTGCTTCTATGATTAAATCCTCCAACTCGCGGAGGTTCCTCATGTCTAAATCTTTCAGCAGCACAGAGTATGGAATGCACTTCATCCTGGATGCACAATTGTCAAGTGTTTCAGCTTGTTTTCCTGTACAGCCAAAAGTTCTGGCAAACCGTCCTTTAATGCAACGTAATCTGGATGTGTTCTATAAGCAAACAAATTTAGGAGCTGTAGGTAACCAGAATACGGCCCATCTGCAAGCTCATGTACTGTGGGCAAATCTAGAAGTTCTCCAAATATGTAAACTCCGGAGCTTCCAATACTTGGCTGATGAGGGCTGAAAGAGCTGAACCTTTAGTCCCTTTGGCTAGTAAGAGGAATTGCTCCAGAAAACTACTGGAAGGCTTCTGTTCTCCAGCCACCCTACTACTAGAGGTCTAAGAGCTTACGGCTTTGCTGCTTTGGTCAGGACAAACTCTAACCGTCTGTCTGGTTGTCAGACAGCCATTGGCCTTCCTCCAAACCACTCTGCTCTCCCCAAAACCCTCTGTTTCTCCTTCCAGACTCCTTTTCTCTCACGTAGATGCCTCTGTTTCCTCTTCCTGGCTTTTCCATCCTCCCCAAGACCCCCTCTGTGTTCCCCTCCAAGCTTTTCTGTACTCCCTCTCCCACAGCCCCTCTGTTCCTTTTTAAACTCATCTGGCAGGTAGCAGTTGCAATCCAAGATTAATGGTGCAAAGAAGCAATTTGAGAGTCACAGGCTGAGGGTCACAATACCAGGGCTACCAGTAGATAGAGCTGTGTGCCATACGCACATCACTCCCCTACTCAGATCATGCCCCCAGCCTTTATTTCTAGCCTATGAACTGCCCCTACCACCTGGCCATGTACTCCAGCCATGCCAGACCACGACAGTGGTGTTGTAAAGTAAGAATGCCGCTGTCATGTAGGCGCTCCCAGGACTGTCAATATGAGCTTCTGCTGTGATTTTAACAATTGGTTCCCACAATGTGTGTATGTATGGGGGGGGGGGGGGGAGGGTTGAGGGTTGGGTGGTGATGGGAAACCAGCTAAATATTAGAGACTTTGGGGTTCCAACATATTTTTGCAAGACAAAATTATGTTTTCATTAGTAAAATTTTGGGTTCACGTGGCATTCTGATAACTTTTTATGCCATCTTTTATGAGGCGGTACAAATAAAAAAATCAGTTTTGCCATTGTTTTTTTTATTTATTATCTTTATTTTGTTCTCTGAAAAGCTCAGTCTTGCATCTGGTACACAAGTGTATGAGTATACGCATATATAAAGTTGATTTAAATGATCACTCAGTGTAGCTGCTAATCTTGTGTGACATCTTCGAAATCTGGCAGACAGCCTGGTGGTACGTCAATTGTAACAGACACATTGGCCAGGCTGGCATTTGTAGTTTCACAGCCCTGTCATGAAGTTGTTAATGATATATGAGCATGACAGATCTCCTCAGATGCGCTAAATCTCTATGATAGGCGGTAGCAGGTCTGCTGCAATGAGCAAAACAACTGGAGAAGTTGTAGGGTGTAGAGTTGGAGGTAGGTGCAGAAGGTAGATGAAACCCACTTAACAACTATGACAATTCCTCCTTTACTTTTAACTTCTTGCAGTACAAAAATGCAGGTGTCTTCACAATGCAGTGCAAATTGTAGAATGGTAGTACACTTCACAGTCTGGAATATACAACAGATATTTTTGGCTTGAACATGGGTACTCCTAGTTAACTTGTAGGGTATTATGTGGTGTCTTTACTACCTAATTTCTTTAGGCTAGGTTTCCATACAGGCTTTTTTCTGGCATTTTTGGACAACTGCCACTGCAGTTTTTCAGTCAAGCCAGAATGGGATCCAGTAGGAAGAAGAAGTATAGGTGTGGTGACCAAGTACAGAATAACGTCTTCTTCTGTACTCCTGCCCATCCTGTGTGGCAGATGTTGTTTCAATATCCGTCTTGGGCCCACACTCCTCAGAACTCTCTGTAATGCACAGTTTAATGCAATGTTATATAAATGTTTATGTATGAGTATTTTCTAATAATTGAGTATTTTCTATAATTCTGCATAAGCATTAATGTTATTTTGTTCCAGGAATGTATCTAACCCTGTTTTAAAGCTGTTAATTGTTCCTGCTGTGACCAGTTCCTGAGGTAGACCGTTCCATAAATCCACAGTCCTCACGGTAAAGAAGGCGTGTCGCCCCTTTAGACTAAACCTTTTCTTCTCCAGACGGAGGGAGTGCCCCCTCGTCCTTTGGGGGGGTTTAACCTGGAACAGTTTTTCTCTATATTTATATACTTATATACGTTTATCATATCCCCCCTTAAACGTCTCTTCTCAAGACTAAACAATTGTAACTCCTTTAATCGCTCCTCATAGCTAAGATGTTCCATGCCCCATATTAGTTTAGTCGCGCGTCTCTGCACCCTTTCCAACTCCGCAGTGTCCCTTTTATGAACAGGCGACCAAAACTGAACAGCATATTCCAGGTGAGGCCGTACCAATGCTTTATAAAGGGGGAGTATTATGTCCCTGTCCCTCGAGTCCATGCCTCTTTTTATACATGACAATATCCTGCCGGCTTTGGAAGAAGCAGCCTGACATTGCATGCTATTCTGTAGTCTGTGATATACAAGTACACCCAGATCCTTCTCTACCAGTGACTCTGACAGTTTAATCCCCCCTAAGACATACGATGCATGCATGTTCTTAGTACCCAGATGCATAACTTTACATGTATCCACATTGAACCTCATTTGCCAAGTGGATGCCCAGACACTTAGTCTATCCAAGTCATCTTGTAACTTATGCACATGCTCTATAGACTGTACCGTGCTACAAAGCTTGGTGTCATCTGCAAAGATAGAAACTGAGCTGTTAATACCATCCTCTATATCATTGATAAATAAATTAAACAGCAGCGGGCCCAGTATTGAACCTTGGGGTACACCACCAGGGACCAATCAGAGTACGAATCATTGACCACCACTCTCTGGGTACGATCCATGAGCCAGTGTTCAATCCAGTTACAAACTAAAGTTTCCAAGCCCAAGGACCTTAACTTACCTGTCAGACGTCTGTGAGGGACAGTATCAAACGCTTTGGCAAAATCCAGAAACACTATATCACCAGCCATTCCTCTGTCAAGGCTTCTACTCACCTCTTCATAAAAGCAAATTAGATTGGTTTGACAACTTCTATCCTTAGTAAACCCATGCTGGACACCATGCCAAACCCGAGGTGGAACCTAAAGGGCCGGCCCCCTGTTGCCCAGGAGTCGGCTGAAGAGGGTGCACTGCTGATGTGTTTCTGGCCGGTGGCCATCTTGCCGGAGAGCAGTATAAAGTGCGGAGAGCAGCCGAACCTCTTCAGACCGCATGAAGTTAGTGAGTGGAGGCACGAGAGTCTACAAGTCCTGCGAGTCCTAAAATGGTGCCCAACGCCCGTGAAATTGCAGCGGCAGCTGCCCATGTGTTCCAGGAGCTGGCAGATTGGCTGCAGAAGCTCTTCCTGGAGGACCGATGCCTGCAAGTCCCCCTACTAGAGAGCGCCGACCAGTGGCCAGCTACACTGGATGGCAGAATGCCGACATCATCGAGAGAATTGTTGCCCGTGAGGCTGTCACCACATCACCGGACCTGGGGATCCTGGGCGGAAATCCACGCAGAGGAGTCCGATTTGAGTACCCCGGCGGAAGCCAGTTTTTCTACTCCCTCTACTTTGTCGAGCCCGGAGTCTGCACTCCAGGTCCCACAGTCTGCACCCCAGGTCCTGCAGCCCACGCCATGACCTCAGTCACTCCCCCCCCCTACCCCATTGGGTATTCGGTGATGAGCCAAAGATAATCCAATACATGCACCAGCACCTCCGGCCCCTGCCGGGAAAGGAGCACCCCCCAGTTGCAGCAGTCCTATCGGCAAGAGCCAAACAAGAGGCCCGAATGGTTGCTATAGTCAAGGAAATGAGGGAAAAGAGGAGGCATGATCCCAAAGAACTGCCTTATGAGGTGTGCCAAGCACAGCAGAGGGACACCAAACACCTGGAAAGTTTGTACATCAAAATGTTGGAGAATCCCAGGCCAGGAGAGTCACACCTAGAATGGCCACAGTGATGAAGTTTGACCGAGTCAGGGGGTTTGGCACGCTTATAGATTGCCACCATGGCGGCACCATCCTGGTTAACCAACGATCTGTAAAGAGGGACTATCTCCAAACACATTTACACTCCTTAGAGAGTGGGGAGATTGTAGAATATACGCCAGTCCAAAGTGCTCGCGGAGAGTGGGCGGCAGCAGTGACCTGACCCAAGCATCCTACCCAGCTCCCTTTTGTGTGCTGGAGTTCAGATAAATTTGGCCTGCTGTCCCCAAAGGTGAAAGGTCACGTTGAGGAATAAGAATTCTTTCCCTAGATGCCTGTCCTGGCACCCAAGTATGCATCAAGTACCAAGAAGAAGAAATTGTCTGCAGATGTGCCCTGGGCCTACTCCTGGCATCAATAATGTTTGGCCGCCCCAACAGGCACCAACCAAAGTGCCTTGGCCTACTCCTGCTGAGGAGGAGGTTTGGCCGGCCCATCAGGCACCTACAGTTTGTCCCCCAGTGGCGCAAGCCGCTGCAGCACAGATGGTAGCTACTGTAAGCACCAACATCTCACACTCCAGTCTGTCAAGGGTGGTGGGGAACACCATGGTCAAGCCAATGGAGGGGTTACAGTCCAGAGGGCCCACTTCATGCCCCAGCCCAAAAAGTCTGGAGACCGGCGAGGCTGGGATGGAAAGTTTCCTATTTAAAAACCTTTATGGCGAAAAGTGCATGTCTTCTGCTTTATTGCTGTTATACAAGAAATTACTTGTGTGGAGTCTAATGTTTTTGTTTTCCAGTTCCTGCAACGTTCAAGCAAATGCGCCTGGCAACCATGCCAAGAACTCTAACCGCAAACCATATTCGTAAGCAGTACAGTACCCAGAACTTTTATAGGGTGTTACATTAAATCACAGGGCAAAAGATGATGGTGAAAAACTCTTAATATGGGCCTAATGAAAAAAAATTATAACATGTAAATGACATAAAGTCCATAGTTTTTAATGATAACATGTACATTACATTCAGTCCTTAGTTTTTATTGATAACATGGGGGCCACCACTAAAGGGAAACTTACTGCTTACTGTCATACACTTAACTGAATACTAACACTTTGGGCAAATTTACTAATACTGAATAAGTCTTAAACCTAGACTTGTAAACTTAGATCAGACTGTGTAAAAATGTGCTTGATTTATCACTATGGTTTGGGCTGTTAGATAAATGTGGTGCATCTTTAGACTTTCTATTCTAAAGTTAGACCATTTTTGAGCTCAGTTTAAAGTTGGGCTTGAGAATATTTTGGTGCACAAAGCCTCATGTAAGAAAAAGCTGTTTTCTGATAGACCACGCCTCCTTTTTAGAGTAATACCACACCCCCTTATCAAGCCCTACATACAGGTATCTAAAAAGCGTCTTTAATACTTGTGGTGCAAGGCATGTATGTCTCTGGTGCATTTGTAAATCTGAACCATTATGTAGTTGGCAAATCAACTCCATCTGGTGGTGGCTGCAGCATGTCATGCAGGGGATTTGGAGCTCTGTATAAGTAAAACTGTTCTTCCACTGTCATAAAGAAATTAATCAATATATAATTTTAGACCTAAAAACTACATGATGGTAAATGGGGGAAAAAACCCTCCAGTTAGAGACTCCTGAACTGGGAGGATTTGGTTGCTATGGAGAATACGGACACCTTTTTGTGTTTATGCAGGAGCTCCTATACACAATTTAGGCTAAAAACTTGGAGCTGCTGCTTGTAAGTTTTTCAGGGTAGATAAGCACATTAAGGCAATAGTCTTATTAAGGCAATCATCTGACCACAGTAATTGTGTGTTATACATGGAGTCCTGGAATTGGTCTTAATACTTCCAGTACTTATCAGCGGCTGTATGCTCCAGATGAAGTTGAGTAGGTTATTTTCTCTCTGACCACAGTGCTCTTTGCTGACACCTCTGTCCATCTCAGGAACTGTCCAGAGTAGGAGCAAATCCCCATAGCAAACCTCTCCTGCTCCGGACAGCTCCTGACATGGACAGAGGTTGTCACGATTCGGCTGGCTGGAGGTGGATCCTCTGTGCCAGAGAGGGATTGGCGTGGACCGTGTTGGTGGACCGGTTCTAAGTTGCTACTGGTATTCACCAGAGCCCGCCGCAAAGCGGGATGGTCTTGCAGCGGCCGTAGCAACCAGGTTGTATCCACCAGCAACGGCTCAACCTCTCTGACTGCTGAAGATAAGCGCGGTACAAGGGAGTAGACAAGAGCAAGGTCGGACGTAGCAGAAGGTCAGGGCAGGCAGCAAGGATCGTAGTCAGGGGCAACGGCAGGAGGTCTGGAACACAGGCTAGGAACACACAAGGGAACGCTTTCACTGGCACAATGGCAACAAGATCCGGCGAGGGAGTGCAGGGGAAGTGAAGTATAAGTAGGGAGTGCACAGGTGAACACACTGATTAGGCCTGCTGCGCCAATCAGTGGCGCAGTGGCCCTTTAAATTTCAGAGACCCGGCGCGCGCGCGCCCTAAGGAGCGGGGCCGCGCGCGCCGGGACAAGACAGACGGAGAACGGGTCAGGTACGGGAGCCGGGATGCGCATCGCGAGCGGGCGCCTCCTGCGTCGCAAATCGCATCCCGGCTGGGAGTGATATTGCAGCGCACCCGGTCAGCAGGTCTGGCCGGGGCGCTGCAAATGAGAGGATGCTGCGAGCGCTCCGGGGAGGAGCGGGGACCCGGAGCGCTCGGCGTAACAGTACCCCCCCCTTGGGTCTCCCCCTCTTCTTGGAGCCTGAGAACCTGAGGATAAGACTTTTGTCTAGAATGTTGTCCTCAGGTTCCCAGGATCTCTCCTCTGGGCCACAGTTTTCCCAATCCACCAAAAAAAATCTTTTACCTCTGACAATCTTGGAGGCCAGAATCTCCTTCACAGAGAAGACGTCAGACGAACCGGAAACAGGAGTGGGAGAAACAACTTTGGGAGAGAAGCGGTTAAGGATGAGTGGTTTAAGGAGAGAGACATGGAAGGCATTGGGAATACGGAGAGAAGGAGGAAGAAGGAGTTTGTAAGAGACAGGGTTAATCTGGCACAAGATTTTGAAAGGACCAAGATAGTGTGGTCCCAGTTTGTAACTGGGGACACGAAAGCGGACATACTTAGCGGAGAGCCATACCTTGTCTCCGGGAGCAAAAATGGGGGGAGTTCTTCTTTTTTTATCAGCAAATTTCTTCATCCGGGATGAAGCCTGTAAAAGAGAATTTTGGGTCTCTTTCCATATGGTGGAAAGATCACGAGTCACCTCATCCACAGCGGGCAAACCAGAGGGCAAGGGAGTAGGGAGGGGAGGAAGAGGGTGACGGCCGTACACCACAAAAAATGGGGATTTAGCAGAAGATTCGGAGACTCTGAAGTTGTATGAGAATTCGGCCCATGGTAGAAGATCTGCCCAGTCATCCTGGCAGGAGGAGACAAAATGCCGTAAATAGTCACCCAGGACCTGATTAATTCTTTCTACTTGCCCATTGGATTGGGGATGATAAGAAGAAGAGAAGTTTAATTTGATCTTGAGCTGTTTACAGAGGGCCCTCCAGAATTTAGACACGAATTGGGCGCCTCTATCCGAGACGATATGCGTGGGCAAACCATGAAGGTGAAAAATGTGTACAAAAAATTGCTTTGCCAACTGAGGCGCTGAAGGAAGACCAGGAAGAGGAATAAAATGTGCCATCTTGGAAAATCGATCAACGACCACCCAAACAACAGTGTTGCCACGGGATGAGGGCAAGTCCGTAATAAAGTCCATACCAATCTGTGACCAAGGCTGTTCAGGAACAGGCAGAGGATGAAGGAGACCAGCAGGCTTCTGGCGAGGAGTCTTATCCCGGGCACAGACAGTACAGGCCCGCACGAAATCAACAACATCAGTCTCCAGAGTAGGCCACCAATAAAATCGAGAGATGAGTTGAAAGTATTTTTTGATGCCCGCATGGCCTGCGAGGTGGGAGGAGTGTCCCCATTTGAGAATCCCGAGACGCTGGCGTGGAGAAACGAAGGTCTTCCCTGGAGGAGTTTGCCTGATGGAAGCTGGCGAAGTGGAGATCAGACAGTCTGGAGGAATGATGTGTTGCGGAGAGACCTCTACTTTAGAGGCATCAGAAGAACGAGAGAGGGCATCGGCCCTAATGTTCTTGTCAGCAGGGCGAAAATGGATTTCAAAGTTAAAACGGGCAAAGAACAACGACCACCTAGCCTGGCGAGGGTTCAGTCGTTGGGCAGACTGGAGATAGGAGAGATTCTTGTGATCAGTGTATATAATAACTGGATATTTTGATCCCTCCAGCAGGTGCCTCCATTCCTCAAGCGCCAATTTAATGGCCAGTAGTTCTCGATCACCAATGGAGTAGTTTTTCTCCGCCGGAGAGAAGGTCCTAGAAAAAAAAACACAAGTAACAGCATGCCCGGAAGAATTTTTTTGTAGAAGGACAGCTCCAGCTCCCACAGAGGAGGCATCTACCTCCAATAGAAAGGGTTTAGATGGGTCAGGTCTGGAGAGCACGGGAGCAGAAGAAAAGGCAGACTTGAGATGTTTAAATGCGTCTTCCGCTTGGGGAGACCAGGACTTAGGATTGGCATTTTTCTTGGTTAAAGCCACGATAGGGGCCACAATAGTGGAGAAGTGTGGAATGAATTGTCTGTAATAATTGGCGAACCCCAAAAAACGTTGGATAGCACGGAGTCCGGAGGGGCGTGGCCAATCTAACACGGCAGATAGTTTATCTGGGTCCATTTGTAGCCCCTGGCCAGAGACCAAGTATCCCAGGAAAGGAAGAGATTGACATTCAAAGAGACATTTCTCCATTTTGGCATAAAGTTGATTGTCCCGAAGTCTCTAAAGAACCATGCGGACATGCTGGCGGTGTTCTTCTAAGTTGGCAGAAAAAATCTGAATATCGTCCAGATAAACCACAACACAGGTATATAGGAGATCACGAAAAATTTCATTAACAAAGTCTTGGAAGACGGCAGGGGCGTTGCACAGGCCAAAGGGCATGACCAGATACTCAAAGTGTCCATCTCTGGTGTTAAATGCAGTCTTCCATTCGTCCCCCTCCCTGATGCGGATGAGATTATAAGCACCTCTTAAGTCCAGTTTGGTAAAGATGTGGGCGCCTTGTAGGCGATCAAAGAGTTCCGAGATAAGAGGTAAGGGGTAGCGATTTTTTACCGTGATTTTATTAAGTCCGCGGTAATCAATGCAAGGGCGTAGGGAGCCATCTTTTTCGGACACAAAAAAAAATCCAGCTCCGGCAGGAGAGGAGGACTTGCGGATAAACCCCTTTTTTAAATTCTCCTGGATGTACTCCGACATGGCTTGGGTCTCTGGAGCAGACAGAGGATAGATTCTGCCCCGGGGTGGAGTAGTACCCGGGAGGAGGTCAATAGGACAGTCATAAGGCCTGTGAGGAGGTAAAGTCTCTGCTTGCTTTTTGCAAAAAACATTAGCATAGTCTAGATAAGCCTTAGGAAGACCAGATACCGGGGGAACCACAGGGTCACGACTGTGAGTACTGGGAACCGGTTTAAGACAGTCCTTGTGACAAGAAGTACCCCAGTTCTTGATTTCTCCTGTGGACCAATCAAGGGTTGGGGAATGGCGTTGAAGCCACGGTAATCCAAGAAGAATTTCTGAAGTGCAGTTGGAGAGGACCAAAAATTCAATTTTTTCGTGATGGGGTCCAATGCACATTAGGAGAGGTTCCGTGCGGTAACGCACGGTACAGTCCAGTCTTTCATTGTTAACAGAATTGATGTAGAGGGGTCTGGCGAGACTGGTCACCGGGATGTTGAACCTGTTGATGAGAGAGGCCAAAATAAAATTTCCTGCAGATCCGGAATCCAAGAAGGCCATAGCAGAGAAGGAGAAGGTAGAAGAAGATATCCGCACAGGCACAGTAAGGCGTGGAGAAGCAGAGTTCACATCAAGAACTGTCCTTTGTGCGGAGTCAGCATACGTCTTTCCAGGCGGGGAGGACGGATAGGACAATCCTTCAAGAAATGTTCAGTACCGGCACAGTACAGGCAAAGATTCTTAATGCGGCGTCGTGTCCTCTCTTGAGGTGTCAAGTGAGACCGGTCAACTTGCATAGCCTCCACGGCGGGAGGCACAGGAACGGATTGCAGAGGACCAGAGGAGAGAGGAGCCGGGGAGAGAAACCGCCTCGTGCGAACAAAGTCCATATCCTGACGGAGCTCCTGACGCCTTTCAGAAAAACGCATGTCAATGCGGGTGGCAAGATGAATAAGTTCATGCAGGTTAGCAGGAATTTCTCGTGCGGCCAGCACATCTTTAATGTTACTGGATAGGCCTTTTTTAAAGGTCGCGCAGAGGGCCTCGTTATTCCAGGATAATTCGGAGGCAAGAGTACGGAATTGGATGGCGTACTCGCCAACAGAAGAATTACCCTGGACCAGGTTCAGCAGGGCAGTCTCAGCAGAAGAGGCTCGGGCAGGTTCCTCAAAGACACTTCGAATCTCCGTGAAGAAGGAGTGTACAGAGGCAGTGACAGGGTCATTGCGGTCCCAGAGCGGTGTTGCCCATGACAGAGCTTTCCCAGACAGAAGGCTGACTACGTTCCACCTTAGACCTTTCAGTAGGAAACTGGTCCGACATCATCTCCAAGTGCAGGGAACATTGCGAAAGAAAGCCACGGCAAAACTTAGAGTCCCCATCAAATTTATCCAGCAAGGATAATCGAAGGCTGGAAGCGGCCACTCGCTGCGGAGGAGGTGCAGGAGCTGGCGGAGGAGAAGATTGCTGGAGCTGTGGTAATAGCTGCTGTAGCATCACGGTCAGTTGAGACAGCTGGTGGCCTTGTTGCGCTATCTGTTGCGACTGCTGGGCGACCACCGTGGTGAGGTCGGCGACAACTGGCAGTGGGACTTCAGCGGGATCCATGGCCGGATCTACTGTCACGATTCGGCTGGCTGGAGGTGGATCCTCTGTGCCAGAGAGGGATTGGCATGGACCGTGTTGGTGGACCGGTTCTAAGTTGCTACTGGTATTCACCAGAGCCCGCCGCAAAGCGGTATGGTCTTGCAGCGGCAGTAGCAACCAGGTCGTATCCACCAGCAACGGCTCAACCTCTCTGACTGCTGAAGATAAGCGCGGTACAAGGGAGTAGACAAGAGCAAGGTCGGACGTAGCAGAAGGTCAGGGCAGGCAGCAAGGATCGTAGTCAGGGGCAACGGCAGGAGGTCTGGAACACAGGCTAGGAACACACAAGGAAACGCTTTCACTGGCACAATGGCAACGAGATCCGGCGAGGGAGTGCAGGGGAAGTGAAGTATAAGTAGGGAGTGCACAGGTGAACACACTGATTAGGCCTGCTGCGCCAATCAGTGGCGCAGTGGCCCTTTAAATTGCAGAGACCCGGCGCGCGCGCGCCCTAAGGAGCGGGGCCGCGCGCGCCGGGACAAGACAGACGGAGAACGGGTCAGGTACGGGAGCCGGGATGCGCATCGCGAGCGGGCGCCTCCTGCGTCGCGAATCGCATCCCGGCTGGGAGTGATATTGCAGCGCACCCGGTCAGCAGGTCTGACCGGGGCGCTGCAAATGAGAGGATGCTGCGAGCGCTCCGGGGAGGAGTGGGGACCCGGAGTGCTCGGCGTAACAGAGTTGTCAGCAAAGAGCACTGTGGTCAGACAGAAAAGAAATTCAAAAAGAAAAGAACTTCCTGTGGAGCATACAGCAGCTGATAACTACTGGAAGGATTAAGATTTTTTAATAGAAGGAATTTACCAATCTGTTTAACTTTCTGTCACCAGTTGATATGAAAAAAAAATGTTTCCACCAGAGTACCCATTTAAGTACCTGTCACCAAATAAAACTTTTAATATAGTGATTAAAATTATCAACATAAATATGTTTAAAATGTAATAGAAAAAGCCGCCACTAGGTGGCTCTGTTCTGTTTTCTGCCACAATTAAAACAGTCAGTTTGGTCTCCTCCCAGCCTAGTGGGAGACCAAACTCAGGAAATGTTTCTCTGCACTGAGCTTGATTGCACAGAGCCTCATTGAAATCTGCAAAGAGCCTCACTGAAACATGCATAGAACCTCACTGAAACATGCATAGAGCCTCACTAAAACATGCATAGAGCCTCACTGAAACATGCATAGAACCTTACTGAAACATGCATAGAGCCTCACTAAAACATGCATAGAGCCTCACTAAAACATGCATAGGGCCTCACAAAACATGCGTAAGGCCTCACTAAAACATGCATAGAGCCTCACTAAAACGTGCATAGGGCCTCACTAAAACATGCATAGAGCCTCACTGAAACATGCATAGAGCCTCACTGAAACATGCACAGAGCTAGAGGTCTTCTATTCATCACAGCACAGCAACCATGTGATGGCGGATGTGGTCCCCAGCAGGCTTCAGTGATGTCATGCCTGCTGGTGTAATGGATTCAATATATATAATCATATACATATATATATATTTTAATTGGTATAAAATGTCATATTTTACATCTTAGTTCTTTTTGCTCAAAATTAGCTGACCTGAGAGAAATCACTTTCATCCACCAGTGTACCCTGCAAGATTGAACTGTTTGCAGAGAGATAAGGATCATGTCAAACTGATATTTTGGATATTTGAGAAGAAGAACAAAGTCATTAATTGCTTAGCGCTTAGAAGAGAAACAAGTCAAACTTGCGCATGGCCAAACTATGTACACGTCCTGAAGGAGAGATCTACTTCACAGGGAAACACCCACTTTCTCCTGCTGGGAGATTGCACTATGTGAGCAAGAATAAAGGTAAAATACACAGCTTTTTAAAGCTCTGACATTTTTTTTAAGGGTGGGAGGAGTGTTAGGAGTACTTAAGGAACATAGCCTGAGTTAGTTTCGAAATGTTTATTTGGTGACAGGAAGTGCAAATAGGTGAGAAGCAGCTGTCACTTCCCTCAGTACCTCTCCATATAGTTGTCTACTGAAGCTTCATTTTAATAGATTTTCAATAAAGTATCTTCAGTTTTATTCTACAACATCATGAGCACCACTTTCTATATTTATACTAGGGATCAACCGATTATTGGTATGGCCGATATAATCGGCCGATAATCACGATTTTGGCCATTATCGGTATCGGCAATTACCTTGCCGATAAGCCGATAATGCCCCGCCCCCCTGACCCGCCGCACCGCGACCGACCCACCACACCGTGTCGCACAACCCCCCCACCGTAGGATTTTTCCTCCCCCTGTGCATTACCTTACATTTATCAGTGATGAATCTCATCTGCCACTTCTCAGCCCAAACCAGCTCCACTTATAAATTTGACACTGCCTTTCCTGAGTATATCTTTTCTATAAGATAAGCACCTCAGTTTACCTGGCTCCTTCCATACGTTTATGACCATATAGCTTAAATGGGTTCTCTGCCCCTAGACATCTTATCCCCTATCCAAAGGATAGGGGATAAGATGTCTGATCGTGGGGGTCCCACCTCTGGGGACCCCCGCAATTTGTCCTGCAGCACCCACTTGTCATTAGCTGCACGGAGAGAAGATCGCTCCATGTCTGACGACTCATGATACAGATGTCATAGTATCCTGACGTCACGGCTCCGCCCCCTTGTGATGTCCCACCCCACCCCCTCAATGCAAGTCTATGGGAGGTGGCGTGGTGAAGCCGTGACGTCACGATACTCCGGCCCCTGTATCCTAAGTCATCAGACACAGAGTGATCTTCGCTCCATGCAGCTAATGACAAGTGGGTGCAGCAGGACAGATTGCGGGGGTCCCCAGCGGCGGGACCCCCACGATCAGGCATCTTATCACCTATCCAAAGGATAAGATGTATAATCTTATCACGAGATGTTGTTTGTGCCACTAGCACAAAATATCAGTGAAATATACACCCAGGCTTATCAATCTGCCTAAAACCCAAACGGTCTGATTTAGCCTATAACAACCAATCACTGCTCAGCTTTCAATTTACCAGAGCTTGGAAAGATATAAAAGCTGAGCTGTGATTGGCTGTCATAGGCAAAACCAGACAGTTTGGATTTCAGTCACACTGTTAAATGGGGATCATAATGTCTGTCTTCTATCAGAACAAAGAGTATAAATTACCAGAACCAAGCTCAGTAGAGAAATGAACTATGGGTAATGTACCCCCTGACGTATAACACTAGGGCACTTTTCGGGCAAATCTTAATTACTTTTTGGGCCACAGCAAAAACTACTGCCTAAAAAAAATGGTTGTTCACCAAGGTGACTTTTTCATATATTTATGTCTCAAAATATATCCCAAACTACATGCCAAAATACTTCACAAAATTCAACCCCGATAATTCTTTTTATGTCCGCGACAATGTGTATAGACAGCTATTTTTCTGTTGGATTCAATGAAATATATTGGGAAAAATAAGTCTGTTTTTCATGGCGATTTCTAAGCCATAAAATTTGTGTGCATAGCAGAAAATGTTACACTACACAGAGAGCACCCCTAAAAACAATAGTGCCAGTTAGTGTCCCCCAAAAAGTGGTGTCAAACTAATAAATGTAAGCCCTAATTACCCCACAAATAGTGCACTCTTCAGTACCCCACACTGTAGTTATAGTACATACCTCCCCACTCATGGCCATGCCCCTAACCACGCCCTTATTAACACCCTTATTACGCCTGCACCTGCAAAATGGGAATACCTTTTAAAAGCAATAATGTTGTCAGTCTCACAAGTTTAGGAGGACATCCTATACTGACAGACTGACAACAACCCCCATCATTACCATTACAGACCATAAAAGAGATTACATACAGTTATATCAGGTGACTGACAACAACCCCCATCATTACCACTACAGACCATATGAGAGATAACATAGTTATATCAGGTGACTGACAACAACCCCTATCATTACCACTACAGACCATATAAGTTATGACATACAGTCATATCAAGTGACTGACAACAATCCCCATCATTACCACTACAGACCATATAAGTGATTTCATACAGTTATATCAGCAGGGGCGGACTGACCGGCTGGTCCGAGGGCCCGGCCGGGTACAGGGCCTGCTGCTGTCGCCGCTTCTGAGGATCCAGGACACTTGTCCTGGATCCCCAGCAGACAGTGCTGCTTTCTCCTGTATGTGCGGTACACGCACAAACAGGAGAAGGCGTCCCCTCCGTCTGAGCCGCGTCTGTGCCTACACAGAGGAGACGTGACTTCCGCCCCCTTTGCACAGTGCAGGCACCGAGGAGGTCGCTCATCGGCGCCTGCACTGTAGAGGTAGGGAGACGCGGGCCCCTGCTGCGCTCTAGAGGAGAAGATTGCTGCGTGGGACATCAATTTTTTTTTTCAACCTGGGATGGAGGGGGGGGGGGGGGGGGAGGGGGTTGGAAACTCTGCTGCCTACACCTACTGTGTGGGGATCCCACTGCCTACACCTACTTTGGGGGGACCCCGCTGCCTACACCTACTGTGCCTACACCTACTGTGAGGGGGCCAGCTGCCTACATCTACTGTGGGGGGACCCCGCTGCCTACACATACTGTGGGGAGGACCCCGCTGCCTACACCTACTGAGGGGGGACCCGGCTGCCTACCCCTACTGTGGGGGAACTCTGCTGCCTACACCCACTGTGGGGGAACTCTGCTGCTTACACTTAATGTGAGGGAACTCTGCTGCCTACACCTAATTTGAGGGAACTCTGCTGCCTACATCTAATGTGAGAGACTATCTACTATGTTCCTGCCTAGCTAATATGGGGAAAAACAATTAAACTAATAGGAGGGCTACCTACTACCTGCATATGTTTTTTTTTTATACAGGGGTAGCCATCTGGGGGATTTACCCATGGGGGCATAACTACCTACCTCAGGGACATTGACTGCCTGGGGGCATGATCTACTAGGGGCCACTGCCTCCTGGGGATATTATCTACCTGTAACTTCCGTAAGCAGCACATTATTTTCTGTCTGCTAACACAAAATACTCTGATAGTGCCCCTCCCGAGACTAGACTCTGGATCCGCCACTGGGTGGAGGGGGTGCTGGCTACATACTTGGTGACAGTACCTTATTGGATAAGTGTTACAGTGCATGGTATATTGGGAGTGGTGCATGCCCAGTCAGCACAGTTATGCTGCACACTAGTGGAGGCTAAGGCCCGGTCCTATAGGCATATTGTATGAAGTGAGACCTACATATCACGGCTAACTCTATATTTAATTTTTCACTGTCTAGTAACAGTATATTAAGAGTGTAACCTGTCCCATCTTCTTTTTGGATTCAATAGTCTAAATATCTACCTTACTTTGTATTAAACAATAAATTTTCTTCACCTGCATTTGGTTTTAATAGATTGATTAGTAAAAATATATATTTATCAGTAACAATTGCTCAAGTCCTTTTCTATGTATAAAATACTTGACTAACTACCTGGCTATTTCTCTATCACAGACTATGTAGATATCTCTATTAAAGCTATTCTCAAGTTCCAAAAACCATAAAGCAAAGCTAAAATTAATCCTTTATTACAAAATGCAAAAAACACAAACAAAGTTAAACAGTAGCACCGGTTATAGATAACATTCAGATACAGTGAGGTCAATCCCTATATATACACCTATACCCAACGCATTTCCCCGTACTCAGATTAATAATACGCTTCATCAGGGGTTTAGACAAAATGTGTATACGTATGTAGAATGACAGGGGTTCAAATAATTATAAAGTAGTATATATCACTCCCTTCCACTATAAAGATAGGAAGAAAGAGGGGACAAATGTGGGAACAAAGGACATTAATACATTAACAGAAGCATAAATAAAGCATGACACCATAAAAGCACATGAAGCTAGGCTGACAATACAATACATTGATCTTCAATTAAGTACAGTCTGCGTTGCCTCTCTTGTGTTGTTTTAACCTTGATATAAGAAAAGTGTCCCAATCCCCTACATATGGTGTTATGCAAGGGGTCAGTATGAGCCAAATTTCTATGTGATGATCTCCTACTTCCAATAATGAACTAGGGATAACATCTTAATAATTCACTTCCTTCGAATAGAAGAGAAAGAGAAGCAATAGATACCATCAATCCAACACTGGGTACAGTCCAACAATAGGTACAATCGACATAAACCCCATTAGATCAACTTGTGTTGCAAACGAGGACCATCAAACAAGGTATTCAAAATATGAATGAAATCCTAGATACAGTCCAAATAAGATGCCACTAAACCAATAACCGTAGTAACGGAATCTAGAGACCAGGGATAAAATTAACCCTGAAAAAGACAATCCCTTCACAAATCCAACTCTATGGTCATTAATACAGGTTCTATATACTTGACCGCCATAATATACGACCACCTCCCGGTACACTCGTAGTGGCAAATTTCCCACAGTAACAACCCGCTGCCAGGAGCAGACACACAGAGCTACCCGGCCGCAGCCAGGAGCACGCTCTGTATTCCCTCTGCGACTGCTGTCCGCACATCCGCAGCCTGAAGTACTCTGCAGATGCACCCCGTGTGACCCTGCCCTTAATGAAAAAGAAAGCTACTAAAGATGCATACATTTACAGAAAACTGCACTGTTTTTAATACATTTACTGTGTAAACTCCATAAAGGACAGGCAATGCAAGTCTGTGGGAAAGAGCTGCCTTTCATCCTAACTTGTCCTGGAATATTATATCTAGGAATAGAAACACATATCATAGAATTGTTCTGGCAGTTCATATTTTTTCCATGAGACTTGTATTTTGTGTAAAAGATCTGCTGGATTATCTGGTGATAGCTGTGACCTTTTACACTATGTAACACATAGAGCTCCAGTTCTGAGCAGCCTCTAAATGGTTAAGGTGCACAATAAGTAACATTTCTCTGTCTTGTATCTCAGCTCCTTTGAGGATTTGGCCCAATCTTGCCATATCTTTGCTGCATTCTTGGGGACTAACAATTCTTCTGTGTGGCACACCAGGAATTATTTGTTTTTCTGATCTCCTGACAATTATTTTCTGTGCTGAGATTTCAAGAGAATTGCTGTGAGCTCCCGGTTAATCCACAACCTTAGATTTCCTATTGCTTGTTATTACAAAGTCTTATGGGAAGTCTACAATTATTTTCTGATCTCTTTCTTTGTTATGTTCAGTTGTATTTTTCATTTTCTTTCCTCATTTTCTTTTGCCTTTAACTGCTTGACTATGTGCACTATAGTATGTGGACCAAGACATTGCCGCAGGCTGGTGACAGATCCAAAACGTATGAGATGTTTTATTATCTTTAGGTGAGAGAAAATGGGAAGGAAGAACAGGCTCGTGGTTAAGCTTTTATCGAATTATGTACCATAATGGACCATGAGAGTTCCATAAAACTTTGAGATTGATCGTAGCTCTAAACTCAGCAAGCCCCCTGTTTATGTAATAGATTACATGACTAGTCACATTTTACCAGCTCATCTAGAGCAGCGTACACTACTGTCTCCTCCAACACTCCATGTATTTTTAGACATGGAAAACTGCATTTTTATTGATGTATGAGGAACACAACTTCTTGTTTATGTGTTAGAAAAGAGAAGAAACAAAGACCGAACTTGGGCCTCCTGTATTACCAGGCATATCGTTTGAGCCCACACTGGTGAAATAGACATCTCTTTAACATAGGCATGTGTATGACCTACATCACCCAAGGATCAAGTGGGGTACTTTTTAGTCTCTTCACACACTTTTCTATATCGACACTGTTCAAATCAGAAACTTTTTATGTTGTACATCTTGACAAAACATAATTCTTTCTAATATATTTAATTAAAAAAAATTGATCATTTTTATAAAAATTATAACTTGTATAAGAGGCCATAATGGGTCTCCATGCCATCCAGAACATAATTCTGTCTGGCTGCAGCATCATCTTTGTCCAAGTACAAGCAGGGACAAAGTCCAGTAAGTGAGGGTGGGACTCACTCCAGATTCCTGTCTGAAAACAAAGAGAAGGGGGTTACACGGCAGCCTGCAGTTATTTGATGAAGAGACAGCACAGCAGACTAAGGGAGGAAGGGAATGTGTGGTGAGGAAAGGCGGGCTCAGTGCTTGCCTCGGACTTCCTGAGCAGTGGATGTCAGAATGAGTGAGCATCAGTACAGAAGGATTTTGAGCCAATACAGAAACATAAAAAAGACATGTAAAGCATCTGCATGACCTAGTAAGTAACATGTATTAGCATTATTTTTTTTTCTGTGATATGACAGGCACACTTCAGCCAAAAATGAAAACTTAGGAATCATATGCTTTTTTATGCATCTTAATTTTACACTGTAAAGGCCTTCTTCTTCCTGTTGCTAGATGTTTTTCACATTGTTGCTTGAAGAGTCTGCTGTCTCCAAGACTTTTTCCATGCCAGTAACTGCATCAGCAATATATTTGTTACTCCTTTCTACAAATAAGCCCCTCTTTATGTGCTGAATATTTAAAGAAATATTCTGGTTTCTAAAATGTATGTCCTACTGTGCTGTGGTCAGCATAAAAAGAATAAAAAACATACTCACCTACCTCCCTACCTCTGGGGTCCCACTATTTCCGAGACAGGCTTGTTTTGGCAGTGACAGCCAATCACCTGTTGCAGTGTTATCCCTCCTGAGTGGGCTATCACCGGCAAGATGAGTAAATATCAGAAGGTGGAGGCCAGAATGGAATATGAGGAGATTCAGGCTTCATTTGGAGATCACATGGGCCTCTTACTATATCCAGCAAACTGAAAATGAGAGAAGCTTCATATAAGTGTGGAGTATAAAAAATTCCCTAATTGTTTCTATAACTGTGTGTATGTATGTTTACCAGGAAAGCTTCCAGTTCACATGCTACCAAAATCGGTATATTGTCCATATGTAATAAAAATATATTCACTTCAAACTATATTGTCATGCATGTGGTCCGTTCACCAACCTGATACCTTTGACTTCACTAAATGCACTGTGTGCAGGCAAACAATCACATCTACTGGCTACTTAAGGTACTTCTGGCTTTCATAGTAAAGGAAAACTAGTAAGTATCTAAAAGTAGATTATAGCTAAACTTTAGCTCTGTACATAATGCTTTGTATGAAGATATCTCTTGAAATGCTTGACAAACATAATGCGGTGCAGCAGACCTATTCACTTCAATGTACAGAAGGTTGTCTGATAGTTACTACATTAACCTGTTAGGACGAAGAACGTACAGGTACACCTCACGTCCTGGTACTTAAGGACCAAGGGCATACCTGTATGCCCTAAATCCTTAAGCGGATTTGAAGCGTGCACATGAGCTGTGCTCGCTTCAGAGCAGTGAGGGTTGGCTACTATCAGTAGCCTCACATTCACTGCTTATGCAGCATTTAACCCTTTAGACACCATGATCAATGCCAATCACTCTAAAGTGAAAGTGAAAGATGGCGGCAGCTCAATGGAGCTCACGGAACCCCCGCGAGATGATTGCGGTGGTTCTGTGAGCCAAAATAGCAGAAGAGGGTCCCCTCACCTGCCTCCTGCCTCCCGATTGCCAATTCAATTATGTAGGCTGGCTTATCGACAATCTTTCTGTGTAATGCTATGCCATAGGCATTATACAGTAAATGCAATCTAATGATTGCATATAAAAGCCCCCTATGGGGACTTAAAAAGTATAAAATAAAGTTTCTAAAATTACATAAACTCCCTCCCCTAATAAACAATCAAATCCCCCTTATTTTCCAACATATTTGGTATTGGCATAAACTTCCAAACTATTGAAATATAATCCAAAGGATAGGGGATAAGATGCCTGATCGCGGGAGTCCCGCCGCTGGGGACCCCCGGGATCTTGCACGCGGAATCCCGTTTGTAATCAGTACCCAGAGCGCGTTCGCTCCGGGTCTGATTACGGACGACCACCGGGCCGGCGGAATGTGAAGATGTGTAAGCACCGGAGAACCCCTTTAAGGGGTTAAAAAGTCCTACTGCTGTGATCCTCCCTGATCACCAGAATAAAAGTTAAATGTTCCCCAAAATAAAGGGAGTGGACCAGTAATCCTTTCATTCTCTGTGGAGGAACACTGCTCCATAAACAATGAATGGAGTATTGGCCATACATGTCTAGTGTGTTACAGAACAGCAGTGGAATAATTTTGATTATATGTGGTTAGTGGGCATGACTAAGATTATTGTTAGGGCGTGGCTAAAGGTATGGTTAGGGTTGTGGCTTAATGGTGCACACCCTAATGCCATAGACTGTGCATGCCTATGGTGCCTATGAAATTAAAGGGGTGTTCTAGGAATTTTTTTTTATTTGACTATGCTACAGGGGCTGTAAAGTTAGTGTAGTTCATAATATAGTGTCTGTACCCGTGTGTGACGGTTTTCTCAAAATTCTTATGTGATTTTCACCCCAATATTTATTTTTAAAAGCATACAAAATTACTGTTGTCTCAGATTTTTCCCAGCTTGCAATGTGGCCGAGACCTGACTCACTAGTCAGCTGATGACAGGGAGCCTTTCTGCTTCAATGGGTGGAGGGATCAATCTGCAACTAATGCAACAGCTGTAGGCACCCTGATTGAAAACCACAGGTCTTTTGAACGGATGCAGATCATTTATGCTTCAATGAGTGGGATGGGAGGAAAATGGAATTGTGGGATTTGTAGTCAAAAAAAGAAAAGTCAAACAGGAAATAACAATTCACAAAAAGCTAGCCACAGTGTTATAGTAATCTCACAACATAGCCATTTAGCCCCAATACAAGCGCAGATGCTTCCTAAGCATGTCCATTACTGTCTGCCAGGTACGTACTAAAATCACCTTATGGTGGAGAACCCCTTTAATATTTTGTTGCACAACCTATTGAGGCAGTCACTGCCATCCAGCAGTTTCTGTAACTCTCAATGAGACTTCTGCACTTGTCTACAGGTATCTTGGCCCACTCCTTATAAGACACTGCTCCGGCTGTCTCAGGTATGAAGGATGTCTTCTCCAGACTGCATGTCTCAGATGCTTAGGATTTAGGATAGGATTCAGATCAGGGCTCATAGAGTTTAATATAGTCAAATGTTTTGTTCTTAGCCATTCTTGAGTGTTTTTAGCTTGAGTGTTATTCTGTTGGAGGACCCATGACCTGCGACTGAAACCAAGCTTCCTGACACTGTGCAGCACATTTTGCTCCAGTATGCCTTGATAGTCTTGAGATTTCATTTTACCCTGTACAGACCCTAGACACCCTGCGCCAGATGCAGCAAGGCAGACCCAAAACATAACTGAGCCTCCTCCATGCTTCACAGTATGTAGTGTTCTTCTCTTTCTATGCTTCATTTTTGCGTCTGCAAACAGAGCTGATGTGACTTGACATGTCTCATTCCAGTATCACCTTTTTAATTATTTGCTTTTAACAGCGGTTTGCTCCACGGTCATCTTCCTATATGTCCACTTTGGCTCAAACAGTGACGGATGGTGTGATGTACTTTCACTTTGGAGCTCACCTCTTATTTCTTGCCATTCGTATCATCTATCTCTTTGATTTTCCTTTTGCGGCCACGTCCAGAGAGGTTGGCTACAGTCACCTGGACCTTAAAGGGGTTATCCGGGATTCAAAAAAACAGACCTATTTTCTTTCAAAGACCGCTCCCTGTCTGTCTCCAGGTTGGGTGTTGTTCTGCAGCTCAGTTCCATTGAAGTGAATGGAGCCAAGTTGTAATACTACAGACAACCTGAGGACAGACAGGGAGCGGTCTTTGAAAAAAATTAGGCCTGTTTTTTTTGTATTCCTGGATAACCCCTTTTCTTAATAATATACACCTCTGTAGTCACAGGAACATAAAATTGCTTGGAGATGGCCTAATAGGCTTTACCTTTGACTTGATTGTCTATCATTTTCTTCCTAAGATCCTAAGACAACTCTCAGCTTGGCTTTCTGTAGTCCATGTTCAAGGTGGAACACACCATCATAGCAAACAGCACAGTGACTACTTTTCACCCAGGCAGACTGACTGATTTCAAGTTTGGAGACACCTGTGACACAAATTGCCGGACACAACATAGTTTAAAGGGGTACTCCGAAGCTCCAGCATTCTGGACATTTTGTTCAGAACACTCAGAGCTTTTGGCCGTGATCATGATGTCACAGCCACGCCCCCTCGTGACGTCACACTACGCCCCCTCCATTTATGTCTTACATAGACATGAATGGTGGGGGCGTGATGTGACATCACAAGGGGGTGTGGCCCGGATGTCACGACCACTGCTGCAGGAACCTGGATGCTGCGAGAGACTGCCGGGGGCCTCAGCAGCGGTAGCCCTGTGATCAGACATCTTATCCCCTATCCTTTGTATAGGGTATAAGATGTCTAGCAGCGGAGTACCCCATTAACAAGTCCCTATTGTCAGATCAATTACACTGTGTTTTAGGGATCTCACCATTTTTGTCCTGGCCAGTTTAATTTAATTTTTTTGCAAAATGATTCTCTTGAACCACAATTTCGAAAGCAATGTCTGGTTTTTATCAGTTGATTTTCAGCAAATTTTTTTTTTGTTATTATTATTATTACTTTTGTCTGTTATTCCAGTGAGCATTGTGTTTTTTTTTTTTTTTTGTCTTTAATGGAGGGGTACGAACAATTTTGTCCACATCTGTATATCCACATTGCGAATGTAGAGTCTGTGGACAATTTAAATAACAACTTCATAAACTGTCTGTTTTTTTCCCGTCTCTTAATATGATGAATTACATAGATTATCAAATTCTGTTCTATTTGCATTTGATGCGCCATTATCCTACGTATTTACCTACCTGTGATTTTCTTGTGTGACGCTGTCATTTCTCATTTGCAGTTTTTTTTTGGTGTGTGTGATTTATTTTGTTACTGGTAACTGCATATTTGTTTGCTCCTGCTTGTTCTTACAATGATTCATTTGTTCCCAGCAAGACTAATACTTGGAGTGCGCGTCTACAGATATAGATTCTATACGGTATCTATCACTTGAAGTGCTATGGGTCCTTGTGTTTACTACACACAGGTACATTTGATTTTCTTTTCATAGCTTGTTTATTTCTGCCACTGTTTGAGCTGTGCTATTTTTGGGCCATATTTTGTCTGCCTTTTAAAGATATATGGGGAGATTTATCAAAGCCTGTGCAGAGGAAGAGTGGTGCAGTTGCCCATAGCAACCAATCAGATTGCTTCTTTCATTTTCCACAGGCCTCTTTAGAGGCCTGTGGAAAATGAAAGAAGCGATCTGATTGGTTGCTATGGGCAACTGCACCACTCTTCCTCTGCACAGGTTTTGATAAATCTCCCCCATAGAGAACAAAATAAAGGACATTTCAACCATTTTAAATATTTCACCCATATTCTTGCTCCAATACAATTTTATATTCATAAACACAAAACAAATAGGCAAATAATATCTATATGCAACATTTCTCCTACTTTACATACCAGAAAACTTCATGTATTGTTGCACAATCAGATAAAAGCATTGTAAAAATAATGGTACAATTGTACAGTAAAAATCATATTAAGAAGATAAACCATACCCCAGTGATACCCCAACAGCATGAAGCTCGGGTGAAACGTACGTTGGGGTTTTCTGTCTGGTCTGCATCAAACCCATGTTGAATGTAATGTTCATGAGTTTGTTTTATGCAGTCTTTCTTTGTGTAGCTTTGCAGTCCTCCTTTGTGTATAGATAGCTGGGGAGGGGGTTCTGATCACATACCTTTAAATAGAATGGTGCCCCCCCCCCCCCCATACCAGAGATATTGGGCTCACTATCACCTCTGATAGTCTTGCTACTTCATCAGATGGAAGGGGCAGCATCATACTGTGCGTGCTGTACTTCCTATGATGGCGGGCGTGCATACTTGGCCGGGGAATGTTTTCAGCTCCAGACAGAGCTAAGACAGCAGGATTTTGTGAGATGCGAGATCCAGTTTCCTACAGTATGGCTTGGCACTGTTTAGCAGCTGATTCCATCATTTGCAGCAGATAACAATGGTGTGACCCTCTGAGCTGCTTTATTGATTTTTTTCTTCCTTTTTCCAGCACAAGACATAATGCTATATTGTTATCTTAAGCAATTACTTTATAAATGGCGGGGGTCCGACTGCCTAGTCCCCAATCAGTGTTCAGAATAAAGGAGACACAACGTGTAAGGAACCAGGGACCAGACAGAAACAGAAATATAAAGTATGAATATACTGTATTTAAAAAATAATAACAATGCAGAATTGTGATCAAATACGGTTAACCAATAAACAAGTCAGGAAACGTGTAGTCAGACGAGCCAGAGTCAGGAGATCAGTGACGTCACAGTACAAAAGCCAGGAACCAGGAGGTAGTCAGATGAAATCGGAGAATACACAGGACCTCAGGAACAGATGTGTGCACTTGGTAGTCAGAACAGAACACAAGGGCCAAGAAGCATTTGGAACTAGCGGATTTAAATATCAGGGAGGACTGGCTGATAGCAAACAAGTGAGAACAGGAAATTTACTTATTCTCAGTGGAGCCAGCGAAGGAAAGACAGCAGAGCCTAAAAACACTTGACAGTTTGGCCAAACCGTGACACTAAGTCTAATTAGGCACTGCATCTCCATCTAACATTCCACTCCTATCCAGTTGTTGTGTGGGGAACTGTAACATAGCCCTACTTATTTTCATTCTCAGGATCGGCAGAGGTTCCCTAGTGGCTGGACCTCCACGACTATAATGTTGTGGCATATTCTGTCAGAAAGTCAGAAAATACTTTAAAGGTTGCAGAGAGGGTAGAAATGTGGTCAAGGAGGGGATGAGGTCAACCTAAGTTCCCTTTTCCAAACAAATGGGTCCTCTCTATGATACATATGTCTTTAAGGTTTATGTCACAATCTTTTTTTTTTTCTTCTCTTCCTGTTTTTTGGCTCTCCTCCCTCGTTCCTCTTTTCTCAAAGTTGGAATGAACATTGAGTGATTGAGAGTTTTTGTATTGGAGCAAACGAATTAACTAAATATGAGTAGTCTCCCCTATATAATAATAACAAAGCAAAATATCTTTTTTAAAGGTCCTCCCCGAAATTGTTGATCCTGGGGGGTGCGCAATAAACGCATCAGCAGTGGAACACAAGTAGTCAGGGAGGAGTGGGGCGTGAAGGCGCAGCGCTCTTCGCTGGCAAGGGGAGGACATTGGTAAATACTAAATTAGTAGGGAACGAGGGGGAAAAAAAAAAGAAGGTAAAAGGGGATCGAAGGAAGGATGATATGTATGGTAGAGACCAGGAGAGTGAGTGTGAGGAAATAGGTGAGAGGGAGGAAATGAGTAATGTGGATGAGTTGGGATTGAAAGGTGGATTCTGAGAGGAGGAGGAGCCAAATGCTACTTTTTTTTATTTTGTTTAGTTTTACTGATAGGAAGGTCTATTAAGGGGTAGAGGGGGTTCAGGAGGAGGAGGAGAGGTAGTATTAGATGAGGCAAGGAATATTCAGATGGCAGATGTCGGACAGGGCACTGGAATCGGATTGGAGAAATGTAGAGGGGGAAGGGTAATAAAGAAAACTTTTTTGAAATATTGATAATAGACAAAGAAAAATGGAAATGGGATTTTATATGGAATATATAATTGTTGAAATAATTAAAAAAAAGTTTTATATCACCATCAAAATATTGGGGTACATAAATAAACGTGGGTGCCAGTATTTTGGTGACATTTGGACCAATAAATTGGTGCATATGGCTTTGCAAACAAAACTAGCTAAAAAGTATTAAACTGGGCAACATGCTTTGGTGAAAAGGTGACGTGGCTTAAATGTGCTACCTTTAAAATTCTCTACACTTAAAGGGGTACTCCGGTGCTTAGACATCTTATCCCCTATCCAAAGGATAGGGGATAAGATGCCTGATCGCGGGAGTCCCGCCGCTGGGGACCCCCGGGATCTTGCACGCGGCACCCTATTTGTAATCAGTCCTGGGAGCGTGTTCGCTCTGGGACTAATTACCGGTGAATACAGGGCGGGCGTCGTGTGACGTCACGCCCCCCGTGTGATATCACGCTCCGCCCCTCAATGCAAGCCTACGGGCGGGGGCATGATAGCTGTCACACCCCCTCCCGTAGGCTTGCATTGAGGGGCAGAGCATGACGTCACACCGGGGCGGGGGCATGACGTCACACGCCGCCCGCCCTTTAGTTGCCGGTAATCAGTCCCGGAGAGAACACGCTCCGGGGACTGATTACAAACGGGGTGCCCTGTGCATGATCCCGGGGGTCCCCAGCGGCGGGACTCCCGCGATCAGGCATCTTATAAGATGTCTAAGCACCGGAGTACCCCTTTAAAGCATGACTGCCCTTTAAAAAACTTTTGACATGTTGTCCAGACATGTCAAAAGTTGTGAGTCTCACTCCTAAGACTTCTTGCGATTGCGATTTTCAGCTGCATAAAGTGTGCGGCATCACCTTACTCCCCGACTGACAGTGTAATCCATAAGTCTCTATATGAGTCTATGCAGGGAAAAGGTTGGTGAAAGGCAGGGAAGTGGGGTGTACTGTTGCACACTTCACTGGCTTACAACTCGCGATCACAGTGAGTCTCTCAATGAGTGATACTCTGTGTGATCACAAATTTTGTTACTTTATGTCTGGGAAATATGTCAAAAGTTGTTTTGAATCACACTAATGCTTTAATACACCTTAAGTCGGCCAAACCTGTTGACTTAGGTCTCTAGGTTTGGCCAACTCTTTAAAGTGTATAAAGGTTTGGCCAACTCTCCACTGACATAATCTATTGGGAATGTTGGATTTGAACGTCTGATAATTTTTTTCTGCAATGGGATAAGCTGGCAAATGTGGACGTGGAGGTCAGGAAAGGTAACTGCTGGCCATTTGAACGTTTGGCTCTCATTTATTGAAGGTGTATGGCCAGGCTTAGACAAGACAGCATTTTCAAACAGCCTGAGCCACCGTTCTAACTCTGGCACACTTCTAGACTATCTAGTCTTAGTTTACACTGTCCAAGAACTAGACAGTTTTTATTTATCTCGCACAATGTTCTTTGTTAAATATATACACATTGCAAACTAACCAGCTGTTTATTATTTGTAGGAGCTGCTGTTTATTCCACAGATTTCCACATCTGGTTGGACTCTAGTTTTTTTCCGCACACCCACTTACTTGTTAACATGAACATATCCACTAACAATGACTACACAACTCCATTTGTTTCTAATACGATTATTTTATTTCAATAACTTTAATAACACCATAAAATGATAATATTCACTTTTTGTTTTTTGCTGTGTAAACCTATAAAAAAAAAAAAAGTCCAGGCGATGATCATGGTGTGTTGTATAGATTCTGCCAGACACAATAGGATATATTGAAGCCCCATGATCCAATGCAGTACATTAGTACACGGTACTGAAACACATTGGCCCTAATTTATCAATCTGTCTCTGAGACAGAAACTGAAGTGATTTTCCCAAGCAACCAATCACGGCTCAGCTTTCATTTTACCAGAGCTCCTTAAGATATAAAACATAAGCTGTGATTGGTTGGTTGGGAAAATCATTCCAGTTTCTGTCTCAGACAGATTGATACATCAGGGCTATTAAGTTGTGACACTAATGAACAAGCAACATGGGTGTAGTGTAACCTCCCCCATGATATGTGCTGGAGAATAAAGAGAGCGCCCATTAAATAAAGCTCATTATAATGTACAGTTTACTTCATTAAGAGAAAAATAAAACAGTGCAATTCAGAAGAGCCATTTGGTGCATCTGTAGTTTCCAGTGCCCTCAATATAGGAAGGTCATTAATGATCATCTGTTAACTGTCTAATGTTAAGTACAGGAGTTAGTTAAAATATACTTCTTCAGTAATACACCAGTGTAACCCGAAGGTTACGAATCAATTACTCCCTTTTTTTTGCCATTCTTGTGTAATGTTTCCAGACTATAGGTAAGGATATAAGCCAGAGTTGTGACAGGAGGAAGCAGTTTATTCTGTATGTGTGCACAGTACCCAGGATATTTCTAGACTTTCCGAAATACCCAGTCTCTCTCACAATTTCTCTCCTCCCATAATACGGCAAGGACAGAGCTTTACAGCTAGACTATCTATTGTGTACCTGTTTATCCAATGTCCTTCACCTCAAGTCAATGAGCTGTACCATGCACCCTTTCCACATGCTAAATTGCCTTTTGCCCAACTACCCCCAAGAACTGCTGTCTCTACCTAGTATGAAAGAAAAACATGCATATGAGAGAGAATGGATGTTATTGAAAGTAAAAATAAAATATATATATATATATCTAATAAAAAGCACCACCATAGAAACCAAAGCAGCAAGAATCACTCCTCATAAAATGTAAGTTTTGGTTGTTAGCTTCTCATTTATCTCCAATGTTGGCTGGCCAGGCAACACATTGCATTGCATATCAATGGTGCAATGCTAAAGGAATCAAAGAAAAAAGAAATCTGAGGCCTTGTGACCGTATTAATGTTGGATTAGAACCTAGACAGCAGAGTCCATCACTGTGTTTTTTCTGTCATTCTATGAATCGACTATCTGTTTATTCAGGTACTGGCAACACAAACTAACTGCAGTCACAGCTCTCGGTCTCTACCTGACAGATTGTTTATATTTCTGTGAGTGTTATACAGAGTAGTAATGTTATTTCTAATGGCACTTCAGGTTACAGTGGCGGGTGTATCTCTTGGAGTAGACATCTTGGAGGCTTCAGCGCCTAGCCATGGGGGAAGATGACCGGCTGTCTCGTCCTCCCTGCAGGAAAAAGAGACATTGCACTTAGTGAGAACAAGTTGTGTTGGCACCATTAGTAATATAGACGGCCCAAGTGGAAGTATTTTAGTCACAGAAAATTCAGTGGGATACATTGCAAATGAGACACCTAAAAGATGAATCTGATAAGAGGACCATTGCCTCTCCTGCATGTCCCCCAATGGTGATTGAAAACATGCTATTGTCTAAGATAGCCCAGTCATGAACCTGCTATTAAATACACTGACATTACAACCAACAAAACCGGCTAAGGACCCTTCTAGATGGGTACACCCATGCCCAATATTAGAAGATGCATACTTGGTCAATGGAGCCTTTTAAATGGCTCAATGATTGTGGCCGGGGCTGCAGAAATTACTGGTGTATAGTTTATGCAGTTCTTCACATACTCAGGGGGTGGGTGTAAGTATACAGTCAGGGGTATGTACATTGCTCCAAAAAATAAAGGGAACACTTCTGTGAAATCACACTGTCCACTCAGGAAGCAACACTGATTGACAATCAATTTCACATGCTGTTGTGCAAATGGAACAGACAACAGGTGGAAATTATAGGCAATTAGCAAGACACCCCCAATAAAGGAGTGGTTCTGCAGGTGGTGACCACAAAACACTTCACAGTTCCTATGCTTCCTGGCTGATGTTTTGCTCACTTTTGAATGCTGGTGGTGCTTTCATTCTAGTGGTAGCATGAGACGGAGTCTACAACCCACACAAGTGTCTTAGGTAGTGCAGGTCATCCAGAATGGCACATCAATGCGAGCTGTGGAGAGAAGGTTTGCTGTGTCTGTCACTGTAGTCCAGAGCATGGAGGTGCTACCAGGAGACAGGCCAGTACATCAGGAGACATGGAGGAGGCCGTAGGAGGGCAACAACCCAGCAGCAGGACCGCTACCTCTGCCTTTGTGCAAGGAGGAGCAGGAGCCCTGCAAAATGACCTCCATCAGGCCACAAATGTGCATGTGTCCATTCAAACGGTCATAAGGGTGGTATGAGGACCAAACGTCCACAGGTAGGTGTTGTGCTTACAGCCTAACACTGTGCAGGATGTTAGGCATTTGCCAGAGAACACCAAGATTTGCAAATTCGCAACTGGTGCCCTGTGCTCTTCACAGAAGAAAGGAGGTTCACACTGAGCACATGTGACAGACGTGACAGAGTCTGGAGACGCCGTGGAGAACGTTCTGCTGCCTGTAACATCCTCCAGCATGATCAGTTTGGCAGTGGCTCAGTAATGTTGTGGGGTGGCATTTCTTTTTTTGGGGGGGGGAAGAGCCCTCCATCAGAGGTAGCCTGACTGCCATTAGGTAGTGAGATGAGATCCTCAGACCCATTGTGAGATCATATGCTGTTGCGGTTGGCCCTGGGTTCCTCCTAATACAAGACAATGCTAGACCTCATGTGGCTGGAATGTGTCAGCAGTTTCTGCTAGAGGAAGGCATTGATGCTATGGACTAGCCCGCCCGTTCCCCAGACCTGAATCTGATTGAGCACATCTGGGACATCATGTCTCACTCCATCCACCAACGCCACTGTTGCACCACAGACTGTCCAGGAGTTGTCGGATGCTTTAGTCTAGGTCTGGGAGGAAATCCCTCAAGAGACCATCAGCCACCTCATCAGGAGCATGCCCAGGTGTTGTAGGGAGGTCATACGGGCACGTGGAGGCCACATACACTACTGAGCCTCATTTTAACTTGTTTTAAGGACATTACATCAAAGTTGGATCAGCCTGTAGTGTGGTTTTCCACTTTGATTTTGAGTGTGACTCCATATCCAGACGCCCATGGGTTGATAAATTAGATTTCCATTGATCATTTTCGTGTGATTTTGTTGTCAGCACATTCAACTATGTAAAGACTAAAGTATTTCATACAATTAGTTCATTCATTCAGATCTAGTATGTGTTATCTTAGTGTTCCCTTTATTTTTTTGAGCAGTGTATTAGGCACACACACCCCTCAATATACAACATTCACACTCCCTGGCTGTATACCTAATCACCTGGCATTCACTCCGATCATTATTATTTAGTTGACGCCCATCTTAAGACACCCTAAAAACCCACATATTATGGTAATGAGAGGATATATCAAAAAATGGCAAAAGGAGTGTGATCAGAGCTTTCTAAGCTATATAATGATGGTTATAGCTAATTTTTGTGGGGTTGGCTATAGGTCCACTTTAATGTTGTGTTTGCATGTTCAGGTTTTTAATTGAAATCACTGAATACAGAGCCATGAACAGATCATAGATGTAGGACCGTTATAAAGGAAAGATTATTACTTTTTTTATCTACTTCTAGCTTTGTATTTGATAATTGCAATTAAAAACATGAACCTGTTTAAAAAAATACAATAGTTTCATCCAATAGAAATGTTTTTTTTATACCAGACAACCTTTTTTAAAACAACTATAACATTTAATGCATTCTAAAAAAATTCCAAAAAACCTTCGACATGTCACATACACATGCCAAAGGTTTGATTGATTAGTTCTGAGACCTATATCGATCTCTAGATATAGAGCGGGCTATGCTCTTCACTCCCCGGATCAGTGCTACCTTTTTTGTGATTGTAAGAGTCAGGCCCTATAGACTCATAATGGAGCCCATCTCCTGAAATCACACAGAGTGCTGAGCTGGGGGGAAAAGCATTCTCCCATGTACTTCTCCCCAACCAATCAAAACTTTTGATACGTTTTTAAAATGACAGTAACATCTTAATTACTTTTTGGGTAATATCGTGGCCCCGATTTACTAAAATTGTCTGGTTTTCAAAATCACGCCACAGTAGTGTTTTAGTTTCTACTCCCACTAGATTTAATATCTATCTGATTGACACAGTGCATTTGGCAGTTTTTGTTTTGCATACTGTTCCACGCTGCAATGCAAGCCATTCTGAACTAAACTGCACCAATCATATCATGTGAAAAAAGACCAATTTTGGTGAGAAAACTGCAAACACCATGCACCAGAATCTGTAGGGAAACCTACAATAATTGTATTGGGAATGCAGAAAATAGGTAGGTAGGTGTAAAACTATGTAAAAACTGAGAAATGACAACATAAAAAATCTGTTGGAAAGAAGATATCCCAAAGACAAGCAAACTGTGAAATTCTTAGTGAAGTGACTATAAGCATCCACTTACAATACTGAAGAAATTCAGAAATAAAACATGTAACTGTTCACACGTCACGGGGGCAGCACAGAGATCACGGGGTCCACAGCGGCGGGACCCCCGCGATCAGACATCTTATCTGATCTTATCTGTCTAGGGGCAGAATACCCCTTTAAGTCATGCTTTAGCTAACTTTTTCTCAATTAAACCCTAACCTAGGCTTCAAACAGTGTAAAAAATATGGGCATACTTTTTTTAAGTGAATATTGATAAAATTGGCAAAAAAGTCAGTTCCTTCAATTACAGCCAAAAATATGCATGTAGAAAAAAATGCCCATTTTTTTACGTAGTGTGAACATAGCCTTATCTTTATTTCATAGCTGCATTTCTACTGTGAGACTATTTCCCCAATCCTTTTATATCAATTTAGAAGGCATCTATATACAAATAGCCTTAAAGTAGCAAGGGTTAAAAAACAGCTGAATAACTTTTATATCTCTAAATATATTTTCAGGTCAAAGCTCCTGATTTTGAATAACTATATTACTGTACTTTCCGTACTGTCTTATTATGTACCGTCTCCATTATGCTGTATGAAAGCCCCTGTCCTTGGGACATTAGTTGTCCATGGGACACAATGGGATATTGCATTAAACGCAACTTCAATAAAGAGCTGTAAATGCAATGCTTTATACAGACTAATGTGAGCTCATGAGTAACAGTGGAAATGTTGTACTCTAAATGTACCCAACAATAGGAGTTTGTAAGTCATGTTTAAAAATATCATTTTAAAATCTCTGGAGAAGTTTCATTTAACTCCCCGAGACCTACCGTGGTTAAAGAGGGTGTCTCATCCAGATAACTGCCTCTCACATTAAAGCCAGCCCAGCGATTAGCCACCAGTCTTAATTCTTTTTCCTGTACTTGTAAAGATTCTCAGCACACATTTTGATAAAATCGTGCTAAGAATCTTACATGGATGACTTACATTTATGAGTTACATCTATGAGTGGTCCCTCAAGGTGAACCAATGTAAGTTGATAATACTTTATGGAAAACTGGTGACTGGTTCTGAAGCCCCCAAAAATGTCAACCCAAAATAAGAAAAATGCCTTTCCTCTCGAGCTAACAGGAGGAATATGGTCTCTTAAACTGGAAACATTCCTCTATGACATCCAAATGAGCTGATATAGCATATAGGAAGGAGTTATCCTGGTCAGACAATACCCGGTCACACTTCTGAGGACAATGCTCCCATCCTTCTCCCCCCTCCCTTCTTTCTGAGGATCAGACCATTAATGTAAAGAGGGTAGCTCATATTACTGATCATTAGACTTTAAGGCAGAAGGAAGCCTTACTCAGTCATGGTAGAATCCATCAGAACAGACTCACTGCGGTCTTATCTGAGAAAGGCCTCCTCTGCCTTAAAATCTAGTGATCAGTTATATGAGCTCCCCCACTTCACAACAATAGTCTAGTCTTTAGCAGACTGGAGGGGAGGGGGGATGAAGCAGACTACATTTATAGAGTGTGATGAGATGCCACGGCTACAAGGGAAAGAGCAGAGCTGATATAGAGAGATCTGTGCGCTATGGCTAAACTATTCCATTAATACGTTGCTTTATTATACTTTCTCACACTATACACGAGTTGTTTCACTCTCCTTAAATGTCCAGGAGCTTGATGGACAAAGAAGAACACCCCAGACTGCCAGAAAAGTAGGTAAATCTACTGGGTACTGTATCTTTTAAATTATACCAATCCAGGAATCCCTCCCTGTTCCTAAACTCCTTTTCACTCTCAGGTGCCCAACACAGAAAACACAATAATATAACATGAAATAATATGGGCTTACATGTAAGACCAAACAATTTTTTTTTTTAATTTGCACATTTTCTTCATGTATTATGTTGTGTTGCTCAGGCTTTGTGAATATATATGTCATAAATTTACCATTTTGCCATATTTAGATTGTAGTCAGTAATTTTGCATTAAATACATCATTACACTTCAATGCTGGAAAAACTCAATGAGGCATTTTTAATGAATAATTTTCATAATATCTATTACTGTTGTGAAACTTATTTATTTCACCTCTCTCTTCATTCAACTGAGCTCCTACTGAGCAATAGATAATATAGCAATTTTTCCAAGTGGTGTGAAAGTTCCATATGAATAATGAGCCTTTTATGGTTCTTCTTATAACTAATGACTGAAATTTCGACTCATTTATGATATCGAGAACGTGTATTTCTACTAAATGTAAGGAGTAATTTAATTAAAAGCATATATAGTGGATGCTGTTTCCTATTGTATGGTAACAAATAATGTAATATTAGAACTGCTAAAATCTTTAGGATGGGGTATTGAATAGTAATAATAGTACATTATAGATTTGGTGCACTGTAGTTGTGTGTGATCATTGGCTCAGTAGCGCTGGCTTGCATCTATCTATACCATCCAGCTGCCTTGATCTAGCACTTTTGTACCAGAAAAAGAGCATATTGCGTTATTTTACTGGTTCTCCATTGTTCACCAATAACTGCCCAGTGTTGGTGCCCCCCTTTAACTTAGATAAGTAAACTTAAAAGGGTTCTCTAAGAAAATATAATGTGCTGTTTGCTGCCTCCATATGCGCTAAAAAGAACAAAAGCAAACATACTTACCTCGCCTGCTCCTGCAGCTGTCAGATCTTCTGGTCCAGTGTACCTGTTTTTTTCCTTCCGATGATAGCTGAGTGGGGAACCGGATGTCATTGGAAAGAGAAAGAAAACCCCAGCAGATCTGACAGCTGCAGCAACAGGGGAGCCGGGGGAGGTAAGTATAGCGGCTTTTGTTTTTTCCAACAAACAGTAAGGCAATAAACAACACATATTTTTTTTGTAAAACCCCTTTACAATGCTATTTTTGCTGCACATTCTCACTATCTCTGCCATATTAAACATAGGCCAGAAGAATATGAGGATAGTTGTGTATAATACTGGCTATACAGTATATTTCACTGTTGTTTTTTTTTTTTTTTTTTTTTCATTTTGGGAAAGTTCAATGATTGAACTTATTAGAAATATAATATATCATGTCCCCAGCTTTAAAGCAAGAAAGTAAAAAAAATGGGGAAATCATACAAGAGCACAGAAGGCCATATAACTTATACACTTTATGTGATTACAGTGAAATCTTAAAGTTTAATTTTACTTATCTAAATTGTTAATAAAGACAGACATAACATTCTGTGAATCTGCTCTCCAAATATTATTTTTGAAATTATAAATTCCCAGAGCTGAGGCGCCTGTGTGCTAGATCCAAGCCATACAAAGGACTTCAGGACAACACACTGCCAAACACAGCTTGGCAGAGCTGGATAATAACTGAACACCATCTGCACACATTTACATCTAAAACAGAATCCCTCTATATATACACGATAAAAAGCACATGACAATATTTATCAACTTAGTAGCAATTAACTCTGACAATTACGGTGTTTAGTTGTCACTTATTCAACTTGCTAAAACTAAGGATGAAAGGAAGTTTGGACAACATAACTTATGGTGGTTAGTAACAATCTGATGTACATAGAAAATAGAATCCTACTGGTAAAATGGATAGGGTACTATACCCCATCGCAAAAACCTATTACAGCTCTGCCATCTACTAGGTCCCATACATAATACTGGTGTCTTCTAATGTAGCAGAAGGGCATTTTGGTGCCCCCAGGGCCTAGAAGAAAGTGCTACTACACCACCCTCTATTGCAATTCCCAAGGTAAATTGTTGTTGCATCTGTTATATCCATATCTTGTTAGAATAAAGTATGGATCAGCCAATGAGATTTTCCCTAAAATTGTTGGATCCAACTTTTTTTTAAATGAGGATTATATATATATATATATATATAAAACATAAAGGTATATATATATATATATATGTTTTGTATTTTCTATTCTTAAAGGGGTATTCCGGCCATAGACATCCTAGCCCCTATCCAAGATGTCTGATTGCGAGGGGCCCACCTGTCTATAGTCATGAATGGAGGGGGCATAGCATGATTTCACAGGGGGGGCGTGGCATGACGTCACGTCTCCAGTCCCGGAAACACAGAGGTTTCTGAGACTGGAGCAGCAGCCGGCATAGAATGCGGGTGCTGTACGGAGAACATGGGGGATCCCAGTGGCAGACCCCCTCGCGATCAGATATCTTATCCCCTACATTTTGGTAGTGAATAAGATGTCTCTGGCCAGAATACCCCTTTAACAGTTAAATGAATGACATAGTTTTCAGCAAAATGGGAGCAGCCTAAATAAGCAGTTTTCTTCACTTATGGTAGTTTGGTATAAAAAACTAATGGCACTATTATTTTCCAGCATGAAGTCTTAGATAGTGTAAAGTAATATACAATCCTGCAGAATACCAGCGGGTATAAATATCAAGCTATATAGGTATTGAATAACAAGATAAAAAAGTAAAAGCCATCATCATCGTCCCATGTACTTAATGCCACAGCAAAAAAGACATTACAGAAGAAGAGAAAAGAACTTTGCTAGGAAGAAAACACGTCTACAGCTATACAGTCTTAAGATTACTGCTCTACATATTATTCAAGGGTTTGACATAAATTACACTCCAATCAGCTGAACTTGGGGAACAATGGTGGTAATCTGCCTGAAGTTGAACTGGGCACTTGAGTTATTCACAAAGCAGACAAGATTAAGGGAGTTCTTAATTCTTACTGTATGAAGTCAAGGCACAAAGAACCATACTAGACCCTTCAAAGCAAAGACTCCATGTAGGCCAGAATAATGCCATCCTAACCTTAAATCCATCCATCATATAGACACATTTTATTTCTGTACTGCATTCTACAACATAAGTACCTGAACACTCTTCTATTGAAGTTTTCAAAGACATTATGATAAAACTATAATATGGCTATTGTTAATATTGTTATATTAAAGTTTAGGTATTATTTACACTTTAAGGAAACCTTCCGTATTGTATATGAAGTCCTGTATATATGGGCATCATGTTATCGAACAGGAGCAGATTGATATATAGTTGTGTGGGCAAAAAAATACAGTATTTTATTCATTTACATCTCTGCTCTTTCTATACATAAATGTCCAAAAGGCGGTCCCATTCAGGCGGTCCCAGTGATTGACAGCCTTTTCCCTATGACTGTTCATACTAAAATGTCAATCACCAATAAGACCACCCACTGGACTTAGCATAGAAAGGAGTCCAATGGGCAGTCTTATCAGTAACTGACAGAGAACTCTTTCTTCAGAGTCATATAGGAAAGACTGTCAATCCCTGAGGACCGCCTGAATGTAGGACTTCCCACTGGACTCCTAAGCTAAGAAAGAGCAGAGATGTAAATGAATAAAATGCAAGTTATACTGACTCTTTTAAAGGGGTTCTCCGGTGCTTACACATCTTATCCTCTATCCAAAGGATAGGGGATAAGATACCTGATTGCGGGAGTCCCGCCGCTGGGGACCCCCGTGATTTTGCACGCGGCACCCCGTTTGTAATCAGTCCCCGGAGCGTGTTCGCTCCGGGTCTGATTACGGTCGACCGCAGGGCCGGCGGCATGTCACGTCACGCTCCGCCCCTCAATGCAAGCCCACGGGAGGGGGCATGACAGCTATCACGCCCCCTCCCGTAGGCTTGCATTGAAGGGCGGAGCGTGACGTCACACGCCGCCAGCAGCGTGATGTCACATGCTGCCGGCCTCGTGGTCGTCCGTAATCAGACCCGGCGCGAACACGCTCCGGGGACTGATTACAAACGGGGTGCCGCATGCAAAATCATGGGGGTCCCCAGCAGCGGGACTCCCGCGATCAGGCATCTTATCCCCTATCCTTTGGATAGAGGATAAGATGTGTAAGCACCGGAGAACCACTTTAAGGTGTCTTCTAAGTTATTCAACAATTTGTGCACTCCTAGCAACTGTGATAAAGCGTTTACTGACCAGTTTAATCCCATTCCCTACTATGTTTAGCACCATCTTTCCAGTCCTCCCCACTTACTTTGTTTACATGGCTGCAATAATGACGTGATCAGCTGACTTCAGTTTAACAAGGGGTGGTCTCTCTTTTTGTGACTATAATACTTTATTGTATGTATAATGAAAACCACAGAACACAAATATTACCAGTTTAAAGATCCTGGAAAGGGTTCCTTGGCCCTCTCTGTGTACATCCTTGTATCCCTTATGATAAGATTTGTGGTGGTCGAAGAACCTGGGACTGGATCCTCCATAGCAAGCCTTGTGCCCTTCACCTCCCTATAGTAAAATGAATACGGTAATTCAGACATGATCGTAATATAAAGAAATACAATATTAGATAATTCTTCCAAGAAATATAGACCATGTTGTGGGTATCTCAGAACAAAATAAGAAATAAAACGTGAGCTTACTTGACCTCCTAGAAGAAAAATATAAAAAAAACTCTGTGGGTTAGATAATCTATAGAATATGTAGACCACTCCAGGAAATACCTTCCTTTATTTGGAATCATTTTTTGCAAAATACTTGAATTACAATTGCATCTTCTGCTAAATAGACTGTGACATGCGTTCATAATGTAAAAATTTTATTGGGATCAAAGTAAATTTGATGGTAACTGAGTTAAATATGTGCCATCAGACAAATAACAGACATAAGAACAAGTATTTTGTGTATGAAAGAGGCCTTCAAAATTTGCAGACAATTTTTATCCCTAATTTGGTGCCTTTTATCTCAGATTTTTGTATTTACTACCATGTCCCAGATACTTCATATGTAAATGAATAGAAACGTGAGAGAATAGGGTGGGAAACACCCTTTTTATTTTGTGTAACAACTCATCTTAACAATAACTTATCTTCTTTTTCCACCCACTCTAATGGGAAGCTTCAAATATGAGAAAGAGTATCACCTATTGACTCATGCCCAGCCCTTCTGGGGTATGTGTTGCTATACATCATTGAGGATATCTGATGTATACCATGATGCAAATCAGGCCTACAACATGATTTGCATTGCTTTGTATTGGTAGCTGTACCAATATTGCATCATCGTGCAGCTACTAAACATTGGGGTATTGGCATGTTTTTACTTGTCCACAATGATGGTGACATGGCACCAAGCCCCTTTTCTCTTAGAAGGTATACTTCCGAGATGTGCCGAGGAAGGAAGTTGAGTGCCAGGGTTAGAACAGATAATACCTTTTCCTCCCCAGACATTTAAGAAAGGTATAAGACAAATGTGGTAAGAAAATATGGATTTAACAATGTTCTACTTTTGAAGTCTTATATTGGTAATATCTTTAGTTTCTAATGTCATAACAGGACTTCCGCTTACATAGAAATCTAAAAGGAATAGTTTGTGCCATGATATTGACATTGTGTTTTTGGTGTAATACATGGAACAAAGATTATCTATGCCTTGCATATTAGAGAAAGCTGTTTTTGAGGCTTTTATTTTTTGGGAAAAGCTACAGAACATTATTTTACTACAATTTTTCCAAGAAGGCACCAAAAATTACTGCAGCAACAGGAAAACTATTTTAAATGCAGTTGTTTGTCTCCGACTTAGGCCGCATGAACATTTTTTACTCCTATCCTTTTCCCCCTTGATAAAAGTTCTTCCCCTGCCCTTTTTTGTGTGCATTAAAACACTCACTGTGCCCGATTTTATCCTGCTCGCTCCCTGTGGGTGTTCCCCGACTGGCTCAACGTTATTTGAAGCCTGCCAGGGAGAACTTCCGCCCTTACTGTTCTGTGCACACAAGCACTTCCTGAGTTTGGTCTCCTGCCAGGCCGGGAGGAGACCAAACTAACTGTTGGGACCAGAACAGAGCCTAGTGGCCATTTTTTCAGTTACATTAAAAACATATAAAGATTGATAATTTAAACAGTAAGTGATTAGCAAAGTGTCAAAGTTTTATTTGGTGACAGGTACTCTTTAAGAGTATGTTCACACATTGATAACTCTCAGCGGGTTTCTTGCTGCAGGAAATCCACTGTAAGCTTCACTACTCTTCACTTAAGTGGGTCTGCTGACAATCTGCAAATCTGCCGCTATTTTTCCCAGACCCATTGAAAGGAACGGTAACAAAACTTGCAGAGAATTTACAACTGAAAGCTTATCAACGTGTGAACGTACCCTAAGGTTAGGTTTCCACCTGGCAGTTTTTTGGAAAACTCCCCCTGCAGTTTTTATGCTAAAGCCAGAAGTGGATCCAGCATAAAATCTTTCCTTTATATTTCCCATTCCTTTTAGTTTTGTCTCAAAAACTGCAGTGGAAGTTTTCCCAAAAAAATGCCAACCTTAAGATGGCAAATAGGTTGTTTTTCATGTTTGGTTTCAGAAAATATGACGAGTACTGAGATAACAACAAAAATAATTATCTTTTGGTATTTATAAAATAACTAGAACATTTTTTTCATTAGCTTCTCCCAAATGATAAAACCTTACATGTGTGTTGACATGTCTGAACCATGACTCAGATCTCAGCTATTGTGGTGTATATGTCTTTTTTCCTCCTCATGCATTTGGCATTAGGTAGAGTGGGATTCATCTCTGCCATTAAATGTCAAGCTGTTTTTATTAGTTCACCACTGAGAAATGTGCCCTTCAGATTGCAGTGAATATTTAGGCTCCTCAGGAAGTTGTACATAAGATGAGATACGTGATGTTCCAATCTTATATTTAGTTTCCTTTAAGAAGAAACAAATCAGCTTAATTGGAACAGAAAATCTAAAAACACAAATATAAATCTACATGGTTAGTGCAGAAATAGCAAATGCATAGCTATGGTTGAAATCTGACAAAGAAATGTCCTTTGGTGACAGAGTCAGTTGGTATTATTACATATTACATTTTATTTTACCCACTTTGCTATATGTGACTCTAACTTTCCACTTATGTGCTCTGTCTCCTCTATATGTGTTGTCTGTGACTAAGCTACCGGTGCCAGCATAAAGCAGACCAGTGCGAAGCTTTATTAGTGGAAAGATGGATGGAGTGTAGTTAGTGTGGCTCGGGCCACATGTGTGGTCATAGGAGCCTGCTGCTAATGCTGCAGCCCAAGTGGGCCTCACCCATCCCTAGTTTGTCAGTGTAGAGGAACTGCCTCTAACCCTGAGAGAGCATATCCTGCTTGTGAGATGCTTTAAAGATGGATGTTGTCCAAGGTAGATCTCCTGTAGACTGTGAGGAAATGTGGGGATTTGGCCATGGGTGAAGGCAGAGTCAGGAGAACCTGGCCTGAGTGTGCGGCCAGGCCAAGTGAGAGGCTTAGGAGCCTGCACAAATGAGCTTAGCATTGGGTATACTGTGGGCTATGCGAGACAGTGAAGGGGTGTAGTGTGGTGAAGTGGTGTCTCCATGAGACTGTTAGTGGGGAGTCCCTAGAGAGCACCATACCATTTGGCCAAGAAGTTGTTGATGTGACATAGGCCAGTGAGCAGTAAGAAAAAAATACTACTCAGGTTTGAAAGCCATCGCTGGATTAATGGAAGCTACAAGCCCTTAGAGAGTGAGACAAGCAGCAATAGAATAGCTGCCCTAAGGCCTAAGTAGAGGCCTGTAGACCCAAATCTAGGGAAGTAAGAGAACTGGTAAAGACTGGAAAGAAAATATCAAAACAAGTTTTTAGGAGTAAACCATTCTCTTGTGTAACAAATTGAAGGGTTTAAGTGTTGGACTCAATGTAACCTGTGTAAAATGATTGCTGTTCTCAGTTAAATTGAACAGCCCTAAAATAGATGGGGTGCCTTACTGACAAGGACTAATGGTTAGACATGCACACTGCACATTGTGGCCTGAGATTAGATGCGCAATCCATGAAAGGTAGTGGCATATCAGCCTTGAGAACCTGTACAGGAGTTGGGCTACAAACAAAAGGAGTGACTGGAGCAACCCTACTCGAACTTCCTAGGCAGGGCAGGTTGCAGTAGAAAGTAGCTTCCCAGAGAACCCCAATAGCACTGTAGAAGAGGCAAAATCAGATAGATTTTAGATCAGTGTTTCTCAAGTGCAACAGGTCATGTTTTCTGGAATTCCTTAGTCTTTCACAGGTGATATAATTGTGGTCAGTGAATCAGGCATCACCACAGTCATATCACTTGTGAAAAACTAAGGAGATCCTGAAAACATGACCTTGAGGACCGCGCTTGAGAAACAGTGTTTTAGATGCATATTAACTTTGGTGGACCTGTTGAAAAACTGCATGCCTCTGGTCAAGGACCACTCAGAAAATTGTTGTGTATGTCATAAAAATAAAGTTATCTGTTCATCTTCAAAAGGTCAACATTTTTAATGCCATTATCACTTATATTATATGGAGGATACAAAAAGAGCGCTACTGTATCTCGACGGTAGCGCTCTATAAAAAAAACCAATCTTTTTGTACCCTCCGCATCACCTTGTTGTCCGTCTCCCTGGGGAACAAGGAAAATAGGGGTGAGAGCAGCAGATTGTGACAACCCCATCGTTACATACCCTCAACCACACAACAGAGGCCCCACTGACCTCTTCATACATCCCGTTGTTTTTTCCTCCTCCTTTTTCCTTCATACCACTTATATTATAGTCATTGTTTGATAAAGTTTGTACTTTTTTCCCCTACTTAAAGAACTTACATTAAGGCTTTGATTATCCCTCTAAAAGTGAAAATGCTTGACATGTTTGTGGCATATATAAACCTCTAGGCCAAAATGTGTCCTAGACTCCCTTTCTGTCCAGCAAAAGTAAAGTGATTCAGTGTTCATGCACACAGTCTTTTAGTGGATCGGAATCATACCGCTCTGTAATACAACACCAAAGTGATCTAGTTCAATACATACTGCTGAATGCTTCTAATTTCATATGGATGTATAGCAGTGTTTCTAACGTGCGGTCCTCAAGTACCCCCAACAGGTCATGTTTTCTGGATGTCCTTAGTTTTTCACAGGTGATATAATTATGGTCAGTGAATCAGGCATCACCACAGTTATATCACTTGTGAAAGACCTAGAAATCCAGAAAACATGACCTGTTGGGGGTGCTAGAGGACCGCGCTTGAGAAACACTGATGTATACAGAGGTTATGGCATGTTCCATTGCATGTGATATTAGGAGGACAATACACCACAACTTATATGGCAACACACAGTTTACCTAAGCACTTGTAGGAAGTCTATGTGTCACTATACAAGTTATGTTCACATGTATTTTCACAATTCACACTACAGTTTCATAAAGTCCCCTTTTCCACAGTATTCACACCAAAATGGGAATAATTCCAAAGAACTGAAAAGGAAAACAAAGACAGTACGTCAGTACGTTTCGTATATCTTGGTATGTATATCTTATCATACCTTGATCTGTTTTGTATATTTTCAAATCTGCCTCTAAGACAGCTATGGCTGGGGTTACACAGCATGCAGTGTTGCAATGCGGGAAATGTGCTGTTTTGGGTCTATGGTAACACTAGTGCCTGCATACAGAAAAAAGATTTCTCGCTACTGTCAGGTCTTAGTCACTTCCACCTCCATAGCCCCTGGCCTAATGTTATTATATTTTTCTGAATATGGATAAATTACCAAACCTGTGAATGATGGTAACAAATTCCACAACATGTTCACCCCCATTCCCCTCCCTCCTAGGAAAGAGACCTAAATGAATGAAGAAAAGTCATTTTGCCTTTAACATACACAAAAAGAAAAAAAAAAGGTTAATTGTTTAGGTATACAACAATACAAAATCACGAGAAGTGGAAGAACAGTAACGAAGACTTCCAGTAGCATAAAGGAAAGAAAAGTCAGTTTTGCCATGCAAGCAGCAAGAGCAAATGTTTCTTACATCCCAGGACAAATCTCCAGTCATCCGGTCAATGAAAACAATTTCGGCTTAAGCAGAAATTTTTCAATGAAAGCAAGGTCTGAAAATAAGAGTGTGAGAGAGCTGCAAGCGGTCATATTACTACTGTAAGTAGAACGGCTGTGAGAAAGAAAGGTATTCTGAAAAAAAATCAGTCAAATAAAAGCAAATGGCAAGAAGAGCTCAAGAAGAAGGGCCCAAGAGACCAAAAGGGACTGGAGATGGAAAATGCATTGATCACCTACCCAGCTAAATCTGGCGGGGAGCAATCCTCTCTGCACATGGAAGAAACAGAAATGGTAACATGATAACAAAGAATTAACAAAAAATAATCAAAAGTTAGAATCCATCTCTTCAATCCATTCAAAATACCAAAAAGAAAGACAATGCACATGCGATTCTGTTCATGTTCACCATCAGTTTCAATGATTTGTTGTTGCACTTTTTTCTGCCTCTTCCTGTAACGTTTCGACTGAATGTTTTTTCACCTTCATTAAATTTTTTTAATTATTTTGTCGTTTTTTTTTTTTTGCAACAGCAGAAACTTGGTCCCTGGACACTGTGGGGGAGATTTATCAAAACCTGTCCAGAGGAAAATTTGTCCAGTTGCCCATAGCAACCAATAAGATCGCTTCTTTCGTTTTTCACAGGCCTTTTTAAAAATGAAAGAAGTGATCTGATTGGTCACTATGGGCAACTGGGCAACATTTCCTCAGGTTTTGATAGATCTCCCCCTGTGTCATGGGGGTAGTAAAGTTAATAGTACCTAAAAAAAAAATTATGAAGAAAGTTTGAAAGATACAGTAGTTCCAAAGTTTGGACATTAACTGGACGTACCATGGAAACCTCACAAAGTCCTAAACTGAAAAGAAAGAAAAAAAACAACAAAACTGCTCTTTAAAAAAAAAAGTCAAATGTTCTTGAGCTCTCAAGGGAGGAGAAAGAAAGGCCACTAGGTTGAACATTTGGTGGTTTATAGGATTTCTTGTTAGACTGCACATGACTATGCTCGTTTATTAGGTTGATGACGGTTATTTGTTGTTTCTATCCTTTTGATAGTTATTGAGACCATTATGATTCATTAAAAAGAATAGCTGTGGTAGATGCCCACTATAAAAACAAGATCACTAAAACGGACCACTGGTAATGATATACATATTTACCTTAGGTTGAGAAGGAGGGGGTGTCCTGGGAGTCACCTAAAGGAAAGAGGAAATTATTAAATCTACCAGTAGAAAAATCTATGGGGGAGATTTATCAAAACCTGTGAAGAGGTAAATATGACCAGTTGCCCATAGCAACCAACCGTATTGCTTCTTTTATTTTTCAAAGGCTTTTTTTTTTTTAAATGAAAGAAGCAATCTGATTGGTTGCTATGGGCAACTGGCCAACTTTTCCTCTGCACAGGTTTTGATAAATCTCCCCTAATGTGTACACATTTGATTTAAAGGGGTACTCCAGTGGCAAAGAACAGCCACGATGTGTGCTGTATACTGCACATACACATGGTGGCTCGCAGATTGCTGTGTGTCTGTTCATAGCGGCCGATGGCACAGCTGGAGGCACACTGTAGGGTCCTTCATCGGCAGATCTGCAGCATAAAATAGGCTGGGGAATCGTTCCGTGTGACCCTACCCTTAGGGTGGGGTTACACATGCTGTATTTTGCTGCATATTTGCTGCTGCATATGTTGCCACCTATTGAAGTCAATGGGTAGCACAATCAGCTGCAGAAAATATGCAGCAAAATATTGCATGTGTAACCCTACCCAAAATCAATATTTTCTCATAGATTGTAAGCTTCTGTGAGCTTAAGTTGTTAATGTGTGTGTTACTATGTCAAGATTATGTAAGGTTTTATTTTGTGTGTTCATATGTCTTCTTTATTGTAAATAGCAGCAGAATATGTTGGCACTAAATAAATAAAGATAATTATTGATATTTTAATGCAAGCACTTACAATATTCCTGAAGAAGTGGACAACAGGGTTATCATCAACATGTCTGCCATGGGCATAGTGAGATCTCTGGTAAGATCTCTGAGGAGAGGATGAGTGGTAGCTTCTTGATCTGGACAGGTGGACATCCTGGAGTAACAAACCAGACATATACAAAGAAATCAGTCATAAGTATGTAGATATCAATATTGGTCCTGATTTATTATTATAAACCCAACCTGCTTTTGATGGCCAAAATTTGTCTGTGCCAGAATTTGTGTTGCAATGCACCAAAATAAACCTACAAATCCCAAAAAGGGGCCTGGTCGGCCAGAAAATGGGCGCGGCAGATGAAAAGAGTGGCATATTTTCACAATTGGACCTGTTTACACAAACAAAATCCTGTGAATAAATGGCTGGAAATTCTTACCAAGAAAATGTTGGTTAGAACTTATTCCAACTATGTGTCCAATGGTAAACAGAGTGGAATCATGCAAGTCTGAAATAACATTCCACATTAATAAAAAAACAACACACACAGTAAATCAGGGCCAATGACTAATAACAAATTCAATAGAATGTTCAGCTATATCTATAATCGTGATTCTCATCTTTTAGTCTCTGGAAAAATCATAGCAAAGCAGTTTTAGAGATAAAATCTGAGCTCTTCTTTAAAGGGGTACTCCCACCCTAGACATCTTATCCCTTATCCAAAGGATAGGGGATAAGATGTCTGATCGTGGGGTCCCGCCGCTGGGACTCCGCCCCCGTGTGATGTCACGCCCCGTCCCCTCAATGCAAGTCTATGGGAGGGGGCGTGACGCCGTCACGCCCCCTCCCATAGACTTGCATTGAGGGGACGGGGCGTGACATCACACGGGGGCGGAGTCCTGACATCACGGACCTTTGTTCCCGTGGTCACGATCGAGACCCTCCAGCGCTTCCGGACAAGAAACAGGTGGGTGCCGCATGCAATACTGCGGGGGTCCCCAGCGGCGGGACCCCAGAGATCAGACATCTTATCCCCTATCCTTTGGATAGGGGATAAGATGTCTAGGGTAGGAGTACCCCTTTAAGACGGCTGTTATATAAATGTGTTAGTTGTTGGCAGACTTTGCCTGGAGTTGGGTCTGACTATCCCTCAAGCTTGCCCATTCTTCAAATGTAGCTGTTTTTGTATCCATTGGGCCTAATTTATCAAAATATCTAAGAGCAAAGCTGTCATTGATTCCCACAACAACCAACCAAAGCACGGCTTTCATTTCTTAAACTGCTCTGGAAAATAAAAGAATGAAAGCTGAAATCTGATTGGTTGCAATGAGTAACAAACACAATTTTACTATAAGATCAGGCCTGGTGTGTTTTCCAAAACCCAGCAAAACATTACACTTTTTTAATACTTACCTGTACAATTTGTGTGTGTATGTATATATATATATATATATATATATATATATATATATATATACTGTTATCCCCTGAAACATTGATAAAGTCATAAAGTCATCACTGAGTCAAGACTTAGTAGGTTGTTATAAAGTAAGTATGCTTTTTAAGGTACAGTACTTATTGTGTTCATTAGGAGTTTCACTATGACAGTATAATAATAGATGTAATCACTTGGAGATACTGAACAATGGATCTTTCTCCACTATTGTGTTTCCTTTCAATAATGTGCCAGTGTCATTCTTTTAAATGTAACTGAGGGTTAAAGGATCTGAGGAATATCACCAGGTAATGTTGCATATGCACAATCTATAATACGAAGTAATCCAGGACAATGTAAGTGGATTGTATAGCTTGTCTACAGAACGCCTGCTTCAAATGATAACAACACATATAATCATGCTTTTAAGTCTTAATGTATTGAGTGAAATGTGCTTTGTATCCAAGGTGAGTGTCCTATGTAACCTTACAGTAGCACACCATAAGGTAAGATGTAGACCCGGCTGTTGTAGTGATGATAATGGTTGACATTTTAGAGAAAGTGGGTGGTGCAAAACTGGAGCAGGGAAAATATCCTACATTTTATAGTGTGAGGGAAACCAGATTTGGTATCGCCACTTTTCGTAAACCTTAGAATTATCAAAATAGAGCATAACTAAAAATGGTCTAGTTCTTAGACACTCTTAGTGTATGTTCAGACTGCGGAGATTCCATCTGGCAGCCACCGCCGAAAATGCTTCGGTGGTGGGACCGCACGGCACTGCACCGTCACCATTGATGGCTATGCAGTGCTTGCGAAATTCCACGCAAAGAAAGAACATGTTCTTTCTTTGCGCTGAACAATTTCCACTGAAATTCCGCAGTGTGAAAGGGTCTCGCGGAAGACCCATTCACACTGATGGTAATGTTCACAGCGCGGAATTCTACTAGCGGAATTCCACTCGCGAAATTCCGTAGTGTGAACATACCCTTAGACAGTCTAGGAGTCTGCTAGATTTTTTTTACAGTGGTTCAAGCTGTTGGAAAATCTGTCTCATCTTTAGATTAATGTATGCAGAATAACTTTACAATTGCATGTTATTAAAAAATATGCTTCTTTCTATTTAATTTTCCACTTTGAAGAAATTACCACTAGGGGTCTCCCTACCAGTCCTGGCAGCAAGCATTTCAGACTCATGCTGGAGTCCTAAACACTACGAGCTGCCAGTCTGCTTTGTTCACAAAGGAGAACACTCAGAGCTGCCAGCCTGCTTTGTTCACAGTCTGTTTGGCTGTGAACAAAGCAGGCTGGCAGCTCTGAGTGTTTAGGGCTCCAGCATGAGTCAGAAATGCTTGCTGACAGGACTGATCGGGAAAAATACAATAGAAAGAAGCATATTTTTCATTAACATGCTATTGGAAAGTTATTCAACATTCATTAATCTAAAATATATCAAAAGGAACCCTTTAAAACTGTGCCTAGTCTGAGTTTTAATTCACTTTTAAAAATAGACTAACATTTAAGCCAGAAATGTGTACCAAAATTCTGGTGCCTTTTTGATGCACAATGTCACATATAAACCATGCCCACCTTCCACTAAGCCACCCCCATGGTTGAGCATAGCACGCTTCTCTATTCTTTTTGGCAAATGATACTGATAACACTTTTATTTATATCCTGATGGTGTCCCCAGCTGACTCCACTTTAGTATTATGGTACCATTATAATAAATAATTGAGTTCCTTTTAACATGTTACTAAATATACTTTTTTTCTTCTAAACCCTCCTGGTTGCCCTATATTATTACCTCACTCACAGTCCTGGAAGTCATGAGGCTCTGCTGTTCTGACAGAGTAGGTCCCTGGCTGTCTGGTTCAGTTCAGTAGCCAAGCCTCTTCTTCATGATGTTTGATGCAGAGATAGAAAAGGGGGCTAGTTAAAGGGGCACTCTGGTGGAAAACTATTTCTTTTTTATTCAACTGGTGCCAGAAAGTTAAACATTTTTACTTGTAAATTGCTTCTTTATGAAATATTAATCCTTAAGGTTCTTATCAGCTGCTGTATGCTACAAAGGAAGTTGTATAATTCTTTCCAGTCTGGTCACAGTGCTCTCTGCTGACATCTCTGTCTGTATCAGGAACTGTCCAGAGTACAAGCAAATCCCCGTAGCAAACCTCTCTTGCTCTGGACAGTTCCTGACACAGACAGAGGTGTCAGCAGAGAGCACTGTGGTCAGACAGAAAATATCTATACAACTTCCTCTGCAGCATACAGCAGCTAATAAGTATTGGAAGGATTACTATTTTTTATATGGAAGTAATTTAAAAATCGGTATGACTTTCTGGCACCAGTTGATTTGAATTTTTTTTCCAGCAGAGTACCCCTTTAAAGGGGTACTCCCACCCTAGACATCTTTTCCCCTATCGGCGGCATCCACCTGTTTTTTGTCCGGAAGCGCTGGAGGGTCTGAGTCGCGACTTCGGAAACGGAAGTCCGTGACGTCAGGACTCCGGGCGTGGGGACGGGCGTGACATCACACGGGGGTGGAGTCCTGACGTCACGGACTTCTGTTCCCGTAGTCGCGACTCAGACCCTCCAGCGCTTCCGGACAAAAAACAGGTGGGTGCCGCATGCAATACTGCGGGGGTCCCCAGCGGCGGGACACCAGAGATCAGACATCTTATCCCCTATCCTTTGGATAGGGGATAAGATGTCTAGGGTGGGAGTACCCCTTTAAGCTATTAAACTGAGCTAGACAGCCAGCCCTCTTTAAGACTGTAAACGGCACAGAGCATGGAGGAAGCACAGGACTTCTAGGACCACACAAGGGTCACTAAAATTGGACAATCCAGGCTTTTAAACAATTTTAAAAGCCCAGTTATTTTATATGCTAAAAAGAATAAATAACCTTTCTGTGGTTGTACAGCCCCTTAAACCTATATGTTAAAGAAGCAGAGGTAAAAGTGCCTCCATAGCTCTAGTTTAATGTGTTCTAAGGAAGACTTTTAGTTAAATTATACGGTGTCTTTTTGCATTATTTTATTAATGGATTAAATCAAAGGTGCTGCTTATTGACATTTTCACAACTGTCATATAGTATTATAGCCACAGAAGTTGAATTACGTATCGGTGACAGATCTGTCCTTTTACCGCTGTTATAATGTCACCTTTTGTAACCAAGATGTCAGATGCAGAGATAAAAAGCATGAAGCATTTCAGAGAGGACAGGCCCCGTGTTAATAAGCACCATTATCTACTTAGAAGGGTAACCTGAAGGTTGAGCTTCCTCAGGAGACAGATATCTGGAATAAGCCGTTAATTAAAACATATTGTGATTGCTGAAATGCAATTCCCCTGAAAGATGGCATGTAAGGCAGAATGACCTCTCATTGAGAGCCATACATTTCTGCTGAGCAATGGTAAATAATATCTGTGGCTTCGATAAATATCATTATATGCTAATAGTATAGGATGTATGTTATTATACATGACAGTGATAACCATTGGCCTGCTGTGATTGGTTCCTACCATAAGAGGGAAGTTCTCAGAAGGCCAGCTTACTCTGTGTATAGAAAAATGATTTATTTTCCTGTATTTTTCTTTATATAGATAGGTAAGTGCCTGTATATATGTCTTGTAAATGCTAGTAAGAATATAAAAGCATATGAGTTTGAGTCACATGATCATTTTTAGCTATAATCCACAACAAAAATGGACTAGAATAGTTTATGAAGAAATGTGAATGTCCAGCGCAGTATAGATCCAACGTGGCAATTTATTGATAAAACCTCAGTACATTGGCATAGCGGGCACAGGTGCCCGCTATGTCAATGTACTGAGGTTTTATCAATAAATTGCCACGTTGGATCTATACTGCGCTGGACATTCACATTTCTTCCGTTTCTGTTTCTGGCATTGCCCATGCCAGTCCGAGCGCATTGGCGTTAGAAGAAAAGAGCTGGGATCACACTGCTATATTTAGAATAGTTTATATAACATGTCTATGTGTAATTCTCTACCTATTATAGATATATGTTTTTACATTATTTTACAACAGGTATAAGACAGGGACAATAAATCCATTGAGAATGCTACCAGAGGATCCACTTACATGGAAGTATAGTCACAATGGTAAAGACTGGCCTCTCTTGAACAATCTATTTACTTAGACTTTTGGTCTGGTGCATTCAGATACTAAAGGCTCTGGATACACGGGCTGAGTAGGCCCAGATAACAAGTGCGGATCTCATTGATTGTTTTCCGGTTTAATAAGCCTTGACTTGGCTCAATAAGTTGCAAGCTTGTCCGCATGAACAATCACTAGAATGACCGTGCGGCCCTTTACTTTCATCATTGTTGGCCGCACAACCTCGGGTTACACAAGGCGATGTGTGGCCATTGACAACTATTTGCACAAACGATTCAGTCGATGAACAAGCATTTTCTCATTCGTCTGCTGATCACATGGGTCAATTATTGGGAGCGAGTGTTCCTACAAAGACTAATTCGGGAAATAATCGACCCTTGGCAAAGGGCCTTAATGTTTTAGATATTATAGCAACTCTGTATAACCTGAGCTGTACCAATCTTTACTGTGGGACCCAAAGAAGTCTATGGACCCTACTACCTCTATATTCCATTTCAAACAGTGGTCTTAACACATTTGAATGGATTTCATGTAAAACTGAATGAATGGGCTAGAGGTATACTCTGCTACTTGGATAACTTAACAAAATATCTCCAGAGTAAAGTAGAGTACATGGAGTACCATGACGTTATGTTGTGGCACTGCAGAGAACCTCTGTGTAATTACTGTGTATGCACCTAAATCAGAAATGAGACCCATAGGCAACATCTGATAATTATTTCAACTTTACTTACAGAGAAATGTCTAGATGTGATGTGGTGGCCCCTTTTGCAACAAGCAGTCATATTCTTTTTTTTTAGCACTTTTTTACATCTGAAAACCTCCACTGGACAACCTACAGATCTTTCTTAAAGTGGACTGGGACTCCCTGCGATCTACTCAAAGGGACCCAGTTCTCTGAGAAGAGCGCATGCCGCCTGTAGCATTCATTTCTATGGGAGCACCAAAGATTCCAGAGTAAAGCTTCCAGGTCTCTATGGCGCATGCCGTCTGCAGTAGTCGCTCCTTCTCAGAGAGCTGGGGCCTGTTTACAAGACTGTGGATAGGGGATAAATAGTTTTTCGCAGGACCACCCCTTTAAGTGTTAGGAACAAAAACACTTTAAGAATAGTGCTATATGGAAATTGTGGATTAAGAGCATCAATTTATATGTGCTTACCTGTTTGCTGGTCAGCTGTAACTGAATGTATAACAATTTCATTAATCAGGAACAATCTAACCATCATAACAGATGGGAATTCTTTACTGTAAATGTAGTGACACTATGGAACTCTCTGACTAGAGATGAGCGAACTTACAGTAAATTCGGTTCATCACGAACTTCTCGGCTCGGCAGTTGATGACTTTTCCTGCATAAATTAGTTCAGCTTTCCGGTGCTCTGGTGGGCTGGAAAAGGTGGATACAGTCCTAGGAGACTCTTTCCTAGGAATGTATCCACCTTTTCCAGCCCACCGGAGCACCGGAAAGCTGAACTAATTTACGCAGGAAAAGTCATCAACTGCCGAGCCGAGAAGTTCGTGATGAATCGAATTTACTGTAAGTTCGCTCATCTCTATCTCTGACAAAAGACTTTGTTATGGTTGTTTTAAAGAAAAGCCTGTATGCCTTTCTAGAAAATAATAAAATTACAAGTTTCAGGTACTAGTTGTTAAGATAGGTTGTTAATCCAAGAACATATCCAGACTGCTGTATGCATAGCTGGGAAGAAATGTTATCCTTAGTATGGGACAATTGGTATCCACCTAATAGAGTGATTTACATGGACTCAAATGGAAGGACTTGACTTCTACAGGGGACAATGCACAGATTAGTTGCATGCCAGGCCACAGGAACAATCATTAGATAGTTTGTGTGGCCCATTAAATAATTTACTGCTTGCCCCCACCCCCATGTTTACACAGGGCAATGTGGAGCAAATAACAATAAAAAGCTGATCTCTTAACAATCACAGAAGTCCTTGTACCGCTCTTTAAGCTGATTATCACCCTATGTAAAGCAACTTTAAATGGGCACTGTCATTTACATTTCATATTTCTTAACACTAGGACACTATCTTTTGTATCTCTGTGTCAATACAGGATGTGTGGGCGGGACAAGCAGGGATCTGTGCAGGCTCCCGGCGTGTCAGTCAACCTGCTATGTGAGCCGGGGACATGTCTCAGAGCCTCAGTGCACAAAGCAGGCAGTTGTCATCTCTGAGGAATGAGGGAGGAAGTTCCCACATGAGATGTGAACTTCTTGCAGTGTGAACAACATATAAAAGGGAATTAGGAGTAATAAATGGATGAAAACTCAGATTTAAGCACAGAAACAGGATTAGTATCAGTTAAGAGTAAGCCTTGAGCATTTTTTTTTTTAGTTTTCATTTCCATTATATCATATGAAATTATTGCTTGCACTTCTATATTTTAGAATTTTATTCTAATATTTCGAATTTTACTGAAAATTACATAAATATCTGAAAGTTTAAATTACCAACTTGCAGTGAATGGTAACTCCCCATTTACAAATGGTTTATTCCTCAATTAAAAGAGCAGGCCACAGAGGCAAGGATACAAGAGCTGAAAAGCATAGACAGCCCTGTAGATTCTTTTATCAGGTTATAATCAGGATTAGATAGGTTTTATCTTTTAAGCACAAATGTGTCACCGAATGCTCCTTCTCATTATCAGGGATCATCACTTTTCAAATTGGTTCTGCTTTTGCTCTGCTTCTGGAAAACTAAAGCATAATCCACTGCAAGAAGGGGCAAAAGAGGAGGCTAAGAAGTAATTACTGTGTGCCAATACAACCTATCTAGATACCGCCACGAAAACATTTTATTTATTCATGATTCTGTTTGTAACTTTAATAATGGGGATAATGTGCTTTTTACTATAACGAATACAACTTTTCCAAGCTGTGAAGTTTTTTGAAACAGGAAGAAAAGTCTAAACATTAAGAAACCAGCAGGAAACGTTACATATTCAGTAAGGAGATACAGGTGGTGTTAATGTTTCTATATATTTATATGTATTGTGGCATGAAGTTATAAATTATCATGCCCTTTTTCCTTACCCTGTCAGAGTACTTTCCCACTCCTAGGTAAGCAAAAACTATTTTTGGATTCTGCATATTAATAACAGGATTCCCATAAGAGATAAGTCTAGCTATTCACCCAACCACCTCTCTATTAGGGCCCAATTACATGAGATTATTATCGACTGACATTGAGCTGTGTAATAGGCCCAGACATCGGCTAAAGGATGAGTAAAGCTAATTTGACAGGAATTGCAGCATTAAACCTTTGCTTGTTTATCTCCCTGTGTATTAGGGCATGTGTTCCTGACAAAAAATGGAAATAAAGGGTTACATGATCGATTCAGCAATCGTCCCTGTGGCCCTGCCTGCATAATAGTTGAGCTCTTAAAGGGTACCTCTCATCAAAAAAACTTTTGATATATTGTAGATTAATGTATGCAGAATAACTTTACAATTGCATGTTATTAAAAAATATGCTTCTTTCTATTTAATTTTCCACTTTGAAGAAATGACCACTAGGGGTCTCCCTACCAGTCCTGGCAGCAAGCATTTCAGACTCATGCTGGAGTCCTAAACGCTACGAGCTGCCAGTCTGCTTTGTTCACAAAGGAGAACACTCAGAGCTGTCAGCCTGCTTTGTTCACAGCCTGTTTGGCTGTGAACAAAGCAGGCTGGCAGCTCTGAGTGTTTAGGACTCCAGCATGAGTCAGAAATGCTTGCTGCCAGGACTGATCGGGAAAAATACAATAGAAAGAAGCATATTTTTCATTAACATGCTATTGGAAAGTTATTCAACATTCATTAATCTAAAATATATCAAAAGTTTATTTGATGAGAGGTACCCTTTAAAACAAGCGCCATTCTACAAGATTGGTCCAGATCGGGTTCACCCATCTAAAAGAGTCCTAACTACTAATTTATCCATTTTCTGCTCATGTCATGTAAGGTAAAACATAGTGATTATATATATATATATATATATATATATATATATATATAAAGAGATAAACATTCTACTTGACTTTGTGAAAGTCTTATAATTTAGCACGACTTTGCTTTATTTTGCGATAAGAACTATATAAAAAGGATTCTTTTTGCTTTACTAGAACTTACTCAACATTAACCAAGGATAATAAAATAATTACACTTTAACCGTCTCATTTCAGCGAGGTTAAGAGGCTTCCTGTTTAATTGCATCGTGTTACAGCAACTGTGACAAAAGCACTTGGGGAAAACTGCTCCTTCAACATTTCTGCAGGCACTCAAAAGGAGGACTGATAAAAATTACAAAAGAAAAAGTAATTTTTGAACTTCCTATATAATTGTGCCTATTTTAGGTGACTTTTTAGGACAAGATGCTGCGTGTACATGAGGAGTACCATTATTGTTGGCCATTAAATGACATCCATATGGTATTTTTCACCAGTTTTCCCTCTGTAATTTTCAATTGTCTCTAAGCTAGTGGGTGACTAACCCTTTGTGATGTCTTACATATATTGCACACACACAGAAGAGTGGATGCTGCTTCTCTACATCTCTACAGCATACCCGTAGCACCACGGAGGGCTTTTTAGTACAGTACTGAACAGTTTAAGCTATGAATCCAACACTGGGGTGTTACTGTGTCTGCATCATATCTCCCTACAACCCTTCCCCAGTCCTCATTCCCTTTCCTTAGACTTCTATGAGCAGTTGCAATCTAATACTTAAGTGGGAAAGTCTAACTCAAGATGAACTTAAGCCATGAAAGAAAAATGCCCTCAAAGGACTGTGCAAATAAATTACTTTCAATCACATCTTTAAGGGAATTTGCTGCTAAGAGCTGCAGACACAGTTGTATATCTGTACATGCATAAAAGCAAACTTTAGCTTTTCTAAAGCTGATGGTGGTCACCTTATTTATTTCTTAGCCAAGTGTCAAGGAGGAGTGCCTGAGCTGCTCAAGTGCCACAGCCCAGCATGCTTCTACCTCACTCACTCTTAGTCCTGTTTTTCAGTCAAGAAGGGTCTGGAAGGTAAGGGCAAGTAAAGAGACGTGACAGGCTGTAGCACTTGAGCATCATAGCCCCGCCTCCTTGACACTTGGCTGAGAAATAAAAAAGGAAATAAAAAGTTTGGCAACCACCATAATTTCCGGAAAAGGTACAGTTTGCTTTTATACCTTATCAGCTCTAAAAGTGTAATAGTGTAATCTCACTGTTCTGTGACCAAACACTAACTAAAGCAGCTCTCTGTCTCAGTGCAGGAATTCTCAGCATGACAAGAAACAATGGGGTGTGTTACATGAAGCCAGTTAGCTGCCAGTACACACTGTAGTCTCTGTGTGAAAATTATGTGTACAAACCTATTCTTAAAACTTTCTTAACTCTACAATTGACTCATGTCCTACCAGAACCTTAAATCTATGCCTGCACTTTAAAATGTTACTGTCATTAATAACAACTTTTGACATTTTGATCAGAGATGTCAAAAGTTGTTGACCGCACTAGGTCTCACTTCTAAGACCGACTGTGATCGTGAGTTGTTAGACGGTGAAGTAGGCGGCATTGCTCTCTGCTTTCTGGCTGGCTTAATTCATTTCTCTGTAAAGAAGCGTATGCAGAGAAATGTATCAATCTCTTGGCAGGTCTGGGAGCAGAGCGCAATGCCGCCTGCTTTCCCAGCTAATGACTCGCGATTGCAATGGGTCTCAGGAGTGAGACCTGGTGCAATCGACAACTTTTGACATGTCTGATCGACATGTCAAAAGTTGTTTTTTAATGACAGTAACGCTTAACAGAGCACTTGGCACCAGAGGCAGTCAGAGCTGCCGGCTTAGTCTTCCTTCACTTTGTTTTCTGACAGCATTTCATGCAATTCTAATTATAAACTAAATATATTCCAAGATGGATGTGTCTGTCACAATACAGAGACAACGTTTTGTTGCTTCAGTAGAAGATGAAAGTGTATATCAGAAAGTACTTACCTTGTCCTCATGCCTATTCCTGAAATAATCATTGGGGGGCGGGGGGGGGGGATATGTAGAAGTTTAAGTTCCTTCGCATGATGACAGGAATGTAAAAATGTATAAAAACTTAAATATAAGGCGGTAAATCAAGTGTATTAGTATATATTATGTCTAGTGGTTACCTGAAAAGAAAAAGAAAACAGTAAAACAAAAGTAATTTTTCAGTTTTGCTTTGATGTCTAGACTGCAATATGCCTTTCTGAAGGACATCATTGACACTCCTGTAAAATAATGCATAAACACTTCTCTATAGTGTGAATTACTTTAAAGGGGTACTCTGCTGAACAAACTGTTCCGAGCGCTGGAGTCGGGGCCGGGAGCTCGTGACCTCATAGCCATGACCCCTCATGATGTCACGCTCCACCCCCTCAATGCAAGTCTATGGGAGGGGGCGTGACGCCCCCTCCCATAGACTTGCATTGAGGGGGAGGGGGTGTGACATAATGAAGGGACGGGGCTATGACATCACAAGCTCCCGGCGCCAGCATTCGGAACGGTTTGTTCCAAACGCTGAGCAGCGGAGTACCCCTTTAAGTTTGTTAAAATTTCTGTGATGCAGTTTTTGAAGTTACAGTGGATTCAGGAAAGAAAAGTCGTATAGATTTCTTTTCCGGTTACTTTTACCTGCCCATGTTTTTTTTTAAATGCAGTTGAAGCTTAAAGGACAACTGTAGTGCAACACTTTTATATATTCCTGTGCCAGGGCCTCAAAAATAAACAAAATAAACTTTAACTCACCTTCCTACGAGCCCCCGTTGGTCCTACACAGGCCTCACGGTCTGGCAGTGCTAACCTCCTTCCACTTCCTGGGGACGGGGACGACGCAGGACCATCTGCGTATCACCGGCCGCAGCGATGTCCCGCCCCGGCTGGTGATAGGCTGAGCACACTGTCATGTATGGAGCTCTGGCCTGCTTCTTACATGACAGTGGGCTCGGGCGTCCCCAGCTGCGGGACTCCCGCGATCAGGCATCTTATCCCCTATCATTTGGATAGGGGATAAGATGTGTAAGCACCGGAGTACCCCTTTAAAGATTAAAACTAGTGTCTGTCTTATGTCCTTCACTATGGTCCACATGATTTGGGCAACAATCCTGCATCACAAAACTTGGACAACATCTCATCAAAGCCTGAGCATGTGAACGCGCCCAAAATAAGGTCATAGAAGTTCCAGCTAAACGTATTTCACCCATAATTCCTCATACCTTATCATCACATTTACAATTAAATGTGGCTTATTGCTATATAAGGAGAAAAGATGAGCAGATTTTCAATTAAAAGCCAGAAGTGGATAAAAAAGAAATAAGGAATATATAGGAAAAGCTCATTTTTTCCTGCCTGTTGGATCCACTTCTGACTTTGGCTCCAAAATCAGCATCAAAATATGGCCTCTATGTTTCTTCCCATATAACACTGCGTGAAACCACCCTAGATAGGTTATCAGAAAGCAGATTTATTGTTTCAAAAATGTAAAATAAATGAGTTTACTAATATACTGTAAAGATTGGCCTATTTCCGAGCCTGACTCGTGGGCTAGGAAGTTCAGGAGGCTGGATGAGTGGCTTAGGGGTACTCCGGTGGAAAACTTTTTTTTTTTTCAAATCAACTGGTGCCAGAAAGTTAAAAAGATTTGTAAATTACTTCTATTAAAAAATCTTAATCCTTCCAGCACTTTTTAGCTGCTGAATACTACAGAGGAAATTCTTTTCTTTTTGGAACACAGAGCTCTCTGTGAAATCACGAGCACAGTGCTCTCCGCTGACATCTTCTGTCCATTTTAAGAACTGTCCAGAGTAGGAGAAAATCCCTATAGCAAACATATGCTACTCTGGACAGTTCCTAAAATGGACAGAGATGTCAGCAGAGAGCACTGTGCTCGTGATGTCAGCAGAGAGCACTGTGTTCCATAAAGAAAATAATTCCCTCTGTAGTATTTAGCAGCTAATAAGTACTGGAAGGATTAAGATTTTTTAATAGAAGTAATTTACAAATCTGCTTAACTTTCGGGCACCAGTTGATTTAATAAAAAAAAAAAAAAAAAGTTTTCCACCGGAGTACCCCTTTAATAGCCAAATCAGCACCCCACTCCATCATGTGGGATTCAGAGAAGGGAGCTGGCATAGGACTCACAATGCAAACATTCAGCTGGCAAAGTTCCGCTGTCTGAATGACAGGTTGCGTCATCGGTGGTAGGACAGTGCTCACATGCGGTAATGCAGTTTGATGAACATACATTCCACTGTAGCAATTTTCCAGTATGCGCAGAGCAGCAGAATCAGATTCAAAACAATGGGCCTCTGCTGCAAGTGGAATCCCACCTGTGGAATGTCTGCAGTGTGAATGAGCCCTTAGCTATTCATGTACCTCATCATGTATAGCACAAGTCCCCTCCTGACACAGCATAGCACATCTGCTCTCTATGTTGAAATAAGGCTATGTTCACACAGCTGAATTTTCATTCAGAATTCCGCATTGGAAGATTCCACATGAGCAGAGTCCCAGTGGAGTCAATGGGATTCTGCCGCACGGTTCACATAGTAGAATTTACATCTGGCGTAGAAATTCTAATTCCGGTGTCCGCAGAAAGATTAGACTTGTGTACTCTTTTCGCGGACTCCGCACGGAAATGCATTGATGTCTATGAGTTGCCGCATTCCTGTGCGGTACTAGTGACAGCATGTTGTGCTAGCGCTCCACATTCAGGGGCCGAAGCACAGAACCTTTGGGACCAATAGACCGGTGCAAAATGGAAAGGAGTGAGAGACACCGTTGATATCAAAGTGTCGGGACAGTTTTGTTATCTGTAGGTCTAAAATATTGAGAAGAATAAAAACAAACAAACACACAAACTTGAACCCACTGTTGTAGAGAAAAGCTGTGAATGGTTTGTTTTTTCACATTTTTTTTTCTAAATGTAAAGCATGGAATCAAATTCATATTTCCGTTAATAGTCGGTAAATGATAAATAAAAGATATTAATACATTAAGAAACAAAAATAGGGAGACAGTTAGTAGAGATTATTTTCTAATAAATGTTTATTATAGTTTAACATTCAAAGCCATGACATTTTTATAATGAATCATAAGACAGAATACAATATACATACACAATGCTATGATTCCGAATCCGGTTAGTACAATGTCCTTATTCATGTCTACTAATCGTACAAATAGTGGATACATACAAAGAGATCAGTTATACTACATACTGATTATATATTTATCTGCATTTAAGATTTGAAAAACACTGTTAGAATATTTCACTGTACCATTAGTTTTAGGTAACATAACAAAAAAAACTGAATCCAAGCCTACAGTGAATACAACCCTCTTAGAATAATGCATACAGGAATAGTAATAGGTGTAAAACAATGGGAGTTATTGCATCCCACCCAATAGCTGCGGCAGGGAGCCAGTTGCTCCTAATTTTGTAGGATAGAGCAAATAATGTAGGAAAATGTTTTTCGGTACCTTCCAGGGAACATAACTGTTTGGCACCAGAAAAGTTGGAGGTGCAAACTTTAAAGCAGATTAAAAAAATATTCACTTATTATTAAAATGATGCCATTTAACACGTGTGAATGGTTCACTAGGGTTCCAAATAGGAACCAATACTTTAAATGAGGTTAAAGGGGTACTCTACCCCTATGCATCTTATCCCCTATCCCCGCCGCTGGGGACCCCCGCAATATAGCATGCAGCACCCACCTGTATCTGTTTCCGGCAGCGCTGGAGTTTCTTGCTCCCGACCACGGGAACGGAAGATTGTGATGTCACGACTCCGCCCCTGTGTGACGTCAATCCCCGCCCCCTCAATGCAAGTCTATGGGAGGGGGCGTGACAGCTGTCACGCCCCCTCCCATAGGCTTGCATTGAGGGGGCGGAGCGTGACATCACACGGGGGAGAAGATGTCTAAGCACCGGAGTACCCCTTTAAAGAGGTGCTCCAGTGGAAAACAATTTAATTAAAATCAACTGGTGTCAGAAAGTTAAACAGATTTGTAAATTACTTCTATTAAACAATCTTAATCCTTCCAGTATTTATCAGCTGCTGTATACTACAGAGAAAGTTATTTTCTTTTTTAATTTATTTTCTGTCTGACCACAGTGCTCTCTGCTGACACCTCTGTCCATGTCAGGAACTGTCCAGAGCAGGAGAGGTTTGCTATGGGGATTTGCTTGTACTCTGAACAGTTGTTCACACGGACAGAGGTGTCAGCAGAGAGCACTGTGGACAGACAGAAAATAAATTAAAAAAGAAAAGAACTTCCTCTGTAATATACAGCAGCTGATAAGTACTGGAAGGGTTAAAGGGGTATTCTAGGAAAAAACTTTTTTTCATATATCAACTGGCTCCGGAAAGTTAAACAAATTTGTAAATTACTTCTATTAAAAAATCTTAATCCTTCCAATAGTTATTAGCTTCTGAAGTTTTCTGTCTAACTGCTCAATGATGATGTCACGTCTGTCTAACTGCTCAATGATGATGTCACGTCCCAGGGACGGGACGTGACATCATCATTGAGCAGTTGGACAGAAAACAGCAACTCAACTTCAGAAGCTGATAACTATTGGAAGGATTAAGATTTTTTTTATAGAAGTAATTTACAAATCTGTTTAACTTTCCGGAGCCAGTTGATATATAAAAAAAAGTTTTGGCCTGGAATACCCCTTTAAGATTTTTTTTTTTTTATAGAAGTAATTTACAAATCTGTATAACTTTCTGGCACCAGTTGATTTCAAATAAATTGTTTGTCACCGGAGTACCCCTTTAAGTCAGCAGTGATGGTTATATCTTTACTACATGGCATTTCACTAGATCAGTAGATACTCTCAACACAAGGATGCAGCTTGGAATATATTGGAGTGTTCGTACAGCATTACATTTTAGACAATTTGTTATGTATTGTGAAGAATGCTAACATCCCATATCTATTTGGTCCAAGATAAAACCCTGACTGCAGATCTTTAAACCTGCTAATAAAGGCTATTATCCCAAGCAGGCACTTGTGTAGGCTTATGTGTACTTATATATGGTTAGCTAACTTGGTTTTGTGCCCTGAGTTTATACACATTAAGACATTTAGATCCCAAAGTGGTATAAAACTACCTGAGTACTAACCTAATCCAAGCACTGTCACCGGCCTGTGAAGGCTCAGCAGGACCGCCATCAGGATTCCAGGGCCCAATACTGCCAAACTGTCTAAAGGGGAAGGAGGCAGTACCGGCAGCAAGGGGTCTCTTTCTATGTTTAATTTGGCCCAGGCCCCTGACGGTAGTACTGCCAGTACTGCACTGATGGCGTCCCTGAGGGTAGGTTTCGGTGAACGCATGGGTAATATTATACATTATGACCGTTGTTGTCTGCATGCATTCTCAAGTGGAAGAAAGCACAACAAAGTAAATGCAAATGATCTCATAATTGGGCAACAATCGTGTCGGATGTTTCCTACTTTCGGAACGGAACAGCATAAAAGGTTTAGAATACATAATGTATAACATGATTAGTACACTCGGGCATTGTGTCGTACACTTTTGCCTGCAGAATTACAAATTGGAGCTTTGAAAAGAAAGCACATCTTATTAGCTGTCAGAGCGCTGAAGATTGACCACTCGCGTAAACAAGTGAGCGGCACGTACCGTGCATGTGCACAATGTGAGCTGTCTCCTAAACAAACAAGTCATAATTACACCGCGCTAATGCATTGCCTTTCTACTATCACTTACTGCTCAACTGAAAAGGCTAAAGCATAAAACAAAAGCCAGAATATCATTTCCAGTTTTTACATTAATTTGATCTTGGCTGTAGAACACTTATTGGCAAGAAGAAGCTTTACAGAATGAACAGCAAGAAACAACATGTACTGCTCACAAAAGGTCATCTCTAGGACATAGGGACTGTACATATGTTCTAAACAATGCACATACATGAGCTCATATCATTCATATGCAAGGTCATTTTCCTAAACCCCAATGGCTAGAATTGTATCAAACATCAGCACTGATTCTATATGGCAATAACGGAGGAACACTGGACAATCCCTAACCAAACACTTAAATAGGCAGCTTGTAAATGCATGTACCCGTATATATATATATATGCCCTAAACACTATTGGGGCCAATTTATCATTTTCTTGGTTTCTTGTGCTGCATATATGTTGCTGAAGCTATTGATAGACTGGTTTTCTCCAGTATGTGAGATTAGATAGATGCCTCGTATGTTTCAGAGCCTGTGCCATCCATTGATCTTTTGATTTAAAGGGGTACTCTGGTGGAAAATAATTTATTTTAAATCAACTGGTGCTAGAAATTTAAACAGATTTGTTAAATACTTCTATAAAAATAAAATCTTAATCCTTCCAGTACTTATCAGCTGCTGTTTACTACAGAGAAAGTTCTTTTCTTTTTGAATTTCTTTACTGTCTGTCCACAGTGCTCTCTGCCGACACCTCTGTCCATGTCAGGAACTGTCCAGAGCAGGAGAGGTTTGCTATGGGAATATGCTGGTACTCTGGACAGTTCCTGACACGGACAGAGGTGTCAGCAGAGAGCAATGTGGACAGACAGATAAGAAATTGAAAAAGAAAATAACTTTCTCTCTAGTAAATAGCAGCTGATAAGTACTGGAAGGATTAAGATTTTTTGATAGAAGTAATTTACAAATCTGTTTAACTTTCTGGCATCAGTTGATTTAAAATAAATAGTTTTCCACCGGAGTACCCCTTTAAGCTTTAAAATAAACCACCCCCTATGTGGCGTCAGAATGTGACTGGCGGAAAAAAAACAAAAAACTTATCAAGTCACATTCAATAAATTCAGCAAATAATATACACCCTGTGGAAAAGCGAAAGTCAGCGTCAGTCACATACATCTCTAAAGTCAGCATTTTTGTGTATAGTTTGTGGTCTGCTTAAACTTTTGAGACAATTCTAAGCAAAATACACAGCGTATATCAAGGATACATTTCTCTCCATGACTTTTCAGTGGCGTTTACTTCTGAAGTGTACAAAGTGAGATCCAGATAGACATATGACCTACTTTGTATCAATTTCACAAGGTCTTTAAGTAAGACTTTTCTTATCTCATGTCAATGTCATTATAATCTGGGGTGTCTGCCTGGACAACTATGTACATTAGAGATGAGCGAACTTACAGTAAATTCCATTCGTCACGAACTTCTCGGCTCGGCAGTTGATGACTTTCCCTGCATAAATTAGTTCAGCTTTCCGGTGTTCCGGTGGGCTGGGAAAGGTGGATACGGTTCTAGGATACTCTTTCCTAGGAATGTATCCACCTTTTCCAGCCCACCGGAGCACCTGAAGGCTGAACTAATTTACGCAGGAAAAGTCATCAACTGCTGAGCCGAGAAGTTCGTGACGAATGGAATTTACTGTAAGTTCGCTCATCTCTAATGTACATAATACAAGTAAATGGAACAAATAGGATTGAATCACTGATTCCAGGTAGGTTATGAACCTGCCTATTTGCTATAAGAGCCTACATGCTTGGACTGTTTTCTGATGATGTATTTAAAGAGAATATCCACCTTTGTCAGCCCAAAAATCTGTAGTTAAAAAAAAACTAAAAATATCTTTTTGGTGGTCACTGTTTTCTTTTCTTTGATACAGAAGTCCAAATCCATTGAATAGTCAAACTTTATTTAAAATTGTGACAACCTTTAGCCACCATTAGGAGGAGCTTAGGAGTTTAGTGCATATTGTTTTTACATTATCATTGAAAGATAAGTCGGCACTGCTCTACTGAGTGGTATGACATGTACACCCGTGCAGTCTCTATCCCACACTCCGCATCCGCTGTCACTCGTGGTGCTCAATCTTTTGCGTGAGAGTGTCCAATATAGTAAAAGAATCACAGATGGCACTCACGATATTGCAGTATATGAAGTTTATTCCAGTCTGGTCAGGATACAGGTAGGCCGACGGGCCGTTTCTCGCTCTCAATCAGCAGACAACCATTGGTCTTGAGAAAGCGCTGATTGAGAGCGAGAAACGGCCCGTCGGCCTATCTGTATCCTGACCAGACTGGAATAAACTTAATATACTGCAATATCGTGAGTGTTATCTGTGATTCTTTTACTATATTGTTTTTACATTGCATTCAATAACAAAACAGTATTTGGATAATTTTTAAAGTTCCTTCTATTGGTGGCTACAGGCAGACAGAATGTTAACTCTTTGGCTAAGCAGGGGATTTCTAACTCTATATATGAAGTCCACCATAAAGATATACTTAAAATTGTTCAGAACCGAAATGCGTCTCTATTTAATAAGAATTAATGGTGCTTACATCTTCTATTGCCAATCCATAAAAATAGGTCTTATTGGCTTCCCGTGTGGGCTGTCTCCACAATTCTACATACAGTGACCCCTCGACCTACGATGGCCCCGACATACGATAATTTCAACATGCGATGGCCTCTCAGAGGCCATCGCATGTTGAAGGCAGCATCAACATACGATGCTTTTTTATGTCGGGGCCATCGCATAAACGGCTATCCGGCAGCGCTGACTGCTTCAGCTGCCACCGGATAGCCGTTTACAGTGCCCCGTGAGCTCCGGTGATGTCTTACCTGTCCTCGGGGCTCCGGCGGGTCCTCTTCGGGATCCCCTGCATCGTCGGCGCTCTCCATCGACGTCATCACATCGTCCCGTCATCCAAAAGGACCAGCGTGCATAGCGACGTGATGGCGGCGACGGAGAGCGCGGATGCCGGGGAAGCAGAGGCCTTGCCGGGGCGCCGGGACACCTTGGGGACACGGCGACAGCGATGGACGGCGACATCCAGGGCAGCGGTGACGAGCGGTGATGGTCCGGAGCGGCAGGGACAGGTGAGTACAACTTCCTCTAACAGTGGTCTACAACCTGCGGACCTGTAGATGTTGCAAAACTACAACACCCAGCATGCCCGGACAGCCAACGGCTGTCCGGGCATGCTGGGTGTTGTAGTTTTGCAACTTTTAGAGGTCCGCAGGTTGTAGACCACTGTCCTATACTTTACAACATGCGATGGTTTCAACAAACGATGGTCCGTTTGGAACGGATTACCATCGTATGTTGAGGGACCACTGTATTTTTTTTCTATCCTGATGCTAAATTCTTCTCCACAAGTCTTGACACTATTGAACTTTTTTTTTTTTTTTTTTTTTGGGGGGGGATGCAGAGATTATACAGCAGGTCCTTGTGGTGACCTTGGCTCAGAGTACCTAATATCACATTGTAACCTGTACCTTACTCTGTACACAATTGCTTGTGTTATCTTGTATCGCAGCCCTATTGTCCTTTTGCTATGCCTGGCAATGCACAGATTCCAGATTTTTTTTTTCTAGATAAAAATAAGAAATCGCTCTATTATAAAAACCGTTATTTTCAAACAACGCTCAAAGAAAATCATCTTGTTCAGTTAAAGGTTGATTTCCTTGGTTATTGGCATACCTGGCTTTTTCCTAGGCTCAGGAAAGGGTAGAGATTTTTTTTGTTAAAATAAGAATTATACTATTGTGTTTCCTAGAACACATAGGAGGGGTATTTTAGACCCTTTTATTATAAAGACTCTTGAATTCATTTAACAAGACTTTTCAAATAATGCTAAGTTCATTTAAGGAGCTTTGATATTTAACTTTACATAAAAAAAAAAATCATATAAAATGCATATTTGGTTGTAAGATCAGAGTATATTTACCTACAACATATGTGTATTCTGTTCCAGGAACCAACATATTGCGTAAACTGTCTCTCACTCTATTTGCAATCTGCATTGAGTGCAATAATGTTATTAAATATCATGAGAAACACAATACAATTGTATGGTGTATAGATGACCTATAAGGCTGTTTCTCAAGTATTTACAGACTCAACTATATAATTGAGGAAAACTAAAATGCCGAAAATTAGCAATAAAGTTGTATAAAAGTCACCAGCCCAAATGGACTTTGCTGGTTACATTTCTGTTCCTGGAAGATTTATCAAACCTTGAGCACAAGAAAAGTGGAGAAGTTGCCTGTAACAAGAAGATTGGGAAAGTCTGGTGTCTACAATCTCCTTAAATATCTTTAGCTGGTGAAATAATCTGTCTATAATGGACTATTAACTATTATATACATATCTATTCTTGCTCCATTTGTTTAGCGTGTGAAATGTTCCTACAGAACATAATACATGGAGGAGATCTATAGATGTTCTCGTTTTATACAGGATAATGGTAAAGAATTGGTAATAACCTGTAAAAACGCACAGAATTTTAAGATCACTCAATAGGCAACACTATAAAGATGACTTGCGTTCTATTTATTGTAAGTGTAAAACAGATCTACACTAACCTGTAAAATACTAAGATTGTTTGCCGTTCGCTGTTCCGCAAGGGGTGAAAGAATAATATTTTGCCACGAATGGTGCGGAGAAATGTAGACATTTTTTACCATTATAGGCATAATGGACAAAGTGTTCGGACATTTCTCTCGTATAAGGCACTGCACCAAACTGGGCGGCTCTACTTTGAAAGCATAGAACAATGGTTTCTACAATTCATGCAATATACAGAAAACATATTGTCAGTAAATCCCATTCACACTTGCGTCTATGTCAGCATGATTGCGGATACAAAGGAGGAAATCAACTATCGGTGTACCATCCCATAACTAGTTCCTCAATACTGGTTAGTACCAATTGGCATATCACAATGTGGCTACAGTGTTTAGTAAATGAGGCGCTAAGGAATTGCTCATTTTTAGGTCATCTTAGGTATTACATAACACAAGATATTCACTGTACCCCCAGTTCATTTGACTCTTGCTAATCATTTTCTCTATTCCTCGGTGCTCACCTTTCCCTTCCTGGGAACATGCTTGTCACCGCCAAAGAACCTGCCCAGTGAGTCAAGAAGACCCGAGTCCCTGTACCGCCCGTGGGCTCCATAGCCATGTCTAGAGCGGTCAGAAGTGCTAGCTGATGCCATTTGTTTTGATCCGTGAGCACGAGACAGTTTCTGTGAGGCCATCAAATCCGTTTCTGGCGAAGTTGATCCACTGTCCTCTTGGATGGTTTGAAGCTCATCTGACTCAGAGGGCCGATCTTTGAAGGTGTTGTCCTCCCTTCCAGGAGCATCTCGGGAAAAGAGGCGGACCAAATGTGGGCGAGAGGCAGCGTCAGCTGGGCTGGCACCCTTCCAATCATTCTTGGGGTCTTCTGTGCTCGTGGAGTCAGTCACCGCCGTGCCCTTGGATGAGGTGCCATTGTTCTGGTTCACATCTGCTGCAAAAAATAAGAGGAAGATGTGAATGCAAGGGCTGTGAAAAGAAAACAATGAGTCCTTCTTCTCGCTATCCTGATTTAGCCATTTCACGCAACGCTCTAAGAATATGTTCCTGGCATTTCTGAGGGAGGAATTATAAGGCACACTGGGAGAATACTTCTTAATATGTAACGTTCATTACTTCATTTCAAATTAAATGTCCTAACTTTCCCATCAGCCCAGTAGATGTGGTTTATATATATAACAAGCTAGATCAACACTTACCAGTAAACTCCCAATAGGGACTATAGCGAGTGAAAAACTCCCTGCCTTTCCATAAGACCCTGGCAGCGAACCTAGTTATTACAATACATACTATAGTAGTATAACTTAACATCACTCAAGTAAATCCAGGCAAGTCAGTAGCAATGAAGGCTGTAAAATAAGATATGATGAAATACAGCACCAGCTTTTATTGTGCAACAAGACACATTCATGCAAAAGTACTTTACTATCTAGTTATACAAGGTATCTTTAATGTACCACACTAAATGAGATTTCCTAAAATACATTTACAATACCAGGGTACATATTTGAGCCTCTATAGCAGTTTTCTCCAACCGGCGTACCTCCAGCTGTTTCCAAACTACAACTCCCAGCATGCCCGGACAGCCAACGGCTGTCCGGGCATGTTGGGAGTTGTAGTTTTGCAACAGCTGGAGGCACACTGGTTGGGAAACACTGCTATGGACAGACATTTTAATAAAGCTGGGTTCACACCACGTTTTTCAAATACGGTAACCGTATACGGTTTTCCGCAAAAAAACGTATCCGACCGTATCCGAAACCGTATGCATAGAGAATGCATTGTAAACCGTATTCCAAATGTTGTGTACGGTTGCATCTGTTTTGCCTCGGATACGGTTTTGCCGATTTTTCAACCGTAGGCAAAAACGCTGTCGACCCCGTTTTTGCCTCCGGTTGGAAAACCGTATGCGGACCGTATGCGGTTCTTTTAACATTGTTGTCTATGAGAACCGTACACAGAATTTCAGAATACGGTTGCACACGATTTTTCTAATCCGTTTTTGGAGTTGACACATGCGCAGATTGGAATTTCAATTGAACAATAGTAACTTTATTAAATTGCTGGAAAACTAATTCCAACAAAATAGCAAAACCGTTGGCAAAAACTGATGCAAACGGATAGAACCGTACAGGGAAAAACCGTATACGTTTTAATTTGGAGTCATGCGGTTGTATACGGTTGCACACGATTTTTCTAATCCGTTTTTGGAGTTGACACATGCGCAGATTGGAATTTCAATTGAACAATAGTAACTTTATTAAATTGCTGGAAAACTAATTCCAACAAAATAGCAAAACCGTTGGCAAAAACTGATGCAAACGGATAGAACCGTACAGGGAAAAACCGTATACGTTTTAATTTGGAGTCATGCGGTTGTATACGGTTGCATACGGTTTTTGCCATATGTTTTTTAGCGGAAAACCGTATACGGTAACCGTATTTGAAAAACGTGGTGTGAACCCAACCTAAACAACAACACCTGCAGATGAGTGAATTTACAGTAAATTCGATTCGTCACGAACTTCTCGGCTCGGCAGTTGATGACTTTTCCTGCATAAATTAGTTCAGCTTTCAGGTGCTCCGATGGGCTGGAAAAGGTGGAGACATTCCTAGGAGACTCTTTCCTAGGAATGTATCCACCTTTTCCAGCCCACCGGAGCACCTGAAGGCTGAACTAATTTACGCAGGATAAGTCATCAACTGCCGAGCTGAGAAGTTCGTGACGAATCGAATTTACTGTAAGTTCGCTCATCTCTACTGCAGATTTTAGCAATGGCACAAAGTAACTCAGAAAAGGGCATCAAATTTTAAGGCTAGGTTCACATGGGATTCTGCTGAGCTTTGCAGAATCCGTGCCAGATGTTTCCAGCACGGAAATTCTGAATTCCGTGTCCGCACAAAGAATGAACACGTTCATTGTTTGTGCGGAGTCCACACTGAATGCATAGCCGTCTATGATACGGCACATTCCTGTGCGGCACCCACAGTTTGCGGGAATGTCTGCACAGAGATTGTCCGTGCCGATATTCCGTAGTGGGAACATAGCCTCATTCTACAAGGAAAAGGTATTTATTTTTTCATAAAAGTAGAGAAATTCGATGAAAGTAGCATTTTTAGTCTCGCTGTGATTTTCCTCAGACCATTTGCAATCCTGTCAAATGCCTTAGCGTTCGCTATTACCGCAATGTTTGTTTTGTAGCCTAAGGGTCGACTGACAGAATTTTAAAGGAACTATAGACAAAGGGAGACAGCGCTCCTATTGTGATATCGTAAGATAATAAAAAAGGGCTATAAGCAAACTTGCTCACCGATGTTGGTTGTACTGAGACCAAGTACAACAAGGCATAAAACCTGGTGTAGGCATAAAACCCTGGACGGGTGAGACTCGGCAGCCGTTCCTGGCAACACAAGGTGAAGCAAAAACAGATCCCTCCAGGACAGCACAGGATAGAGCTGGCGCACAAGACTTGAGTGGTAAAAACTGATTTATTTTACCCGGCATGCAACGCGTTTCGCTGGATAACCAGCTTCATCATGCAGCATGGTGCCTGATGAAGCTGGTTATCCAGTGAAACGCGTTGCATGCCGGGTAAAATAAATCAGTTTTTACCTCTCAAGTCTTGTGCGCCAGCTCTATCCTGTGCTGTCCTAGAGGGATCTGTTTTTAGAATTTTAAAGCGGTACTCTGGATAAATAAAAATGTTTTCACATCAACTGCTGCCAGAAAGTTATACAGATTTGTAAATTACTTCTATTTAAAAAATCTTAATCCTTGCAGTACTTATCAGCTGCTGTATGCCCCAGAGGAAGTTGTATAGTTATTTTAAGTCTGACCACAGTGCACCCTGCTGCCACCTCTGGTCATGTCAGGAACTGTACAGAGCAGGAGAGGTTTGCTATATGGGGATTTGCTTCTACTCTGGACAGTTCCTGGCCCAGACAGAGGTGGCAGCTGAGAGCACTGTGGTCAGACTGGAAAGAATTACACAGCTTCCTCTGGAGCATACAGCAGCTGATAAATACTGGAAGGATTAAGATATTTAAATAGAATTAATTTACACATTTGTTTAACTTCCTGGCACCAGCTGATTTGAATTTTTTTCCCTCTGGAGTACCCCTTTAAAACCTGGAGCAAACCACTTACGCTTTAATATAAATTTCAATGGTAAATTCAGCTCTGCTACATCTGTATAACACAGTACATTACATGGGACTTTAGGGTAGATTAGATTAGATTAGATCACAGCAGGCATGTTCTGTCAATTTCTTCCAGTTACACCTTTGTTTGTAAGGGCCGAGGTTTGTTATCAGAGTTATAACAATGTGATATAAGAGGTGTCTGTTACCACAGCGGGATACCAGTGTTATACCACCAGGTAACTACTGTACTTTATCTTCAACCTCATTCAGAAGGTTTCACGGCTTTAAGTAAAGCTCCATCATCATTTCTATTGGTTCTGTTGTGAGTAAACATTATCTTTTTGGTAAAACAAAAATAGAGAAAAAGAAACACAGCCGCACATCCACAATTTGCATTTTGATCTACTTGCATAAATTCAAACACTAACAGGTTGTTAGTATACATTGTGATCAAAAAGTACAAGCCCACTCATCATGTCAAGGCAACCTATTTAGAGTGGGTCCCTAACCCAACATTGGCGTAGCGCTGGGTGGTGGCCACAACCTCCGAACACCCTACCCACAGGGGAAGCAACCCAGTGACCAGGCAGCCCCACTGCTGCCCGACCAAGCCCCTGGCTCCAGGCCACACAACCCCACAGACAAAGCATCACAGTAACAATGACCGCCGCAGTGCAACCAAACCAATGGGAATACCTACCAAGTGCTTCCTGCCAGAGGGCTGGGAGAATGCTAGGAGGATACCCTTATGCAGTCTCCTGCTAATTAAAAATGCCTGGGCCGAATGGGTGGAGCAGAGTGCTGGCTATGAGGGGACAGACTACAATTGTAAAACAAAAAAAATAGAGAAAAAGAAACACAGCCCACATCCACCATTTGCATTTTGATCTACTTGTTTCTCAGCATAAATTCAAACACTAACAGGTTGTTAGTATACATCCTCCTAACATTCTTCCAGCCCTCTGGTAGAGAGCACATGCTAGGTTTCACACTGGTGTGGTTCTCTGTGGCGGCCATTGTTTCTGTGATGTGTGGGGTGGTGCGGCCCAAAGCCAGGGGCTTGGTCGGGCAGCAGTGGGGCTGCCTGGCCACTGGGTCATTCCTCCTGTGGGCATGGTGTCTCGGAGGCAGTGGCCGCCGTCCGGCACCACACCAGTGTTAGGTTAGGGACCCACTCTGACTAGGTGGCCTTGACGTGGCGAGAGGACTTGTACTTTTTGACCAAAATGTATACTAACACCCTGTTTTTTTTTTTTATTATGCTGAGAAGCAAAAAGATACAAATGGTGGATGTGTGGCTGTGTTTCTCTATTTGCGTTGATTATCTTTTTGGTGCTTTCTGATCTTGGCTACTACCTGAAAACTGTTGATAAGCTGCTTTTGATGGATCGGAGGCAAGGTTCACAATAAATATTTTTGTGGAATATTTCTCTTGGTTCGAAGAGTTTTCTGTAGACACAGTTAAAAGCCAATATCGGTTACCAGTCCTCCGGCCCCAGTCTACTCCCTGGTTGTAGGGCCCGATATGTCACACTGAGGGTCTTCTTATCATCAGTGCAGCAATGTTCTACCTCAGCTGGTGAAAGGCTGAGCTGCAGTGTGATGTAATGGGCTCGGGAACCAGGAAGGTGGTCAAGTCTGGTCCATTACATGGCACTGAGGCTCAGCTTATCATTGGCCAAAGTGGAACATCACTGTGGCTTGTAATAAGTTGACAGTGTGATGTGTTGAGCCTTAAAACCAGGAAGAAGAACAGGGATGGAGAACTGGAGACAGATATTGGAGGCATTGGGGGAGCGGGGGAAGGTAAGTTAAAGTTTAATATTTTAATTGTGGTAGGCCAGGCATATAAAATAAATAAGAAAAATTTGTTGGAGTACCCCTTTAACAAAAAGGGATCTGTGATGGAGCTAGAATACCGTAGATGATTTCAAGCCCCACCTTGCACATCTGCATTCTCATGGCTCCATGAACCTTCATGTAACAAATATATGATTAGGAATGACTGTCTGGAGTTAGGGCATTAGTAAGGGAGTGTAGTTTTAGCACTCAAATAGAGTTTACCTTACATAGAAATACCAGTACAGCTCAGAATAGATGTTTATCTGCTATTTGTAGCAAACATTAAAAGGGTATTTCCATCTAAACTAGATAACAAGATGATCTGTGAGGGTACAAAAGCTGGAACCCCTGGAGTTCCTGGAGGACAAAATTATCCCTGTAAGGAATGATGCACACAAAGTGTGTGCGGCCAATGATCTATTCATTTTTTGGGTGGCCACTGAACATTGCCAAGTTCAGCACTCTGCAATATTTAGTGGCTCTACAGAGGAAAAATGAAGCACTGGCCATGCACATGTGGTGTACAACATTCATTCAAGGGGAAACATTGTTCCAATTCTTGGGACCAGTGAGGGTCCTAGCAGTTGGTCCTTTACGAATCATCTTGTTTTCCACTGTCGTGTGGATAGGGGATACCCTCTTCAGATGGGAATATCTCTTTAACGCTAGATCAGTTCAAATTTTTACATTTGGTTAAATGGTTAATGATATTTATAAACCTGTACGGACATGACACCTACAGGGAAAGCAATATACTGCATACAAATAAGTTATCCAACCTAAAACACTAGGATATCAGTACAGAACAGATTCAATTGTGGTGGCTATAAAAGTGTAGATGAAGGGCTGTGTCTATTCAGGACGTAAAGTCCTGTTCTTTTCTTATAATAAAAAGTGTAAAGCTATGCACACAATAAGTGAGAATATTTTAACTTGCAGTCATACAGGTAAAGTGGACCTGTCAGCAGAAAAAACATGGGTGTAAATAAGCAAATTGCTGAATACCTTTCTGTAACTCCATAGTCCTTCCAAGCACTGTAATATATGCCTTTTTGCTATTATGCAAAGGAGGTTAAACATAGGGGTGTTCCCCAGCATGGTAAAAGGCCAGGTAAGCCTAACCCATGTATTCTTTGATACCAATCACTGGCCGGCTTGCATCCGCCTACCCTATTTGACTGATAGCCACTAGATAAAGAGGACATGTGTTGGACTTACCAAGGCTCTTGCTGTGCTGGTGAATGCTCACTTGGCTTTTGAGCCTGATTTACATAATAACAAATAGGCTTATATCACAGTGCTGAAAAGAACTATAAAAAAATTACTATCCCTATCTAGATATGTGCTTATTTATATCTGTTTTCTGCTGACAGGTCCTCTAAAAGTCATTTAAGGAGTACTCCAGTGCAATAAAACTTATCCCCAATCCAAAGCATAAGGGATAAGTTTTAGATCAGGGGGGGTCCGACCTCTGGGACCCCATGTGATCTCCTGCTTTTCATCCTAGCAGTCCCCAGGAAAGGGGGTGTACCGAAACCCGCATGAAGTGGAGGCCGACACGCCTCCTCCATGTATCTCTATGCGCAATTCTGTCTGTGCTCATTCTTGTCATTGAACACTCAGACCCTCACTTATAAAAACTAGGGACATGCCATTTAGTCGGAAATGACAGATAAACTCTTTTTGCGTCCTTTACCTTAGTTTGTTTTATTAAGAAACTTGTGATATGTTCATGGTCATGGTGTAGGAAGGGGCCCGTATCACATAAGAAGACAGCTGTATCAAAAATGCACATGGTAGGCGAAAGGGGGGAGGTGCACAGCATATTTTAAATTAGAGCCCATTCAGACCCAGTCTAATGACAAGAATGAGCCAGGAGAGTAGCACTTTTAGCTCGTTCTGTCTTGGCCCTGTGACTAGGGACATGTCAAACGTTTTTTTCTATTGACAGGAACACTTTAAAGCCCACCTCTAATCCCTTGGTCAATTTTCTGAAACATTTAGATAACGTGTATGAAGCAAGAAGTTCTGTCTCATAATGCAGAGCTATAAGTTGCGGGAGCAGGGAGAACAGCGCACTGTTCAGGCATTTAGAAGCAAAATTTAAAACGTATCCAAGTTAGACAAACAGCTATCATGTACAGTGCTGCACAATAGTCATTTGTCGAAAAGACTCTAGAGGTACCCTTTCAGTATGTCCCATACACTATTCAGTAAGAATCCACTGTCTTTTTCACTCTAGTTCACTCAGCAGGTGAAACTGGCCTAACCGTTTGTCCCATAGTGTTGTTCCTAATGTACTGATCAAGGGTAAAACATTGATTTGTGTAAATTGGCGGGTCAAAGAACAGTTAATAGTTTTGAGGTACAAGGTCAGGTACACACTGGGGGAGATGATACCTGTGCAAAAGATCAGGTGCAATCTGGTTTACATAACTTGCATCGCATTTTCAATGTGGTTCAGACACTTCTTCAGAATGCATGAGGGGGGCGTGGTTTACCAGTAGGTTCAGCCTCCCTGCTTATGTGTGGCTTAAATGCGCCATAAGTGTGCTACTTTTTTTGTGCACCTTTTTGGCATAAACAGTCTAAAGATGCACCAATTTTTTTTTAACAGCATAAATAACCAAAAAATCTGGTGCATTCTTAAACTGTCTAGTCTAAGTTTACAGTGAAGGGGTTCTCCACCATAAGCTAATTTTAGCACTTACCTGCCAGACAGTAATGGATATGCTTAGGCAGGATCTGTGCTTGTCCTGGGACTAAATGGCTATGTTGTGAGGTTACCATAATGCTGTGGCTATTTTTTTGTGAACTGGCTATTTCCTGTTGGAGTTCATTCTCTCAAACTACAAATCCCATAGCTCCTTGTTTGTCAGTGTGAGGTCACTTCCCCCCTGCCACACATCAGCCATCCCAGCCATTGAAACACAAATAAGCTGCATTCCATTCAAAAGACCAGTGTTTTCTATCCAGTGTGTCTCCAGCTGTTGAAAAAAAAAATACAATAGTTGGGAGGCTACACACTAAAAATTTTGAATTAACTGGGCCGAGGTACTGAGTGGCACTATACCCGTAGTGCCAAAAAGGCCAGTAATAAAAGTATAAGAATAAGACCGAAAGGCACAGTTAGCAATTGGTATGTGTATATAATATAGGGAAATAAAATGCAAAGAGATATGGCTGGTATCAAATCTAATATATGCTTTATTTGGATAAAATATGCAATAAAATGTGCAATAAAATATTTAAGATGTCTGAGCAGGGCCCTTTCTACAGAGACGGTAAAATTGGCAGACAATAAAAGCAGTTCATACATATTAAGTCATTGAGAATAATAGTAACCAATATTAATAATAGCAAATGTAAAATTATTTCTCTCTCTAGCATTCAAAAAATATTTGTAGCACTTGAAATGAAAACAGGATGACAGGTATGCAGGTTGGCAGGGGTGCTGGTGCTCACAGCACACCCGGCCTGATAGTGAAAATACCTGCGATCTTCTTATGAATTGTCCAGTCTGTTATAGAGGTAAATGTTATCCTGGCACTTAGGTCTGGTGAGTAGATGGCTCGGAGCTGCGTCCGGCCCTTTATGGGTGAAGTAGCAGCAGCGAGGATATTGAATCGCGGGGATAGTCGCAGCACTCAGAGCGGCCGCGTCCTCGTGCAGTGGCAGTTTCTTTCTGATGGTTAGTGGTAGCGAGTTATACTATTTAAAGTCTGTGGACAATAGCCAGATGTGTTTTGGGGAGAATCCCCTTTTTCAATGGCAAAATGAGAATGAAAATGGTCCTAGAAGTATGGTCTTATACAGTGACCCCCCGATTTATGATGGCCTCGACATATGATTATTTCAACATATGATGGCATCTCAGAGCCCATCGTATGTTGAAGGCAGCCTCGACATATGATGCTGCTGTGTGTCGGGGCCATCGTACAAACAGCTATCTGATAGCGCTGACAACTTCAGCAACTGACAGATAGTTGTTTAATGTGCCCCGTGTGCCCCGTTCTGCCTCCTGTTACTCACCTGCTGTCCTGCTAACCCACGCAGGCTTCCACTGTGAGCTCCGTGTAAGCCCCCCCCCCCCAGTGCAGCCATAGCCAATAGCTTGCACCATCTTGCTGCAGGCATCCAATGAGCTGCTGGCTGCCCTCCCCTTCCTTTCCTATAGAGCTGTAGTCGGCAGGATGGTAATGGAGGACATTCTGTCCCCCCTGAAGGTATTTAAAGAACTGTACAGTACTGTATGCGATGTCACACATCACATACAATACATATACACACAATACACCCCATACATCAGTGTTTCCCTATCAGTGTGCCTCCAGCTGTTGCAAAACTATAACTCCCAGCATGCCCAGACAGTCAATGGCTGTAAATGCATGCTGGGAGTTGTAGTTGTGCAACAGCTGGAGGCACCCTGGTTTGTTAAACACTCCCCATACTCTCCACATACAATGGTCATCCCAGAACCAATTAGCAGTTTCCCATAGAGATATGTATTCAACATACAATGGTTCCGAGGCCCCAGAACCAATTACCATTTTTACATAGACATATGTACTCGACATATGATGGTTTCAACATATGATGGTTCTCCTGGAACCAATTGATATCATATGTTGAGGGACCACTGTATAAGGTGCCATTTTAATTGGCATGTGGGCTTTAGGCTATGTTCACACTGAGAAATTCAAGAGGAATTAACGAGGAATAATTTTGGTCAGGAAATTGTAGCCTTCTGTCATTTTATCCATCAAGCGGAATTCAAGCGGAATTTGAGGGGAATTTCCACGTGGAAATGAAGAGGAATGGAGAAGGAGGCTATTTAATTCTACTTTTCTGAATTCTGCTTGAATTGAAAACGAGTTCGGGAAGAATTTAAAAAAAAATTTTTTACCACTGACTTCTTTGAATCCTGCTTGTGGATTCTGCTTGAAGAATGAACATGTTCTTCCTTCAAGCGGAACTGAATTCAGCATCGGAATTCAGTGAGCAGAATTTACACTGTGAACTGAGAAGCGGAAAATACATTGAAGTGAATGGAAAATCAATTGCTGAATAATTTCAAGCTGAAAAAGCTAGCAGAATTACTTAACCCCTTAAGGACGCAGGACGTAAATGTACGTCCTGGTGAGGTGGTACTTAACGCACCAGGATGTACATTTACGTCCTGTGCATAACCGCGGGCATCGGAGCGATGCCCGTGTCATGCGCGGCTGATCCCGGCTGCTGATCGCAACCAGGGACCCGCCGGCAATGGCCGACGCCCGCGATCTCGCGGGCGTCCGCCATTAACCCCTCAGGTGCCGGGATCAATACAGATCCCGGCATCTGCGGCAGTGCGCGATTTGAATGAATGATCGGATCGCCCGCAGCGCTGCTGCGGGGATCCGATCATTCATAACGCCGCACAGAGGTCCCCTCTCCTTCCTCCGTCCGGCTCCCGGCGTCTCCTGCTCTGGTCTGTGATCGAGCAGACCAGAGCAGAAGATAACCGAAAACACTGATCTGTTCTATGTCCTATACATAGAACAGATCAGTATTAGCAATCATGGTATTGCTATGAATAGTCCCCTATGGACTATTCAAGTGTAAAAAAAATTTTTTAAAAATGTAAAAGTAAAAGTAAAAAAAAGTGAAAAATCCCCTCCCCCAATAAAAAAGTAAAACGTCCGTTTTTTTCCTATTTTACCCCCAAAAAGCGTAAAAAACATTTTTTATAGACATATTTGGTATCGCCGCGTGCGTAAATGTCCGAACTATTAAAATAAAATGTTAATGATCCCGTACGGTGAACGGCGTGAACGAAAAAAAAAAAAAGTCCAAAATTCCTACTTTTTTTTAATACATTTTTTATAATTTTTTTAAAAATAAAATGTATTAAAAGTTTTTTATATGCAAATGTGGTATAAAAAAAAGTAAAGATCATGGCGCAAAAAATGAGCCCCCATACCGCCGCTTATACGGAAAAATAAAAAAGTTAGAGGTCATCAAAATAAAGGGATTATAAACGTACTAATTTGGTTAAAAAGTTTGTGATTATTTTTAAGCACAACAATAATATAAAAGTATGTAATAATGGGTATCATTTTAATCGTATTGACCCTCAGAATAAAGAACACACATCATTTTTACCATAAATTGTACGGCGTGAAAACAAAACCTTCCAAAATTAGCAAAATTGCGTTTTTCGTTTTAATTTCCCCACAAAAATAGTGTTTTTTGGTTGCGCCATACATTTTATGATATAATGAGTGATGTCATTACAAAGGAAAACTGGTCGCGCAAAAAACAAGCCCTCATACTAGTCTGTGGATGAAAATATAAAAGAGTTATGATTTTTAGAAGGCGAGGAGGAAAAAATGAAAACGTAAAAATTAAATTGTCTGAGTCCTTAAGGCCAAAATGGGCTGAGTCCTTAAGGGGTTAAAGAGTGTCAACAAAAACTTTTAATATGTTGTTCATAATCATTAATGAAGACATATTGTAATATATCTTCATTAAAAAATATTAATATTTATAGAAGTTTTTTCATTTTATACATTTGGCCACTAGGGGTCTCTCTTCTATGCCTGGTCTGCAGGCAGCTTCCTATGCTTTTCATAGTAAGTATACAGCTTTTAGGACTAATGCTGAAAGGGCACTGGTCCTTCCACAGGAAGTTCAGTACTCTCAGCTCAGGACTCGCTCCCAGCCTGGAGCAGCACTGTGAGCTACAAGCCTGCACATGCCTCTCATATAACCGAGGCCAGTCACCTCCCCCTGCTCTGTGTTCTCCCTGCCCCTCACCACACGTTATCTTATACATTGTATTATCTCACTGCACTCCCTGCTCTGTGCCCCCCCCCCCCCCCGACATTCATCTCAATTACTGCCTCTGTAATTGCTCCCACCGCCCCTGGTTCTCAGCATTGACTTTTTAGTGCAGCGAGACACAGGAGAGAGAGAGAGAGAGAGGCTGCCGTCCCTCCCCTGTACTTAGTCTGTATGCACACTGCAGAGCAGTGTTTCCCAACCAGGGTGCCTCCAGCTGTTGCAAAACTACAACTCCCAGCATGCCCGGACAGCTGTTGGCTGTCTGGGCATGATGGGAGTTGTAGTTTTGCAACAGCTGGAGGTACCCTGGTTGGGAAACACTGCTGCAGAGGGAGAGCAGCATACAGGAAGACTGGCAGAAGCAGAGTCCCGGCCAGGCTTCATGTGACATCATGCCTGCCGGGACCCGCCTCCTTCCACCCCTCAGAAAGACAGTGCTCCTGAGCTAATGAAGAGGGATAAAAAAAAGGTATTTCCACAGCTTTTTAAACCTCAATAAACACAGGGATAGGCATAGTTAGAGTAAGGGACAGATGGGGAGGGGGATCAGGGAAAGTTTAGTTGATGACAGGTACTCTTTAAGGAAATTCCTCTTGAATTCCTCTGTGTGAACATACCCTTAGAAACCAACGGATAATGCGGATCATGGATTCCTCAATGGGATTAGGAGTGGTGTTAGTATCAGCACTGTATATGAAATTAACCAATGTTAAAAATGTACACAATATATGCAAATTTAAAAATGAGATTACCAGCCAAATCTCTCAATTAAACAGTAAATTAATTTATCAGTACAAACCATATGTCAGAGAACAGGGTCGAATTGTGTGTTGTGCAGTCTAATGTAGGGAAAAAAGACAGAACATCAGCGCTTGGACGGACGGTCTGAACCTAGCCCATAGGTTACACTACAACCTACCCCTTTTTCCATTCACGCTTTTGTTTATTTTATTTTTAGTTACTTTTATTTCATTTTTATTTTTTTTTATTATTTCCATGTCTATTTCTATTTTATTTTAAATTTTATTTTTATTTTCATTCTTATTTAGATTTTCATTCTTTTTATTTTTATTTTATTTATATCTATATATTCTTTCACTATTATTTCTAGAGTAATTTACCATTCATATCACGGTATACTCCAGTCACACTGTTTACAGCGTCACTATAGTTTCACAACTCATATTTACCATTTGCAAGCATTTTCCAAGTTTTCATTTTTTTCTACTTTTTCCCCAACATTAGACTGCACAATACACAATTCGACCCTGTTCTCTGACATACGGTTTTTACTGGTAAATTAATTTACTGTCTAATTGAGAGATTTGGCTGGTAATCTCGTTTTTAAACTTTCATATATTGTATTTATTTTTAACATTGGTTAATTTCATATACAGTCCTGGGATTATGTATTTCTCTAGATACTAACGCCACTCCTAATCCCATTGAGGAATCCATGATCCGCATTATCCGTTGGTTTCTAATGCCCATATGCCAATTAAAATGGCACCTTATATAAGACCATACTTCTAGGACAATTTTTCATTTTCATTTTGCCATTGAAAAATGGGATTCTCCCCAAAACGCGTCTGGCTATTGTCCAGAGACTTTAAATAGTCTAACTCGCTACCACTCACCATTGACAGGTTACTCTTTTCCATTCACAAGCGCTAGAGTCCCTTGCCAAGCAGACCACCATGCAGCAAGATACACGCTCAGAAAGAAACTGGCACTGCACAAGGACGCGGCCGCTCCGAGTGCTGCGCATATCCCCGCGATTCAATATCCTCGCTGCCGCTACTTCACCCATCAAGGGCCGGACGCAGCTCCGAGCCATCTACTCACCAGACCTAAGTGCCAGGATAACTTATACCTCTATAACAGACGGGACAATTCATAAGAAGATCGCAGGTATTTTCACTATCAGGCCGGGTGCACTGTGAGCACCAGCACCCGTGCCAACCTGCATACTGCTATTTCCTAAACTTAATAGACTATGCTAACTGTTTCATCATCAGGCACTAAAAGTTTTTTAGGATACATCATCCTGTTTTCATTTCAAGTGTTGCAAATATTTTTTGAATGCTAGAGAGAAATAATTTTACTTTTACTATTATTAATATTGGTTACTATATGAACTGCTTTTATTGTCTGCCAATTGTACCGTCTCTGTAGCAAGGGCCCTGCTCAGAGACTTGGCGACATCTTAAATATTTTATTGCACATTTTATTGCACATTTTATCCAAATAAAGCATATTTATTAGATTTGATACCAGCCATATCTCTTTGCATGTTATTTCCCTATATTATATACAAATAGACATACCAATTTCTAACTGTGCCTTGAGGACTGATTTTTCTATTTTTATTACTGTTGCAAAAATATAATTAGATGCAGAATGATCTCTCTTCCACCTAGCTGTCACTCCACACAGTAAAGCAAGACAAGCTCCCTTTGAACACCTGACTAGTGATGTAATGTCTCGACCGCACGCAACCAGGGAAAACCTGAAACCTGATTAATTTTGTATGCTGTTAAAATAAATATTGGGGCGAAAATCACAGATGAATTGCGAGACCACAATCACACACAGGTACGATCACACACAGGTACAGTAACTTTACAGTCCCTGTAGCATATTCAAATACAAAAAATTCCCAGAATACCCCTTTAAACAGTCTAAGAATAAGACTTTTTTTTTAATTATTTCTTCCAAATAATAAGAGGTACCTACATTTTCTGTGATTTTTTTTTATTTACATACAAATGCTGCAGCGGAGGGAATGTCTTTAGTGCAATTTGGGAATGTCTACATGCAAATGTATCAAAAAGAAAGAAAATCTGTACAGTATTTTACAACCAGTCACACCACTGTGTTAATATTGCCAGAACAGTTTCAGCAAATAAAACGGATCTTTGAGTGTCTGCTTTGGACAGCATCCTATAGATATGTTGTTTTGATGTTTTTTTTTTTTCCCAGGTTTGGGTGTCTATAGTCAAAAATGTAAAACTTTCAAAAATGTCTTTAAAAAATATCACCACCAAAAATAAAGAAAACATTGTGTAAATAAGGCTCTTACTGATGCGGGAAACAACAGAGAATGTAACACTCCTCCGGCTGCTCTTCACAGCTGTTTTTGAGCCCCTGGAGGTCCCCCATGTCACTCAGCTATTCCCCACTCTTTAAATTTCAGGGGGAAGGCCCAGAGCTGGTCTGTTCGCCAGTAGTACACAAACTCCTTTTCATTTTTTTTTAAGGAAGAAGTTACACTCAGTGAGCTGGTGCTAAAGAAAGGGGTTGGAGATTAGATAGAGGGGGCAGCACTGTGAATACACAGCAGCAGGAAGAGGTAGCACTAAGCACTGACCTGCTGCTGCTGAGATTAGAGGGAATCCTTGATTTACCTTGCATGGTCAGTGCAGTATCTCTGGTAAATGGAAGAAAAGCTTGCAGGTAGACATGTTGAACCATGGTAAATAAATCAATCTACAGAAATGTTAGGAATTACACAGGTTATCAAATAGAAGGAAGTTATTTGAAACAACAGTGACCATTTAACAAAGCAGGAGAAGAGTCTAGACCATGGAAATGTTAAGCTTAAAGGGGAACTTTTTGAAATTTTTTTCAAATCAACTGGCGCAAGAAAGTTAAACAGATTTGTAAATCTCTTCTATTTAACAATTTTAACCCTTATAGTACTAGAAGAGAAATTTGTGAAGTTCAGGAACTGTCCAGAGCAGGAAAGGATTTCTATGGGGATTTGCTTCTAATCTGGACAGTTCCTGACATGGACAGAGGTGTCAGCAGAGAGCACTGTGGTCAGACAGAAAATAAATGTACAAACTTCTCTGTAGTATACAGCAGCTGATAAGTACTGGAAGAATTAAGATTTTTTTTTGTATAGAAGTAATTTACAAATCTGTTTAACTTTCTGGCACCAGCTGATTTGAATACCTTTGTTTTCTACTTGTTTCCACCGGAGTTCCCCTTTAAGCTGATCCCTATCTATACACTGTCTTGAAGCAATATGGAAAAACAACAAGTGCATTACAAAAAGGAACACTGCTTCTTGCATATTAATACCGTGTAACAGACATCTCATTGTCAGCTAAAAATAGCTGCAAGCGTTAATACAAAGAATATTTATGCCAAAAGAGCATTCTTATTCTACAAGGAACACAAAGCAATTGACTGTGGCGATCACTTCCAATGTGAGGTTTTAGGCTACAGAAACACACAAACACATTACAAAGAACATACGACACACATCATAAAATAAAACATGTGTGCCTTGAAGACATCAACTCAAAACTTATTATCAAAAAATATATACTGTATACTATAAAAAATACAATAAAAAAAAAAAAAAAAAATTAACAGCCACAACTGACATGCATATTTAAAGGAAAAAAAAGAAAAAAAAAGTTTTTGATACTAAGTTTTTTTTTTTTTGGGCTAAACAGCTTTATTTATATATAAAAGTTTAAGTAATGAGCATAGAGCTTAGTAACTCAGCTGGAGCCAGTGCCATGAGTGGTGCTTTCACATTAATGTCATTCATCTTCCACTACCCTTTGGAGGACTGAGCAGCACCCCATGGTTCACAAAGTACAAAGGCATTTTTAAGTATTTCTCCATTATACTGTGCCCTTTTGCTATGTTGTTAGCTGTGACAGTTTTAATAAGTAACATGATGATAAGCAGCTGGTGACTGCCCTAACGTGTCACTCAAACTGCGAACCATACTTACAGATTTATGTGGAAAGATTAATCTGATATCAAGTTATGGAGACACTTGACCACCGACCCTGGGAAACGCATCTTCCCAGCAGATTATATTAAGGGATATGACTGATATATAAATGATACATAAATATATAAATGATTTATAAAAAAAAAATTTAATAATCTAAAGCCAAACATATTCATTACAACTACTGAGATTAGTGTAAGGGTAATAAAGAGAGAGGTATAAATAGCCACAATTCTAATGTCATGTAAAATACCAGATGATACAATATAATGGGGTAGGGCAATGATCATGTTATACTGTATATTTGTAATTAAATACAATGAGATCTGAATGGATGTAATTGCTTTAGAGATGACATGATGTCGTATTTTATCGTTTAGCTTTTAATAAAGAAAATGATCCTGATAGTAGACTAGAGGCAGGTATGTTATTTATGTGCAGACAGTCACGCTATAGTACATAGGCACTGCTTGTGTTAATATAATCTCCACTAAATGATCGCTAACCCTTCATAAACATCAAGTTTTATCATCATTACTCATTACTAAGAATCATGTAAAGCATAAGACTTCCGCTCCTACTCAGCAGATACCCTCTAAAAAAAAGGCCATGTATTTGCAGTATTGGATCTACTTTATCTTTGGTTAAAGGGGTACTCCACCCCTAGACATCTTATCCCCATCCAAAGGATAGGGGATAAGATGTCTGATTGCGGGGGTTCCGCCGCAATATAGCATGCGGCACCGTCACGCCCCCTCCCATAGACTTGCATTGAGGGGGCGGGCATGACGTCACACGGGGGCGGAGTCGTGACGTCACGATCTTCCGTTCCCGTGGTCGGGACCCAGACCCTCCAGCGCTTCCGGAGCAGAAACAGGTGGGTGCCGCATGCTATAATGCGGGGGTCCCCAGCGGGGAACCCCTGCGATCAGACATCTTATCCCCTATCCTTTGGATAGGGGATAAGATGTCTAGGGGTGGAGTCCCCCTTTAAGTGATCTACCAGGAGACCTAAGACCAGATCAAGTGCTGTGCAAAGGACTCTATAATAGTGTTTATGCACACAGCCGTAAAGCATTTTTTGGCAGTATTTAAACTAAAACCAAGAGTGGATGTAAGACACAAAAAAGGTACACATTTTCCATTATAGTTTTTCTGTATCAGTTCCATTTCTGATCTTGGCTAAATACCAAATTCTGTAAGAGAACATAGTTACATTTTTTTCAAATGCCCCAGTGTACTTTGTAATATCCTTTTAGAACCCCTGGGTGCTGCTTTGTCCTGTTTAATGCATTGGATCAGCACCCAGATGTGCTATAATATCTTTTTACTTTTATCTCTGACCTTTCCCAGCATTCCATGCAACCGGAGACAAGATATCATAAGCCACATGGTGTCCAGGGGGCATGGCTATGCTGAAGTGGGTGGATAGATAGCATTACTTCAGTAAATCCATCCAGCGCCCCAACGCAACATAGCCACGTCCCCTGGAACCATGTGACTTTTGACATATTGTCTATGGCTGCATGGAATGCTGGGAAAGGTCAGAGACAACAGTAAAATATAGAGACTTGCACTAAAGCACTTTCGGGTGTGGATCCCATGAAAACAGGACTAAGTGGCACATGGAGGTATTAGAAGCAAATTATAATCATAATAGAAGTATATTAAAAATGTGAACTTCAATCATGAATATTTGCAGAATAAAATACTATTATATAGATCTTTACCATGCATTGAAATATACTTTTCACATTAAATTATGAAATATTTACTGGCTGAAACCACAGAACACTTACACATTTTGATAAAAACTAAAGAAGAAGTTAAAGGGGTTATCTAGGGAAAACCTTTTTTTTTATATATCAACTGGCTCCAGAAAGTTAAACAGATTTGTAAATTACTTCTATTAAAAAATCTTAATCCTTTCAGTACTTATGAGCTTCTGAAGTTTATGTTGTTCTTTTCTGTCTAAGTAATCTCTGATGACACGTGTCTCGGGAACTGCACAGTTTAGAAGAGGTTTGCTATGGGAATTTGCTTCAAAACTGGGCGGTTCCCGAGACACGTGTCATCAGAGATTACTTAGACAGAAAAGAACAACCCTAACTTCAGAAGCTCATAAGTACTGAAAGGATTAAGATTTTTTAAAAGAAGTAATTTACAAATCTGTTTAATTTTCTGGAGCCAGTTGATATATATATAAAAAAGTTATTCCCTGGAATACCCCTTTAAATATTGTAACACTGAACATTGTTATTCAAGAAAAACATTTAAGAAACCGTAAGCAGCAGAACATTAAAATACAGAAGCAGCAATGCTTCATTTGTACACAGACATGCAAAACTGAGGAAGTCATATGTGAAGCATAAGCACTTGCAAAAAAAAAAAAATGATATAAATATAAAAACATTATAAATAAAGAATGGGAGAAGTTATGGCTTGTTAACTGTCCAAATCTTCGCTTCTTCACAGGCATAACAGAAAGGTTACCACACGTGAAATGTCAAAGTCGTTGCTAAAAGGTTGCTATATTTTAATGCACACATCTTGGAAACTTATGAAAAATTCAAGTAGAAGTGCTTTTGCCACCTTGCATATTACAGATTTTTTGGCTTTCACTTTAGGTCTCTGAACACCTACAAATTCAACTACTATATAGACTTTCCATAAAGGGCAAACAAGATCAAATACTTAGAATAGACAAAAAAATAAGATTTATTTTTTGCACAGTCTCTAGAACATAGCCTTAAAATGGGTTATTCCAGTAATAAAAGGTATCCTCTGTCTAGCGGATAGGTGATAACTAGCTAATGGATGGGGCAGAGATGTAACTTAGAAGGTGTAGAGGTGACAGTCGCCCTTGTATCTGAGGGGGCCACATACAGTATATCACATAAGTAAGTCCACCCCTCACATTTTTGTTAATATTAAATTTTTTTTTACGTGAAAACACTGAAAAAATGACATTCAACTACAATGTAAAGTAGTAGGTGCACAGTCTGTATAACAGTGTTTAATGTTGTGTCCCCTCAAAATAACTCAACACACAGCCATTAATGCCTACACCTTGGCAATAAAAGTGAGTACACCCCTAATGTCCAAATTAGTCATTTTTCCTCCCCGATGCCATGTGACTTGTTAGTATCACAATATCCCAGGTGTGGACTGCAAGAAGAAGTTTTACATTTGGTGTTATTGCTCACACACTCTTGAATACTGATCACTGAAAGTTCAACATGCATCTCATGGCAAAAAAAACTCTCTCAGGATCTAAAAATAAAATGGTTACTCTACATAAAGATGGCCTAGGCTATAGGTAGATTACCAAGACCTTGAAACTGAGCTGCAGCACTCTGGGCAAAAACTTACAGTGGTCTCACAGGACAGGTTTCACTTAGAACAGGCCACACCATGGTCAGCCAGAGAAGTTGAGTGCATGTGCTCAGTGTCATATACAGAGGTTATATCAAGGAAAGACTTCAAAGGAACCCGACTCCACGCCGCTGAACGGCCACAACAGGTGAACCATAAAAGGGAGTTTATTTGACCAGAATGCAACGCGTTTCGCTGCGCATGCGCAGCGAAACGCGTTGCATTCTGGTCAAATAAACTTCCTTTTATGGTTAACCTGTTGTGGTCGTTCAGCGCCGTGGAGCCGGATCCCTTTGAAGTCTTTCCTTGATATTGCCGTATATCTACCGGAGGGCAGCAGTCGGCCTAGGATTATTCTATGCTTATATCATTGTTGTGTATGAAGTTGCACAACCACCCAGGGTGAGCAATTTATTTATATTTTTACCTCACCACGGAATCTCCATGTTACTACTCTATGGAGCGCCTTTCTGTTATATATACAGAGGTTGTCATTGGGAAATAGAAGTATGAGTGCTGCCAGCATTGCTGTAGAGTTTGAAGGTGTGGAGGGGTCAACCTGTCAGGGCTCAGACCATACACCACACACTGCATTAAATTGGTTTGCATGGATGTCTTCCCAGAAGGAAGCCTCTTCGACAGATGTAGCACAAGAAACCCTGTAAACTATTTGCTGAAGACAAGCAGACTAAGGACATGGATTACTGAAACCATGTCTTGTGGTCTAATGTCAAGTTTGTGTGGTGGCAACTATGTGAGGAGTACAGACAAATGTGGGGAGTAAAGACAAATATGTCTTGCTTATAGTCAAGCATGGTGGAGAGAGTGTCATGGTCTGGGGCTACGTGAGTTACAGTTCTTTGAGGAAACCATGAATGCCAACACGGAGACTGGGCTGAAGGGCAGTATTCCAACATGATAAAGACTCCAAACACATGTCCAAGACAACCACTGACTTGCTAAAGGAGCTGAGGGTAAAGATGATGGACTTGTCAAGCATGTCTCCAGCCTTAAATCCTATAGAGCATATGTGGGGCAACCGCAAAAAGAAGGTAGGGGAGGGCAAGGTTGGTATCATCCACTAACTCTGAAGCTCTGGTGAGCTCAATGCCCAAATGGCTTAAGGCAGCACTGGAAAACATGGTGGTCACATAAAACATTGACACTTTGAGACCAATTTGGACATTTCCACTTAGGGGGGAGCTAACTTTTGTTGCCAAGATTTAGACATTAATGGCTGAGTTGAATTATTTATAGGGGACAGTAACATTAAACACTGTTATACAGGCTGTACACTGACTACTTTACAATTCAGCAGAATGAGTGTACTCACTTATGTGAGATACTGTAAGTAGACAACAGTATTATAAAATGGCATATGGTAGCTAAGGGGCGCTGACAAAAATTTTGCATTGGGGCCAAGGAGCTATAAGTTACGGCGTGGGTGGATTGCCACCATTAATGCTCTTCGTGAGGCGATAGCTCAGTACAGCACGCCGGTATCTTGGATATATAACCTTCTGCTCCACTGGAGGTTTCTGTCCTCCCTGAGCTCGCCTTATGAACCATAAAATCTATTAAAATCCTCAAGGATGAAGCTGTTTTGGCTTTAAGGATCTATCATATTTTTTAAACGCCATAACTTTTACATTTTTCCTTAGATATAGTTATACGAGGACTTGTTTTATGTGCAAATTGTAACTTTTTTAGCACATTTTGGTCACATTTCTGGGGTTTAAATATTTCATAACTTTTATATCTTTTGTGAGGGGAGGGGGTGGAAAAACACAGCTATTTTGTTGTTCTATTTGGATTTGCAACTGATGATGGTGCAGGCTCAACCCTTGAGTGCTGTATGGTATTTTCCCATTTGTATGGGGCTGTGGTTTAAGATCATTTTTAAGACTAACATTACACCAATGTTTATGTAAACATATAGAATTCTTATTTAAATGTTAATACAAAGTGCTTGCTACTATGGCTTTGGAGGGAAATGTTTAACTTTTTGAACAGACCGGCTATTTTTTGCTTTCCTCTGAATCAATATGAAAAAACGTAGTTTTGAAATGACCTCTACCCATTCCTTCATCCACATCCTCTCCCTTCCCCTTGCTGAGCCCAATGGAAAGATGCCTTTGCTTTAACCATACTGGTTATTTCAGATTAACTCTACCTTTAATATGGAATGACCAGGAACTGATCAAAATCAAAATTTTAAACATATATAATCCCATCTACAGTAACAATTTTTGCAGCAGAACCTATTACCTACTACCGTTAATTTAATCATTTTGATCTGCATTGAAGTCAGTGTTTGTATAGGCTGTAAGTCTTATGTACATATGTATCCATCATCATATTTTTGGTAGTAGCTGCACGAAGGTTGTAAACGGCTTCGCTCGCGACAATGAATGGATCAGCTGTCTAAACTCTTGTACCAGGGTGCAGCCCACAGATTTCAAACAGTGTGGGTCAGATCCTATAGCAAACCCTCCTCATTGTTATAAAGTGTTCTGGCTATGCCTGTCGATGCCTAGAATGAGAGAGGAACTAGCAGAAAACAAAAAGGTCCATGGTTTGCTAGTGGTGGGATTTGCTATGACAGAAATTCTAAAACTATGAGAGGAATGTGGCAACACTCCAAACAGCCTGCAGATTTTCTCTTTCCAATTGTTAAATAAATGGATTCAGTCAGCCCACCCATACACAAGCAAAATGTTTCTTTGTTTTCCTAAATCATACATATTTTCTGAGTAAAAAAGGAAGACTGGAGAATATGTACTCTCTTCTATATTAATATGTACAGTGCAAAAACTGGACTCAATATACCACTGGAATAAACCACTGACAGTATAGGTTATATAATTCCCTGTATTATAGTCCAGTGATATATTCACAGTTCTTGCAGGTTTCAGACCTGTTATCTCCTAGCATTGAACATTTCTATATTGTCCAGAGAATTTTACTCACAAGGTGGAGTTTATATTAACTGGTGTTATTCCCCAGCAAGTCAAGTCTAGCAAAGGGGTGAATAGTTTCATCCTTAGCAGTCTTTGGCAGTAAAAAGGTTCATGACAATTAATGTCTAGTTGTCTAGGAAAGACAGACTTGAAAGACAAGCTTGATGCCTAAGGTATATTCCCACTACAAAATCAAAAACTTTGTGCTCAAAAATTTTGTTGGATGAATTTAACACTGGTGTGAATGGGTTTCCTGTTGACCTATTCACAATACAGTAATTCAGGGTTCCAAAACCTGTCATTAGAATGAACATGTTCATTCTTTCGGCAGAATTCCGAGCCAACTGCATTGCTTAAATGGATGGATTTTAGTGGCAGTTGCTGCAGACAGAATCTCCACCTGGAACCTCTACAGGCAGAGATTCCGTAGTGTAAACATACCCTACGGCAGAGAAGAGTTTCATATCAGTATCATTGGTAGTCATGTTATCTTAAAATCCCAACCCAACAGGTATAAATCATAGTAAATCTGGTGGGCTATGCCCCTTTTCTATGGGGCTCCTCTCACTTTTTGTAAAGTGGCTAGTGCAGCGTAAATCAGTCAAAAAGACAGATTTTTAAGCCTAAAATGTTAATTCCCCCCACTTATGTTTATTTAAATAAATCGCCAAATTATCAATAGATTTTACTTTCACATACACAAAAAAACTATAAAAAAAACACAAATAAGCAGAATGCTGGTGGACACACATGCTCAGTCACTCACCCCACAACCTGTTCTCTGTTAGTGATGTTCTGTTTACTGCAGAAGAATGAGGAGACACAGATTTTTGCTTGTCTGAAAAAGGACTAGACCCTCTGCAGTAACATTGTAGTAAAGCAGAGAAGACCCCTTCCCAGCTTGTTGTTATTCGCCTTGTCACGTTACCAGGCAACACAATGTTCGTCTCCATTCCAGATGACATCAGGTTAGGCCATAATATTTAGAGGCCTCTAGCTGCAGAACACCGCCTAGTGATCAAATTATTTCCTTCCTGGCTCTGATGTGTGCTGGTCGTGTGGTTCTGTTCTTGACCTTGGTGCAGTCCCTGACCTACCCCCGATTACCCCCTTGGATACTTCATCTGATACTTGTAGTACTTTCCAGGTTCCCTTGTGAGTACACTTCCCTGATGTTCTGCTTCTCTTACATTCTGCTTCTGGTACACTCCCTCCACTAATCTATGAGCTTGGGGGCCATGACCTTATCTCAACATAAAGGTCATATGGTGAAAACTCAGGGAATCCCATAGATGTTGTGTCTTGTGTTTAGCCAGCAGTTTTGGATTACAGATTCCACTTTTAAGACTAAGCAGCACAGATTAGCAGCCCAAACACTGGAGACAGATAGAAGCAAGAGATGATGAAAAACATTCTGTAAAAACACTGCAAATTATAGTACATTTAAATGACTTAACAGCAATTCAAGCCTTTAGGTAAGAAATTATTCCTTAATACAAGCCTTAAAATGTGCTTGCACCTGCTAAATTGTGCACATCTTCCATCAATATCTTTCAATAAAAGGCCATATTATTAACATAAATGGTCATTTGAAGGAGGAATGGCTCTATGCATTAGTGCTCTGTAGGGCCCACATTTCTCTGTATACTGCCGCATAATGAAAGGTTCAGGACTGCACAGCCTGAACTCCCGGCAACTAGGTGCCATATAAACTGCTTTAATAGTCATCATTTTGTCCACAAATTGCTCCAAAACTTCCAAATACTGCAGGTAAACGGTATTCATTTTCTGTCTTTAACATCACTACACGGTAAGTACTATTAAACAGAAGTTATTTATTAGATGCAGCATTTTGCGTTATTTGCTAACAGACCGCAATTAACTTTTTACATATTTTAACAATTGTTTTTGTTCCACTTGAATGACAGGCTGTCACTCACCAGGGTATAACTGGATTTGCTTTTTCTTTAGATGAGAATGCAAATAATTAGTGCGATTGTTTAGAACACCATACAAATAAATGCAGCTAATTTAATATTTACATACAAAAAAATAACCTCTGTAACTCACTAGACATGGAAAGTTTATTAAAGTGGCATGGTTTAGAAGTAACAGTTTTAAAACAGATATGTTCACAAATTAAAGGGGATTCTTTTAGCATAAAGACGTCATAGAAGGGGTTTCTCCACACAGAACCCCCCCCCATTTACCAGCACTGAGAGCCACCAAAAACGTGTTTCTTGTTCTAGCAGGTAGAAGATGTCCATGTAAACATACTGTGAAACCTACCCAAAAAATCACCACTGTTTATGCAGACCAGATTTTATGTGACTGAATTTAAGCCCACCATACACTGTAAATAGTGGCCACTTTCTTTAAGAAGACAGCCCCCATAGAAGGTCACTTTGTAATGCAATTTTTGCATGGCCCCGGCTCTCCCTGTGCATGGAGTGACATGTCAGCATGCGCTTCATGCATTCCCCATGAGCGCTGTACTCTGGTATCTCATAAATAGTGCACAGGGAGGGCCAGGGACCCTGTTCTGGAGATAACTTTAAACTTAAAAGGGGTTGTCTTAACTCCTTTTCGACATGATGCCATGCCATACAGAAGAACATCAAATAAATCTTAATGTCATGTGCTATAAAAATTAGCTATACCACAGCTAGATATACAGGGCCACAAAACATCTAGGTCTGGCACCGTGTGGATTAGTGTCTACATTTCTGGTGTCTAGGGAGTGAGTAGTTCATGTATGTGTAAAGAAAAACAATTGGAGGGATTTATCAAAGTGTGTGAGAGAAAAAGTGGGGTGATTTCCCCACAGCAGCCAAACACAGCTCAGCTATGTTAAAGTCAAAGCTGAGCTGGTATTGGTTGCTGTGAGGAAATCACTCCAATTTTTCTCTCACAAAGTTTGATAAATCTGGGCCAGTGATTGACAACCAGGGTGCCCCGGCACACCGGTGTGCCGCAGGATTTTGCCGTGGATTTTTCCCTTTTTTTTTAATTTCCCGCCCCTGCCTGCGCGCCTGTGAATCACGGCGCTGCAGGGGGGAAGGGAAACTTAAGTGTGCACTGCGCACACAGTGTCTCCCAGCGTCCCTCTCCCCCTGCGGCACAGCGAGCCAAAAATGGTGCCCTGCTACACTGAACGGGGAAGATGCCGTGGATGCTGCACTGGATTCCTGTGCTGGCTTGCTTAAGGTACTGTACCATTTCCACCCCTTTGTCACCCCTTCACAACCCTGTCCAAGCCCCCATCACCCATGTCCACCCCCCTGTCACCCATGTCCAACTCCCCATCACTAATGTCCACCCTCCTGTCATCCCTGTCGCCCATGTTCACCTCCCCTGTCCATCCCTGTCAGACATGTTCACCCCCTCATCCACCCCCCGTCCCCCCATATTAATCCCTCTGTCCCTTTGTCACCCCTCTTTTACCCCCTTGTCATCCTTGTCCCCCCTGTCCATTCCTGTCACCCATGCTCACCTCCTCTGTCCCCCGTCCATCCCTGTCACCCATGTTTACCTCCCTTTTCCACCCCGTCACCCATGTTCCTCCCCCGTCCACCCCCAGCCTACCCCCTGTCAACCATGTCCACCCCCCTATTCACCCCGGTCTCTTTGTCGCCCCGTTTTTACCCGCCTTGTCTTCCTTGTCCAGCCCCCTGTCTCCTGAGTCCACCCTCCTGTCATCAGGGTGCCCTGAGCCAAAAAAGGTTGAGAAACACTGCTCTGGGCCAATAACCACATATACTGTGCAAATGAAATGTACCAGGGCTGAATTGGTCTTTTTTTGTACACTGTTATAATATTGCATTTTTTTTTTTTTGTTTTTTTAACATTCCTAAATATATTCCTAATGCTAAGTAACATAATGGTATACTGTATATGAATCATGATGACACTGTTTAGGAAATGTCAAATTATATTGTAAGCACGTAGTCAAAGTCCACCCTGACCACTGTTTATGCACTCCATACAGGTCCTGTATACACTACAACAATTATAGAAACATTTACTAATACTTAAGGAAAGCATAAACACAGGGTTTGTATGTAGGTCACTCTGTTCTCTGTGACGTTCAAAAAATTCTCCTTTAGCGATGTCAGATTGACTTATGTTAAAATCATTATTAAAAGTAAATGTCAATTTTAAGTACATTTTTTATGACATACTTTGTTAAAGCAGATAACAGCTTGCTCAGATGTTTTCTATACCTCCCACAGCTTGGGTACCATGTCACGGCTCTCCTCACTTTATCTCTATTAACTGCAGCTGCCTTTCTTGGTCAAACAATGCTTACACTCCCAACAGTTGGGGTCTTAGGCCTGGGACCCCTATTTATCAGAAATTGTTGTTATATCCTGCAAACATTCTATAGTGAAATCCTCTATTAAAATTGGCCTGTCAGGTAGAGCCATGTGCTGTACCATTACCGCCTGCTCCCGCAAGGTGTGTGTTCCCCTCCCTCCCGCAACATTTGTGTCCCATCCCATCCGCTCCCGCAAACTTTCTGTCACAGTTTTTAGAGATAGCTCCCCTGTGTCATTACATCAGCCCCCTGTGCCATTTCAGAGGTTTGCGGGACTGCACAGGATTTAGCTGGAACCACTGTATATTCTGTAACTGCCCACCCCCGCCTGCTTAAAGGGGTATTCCAGGCAAAAACTTTTTTTTTTATATATAAACAGATTTGTAAATTACAAAGATAAAAAGTCTTGTCCTTTAGTCACACCAGCAGAGAAGAAAGGTAAAATGCGGTCACACACGCGGGGAGTGAGAGCAGCCGCTCTCAAGATGCGGGGGCACACCACCAACGGCAACTAGTGGTCTGTGACGCTTCTTCCGGCCAAACAAGGTGTACACCTTGTTTGGCCGGAAGAAGCGTCAGGTCTGTGACGCGAAACTAGTTGCCGTTGGTGGTGTGCCCCCGCATCTTGAGAGCGGCTGCTCTCACTCTCCGCGTGTGTGACCGCATTTTACCTTTCCACTCTGCCGGTGTGAATAAAAGACAAGACTTTTTATACTGCTTCCAGTGGTAAGTGCGACTTCTTTCCTCTTCATCTAACTTTGTTATTTGAACTACCTACCTGTTTGGTCTGCACCTCCACGTAGCTAGGAAGATCTGCCTTGAAGGTCACAGCAGTGCTTTTGTACCCCATGCATTGAGGCTGTTATATTGGATTAGCAGTGCCTGGTGTTATACTTGTTCTTGCAAACTTCACAGATTTGTAAATTACTTCTATTAAAAAAATCTTAATCCTTCCAATAGTTATTAGCTTCTGAAGTTTTCTGTCTAACTGCTCAATGATGATGTCACGTCCCGGGAGCTGTGCATGATGGAAGAATATCCCTTGCATGATGGGAAAATATCCCCATAGGAGCTGGACAGCTCCTGGGACGTGAGTCATCAGAAAGCAGTTAGACAGAAAACAGCAACTCAACTTCAGAAGCTAATAACTATTGGAAGGATTAAGATTTTTTAATAGAAGTAATTTACAAATCTGTTTAACTTTCCGGAGCCAGTTGATATATAAAAAAAATCGGATATTGTCGGATTCGCCGTTGGTGGTGTTTAAACCACCCAAGACTATTTTGAACACATTTATTATGTAGGGTGATGTCCATTAGTACCGTATTTTTCGCCCTATAGGACGCACCGGCGTATAAGACGCACCCAATTTATAGGTGCAAAATCTAAAAAAATAAAGATTTTGAACCCAATAGTGGCCGTTGGCTGTCCGGGCATGCTGGGAGTTGTAGTTTTGCAACATCTGGAGGTCCGCAGATTGAAGACCACTACATAGGAGGTAATACTCACGTGTCCCGCCGCTACGGACCCGTCACCGCTGCTCTGGATGTTGCTCCATTGCTGTCACCGTGTCCCCGTCGTTCCGGAACGTCTCTGCTGCCAGACGGGTATCCTCGCTCTCCGTCGCAGCCATCACCTCGTTACGCACGCCGATGCACGTACGCGACGACGTGATTACGAGGAAGGAGAGCGCCAGCCATACAGGGGATCCCTGAACGGAGAAGACACCGAGGAGACAGGTAAGGTCCCTCCCGGTGTCCTGTAAGCACTAACCCGGCTATTCAGTCAGGCTGTTCGGGACCACCGCGGTGAAATCGGTGAACAGCCTGACTGAACAGCCGGGTTAGTGTCACTTTCCTTTCCGACGCGGTGGTCAGCTTTGATCGCCATGTCTGAAGGGTTAATACAGGGCATCACCGTGATCGGTGATGTCCTGTATTAGCCGCGGGTCCTGGCCGTTGATGGCCGCAGGGACCGCCGCGATAGGGGTGTATTCGCCGTATAAGACGCACGACTTTTCCCCCCCAGTTTTGGGGAAGAAAAAGTGCGTCTTATACGGCGAAAAATACGATATATTTGTCAAATTGGGTTATGTGCCAAAATCTGTCCATATCATGAAGAGGCAAACTCTTTAAAACTGTCAATTTTTACACAAAAACTGTCAATTGTTACACGTAACATAAAATACCTAGTATTTTTGTCTGAACTAGGTGGTAGGGCCACTTTTTGAGATGTAGATAAAAAATATGCATCTGTCAGAAACAGAATGTCATGGCCCACGACGGTAAAAAATTATGTGCACCCAAAAAGATGTACAGTTACCACCAAATATTTGTTCGGTAAATTCACTAATGAGTCCACAGGAGATGACTGGCAGCTTTTCCATTAGGTATAAACACATTTTATATACAATGATCAGCTATAAATTAAAACCACTGACTGGTGACAGTTCATAACAATGATCTAGTTACAGTGTTACATTAGGCAGCAAGTGAACAGTTAGTTCGTGAAGCCGATGTATTAAAAGTGGATATGATGTACAAGTTTAAGGATCTGAGGGACTTTGACAAGGGTCAAATTGTGATTGCGAGATACTAGCTCAAATCATCTCCAAAATGAGGGTTTTCAAAGAATGTTGTGATTTGAGTCTTTAGAAAAAATAGTCTAAGGAATGGTCTGATAGTCTGGTGGAAAGAAGGGCTACTGTGGATAAAGTTAATGATGGCTTTCGTAAAAAGCTTAAAAGGGGTACTCCGACTCCGGTGGAATTGTTTTTTTTTTTTTTTTATCAACTATTGCCAGAAAGACAACCCGATTTGTAAATGACTTCTACTTAAAAATCTTAATCATTTCAGTACTTATCAGCTGCTGTATGCTCCAGAGGAAGTTCTTTTCTTTTTACATTTCTTTTCTGTCTGACCACAGTGCTCTCTGCTGACACCTCTGTCCATGTCAGGAACTTGTCCAAAACAGGAGCAAATCCCCATAGCAAACCTCTCCTGCTCCTGACAGTTCCTGACATGGACAGAGGTGTCAGCAGAGAGCACTGTGGTCAGACAGAAAAGAAATTCAAAAAGAAAATAACTTCCTCTGGAGCATACAGCAACTGATAAGTGCTGGAAGGATTCATATTTTTAAATAGAAGTAATTTACAAAATCTGTTTAACTTTCTGGCACCAGTTGATTTAAAATATATTGTTTTCCACCAGAGTATGCCTTTAAGGTATATGAGGCAAGATAGCCACAAGACTGTCATTGCGCCCATGTGGACCCCTTTCCTTTGCGGATAGAATATATGATAAGAATGACAGCACCAGAAATGGACTCAGGAGCAATGGAAGAAGGTGGTCCATGTTTACTTAGGTTCTTCCCATAGTACATCTTGGTGCCATCTGTTCCCAGGATAAGCAATGCATATGTACCATGCTTTCTATAAGATGGATCATGTAGAAAGCAGAGAATGCAATAGGGACACCTATTTTATTAGCATGAGCATAGGTAAGGCCCCTTTCACACTACGGATATCATCCTGTAAAAAAACTCTGTTATTACTCCCAGAAAAAATCCTGAAAATGGGCGTCAAAAAATACCATTCATGTCAATGTGATTTTTTGAACATCCTTTTGCATCAGGCATGTCCTTTTTTTTTAACTAATATCAGTTATTTTTACCGGCACAAAAGGCGGTGCATGGTCTAATTTTTGGTCTGGCAAAAAAATTAAAAATAAATAAATGGTGAAAAACCTGATGTTAAAATTTAACATTGAAGTCTATGGAAACTGGATGTTAAAAAATAAAACATCTGTTATCATCAGTTATTGTCAGGTTATTTTTAACACCTGTTTTTTGTACTGAGCATAGTCAATACAGAATTACAAAAAAAGACTTAAAAACCTGGATGAAACTGGTAATAACGGATGATAATAGATGAACAACATCAGGGTTTTTTAAGAAAAAAAAAGCATTAGAAATAATGGATGATGGTTATCAGTTATCATCCGTTATTACCAGTTATTGCATCCTTTTTTTCCCCCATCCATTATTGTAAAATAACTGCAGTAAAAAAGCAGGATGATACCTGTAGTGTGAAAGGGGCCTAAATCAGGGATTTGGGAGTTATTTTGCTAATACCTTGATACCATACTCTGCTTTTTTAGTTTTCTGCACAAAAGCCATAGGCATCACATTCTAGGACGGTGTTGGGGGTATTTATGCATTTTTTTTTTACCCTAATTATTAAAAGTTACGTTTCTATCAATTATGTCCTTTATGTTTTTATTTTTAGGAGATGGTCATATGGTCTTCTAGACAAACACCCTCTGTTTTGTGGTCAATTTTGAGTTTCAATTGGGAAAGGTAGCTGCATTCTTAGGTAGCACTAGCCTTGGAGGAAATACGGCACATAGATATTTTGCTGTATTATTCCTGAAATTGAATTACAACTGTACTAGAGCACAGCAAAAGATGCAGCTCTGTGGCTCTATTACCACCTCTTGCATATTCAAGAGTACGGATGAGCGATTCGAATCTGCCGAAGTCGAATTTGTTCAGAATTTCATGAAAAATTCAATTCTGACTGAATCCGAACTTCGACTCGATTCTAAATAACAAATTTCTTCATTAGTGACACTCGCTGTGATCTTCCTGTATAATTGTATAGATGCGAGCAGCTTTCTCCTGCGCTCGCATCTCTGCAATAGATAGGACGATTGCAGCGGGTGTCAGGAGGGACACTTGCTGTGATCTGTCCTCAACTGCAGGTACTACTGCTCCCAACATGGAGCACACTCTGCTGACACTCTCTGCGATCGTCCTGTATAATGTATAGATGTGGGCAGCTGGCCGCTCTTCTCTGGTCCCATTGTAGTATGAGAATATGTTGTATATATACCTATTATTCATAATTCCCACAGAGAGCTGTGAGTGTCTGGAACCATCCAGCCAATCATAGCTCTCTGCGGGAAATATGAATAGGTGTATATATATATATATATATATATATATATAGATACGGCAGTGCAGGGGACCATAGAAGAGCGGCCGGCCGCATCTGTACATTATACAGGAGGATCGCAACAGGTGTCAGAAGTGACACAGGCGATCTGACAATTAGTACAGGTACTACTACTCCCATCATGGAACAGTGTGTTCCATGCTGGGAGTAGTAGTACCACCTAAAAAAAAAATTGAAACACACAAACACACTACATTTTTATTATTGTCGGCGACATTTTTAGTGTAGTGCCCTGCCTGCCCACATAAATTGATCCCTTTTTAAAAATGAATAAAAATTTTGTCATAATAATAACGATCCATTTCTTTAAAGGGGTATTCCGGGGAAAAGCATCTCATGCCCTATCGAAAAGGATAGGGGATAAGATGTCTGATGACATGATGACGTGACATCATGCCCCCTCCATTCATGTCTATGGGAGGGGGCATTGCGGCTACGCATAGAATGCAGGCTGCTGCAGGGAGATTGCGGGGGGGGGTCCCAGTGGCGGGCCCCCCGCGATCAGATATCTTATCCCCTATCCTTTTGATAGGGGATAAGATGTTTTTGCCCGGAATACCCCTTTAAATACAATTTTTTCCATCACTACTGTATCTTTTTTAACATATATATTTTTTTAATGGTACCCTACAACATTTAAAAAAAAAAATGGTATCTCCATCACTTTTTTGGATTACTAAAGTTTAGATTTTCTCCATTATTGCCTCCTAAACAGACTATTCTAATAACGGATGCAAACTGATGCAAAGGGATGCCATTTAGTGGCATCCATTTGCATCAGTTTTTCATCCATAAGTATCAGCCCTCAGCAGACTCCCGCAGCCAGAACTACTACTACTCCCATCATGGAACATACTTCTTTCCATGATGGGAGTAGTAGTTCCCTGGCTGCAGGAGTCTGGCGGCGGCTGGGGAGGCTACATTAGAGTTTATACTACTACCCCCATCATGGAACAGACTCGGTTCCATGATGGGAGTTGTAGTACAGGGGCTGAGGGATTGATTGCATCGGGTCTCTTTTCTGAGACACGATGTGATCAGAAGTTATTAAACAGTTATTTCATTTTAAAATTCCCCGACGGGAGCCCTGAATGGCCAGTACGGAGGAGCGTGCCTGATTACTGTAAAATCACATTCCCCCCAGACTTAAGTATATTCATTTTATTCCCCCCACGTGTATATGTATGATTCTCCCCCTGCCTGCTGCCCGGTCATCTTCTAGCACTGTCACAGCGCACAGCAGGGACATACCATTCCATTCTCTGCTGCTCATCTCCGTATCTGACAGAGAGGAGCAGCGGAGAATGGAGGGACCTGTCTCCCCTGTACACTGTTATAGTGCTCCATTCCCCACCGCTGCTGGTACCTGACCTGTCCCCCCTGTGCGCTGCTTCATTCATTCCCCACCGCCGCCCAGGTATGGAGATGAGCAGTGGGGAATAGACTGACATGTCCCCGCTGTGCGCTCTAATTGCGCTTGGAGCAGAGCAGCAGCGGGGACATGTCGGGAACCGGCGGCGGTGAATAAATGAAGCAGCGCACGGGGGAGACAGGTCAGGTACCAGCAGCGGTGGGGAATGGAGCGCTATAACAGAGCACAGAGGAGACAGGTCCCTTCATTCTCTGCTGCTCCTCTTTGTCAGATACGGAGATGAGAAGCAGGGAATGGCATGGCATGTCCCTGCTGTGCGCTGTGACAGCGCTAGAAGATGACCGGGCAGCAGGCAAGGGGGGAATCATACATATACACATGGGGGAATAAAATGAATATACTTAAGTCAGGGGGAATGTGATTATACAGTAACTAGGCACACTATAAGTTTAAAAACCCTGCTGGGAGCCCTGAATAGCTCCTCCATACTGGCCATTCAGGGCTCCTGGCAGGGAATTTAAAAATGAAAGTATAAATACATTGTACATCACAGGGGAGCGGAGCATGCCGCCCGCTCCCATGTATAATAACTTCTGATCGCATCGAGTCTCAGAAGTGAGAGATCCGATGCAATCTACCCCAGTCTGTTCCATGATGGGGTAGTAGTATAAACACTAATGTAGCCTCCCCAGCTACCGGCAGACTCCTGCAGCTGGGGAACTACTACTCCCATCATGGAAACAAGTCTGTTCCATGATGGGAATAGTAGTAGTCCCGGCTGTGGGAGTCTGTAGGCAAAAGTTTTAAAACAGCCATACAATAACGGATATTATAACTGTCTTAAAGGATGAATATGCCTGTTATTTTGACAGATGTTATTCAGCCGTTAGCACCCGTTATTTCATCCGTTATTATACATCGTTTTTTAATCATACAATAAAGAAAACGGATGTTTAATAATGGATGAATAATCTATAGTGTGAAAGAAGCCTAATAAAAATGTAGTGTGTGCGTTTTTCACTTTATTTATAATTTTTTAATACATTTTTTAGATAGTACTACTACTCCCAGCATGGCACACACTGTTCCATGATGGGAGTAGTAGTACCTGTACTAATTGACAGATTGCTCCGGGTCCGTTGCAATCCTTCTGTATAATTTATAGATGCGGCTGGCCGCTCTTCTATGGTCCCCTGTACTGCCGTATATATATATACACCTATTCATATTTCCTGCAGAGAGCTGTGATCGGCCAGATGGTTCCAGCCAATCACAACACTTTGTGGGAAATATGAATAGGTGTATATATATATATACACGTCAGTGCAGGAGACCATAGAAGAGCGGCCGGCCGCATCTATACATTATACAAGAGGATCACAGAGGGTGCCAGGAGTGACACTCGCTGCGATCTGTCTATTAACACCTTGGGGACGGAGGGTTTTTCCATTTTTGCACTTTCATTTTTTCCTCGTTACCTCTTAAAAATCATAACCCTTTCAATTTTGCACCGAAAAATCCATATGATGGCTTGTTTTTTGCGCCACCAATTCTACTTTGTAATGACATCAGTCATTTTACCCAAAACTGTACGGCGAAACGAAAAAAAAAAAATCATTGTGTGACAAAATTGAAGAAACATGCAATTTTGTAAATTTGGGGGCTTCCGTTTCTACGCAGTAAATTTTTCGGTAAAAATTACACCTTCTCTTTATTCTGTAGGTCCATACGATTAAAATGATACCCTACTTATATAGGTTTGATTTTGTCGTACTTCTGGAAAAAATCATAACTACATGCAGGAAAATGTATACGTTTAAAATTGTCATCTTCTGACCCCCATGACTTTTTTATTTCTCAGTGTACGGGGCAGTATGAGGGCTCATTTTTTACACCGTGATCTGTAGTTTTTAGCGGTACCATTTTTGTATTGATCGGACTTTTTGATCGCTTTTTATTCATGATATAAAAAGTGACCCAAAATATACGCTATTTTGGACTTTGGAATTTTTTTGCGCGTACGCCATTGACCATGCGGTTTAATTAACGATATCACATATGTTTATTTTATTTACACTGTTTTTTTTTTTAATGGGAAAAGGGGTGGTGATCCAAACTTTTATTAGGGAAGGGGTTACATGATCTTTATTCACTTTTTTTTTTGCAGTGTTATAGCTCCCATAGGGGGCTATAACACTGCACATACTGATCTTTTACATTGATCAATGGTTTCTCATAGGAAACAATTGATCAATTATTCTGCCGCTTAACTGCTCATGCCTGGATCTCAGGCACTGAGCAGTTATTCGGCAATCGGACAGCGAGGAGGAAGGTAGGGGACCTTACTGCTGTCCTACAGCTGCTCGGGATGCCGCGGTGATCCCGAACAGCCCACTGAGCTAGCCAGGAGCAGTTTACTTTCATTTTAGACACGGCGTTCAACTTTGAACGCCGCGTCTAAAGGGTTAATAGCGCACCGCGATCAGTGCCACGCGCTATTAGCCACGGGTCCTGGCCATTGTTAGAGGCTGGGCCTGACCCGCTATATAGAAAGGGAGTGGGTGGAGGGCATACAGGTACGCCCTCCGTCCCCAACAGGTTAATGCAGGTACTACAGCTCCCAGCATGGAGAAGTAGTACCTGCAGTTAAGAACAGATAACAGCGGGTGTCACTCCCATCATGGAACAGTGCATTCCATGCTGGGAGTAGTAGTACTACCTAAAAATTAAGAAAATAAAAAATGAAAAATAAATACACACTACATTATAATTATAATTGTTAGCTACATTTTTAGATCCCTGCTCGCCACATAAATTGATCCCTGTTTAAAAATTAACATTAACATATTTTTTTTTGTCTTTCAATTTTTGGAAGCGGGCAGGGACCAGAAAATTCAGTGCAAATCATAATTTTTTTTTTAATTTTCACTTTACTTTTTTAGCCCCATTTTAAATATTGAGTGCTGAATTTTCTGGTCCCTGCCCGCTCCCGAAAATTGAAAGACAAAAAAAATTTTTTTTAATATTGTGTTTAATAGTGTGTGTATGTGTGTTTCACTATTTTCTCTCTATTTTTTACATTTTTTAGGCAGTACTACTACTCCCAGCATGGGACAGACTGTTCCATGATGGGAGCTGTACTACCTGTACTAATAGATAGATCACAGCAGGTATCACTCCTGACACCCGATGCGATCGTCCTCTCTATTGCAGAGATGGAGCGGCTTTCTCCTGCGCTCGCATCAAATTCATATTTCCCACAGAGAGCTGTGATTGGCCAGATGGTTCCAGCCGCTCACAGCTCTCAGCGGGAAATATGAATAATCGATATATATGGCATATACTCATACTACAGTGGGACCAGAGAAGAACAGTCGCCCGTCCGCATCTATTCATTATACAGGACAATCGCATTCGGTGTCAGAAGTGACACTCATTGCGATCTGTCTATTAATGCAGGTACTACAGCTCTCAGTATGGAGCAGTGTACTCCATGTTGGGAGCAGTAGTACCTGCAGTTAAGGACAGATCACAGCAGGTATCACTCCTAACACCCGATGCGATCTAGATGTGAGAAAACCACCCGCATTTATACATTATACAGGGCGATCACAGCGGGTGTCAGGAGTGACACCCGGGGCGATCTGTCTATTAGCACAGGTACTACTACTCCCATGTCTGTTCCATGCTGGGAGTAGTAGCACTACCTAAAAAAATGTAAAAAAAATTGTAGAAAAAAAGTAAAACACGCACACACACTTTATTAAAACACATGATTAAAATGCATTACTAATAAAAATTTGCTGAATTTATTCGTATTGAATCGATTTTTTTTTTATTCGGCGAATCGGCTGAATCAAATTTTAAAAAATTTGCTCATCTCTATTCAAGAGCATAATGACGTTTTCATTTGTGGCTACCGGCTAGAGGTACATGTCCGTGATACACGTGCATGATCGTATCCAACTTGTGTTCTAGATTGAGTAGTACAGAAGTAAAACTCTGTTCAGTACAGCTGCTATTGCCTTTACAAATCTGATTTTCTATACGGTTCTACCTCACCTATTGAAAGTTCAAGTAGCATAGTATGCAATATGCCAGAAAATGTGCAAATGGATGGCTTGCTGAAGATTGTAAATAAGCCATATAGCCTGCCTTATCACACTTCAGCAGTAAGGGAGCTATAAAGAAAAGACAACTCTCTGTGTTTGTCAGAGACAGATATATTTGGAAGCCAGCAGTCGTTTCAGCACCTACTGTGAATGTTATTTATTTAATCAAAAAAACACATACTGATACAGTCACATGTTGTAGACAGGGGACATGTTTCCTTTGTTATCTGAGAAGACAGGCTGCACTGTGCATAAAGCACCTTCACATGGCACAATAATATTCTTTCCACTTGAACTTTGGGCTTCGGCTCAGCATGCTGTATTTGCCGAGACTGACAATATGTTGCGGGTTAGTACAAGTGCAAGTTGAAACCAGGATAGTCTAAAATAATGGATGAACAATAATAGCTATTCTACTTATAAATACTAGAGATGAGCGAATTTTTTAAAAATTCTATTTGTCCAATTTGCCGGTTAAAAACAGCTATTTCTGGCCTACAGAGCGCCTCATTAGGGGTGTAGAACACTTTGCCTTCCTGAAACACGCATAGGGTGTATGCTGGATTAGTGAAATAATACTGTTATTCAGTATGACATGCAGATCAGAGGCGTTGTTATTAGAATCACTGTCGCAGGGCAGCACAATAACAGAGCCTGGAGGTGACATCAGTATATAGTAAAAGACCATATAGTGGCTGATTGACACAGCCTAGAGGTGGCGGCAGCATGATGAGAACATATAGTGGCTCAATGACACAGCCTGGAGGTGGCAGCAGCATGAGGAGAACATATGGTGGCAGAATGAGACAACCTGGAGGTGGCATCAGCATGAGGAGAACATATGGTGGCAGAATGAGACAGCCTGGAGGTGGAAGCAGCAGCATTAGGAGTCCTGAAAGTGACCCGGTGACAGAGTGGTGAGGTGGGTGGCAATACCAGTGCCCAGTGACGAAGGTGGGTGAAAAAAATTGAGAACTTGGCATCAGATGTGTGGCATCAGGCGGATAGCATGATCAGAAGTATTGAGGATATGCATTACGTAAAACTTAACTTTTAATAATATGCTTAGGATAAAATATATGGACCCACATTTTTTTTTTTTATCAAACAAAAGGAAAGGTGTGCAAAAAACACCATGTGCCACCTACACCACCAAGTATTGATGTGATGCAAAGACCTCTAAAAGGTGAAAGGGAACAACATATGGTCCATTGTAACCGGTGGGGGTAAAAACTTCACCTGTAAGGCCCTACTCTCGCATTATTAATTCCCAACTTGGCAAGTGTTACTCGCCCTAAAAAGGCTGGCCCCACACAGGAACCTCTCCCTATTTCCATCAACAAACACTGCCTTTTCCCCAGGGTTTTTAGGTGGAAATAGGGATTGGTTCCTGTGTGGGGCCGCCCTTTTTAAGACGAGTAACACTTTCCTCGAAAAAGGTGGAAGGGAACAAAGAATTGTCCACTGTAGCAGGTGGGGGTAAAAACTTCCCCTGTAAGGCCCTACTCTCGCCCTATTAATTCCCTGCTTGGCAGGTGTAACTCACCATAAAAAAAGCGGCCCCACACAGGAAACTCTCTCTATTTACACCTAAAAACCCTAGTTGTGGCCACAAATCAAGTTTGGCTGCCCAGAAATTCAGCAGATCTTCAAGGTGTGTTGGCATGGTTATGTCAAGTTATGCCACCACCTACTTGTTCAGGTCCTGCTCAAGGTCTAATTGCTGCTGAGGAGTTGCTTCACTATGCGGGTGAAGAAAGCTACTCATCAATGTCTGTAGACTCGGCTGCTGCTGATGGAGCTGGTACTGCTCCTGCCACCCCACCCCTCCCCAGCAGCCATGGCAGTGGAAGGCGAGCGTGAAGGCCCCCCGAGTCAGACCTGCGAGAGAATGGACAATGGCGCAGATAGGCATCGGAAAACTGACTACGTAGGATGTCTCTGTAGTAGGTCAGTTTGTCCTCCCTCTCAGTGGGTGTAAAAAAGACCACTATTTTGTGCCGGTAGCGAGGGTCCAATAAGGTGGAGAGCCAGAAGTCATCCTGCTGCTGAATGGTGACAATTCGGCGGTCACTACGCAAGCAAGTTAGCATGCATCAAGCCATTTGTGCAAGTGACTCGGCGGGACTCCCTACCTCCATCTCCACTGCATACTGCCATGGTGTATCTGGGTCCTCCGGCTCGCCTTCCTCATAACCCTCTAGCTGCACCTCCTCTGTCAGATGACTTGAAAAACCACCCATCTCGCAAAACCTAAACTGTGCTCCACTGTGCCCCTCCTCCTGCAGTTCAGCCCCCACAGGGCTCATGTGGCCATGAGATGTAGGCGCCACGTCTCCAGTGACCTGACCAGCCATATTTTCCAACATGTGTTGTAGTAGATGAAACAATGTAATGAAGTTTTTAATTTTGTAATCCTGACTAATAATGTGGCTTCCTCAAAGGGCCTGAGCAAACGGCAGGTGTCAGGTATGAGCTGCCACTGGTTGACATTGAAGATACACAGAGGAGTCCCCCTATCCGCTTGGATCATCAAGAAATTGGTGATGGATTTTCTCTGTTCGTATACTTGGTCCAACATATGGAGGGTGGAATTTCAATGTGTGGAAACGTCGAAAATCAGACTATGTTGGGGGATGCCGTTCTGACGCTGCAGCTCAAGGAGGGTGTGCTTTATGGTGTAGGAGTGGCTGAAGTACATGCAAAGTTTCCTTTCCATTGTTAGATTGTCTTGCAGATTGGGGAAACACTTCATAAACAGCTTGACAACCAGATTGAACACATGTGCCATGCAGGGTGCATGTCTCAGCAGAAAAGATGTTCTTCCTGTTGTCGGTCACCATGGTTCCCATTTCCAGTTTTCGTGGAGTAAGCCATGATTCAATTTCTTGGTGAATGACTTTAACAGTTCCTCCTCTGTGTGACTCAGTTCGCTAAGGCAAACCATGTGAAGAACAGCGTGACACTGCCGTGCCCTGCACACATAGTATGCTGGAGGGGCACTCAGATTTGTCCGTGCAGGCGTGGAGGCAGAAGCAGCGTGACCTGTGGCCCGTAAAGGATATGTATTGTCCCTGACCGTAGTTACAGCTGCACACACCTCGGTGCTGCTGTGCACTTTGATACAAACCGACAGGCTCAAGGACTGGCCAACCTTCTATTCCACAAAATTGTACAGGGCTGGTTCTGCCTTCTTTGCAAAGAAATGATGGCTTGGGACTCTCCACCTCAGCTCGGCACATGCCATCAGTTCTCTGAAAGGTGCAGAGTCCACCACTTGAAAAGGGAGGGACGGCAGCACCAGAAACTTGGACAGGAGCACATTCAACTTCCGCGCCGTTGGATGAGTGGACACAGACTGATGTCTCTTGGACATGGCTTTGCCAATGGCTTTGCCGATGGCGGAATGACTGGCGGAATGACTCACAGTAGGAGGAGCAGGAGCATCTGGAGCGACAGAAGATGGATATGACACACAGCGGCTGAGGTGGTGGATCCTTGGCTGGCTGAAACAGGGAGCGGCGTGCCACTGGGTGATGCAGCAGGCTGGACCACCACATCGGAGCCACAGTTCTCCCAGGCTGCTTTTTGGTGACGCTGCATATGTTGACACAGGACAGTGGTGCCAATATGGGGGACCCTGCTACGCTTCACCTTCTGCAGACACCTCTTGCATGTGGCCATGTTAACCTCCTCTGGATGCTTGATGAAAAACTGCCACACCACAGAGTAGCTGATTTTCCCATCAACAATCCGCACTAATTGACTGATACTGCTGCCGACTCCAGGAACCCCTGTTTCAGGTAGGCTGCTGCGAAACAGGTGGTCTACCCCACCATGCTGACAGCCAACCATGCTACTACCTTGCTGGCTCAGCTGCTGCCTCACAGGCAACCTGCAAACCTCTTCTTCATATGATGATGAAGCCCCTTCTGCACCCGGCTCCCAAGTACGATCGGCTTCATCATGATCGAGTTGTCTCTGCACGTCACTGAAGTCCTACTCAGGTTCCTCAACAGTGTCAGCTTCAGGAGCCTGAATGCTGGCAACACCACCTCCCATGCCACTCTCCTTATCAATACTTGCCTGCCTAACGGAGGAAGCGGCGGATATCTTCTCCACTTCTTGGGCAGTAGCTGCTGACTGTCCTCTATTAGATCGTCCTCACTGAATAGTGTAGCTGAACCGACAGCATAATATACTTCTGTGGGGGAGAGAACAGCATAGGCAATGGGAGGATAGGGTCTGCTCCCGGGCCATGCCAACTGAGGGTTGTGTCTGAGGAATCCACCGACTGTCATTTGTGATGAAGTAGATGACCGTGTTAACCAATCGATGACGACAGTTGGGTTGATGGTCGAGACATGACCGCTAGCTGATACCGAGAGCTCAGGCGTCTCGCTGTGACTCCTGCTGCCACTCGCCCCTAGTCTACTGCGACCTCTGCCTGATGAATTTAGGTCTCTGCCACTCCTCTGTGCACATCCTGGCACATCTCTGCCAGACATACTTAGTGCGTATATGAGGGGAGTACAATACACTCATACACTGCTGGTGTTGTATTTGTGTACAACACCAGCAGGTGTGTACTTTTGGCTGGCCTTTCACAGTATCTAGGCCCTTAAGACTTTAACAGGAACAAAGTAGTACACCACTTAGATGTACGTATGTGGTATGCACTTATGAGGGGAGGACACTTCTCTCACGTACGCTTAAAACAGTATTTGTGTACAACACCAGCAGTACACACCAGTGCTGCAGCACACAGTCGCTGTTTACTAACCCCCAAAATTGCACTCTCTCTCTCAATCTCACTCCCTTCCCTATCAGTGCTTCTAGGCTGGATTTGGGCTTGAGGTGAATCACTGCTGGAAAAATGCTTTTCTGTGCAAGACACAGCACTGCCTGTCCGTCTCTCTCTCTCTGCAATAAAAGGCTGAAGTGACTGGCTGCAAGATGGCTGTCAATCATATGGGGCTGAGACATCACAGGGGTGTCTGGCTGCTGATAGGCTGCATGTGATTCAGGGTCATCCCGCCTACCCATGTTACCGCCTTCTCAGGATTCCTTGCCCCATGTCCTCACATGTGGATCTGCCATGTTAGATGCCCTGGAGCCTGGATCACACTAAATGGAGTTTAATGAAGTGATTTGCGTGATCGAATTGCGTCGATATTTGCATTTGTTGCAAATCAAATTTTTCCTCATCCTTAATAAATACCATATGACATCTAGGATGTCTGAATTTGCCATGAACTATGTAGCAACCTACTGTTTGTGCACAGATATACATTACAACGATGCATGCCTGCCATTCTGTCAGAAGCACTATGCTGTGATATGACAAATAATAAACTCTGCTCTGCTATTATTAAATTAAAGTCCACAAATCCCTCCAATTACAAAAAAATAGTTACATAGGCAAAAGATACTACTCTATGTATAAAAAGAGCTGACATCCTTACATTACAACCTTCATGTAAGGTCATCAGAAGGCAAACATCAGCAGTAACATTTAGAGCAGATGCACAATTTACATTTTTATTTGCTCAGAGCGCAAAAAAAAGTCCTTTTTGTTCTACTTTTTTACATAAAAATGCTCTGTACATTGTTTTCAATTTGCAAACTGACAGAAAAAGGAGAGAAAGAATAGAAAGGAGTTCTCATTCATGATCACAACACAACTTTTAACTTGTGCTGTGTCTTCTTAAAAACTGCATTAGTCTATTCACAATAGTGATATTTAGCAATAAAATTTGCAGGTTAAAAACACATATGCTGTTTTTATTAGCCAGAAGTGGATCCAAGGAGAAGCATAAGTCCTTTTTATATACTCCATTCATCTTAAATCCACTCCTGGATTAAGCTTTAAAAACTGCATGTGAATGTACACCAAAACTACCATGGAAACTGTATGCGTGACCCAATCTTAAAAGGGCACTTCCCTTGGTGTGTGTCTTTACTGAGAACAATAAAAGGCATAAAGGGTATGGTTTGATTCAAATGTAGCACTGCCTACTCTTTGCCTATACTTCTACCAAACTTACAACGTTGTTTAAGTTAACTTATTGCTATTTATCCCCATATCCAATGGATAGGGGATAAGATGTCAGATTGCGGGGGGCCCAGCCACTGGGGCCACCTGTTGTGGCTTCCGGAAACACTGGAGGCCTCTGTTCCCGACCATGGTGACGTGAGATCGTGACGTCACCACTCCGCCCCCGGGTGACGTCCCGACCCGCCCCTCAATGTAAGTCTATGGGAGGGGGCGTGCAGCCATCACGCCCCCTCCCACAGACTTGCATTGAGGGGCGGGGTGTGACGTCACACGGGGGCAGAGTCGTGACATCATGATCTCCCGTCACCGTGGTCGTGAGGCATTAGGATGAGAGCCTCCAGTGCTGCCGGAAGCCGCACCAGGTGGGTGCTGCAGCAGAGATCCCGGGGCTCCCCAGTGGCGGGACCCCCACGATCTGACTTCTTATCCCCTATCCTTTGGATAGGGGATAAGATATCTAGGGGCGGAGTACCCCTTTATGTGTCGCTTTCTTTATATGTCACAGAGACATGTCAAAACTTTTTATTAAAGGAGAAGTTTTGTGGTGAAAAACTTATACCCTATCCGCAGGATCGCGGTGGGTTCGACTGCTGGGGCACCCTGTGATCTCTTGCATGGACCCTCGGCTCTCCCCGGGAGCGGTGCTTCACGACCCCCCGCACAAAACGGGGGCCGCCACTCCCCCTCCATATAGCTCTATGGTAGGACCGAAGATAGCCGAAGGGCTCTCCCATAGAAATATATGGAGGAGACGTGGCGGCCCCCACTTTGTAAGGGGGTCGTGACACACCGCTCCCGGGGAGAGATACTATATACAGAGGGCTATATACAGGAGATACGTTTTTCACCACGAGACTTCTCCTTTAACAGGGGTCAGACACCCACTGATCATTAGATAAAGCCAAGAGAAGAACATGGCTAAGCAAGATGGAGATTGCAGCAAGAAGGGGACAAAATCTAAAGATTGATTGAGGTCTGAACACTCAGACCCTGACCGATCAAAACTTAGTGCTGAGACCCCCAACAATTGCTGGATAGTGCTGGGAGAAGTGGCTCCCTACATTGTTGCTCCATTCTAAGACTATAGACCCTATCTTATACAATAAGTTGGGTTGCGCAGTGTGCTGTGGAGTGAACCACTTCTTTTGGCTCCATCTAGCATTCAGTGGGGGTCTGATCAAGAAGACCATGACAAATCAAAACTTTTAACATGCCAACAGTTTTTTTTAAAGTGATAGTAATACTTTAAAATCCCCAGTGGTTTTTAGAGATTATAGATGGCTGATGAGGGTCCCAACCACATGATAATGTGTAGGCAGCTTATATTTGGGAGCTGATTTTAACATATTTTAACATATTCATACTTTGCATGAGAGAAAAAAAAAATGTATATGCCTATTTCCACAGTGTACACTTCTGGCAAGCAGAGCATGAGGTAAATTCTATAATAAGAAAGGACATTGAAGTTTGATCTTCACACCTACTTTCTTGGATATGAAGTAGTGTTAGTCACTGCAGAAGCTGCTGCTATAAATCAGAAAAATAAGAAAAGCAGCTGAAGTGTCTGATGTCAGAAATGGTTGAGGAGTTGTGAAGGGTCCTTACATAACCGCATTGCAGTGAGAAATGAAGGACTAGCATTACTAATTCACCCCAGTAAACAATGACATAAGTAAAAAATGCTACCGTGATAGCAACAGCAATATAAGATCTTCTAGCCTCGAAAGATTATTGGCTACAAGTTATGTTATTGATGTCAAATATATAATATGAATGTGGTGTTTAATAAACAAGTTGGGACATATTAGTGGCTGTTTTATCCATTTGATCAGTGGGAGCAAAGTATTTCCTATAACCCTTCATTCTTTCTATGTAATACAATTCTGACTTATAAAGAAATAATATTAGATCAAATCACAAGAAGTGCACCCTAGAGACCTCCAGCCCATGCATTGTACTACACTGCCGAGAACAAAGCGCAAGGCAAAGTGATATCAGCATAGTATATAAGTACATTCTTATTGAACAATGCTTTATTTAAAGCTGTTGTCTTTTCCATGAATACTTGCAATGTTTAGCTGTGAATGTGGTCCAATCCTACACGAAGAACAATGGTGACAAACTGTATATAAAAGCAGCAGTGATCGATGGCCTTCCACACAATATCTGCTTTTCAGAAAAAGCCATTCTTCTGAGCAGCACCAGTCGTTGTACCAGCCAGTGTTTGCTACAGCAGCGGACAAGAAATGATCACACTACGTTAACGTTACAATGCTACTCCAGGCCAGAAAAGTTCAGTCATCCTAGTCCACCAGAGAAACAGGATAGGATTCTCTAGAACATTGTTTTTTTAGGATATGTTCACAAAGTATATATGTTGTCCATTTCACGCACGAAAACTCATGGACTCTGCAAGATTTAATATTCACTTCTTTTATTCACTGGACATATAATTAAATCAGCATAAAATCCTCAACATCGGGTGAGATTTTCTGCAGAAAAACGCCGCAGATTTTACTTGTTGATTTTTTTGGGTTTGAAATCTGCAGTGTACAAGCTATGTGTAAACTACTATATATATATATATATATATATATATATATATATATATATATATATATATTCCCCTATTACTATTCTACAACACTGAAGAAATGACACTGCTACGACGTAAAGAAGTAAAGAGCGTTTAAATGGGCACTGTCAGATACAAAAACTTTTGATATGTTGCAAAGCATGCAAAACCAATAGGTTTTGCAATTGCATTCATTAAAAATTTTTCGGTATTTCATACTGAAAAAGCCATACAACTGCCCCCCCCCCGCTTGCTTGGGCACATACTAGTCCTGCTGTGTCCATGCATCGTCACCTATGTCATGGACACACTTCCTTGATTGACAACTGTGAGCGCAGGGCTCACGGCTGAAGGAAAAATCCTCCCACTGTCAGATTGTGTCCCGATACTGTCAGTGTGGACATGCTGGGAGTTGTAGTTTTGCTAATGCTAGGGGAGATGTGAGCAGACAGCATACTGAGGGAGGGGGCGGAGACCTGCACAGTGAGGCCACGTCCCCTCCCTTTGAGAGGAATTCAGACTAGTGAGCTAAATTAAAAGTGTAATAAAAAATAAATAAAGGTGCTGGACACATAAAAATGTGCATGGTCAGGATTAGGTACTGAGTAATATATTTAAAAAAAAATGTTTTTTATTGGATCTGACGGGTACACTTTAATGTTGCTGAATCCGCAAAATAACTCATTAAACAGCCATAAATGCCTAACCATTGGCAACAAAAGTTAGTATATTCCTAAATGGATATGTCCAAATTGGGCCTAATTAGCCATTTTCCCTACCCAATGTCATGTGACACATTAGTGTTAGGCTGGGTTCACATCATGTTTTTGCCATACTGTTTTCAATCAGTTTTTCTAAAGAAAACCGTATGACAAAAAAAAAAAAAAAAAAAAAAAAAAAAAACGATGGAACAGTATGGGAAAAAGTAAACCTTATGCGTTTTTAAACCGTATGCACTTTTAAACCATATACTGTTTTTAAAAGTGCATACAGTTCCGTCCGTTTTTACTTGTAAAAAAAAAACATACGTTTTTGAAAATGTTGTCCATTTTTAATGGGAGGGGTGTTGGGTGGGGACTTTAGGATGCAAATGTGCATGTGCAAAGTAAAAACCGTATACTGTTTCCCGTATGGAACCGTATACATGTGCGTTTTCCCATTGACGTCCATGTTAAAAAAAACGTACGCGGTTGCAGTACGGTCTTTAAACCGGAGTCAAAACCGTGGTCTCCGGTTAAAAACTTTATTTTTTTATATAAACGGACGGAACTGTATGCACTTTTAAAAACAGTATACAGTATAAAAACGCATACGGTTTACTTTTTCCCATACTGTTCCATCCGTTTTTTCTGCCATACAGCTTTCTTTAGAAAAACTGATTGAAAACAGTATGGCAAAAACGTGGTGTGAACCCAGTGATTGGTATTAGAGAGTGTGAGACCGATAACACTAAATTTAAGACACCTGCTCCCCATTTACACCTGAGACCTTACCTTGTAAGGCTGGGTTCACATCACGTTTTCTCCCATATGGGAGAGCATACGGCAGGGGAGAGCTAAAACCTTGCGCTCCCGTATGCCTTTCTATGCGCTCCTGTATGTAATTCATTTCATGAGCCGGCCGGAGTGAAACGTTCGGCTCATTTTTGCGCAGTATGCGCTTTTTCCCTGGACCCAAAACTGTGGTCAACCACGGTTTTAGGTCCGGTTGTAAAAGCGCATATGGCACAAAAATGAGCCAACCGGACCGCACGTTTCACTCCGGCCGGCTCATTGAAATGAATTACATACGGGAGTGCATAGAAAGGCATACGGGAGCACACGGTTTTAGCTCTCCCCTGCTGTATGTGCTCCCGTATGGGAGAAAACGTGATGTGAACAAAGCCTTGCAAGGTCTCAGGTGTAAATGGGGAGCAGGTGTCTTAAATTTAGTGTTATCGGTCTCACACTCTCTAATACTAATCACTGAAAGTTCTACATAGCACCTCATGGCAAAGAACTCTGAAAACGCTGATATCTGAAAGAAAGAAAGGTTGCTCTACATAAAGATGGGCTCTAGGCTCTAAGACGATTGCCAATGCCCTAAAACTGAGCTGCAGCATGGTGGGCGGTTTCACAGGACAGGTTCCACTCAGAACAAGACTCATCATGGTCGAACAAAGAAGTTGAGGGCCCATGCTCAGCATCATATCCAGAGGTTTTCTTTGCGAAATAGACGTATGAATGCTGCCAGCATTGCTGCAGAGGTTGAAGGGGTGGAAGGTCAGTCTGTCAGTGCTCAGAACATACGCTGCACACTGCATTAAACTGGTCTGCATGGCTGTCTTCCCAGAAGGAAGCCTCTTCTAAAGATAAAGGACAAGAAAGCTTGCAAATAGTTTGCTGAAGACAAGCAGGGTAGGTACATGGATTACTGGAATCCTGTCCTGTGGTCTTATAAGACCAAGATAAACTTATTTGGCTCATATGATGTCAACCACGTCAACCATGTACAAAGACAAGTGTGTCTTGCCTACAGTAAGCATGGCCGTTGGAGTGTCATGGTCATAGTCTGCTGGCACACGGGAGCTATAGCTTATTAAGGGAACCATGAATGCTAACATGTACTGTGACATACTGAAGCAGAGAATGATCCTCTTCTTTCGGAGTCTGGGCTACAGGGCAGTATTCCAACATAAAATGGCATCCTCAATTGGAAGGTGGGGGAGTGCAAGGTCTCTAACATCTACCAGCATTGTGTCATCATGGAGGAGGGCTCCAGTGATAACCTGTGAAGCTCTGTTAAGCTCAATGCCCAAGAGGTTTAAGGCAGTGCTGGAATATGATGGTGGCCATAAAAAATATTGACACTTTGGGCCCGATTAAGACATTTTGACTTAGGGGTGTATTCACTTTTGTTGCCAAGGTTTTGCCATTAATGGCTGTTTGCTGAGTTATATATATCTAATATGCGCATATAATAATGTGCAAGCAGATAGAGGCTTTAGAAAATACACTCTTGCTGAAGTCACAAGAAGAGTAATTGTTTATTCAAAACAATACAGTAATAATTACCAGGTGACAACTTGTATGTTCTAATTCTTGCTAAATTATTATTTTAAAAAGTGCTTATTAAATGAATTTGTAATTTCGCATAAACAATGCAAAGCTGCTGAAAACCGTAAAGCCTGCATGGAAGAATAATTTATCCTAGAAGAGGTTTAAAAGCAATGGAAATAAAGAGATTTCCAGTATTAGGGTATGTTCACAGGGTGGGTTACCTGCGTGTTTCAAGCAGGAGGCTTGAGCAGCAGCTAAAGATAACCCCTTAAACCCCTTTTGGAAATTGACCACTGTCAGATGACACTGACTTTTCATTCCGATTCCGAGACGAGTTTTTTCGTGACATGTTCTACTTAGTTAGTGGTAAATTTTCGTCAATACTTTTGATGAAAAAATTGAATTTTTTTTTATTTCACTTTGAAACTCTGTGCTTATAAGGAAAATGGACATTCCAAAAAAATTATATATTGATTCACATACACAATGGCCCTGATTTATCAATCTGTCTGAGACAGAAACTGGAGTGGTTTTCCCAAGCAACCAATCACAGCTCATGTTTTATATCTTATGGAGCTCTGGTAAAATGAAAGCTTAACAGTGAGTGGTTGCTTGGGAAAATCACTCCAGTTTCTGTCTCAGTCAGATTCATAAATCAGGGCCAATATGTCTACTTTATGTTGGCATCATAAAGTTGACATGTTTTTACATTTGGAAGACATCAGAGGGCTTCAAAGTATAGCAGCAATTTTCCAATTTTTGATATTATCAAAATCAGAATTTTTCAGGGACCAGTACAGTTTTGAAGTGGATTTGAGGGGCCTTCATATTAGAAATATCCCATAAATGACCCCATTTTAATAACTGAACCCCTCAAAGTATTCAAAATGACATTCAGTAAGTGTGTTAACCCTTTAGGTGTTTCACAGGAATAGCAGCAAAGTGAAGGAGAAAATTCTAAATCTTCATTTTTTACACTCTCATGTTCTTGTAGACCCAGTTTATGAATTTTTACAAGGGGTAAAAGGAGAGAAATCACCCTAAAATTTGTATCCCAATTTCTCTTGAATAAGGAAATATCTCATATGTGTATGTCAAGTGCTCTGTGGGTGCACTAGAGGGCTCAGAAGGGAAGGAGCTACAATAAGATTTAGGAGAGTGAGTTTTTCTGAAATGGTTTTTGGGGGACATGTCACATTTATGTCGCACCTATGGTGCCAGAACAGCAAAATAAAAAATAAAAACCCACATGGTAATATTTTGAAAACTACACCCCTCAAGGAATGTAACAAGAGGACTAGTGAGCCTTAACACCCCACAGGTGTTTGATGACTTTTCGTAAAATTTGGATGTGTAAATGAATTTTTATTTCTTTTTCACTAAAATGCATTTTTTCCCCAAATTCCCCAAATCCCCAAACATTTTTACAAGGGGTAATAGGAGAAAGTGTCCCCCAAAATGTGTAACCCCATCTCTTCTGAGTATGGAAATACCTCATGTGTGGACATAACGTGCACTGCGGGTGCACTACACTGCTCAGAAGAGAAGGAGTCACATTTGGCTTTTGGAAAGCAAAATTTGCTGAAATGGTTTTTGGGGGGCATGTCGCATTTAGGAAGCCCCTATGGTGCCAAAACAGCAACAAAAAAACAAACACATGGCTTACTATTTTGGAAACTACAGCCCTCAAGGAACGTAACAAGGGGTCCAGTGAGCCTTAACACCCCACAGGTGTTTAACAACTTTTCATTAAAGTCGGATGTGTAAATGAAAAAAAAAATGTTTTCACTAAAATGCTGGTTTTTACAAGGGGTAATAGGAGAAATTGCACCAAAAATTTCTAACCCCATTTCTTCTGAGTATGGAAATACCCCAGGTGTGGACATCAGGTGTTCTGCTGGTGCACTACAATGCTCAGAAGAGAAGGAGCACCACTGAGCTTTTAGAGAGAGAATTTGGTTGGAATTGAAGTTGGGGGGCCTTGAGCATTTACAAAGCCCCCTGTGGTGCCAGAATAGTGGACCCCCCCCCCCCCACATTTGACCCACTACACTCCTCAGGGAATTTAATAAGGGGTGCAGGGAGCATTTACACACCACTGGCGTTTGACAGATCTTTGGAACAATGGGCTGTGCAAATGAAAAATGTAATTTTTCATTTTCACGGACCACTGTTCAAAAAATCTGTCAGACACCTGTGGGGTGTAAATGCTCACTGCACCCCTTATTACATTACTTGAGGGGTGTAGTTTCTAAAATGAGGTCACATGTGGGGGGGGGGGGGGTCCATTGTTCTGGCACCATGGGGGCTTTGAAAACACATGTGGCCTTCAATTCCAGACAAATTTTCTCTCCAAAAGCCCAATGGTGCTCCTTCTCTTCTGAGCATTGTAGTTTGCCCGCAGAGTACTGTACATCCACATATGGGGGTATGTTCTTACTCAGGAGAAATGGGGTTACAAATTTTGGGGGGCTTTTTTCCTATTTTCCCATGTGAAAATGAAAAATTTAGAGTAACACCAGCATTTTAAAGTACAACGATAGGTATAGCGCCTTACACGGTCGTCACAAGTTAAGTGGCTCAAGACAAGCCATTAGTTCTGAGGAACATGCGAGGAACAAAACACAGACATGACATCTGTTGCAATTAGAACTTTGAGCATCATAAAACATATCAATATAACAACAAGTAGAAGCTCAGTAGAATTATTCCTAGGGGAATTAATCACGAGCAGGAAATAGCAGAGATGATGAGTTATCCGTGAACAGTCAGCTGGCCGTGCATAGCGGGGTATCGAGTGAGTTCACGAATGACCTCTAGAAGCACTATTGGCGGGTATACAGGAATGCTAGGTGAAAGAAAACAGAAACTAGAAAGGAGCATATGAGGAGGAGAGGGGGAAGAGAGAGAGAGAGAGAGAGAGAGAGAGAGAGAGGAAAAGAGGGGGGGAGGAGGAATAGACGGGGGAAGATCAAGACAAAAGGAAGGTAAAAGAGAGACATAGAAAGGATAGAAAAGCAGGGATATAAGAATAGTCTGGAGATGAACCGGGGAACCCCCAAGCACCGCTGCAGCATCACCAGTAATGAGTAAGCGGGTAGAGATTTATGGGCGGCTATTTATACGAGTCATCTCAAACAGACAAATGAAGGGTTCTAAAGTCCTCAGAAGACATGAACTCCGTCCATGGTCTCCAAATGTCATAGAATCTGTCTAAGTGATTTTTGGAGTCAGCTAAGAGCTCCTCCATCCTGTGTACGATTTCCACAACCGAGGAATGACCACCCTAGCCGCCAGTATGAGATGTAGAATCAGTTTTATGGAGGAGCCGGGTAGGGAATCCGGAGGAATGGAAAGGAAGATCAGCTTGGGCGTTTTGGGGACCGGATGTGAAAGTAATTTGGACAGTATATCTAGAACCTGTGACCAGAAGAGGGTCAGGGCCGGACAGTCAAGCCAGACATGTGTCATAGGGCCACCAGGGTTCCCACAGCGCCAGCAAGTGTCTGGGACATTCGAATATATACACGCGAGGAGGGAGGGTACTCGGTACCATCAAGTGAGAATCTTGTAGCTCATCTTGTGCGCCTTGCACGACGTGGAGGACCTGTGGCACCGTGAGAACGCTGTTTTCCACTCTCTCTCTGATATGGGAAACCCTAGTTCCCTCTCCCATGCAGAGCAGAAAGTCATCGGGTCGCTCGTGAAGGACTCTAGCAGAAGGGCATAGGTAGTGCTGACAGGCTTGCATGTTGCAACCGTGGAAATGCAGAGACGCTCAAATGCAGTGAGATTTCTATGTAACATCAGCTGGTCCTTCTGGGCGGTAGGTGCATAGGTGTGGGATGGGTGTCTCGGAGAAGGTCAGAGATGGGTTTAATACCCGTCGGGGTTAAAACGTCCCGTAGCGAGCATCTCTTCTAAGGGATAAGAACATACAGGAATTGTGAGCAGTGACGTCTTTCTAGAGAACGTGGCACTCGGTAGCCAGAGTAATGACTTAAGGTCAATCTTTAAGGCTCTACTCTCAAACGCCACCCATTGCTTCTCTAACCTATTATGGTAGGTGTCTAGTACCCTAGTTAGAATCGTAGCCAAATAGTATGCGATAAAATCAGGCAGCGCCAATCCACATTTATTTTTTGTGGATATGTCAGAACCGCTGTAAAATCAGCCACCCCTGTGCAAATCACCAATTTAGGCCTCAAATGTACATGGCGCTCTCTTCTGAGCCTTGTAGCGCGCCCGCAGAGCATTTTACGTCCACATATGGTGTATTTCAGTACTGAGGAGAAATTGCATTACAAATTTTGGGGGCAGTTTTTTCCTTGTGAAAATAAAAAGTATCGGGCAACACCAGCATGTTAGTGTACATTCTTTTACACTAACAGGTTGGTGTAGACCCCAACTTTTCCTTTTTTTTATAAGGGGTAAAAGGAGAAAAAGCCCCCCAAAATTTGTAACGTGTCTACGCTAGTGATTCCCAAAAAGGGTGCCTCCAGTTTTTGCTAAACTCCCAACATGCCTGGACAGTCAGTGGCTGTCCAGAAATGCTGGGAGTCATTGTTTTGCAACAGCAGGAGACTCCATTTTGGAAACGATAAATTTTTAATTTTTATTAGGGGGTGTATATGTAGTGTTTTACCCTTTATTATGTGTTAGTGTAGTGTAGTGTTTTTAGAGTACTTTCGCACTGGCGGGGGTTTGCAGTGAGTTTCCCGCTAGGAGTTTGCGCTGCGGCAGAAAATTTGCCATAGCTTAAACTTGAAGCAGGAAACTAACTGTAACCCCCCCCCCCCCCCCGTGTGAATGTACCCTGTACATTCACATGGGGGGGAACCTCCAGCTGTTGCAAAACTACAACTCCCAGCATGCACTGACAGACCGTGCATGCTGGGAGTTGTACTTTTGCAACAGCTGGAGGCACATTGTTTGGAAAACCTTCAGTTAGGTTCTGTTACCTTACTCAGTATGTTCCAACCAGTGTGCCTCCAGCTGTTGCAAAACTACAGCTCCCAGCTTGTACTGATCGCCGAAGGACATGCTGGGAGATGTAGTTTTACAACAGCTGGAGGTACGCAACTAAAACTTCCAGCATGGTGAGACAGTCTTTTGCTGTTCGTGCATGCTGGAAGTTGTAGTTTTGCAAGATTTAGAAGGCCATGGTTTAGAAACCACCGCAGTGATCTCCAAACTGTGGCCCTCCAGATGTTGCAAAACTACAAATCCCAGCATGCCCAGAAAGCAAACTGCTGTGTGGGCATGATGGGAGTTGTAGTTTTTCTAGATCTAGAGGGCCACAGTTTAGAAACCACTGCACAGTGATCTTCAAACTGTACCCCTCTAAATCTTGCAAAACTACAATTCCCAGCATGCCCAAACGGCTGTCTGGGCATGCTGGGAGTTGTAGTTTTGCAACATCTGGAGGGCTACAGTTTAGAGACCACTGTATAGTGGTCTCCACACTGTAGCCCTCCAGATGTTGCTAGACAGCTACTCACCGGCTACCGTAGTCTGTACCAGGGAGCCGCACGTCATTGCGGCCTGCCGGCCTACTTCCTACTGTATATACAGCACATGTTATATCTAACATGGTACATTTTTAAGTGAATGTAATATTTCTATTTCTATGGTAATGGTAGACATAAAAACAAACTTCTTTTTCCTATCTCTTATGTGAGGTATGATACATGTTTAATGTCTCAAAATGGCATCTAACCAATGCTCAAAAGAGACTAACCAATGCCCAAACATTTCAAGAGGAGGGCTTGTCTTAAATGCAATGTAATGTATTTTTATAGACCTTTCCGAGAGGGGAGGGGCTTGTATGTCACATACTGTAGACAAAGAAATGTGTAACAGTAGAAGAATTTGTGAATGGTTTTAGTAAATGCTGAAGACATAATTTCATGGGTTTCATATTTTGCAGTAAATTTACTTAGTAAATGCAGGAGTTGCCGGATTAGTGGAAATTCTGCTGTATGCAATGTTTTAGTTGAATTAGGAATAACAGCATATAATCTCTCAGCAAGGCTGTTTAAAAAGGCTATTGATAAGCTTCTGTGTCTCTGAGTATGTTTCCAAATATATTTGTGTCACTACTGTTTTTGTTTGGTTGTAATTCTGGATCTCCAAAGATAAAATTCAGTGTTTGTGTTTAAACAGTAGGACTTTAGCTTTTGTTGGTTTGTGTTGGGTTTTGACTGCTATATATTAATCCTGATCCTGTGTCTTGATATACAGTGACCCCCCGACCTACGATGGCCCTGACATATGATCAAATCGACATACGATGGCCTCTCAGAGGCCATCGCATGTCGATGTCAGCATCGACATACGATGCTTTTTTATGTCGGGGCCATCGCATTAAGTGCTATCCGGCAGGGCAAAATGCTTAAGCTGCTGCCGGATAGCAGCTTAATGTTCCCCGTGTGGTGCGGTAAGTATTACTTACCCCTCCACGATGCTCCGGGGCGCCCTCCAGGTCCAGCGCTGGTCTTCCGGTGTCTTCTCGGCCCTCTCCGGTGACGTCAATACGCTGCTGCGCACGTCATGCAATAGGAATGGTGTACGCAGCGGCGTAATGACGTCGCTACGCAGGCCCAGTAAGGCCTTGCGGAAGACAGCGGAGGACCCGAGAAGACAGCGGAGGACCGGAGAAGACCAGGAGAGCCCAGCAGAGGACCGGAGATGACCAGGAGAGCCCAGCGGAGGCCCGGGGTCACCATCGGGAGCGGCGGAGACACCATCGCAAGCAGCGGGGACAGGTGAGTACAGCTTCCTATACTTTACATTGCACGAATCACTCAACATACGATGGATTCGACAAACGATGGCTCGTTTGGAACGAATTACCATCGTATGTTGAGGGACCACTGTACAGTCATGGCCATAAATGTTGGCACCCCAGAAATCTTTCAAGAAAATGAAGAATTTCTCACAGAAAAGGATGCAGTAACACATGTTTTGCTATACACATGTTTATTCCCTTTGTGTGTATCTGAACTAAACCAAAGAAGGGAGGGGAAAAAAGCAAATTGGACATAATTTCACATCAAACTCCAAAAATGGGCTGGACAAAAGTATTGGCACCCTTAACTTAATATTTGGTTGCACATCCTATGGAAAAAATAACTGAAGTCAGTCACTTCCTATAACCATCAATAAGCTTCTTACACCTCTCAGCCGGAATGTTGGACCACTCTTCCTTTGCATACTGCTCCAGGTCTCTCTTTTTGGAAGGGCGCCTTTTCCCAACAGCAATTTTAAGATCTCTCCACAGGTGTTCAATGGGATTTAGATCTGGACTCATTGCTGGCCACTTGAGAACTCTCCAGTGCTTTGTTGCAATCCATTTCTGGGTGCTTTTTGACATATGTTTGGGGTCATTGTCCTGCCGGAAGACCCAGACCTCAAAAGCAAACCCAGCTTCCTGACACTGGGCTGTACAGTGTAACCCAAAATCCGTTGGTAATCCTCAGATTTCATGATGCCTTGCACACATTCAAAGCACCCAGTGCCAGAGGCAGCAAAACAGCCCCAAAACATCACCTCCACCATATTTCATTGTAGCTACTGTGTTCTTTTCTTTGTAGTCCTCATTCAGTTTTCGGTAAACAGTAGAATGATGTGCTTTACCAAAAAGCTCTATCTTGGTCTCATCTGTCCACAAGACATTTTCCCAGAAGGATTTTGGCTTAATCAAGTTCATTTTGGCAAAATGTAGTCTTGCTTTTTTATGTCTCTGTGTCAGCAGTGGGGTCCTCCTGGGTCTCCTGCCATAGCGTTTCATTTCTTTTAAATGTCGATGGATAGTTCACGCTGACACTAATGCTCCCTGAGCCTGCAGGACAGCTTGAATATCTTTGGAACTTGTTTGAGGCTGCTTATCCACCATCTGGATTATCCAGCATTGACACCTTTCATGAATTTTTATCTTCCGTCCATGCCCAGCAAGATTAGCTACAGTGCCATGGGTTGCAAACTTCTTGATAATGTTGCACACTGTGGACAATGGCAAATCTAGAGCTCTGGAGATGGACTTGTAACCCTGAGATTGTTGAAATGTTTCCACAATTTTGGTTCTCAAGTCCTCAGACTGTTCTCTTCTCCTCTTTCTGTTGTCCATGCTTAGTGTGGCACACACAGATACACAATGCAAAGACTAAGTGAACTTCTCTCCATTTTATCTGTTTTTAGGTGTGATTTTTATATTGCCCACACCTGTTACTTGTCCCAGGTGAGTTTAAAGGAGCATCACATGATTGAAACAATCTTATTTTTCCACAATTATGAAAGGGTGACAATAATTTTGTCCAGTCCATTTCTGGAGTTTGGTGTGACATTATGTCCAATTTGCTTTTTTTCCTCCCTTTTTTTGGTTTATAAGCACAAAGGGAATAAACATGTGTATAGCAAAACATGTGTTACTGCAATCCTTTTCTGTGAGAAATACTTCATTTTCTTGAATGATTTCAGGGGTGTCAACATATACGGCCATGACTGTATCTGTTTATTATTTTGTAGTTTTCTCTATCTGTATTTCATTGTATGTCACTGATCATTCTTTGGCTGGTCATTGTTTTTAACCCTTGCTTCTCCTTGCTTTTGATGTGTTCCTAATATGTACTGGTCTGTTCTGTTTGGTTTGACACTCTTGTATTGTAGTTCAGGAATGGACTGGTGCCCAGTTGTCATGCAACCTGTGGTTTTATTGATTTTGTAGTGAGACTCTGTAAAAGAAACTGTATCTTATTTTGTTGTAGTCACCCTGTAGATTCCATTCACTGGCTAGTAGCAGCTTGGTGGTTAACCCTTTCCTTTATCTGAGCTCTTTAAAGAATTCCAGCACACCCCTCCCTGTCTGAAAAATCCTACACAAGATGCAAGAAACTAACCGTGAATCCAAATACATTGGTCCCCCGACCTGTTATGGTCCCGACATATGATAATTTCAACATACGATGGCCTCTCAGAGGCAATCGCATGTTGAAGGCAGCATCAACATATCATGCTTTTGTATGTCAGGGCCATCGCATAAACGGCTATCCGGCAGCACAGACTGCTTCAGCTGCCGCCGAATAGCCGTTTAAGGTGCCCGTGTGGTCCGGTGATGGCCACTCCCCTTTCCCCGACGTTCCGGACCGTCCTCTTTGGGCTCCGCTGCATCGCCGTCGCTCTCCTTCGTCGCCGCGCACGCTGTCCTGTCATCCAATAGGAGCGGCACGTGCAACGACGTGATGACGGCGATGAAGATCGACAATCCTGGCCAGCAGTGACAGTCCAGAGCGGCGAGGACACCCCGGGAACGTGGCGACAGCGATGGAGGGCGACATCCAGGGCAGTGGTGACGGTCCAGAGCGGCGGGGACAGGTGAGTATAACTTCCTATACTTTACATTGCACAGATCCCTCAACATACGATGGTTTCAACTAATGATGGTTCATTTGGAACAAATTACCACCTTATGTTGAGGGACCACTGTATATGACAATGACATAGACTTAAAGGAAAACTGTCACTAAATTTAAGTGTTTTTTTTTTTTTACAGGCGGTGTTAAATCTACCTTCAATCCCCTGGGGGTAATCTTGATATATTTCAAAGAAAAGTATTAGAAGACGTGAAAGCCCTTACATACCCCCAAGATAGCCAAAATCTTACAGTTAAGGAAAAAGAGGCAATAAAATGGTTAAGATCGCAGAAAGGATTAATTATCAAAAAATCAGACAAAGGGGGTAATATTGTTCTAATAAAAGAAAGTTACTATTTGTCTGAGGCCCACAGACAACTGTCGAACACCAAAAATTATGAAATTGTACCAACTAACCCCATTCAGAGGTTGTCGGCATGTCTGCAGACCTTTTTACGTAGGTCTGTGGAGGTGGGGACGATCTCGAATAGCACTGCCACCAAACTGTTTCCCCCAGTACCAGCCCTTCTGTGCTGGTACTTTCTCCCAAAAGTCCACAAAACATTGGAGACCCCACCCGGACGACCAATCGTCTCCGTTGTGGGGTCTCTAATGGAACCCCTTTCGAAATACATCGACTGGGTGCTTCATCCCACTTTTAAAGAAATCCCACATATGGTCAAGGACACCAACCATTTCCTGGAAACCATAAAAGATGTTCAATGGCACCCGGAATTTTTACTGGGTGCCATTGACATCGAAAGTCTGTATACTAACATTGACCAGAGTATAGCAGTTCAGTGTGTCAGGGAATTGTTGGTGTCCTCCAATAAGAGTGAACAGTTTGTTTCCTTTGTGTGTGATGCGCTAAATTTAATTCTTACCAACAATGTGTTCCAGTTTAACAACGTTTGGTACACACAAAAGAGTGGCGTAGCCATGGGCACGCCGGTCACGTGTACCCTGGCTAACATTTATGTTGCTTTTCTTGAAAAAAGATTTATCTTCTCAGAAATTAACCCTTTCAGAAAGTCCCTTGTCAGCTAGGTTAGATTCGTGGACGACGTGCTGGTAACCTGGAAGGGCTCGAGCGCGGAGTTCACGAATTTCATGGCCTGGTTGAATACACATAACAATATGGGGTTACAATTTACCAGCAAAATCAGTGACGAGAAAATAGAGTTCTTGGATATCTTGGTAAAAATCAATAACGGAAGATTGTGTACAGAGGGTTACCGCAAACCCACTGCAGGTAACTCTCTGTTACACTATAGCAGCTATCATCCACATCATGTGAAAACTGCCATTCCGTATGGTCAGTTCCTTCGCTTGCGAAGAATTAACGACACACAGGACAGTTTTGATAAACAGGCACAAGAACTCACCTTGCGTCTTCTGGAGAGAGGGTACCCACCCTCGGTCTTGAAAACAGCCTATGATAGGGCAAACAGACAAGAGAGAAGTGTCTTGTTACAGAACAGTGGTACATCTAACAAAAAAAATAGACAGAGGGGAAAAAGTGAAGGTCAGAGATTCTGTTTCACTTTTTCCCATAGTCCCATGGTGGAAAGAATTAAGTAAAGTATCCATAAGAACTGGCATTTTATTCAAGATGACCCTGTGTTATCCCAACACTTTAAAAGTAAACCCCTTATTGCCTATAAGAGAGTTCCTAATTTGGGAGACTTGCTAACCAGCAGTAGATACTCTGCGAAAGAAAATACGAGCTGGCTCAGCAATTCTACGGTCAATGGTAATTTCCGATGCGGTAGTTGCAAATGGTGTCCCCAAATGAAAACAGGAAAAACCTGTGGCATAGGTGGTGTAGATTAGAGTAAAAGAGTTCATCAACTGCAAAATGAGTTTTATCGTCTACTGTATGTTTTGTGACTGTGGGCATTTTTACATAGGCAGCACTACTAGGGCACTGCATATTAGATTTAGAGAACACCTTTATTCCGTTTGTTCCGGAAAAGGTTGCCCTGGAGTGCTAGACCATCTAAAAACTGCCCACAACAATGATCCTGCAGCCCTTAGGTTTTTTGGAATTAAGAGAATTCTACCCAGAGAGGGCTGTGACAGAAAGAAAATGTTGCGGGCAGAGGCGGAGTTTATCTTACGGACGGATGCCAAAGGACAGCTTGGGCTGAACGATAAGCTGGACTTTAGTGTTTTTCTATGAAGATAGTGCTGACGTGTTTCCATTTTTTCTATATGAATATTTTTCTATGCATAGAGTGTTGTTTTTAACTTGATTTTTTGATTTTAGATGTCTCTTACATGTGTGTAACCGCCCATCTGATGATGGCCTTGTAGGTCGGTATTTAACCTGCAAGCCGCCTTCAGAGGGCGGAGTCTGATAAAAAGCGGGCCGAGTCCCGTGAAACAGCTGTAACTACACATGTGTGTGCCCTGGCGTTCCTGCCGGTATCCTGCTGTCTTGTGTTCATGTCCACGGTTCTTTTGTAATAAAGCACCGGTGCACTACTGACGGGTGAGTGCGGTTTTCTTCTACTGCTTTGATTATACAGCGACTTGTGCCTTTCTTTATCTGCACCCCGTTTTGCACCTTCAGTGATCTCACTGCACTCCTACGTACGGATCCAATCATACCACTGCATACCCTTTGCTCGCCAGTGCTGTGCCGGACTTTCATTTATGTATCTACATGCTTTGAAGATTTGTAAATTACTTCTATTAAAAAATATTAATCCTTTCAGTACTTATGAGCTGCTGAAGTTGAGTTGTTATTTTCTGTCTAAGTGCTCTCTGATTACACATATCTCGGGAACCGCGCAGTTTAGAAGCAAATCCCCATAGCAAACCTCTTCTACTCTACTCTGTGCAGTTCCCGAGACAAGCAGAGATGTCAGCAGAGAGTACTGTTGCCAGACAGAAAACAACAACTCAACTTCAGCAGCTGATATTTATTGAAAGGATTAAGATTTTTTAATAGAAGTAATTTACAAATCTGTTTAACTTTCTGGAGCCAGTTGATATATATAAAAAAAGTTTTTTCCTGGAATACCCCTTTAAAGTAGACCACAGTACAGTGAAAGGTGGCATCAGTAGAGAGATCAATAAAGGGATATGTCGGCACTTCTGTGGAATCTGCGTTGGTGCACGAGGAGGGGGAAAACCACAGGTAGACAAAAGATGATACCCAGCACTCACCAGTAATGCACAGTGATGATTTATTATGCCATAGTGTAGTACAAGGACGCGCTTCGGTGTGGGAGGCTTCCTCAGCTGTCTGCCAGGCAGACAGCTGAGGAAGGCTCCCATGCCGAAACATGTCCTTGTACTACACTATGGCATAATAAATATTCACAATGCATTACTGGTGAGTGGTGGGTATCATCTTTCTTCTATCAGTAGAGAGATAACACTGGATCCACCACCATTCACAGCAGAGATCAGAACCCCCCTCCCTGTAGAATAGAGAATGCTCAGTAATACCTTCAATTAATATAAATGGGGCAGCTTCATTCTATTGTTATCTATGTCCATGAGTCCTGCTGCAAATAATATCTCTAAGTGCTGTTAACCGCTCAGGCACCAGGGCAGCCACCCATAATATGTAAAAAAAAAAAAAGGAAATAAAAAAGTCAGAAAAAATAATAATAATTAGAATGTACATGGGCTATTGTGTAGAACCAAGAATAAACTGGGTGCAAATCTGCATGCTACTGTGTATTCTACTTTTGTTTCTGAACCTCCTCCTCTTTTAACGTATCGGAATTGCAGTTTACAACTATCTTCTTTTCTTCAAGATGATGGAACAAAATTATTAGAAGTTGCTTGGGAAAAATAGAAGAACATTGTATACCAGAGGTATTCCGGTCCCCACTGTGGTCCTTTTCTTCTTGCTCTAATGCTCTGCCCAGTAATGTAAAGGAGAAGCAGACCACAATGGGGGCTAGAAGGTTTCAGAACGGCAGCCATGGGGAATCGGTGGAGGCTAGTATGAGGGCATCTTGGTTTTTGGTGCACCAGAAGGCAAACATAGGCCTTTGAAAGTAGTACAGTGTAAGAAGGGGTCTGTATTCTGCTCAAAGCACCTGCTATACATTATCAGGGAATGTAAATACTCCTATAGCCATTTTAGCATTTATGCTTTTTGTTAGCAATTGAGATAAGTAACCACTTTACAAAATAACAGCGAATTTCATTATAGCTACAGTAGCTCCAAAAACAAAATTTCAGATTACCTACTTATTGTACTTATTAAAGCAATATATAGGGTCAAAAGAAAAATATGATGATTTGCCGTAACAAATGAAGACTATAGAAATGGTTACAGCTACAGATGTACACAACCCTAAATAAGAAAACTAATTCTTAAAAAGTAAATGTCTTCTTGTGTGCCACATTAGAATTGGAGACAAGAAGGCACAAACGGTATACAACAACGTAAAAAGCATGGTTTTGTGCTCAAGAATCTGACATAGCATTGTAAAGCCTTTAAGACTGATAAGATGTAGGTGGGCATGTAATCACGAAAGAGTGCTGGTTTAATCCTGTTCCTACAGCTCCTTCATATAATGGCTGGCATTGTGTAAGCCTCTGCTCAAAGGATTGCAAGAACAGCAGTCTTGTCACTACCAGGACACTAGAATAAAGCAGAAAAAACTAGCCTTCTTCACATTTAGCATCTGATAAGTTAACATGTTTGGTCTTTGCTTTGCTACATTGGTTTTGCTGCATTAACTGTCCCTGTTATCTATACTCCAGAGAATGGTATTTTGTCAATCGAAAGTCTTGGAAATACATTCAAAGACAAAATCATTGTGAGTAGCAAAGGCACTAAAATACTAAGATTCTCTGTTGTCTGAAGCAGTCAGAGCTCAGCTTTCATTTCTTATGTTGTTCTGCTAAAATGAAAGCTGAGCTCTGGGAATCTTATTATAAAACAGCTTAATAAATCCTGACGAAGCTCCCATAGTGAAACATCGTTCATGTGTCTGGCTCCACCAGGTAGTTAGTATTTGTTGCTGTGGTGTTGTTGCTATTCTGATGCTTGCTGCCGTTTTGCACATTATGGTGGAGATTTATCAAAACCTGTCCAGAGGAAAAGTGTCCCAGTTGCCCAGATCACTTCTTTCATTTTAAACAAGGCATCTGCAAAATGAAAGAAGCAATCTGATTGGTTGCTGTGGGGTGTTAAGTCTCACTGAACCCCTTGTTACGTGCCTTGAGGGGTGTAGTTTCCAAAATAGTATGCCATGTGTTTTTGTTTTTTTTGCTGTTCTGGCACCATAGGGGCTTCCTAAATGCAACATCCCCCCCCCCCCCCCAAAAAAAAAACACTTCAGCAAAATTCACTCTCCAAAATCCCATTGTCCTCCTTCCGTCCTGAGCCCTTTACTGCGCCCGCCCAACACTTCACATACACATATGAGGTTGCAAATTGGGTTACACATTTTGGGGGGCTTTTTCTCCTAGAAATTCAAAAATTGGGTCTACAAGAACATGCGAGTGTAAAAAATGAAGATTTTGAATTTTCTCCCTCATTTTGCTGCTATTCCTGTGAAACCCCTAAAGGGTTAACAAACTTTCTGAATGTCATTTTGAATACTTTGAGGGGTGCAATTTTTATAATGGGTTCATTTATGGGGTATTTCTAATAAGAAGGCCCCTCAAATCCCCTCTAAAACTGAACTGGTCCCTGAAAAATTTAGATTTTGAAAATTTTGTGAAAAATTGCTGCTGAACTTTGAAGCCCTCTGATGTCTTCCAAAAGTAAAAACATGTCAACTTATGATGCAAACATAAAGTAGACATATTGTATATGTGAATCAATATATCATTTATTTGGAATGTCTATTTTCCTTACAAGCAGAGAGCTTCAAAGTTAGAAAAATGCAAAATTTTCAATTTTTTCATCAAATTTTAGAATTTTTTACCAAGAAAGTATCGACGAAAATTTACCACTAACATAAAGTAAAATATGCCATGAAAAAACAATCTCAGAATGAAAAGTAAAAGCATCCCAGAATTATTAATGCTTAAAGTGACAGTGGTAAGATGTGCAAAATACGCTCTGGTCCTTAAGGTGAAAACGTGCTTGGTCCTTAAGGGGTTAAAATATAATGTTAATGAAACCACATGGGGAATAGACGTTAAAACTTTTTTTTTTTTAATTAAAAATACCAAAGTTCACAATTGCAAATTTTTGGTCACTTCATATACCAGAAAAAAATGAATAAAAAGTAATCAAAAAGACCCATCAAAAACAAAAATGGAACCAATAAAAACTATATATGATAGCGCAAACAATAATCCGCATACAGCTATGTATATATAGAAATAAAAGAGTGACAGGAGGACATTTTAATCATGCTCATTTTCTTACAAAAAGTTATAATTTTTTAAAAGTAGTAAAATAAAACAAAATCTATATAAATTGGGTATAATTTTTCCAAAGTCACTTCACTGTGAACATTTGCGATTCCCTTTATTACACTATAGGAGGGGACTACTTCACCATTATATCTAACAGAATTTTTTCATGAATACATGTACTACTAGGTGGCTAGATGACATTCACCCGTGTATTACAGATAAATGAGGTCCTCTGTTATGTCATTTTCTTTGAACTTCTGCATGTGTAGGTCACGCTACCTAGAGAACATAACCTTATTAAATGTCATTTAGGAATTTTTCTCAAGCTCAGAAGCAGCCTCCTGTCTTCCTCTCACAGAGAAAATGGCCATCATAAGTACTGAGAAAATATTCAGACTCAAAAGGATTATTAGCAGCAAAAAAGGCAACAGAACATTGCTGCAATTTGTGGATTTGTTGTCATGGTGCCTAAAAACCTACTGCTTGCATCTAGTCTTTTTGGCCCTTTTTAGCACAGTCAATTGTAATGCCATCCCCGGGCATTACAGGGTTACTCCACTGGGATTTTTTTTTTTTTTTTTAAATCAACTAGTGCCAGAAAGTTAAACAGATTTGTAAATGACTTCTATTTAAAAATCTTAATCCTTCCAGTACTTATCATCTTCTATATGCTCCACAGGAAGTGCTTTTCTTTTTGAATTTCCTTTTTGTCTGACCACAGTGCTCTCTGCTGACACCGCTGTCCATTTTAGGAACTGTCCAGAGTAGGAGCAAATACCCATAGCAAACTTCTTCTGCTCTGGAAAGTTCCTGACATGGACAGAGGTGTCAGCAGAGAGCACAGTGGTCAGACAGAAAGGAAATTCAAAAAGAAAAGAACTTCCTGTGGAGTAGGGCTGCACGATATATATCGCAAAAGCAATCAAATCGCAATTTTAGCTTTTTGCGATATAGCGATACCGCATCCCGGGAAAACATGCGATTATCTGCTCTGGCTGGCTCCCGGGGCCGGCCAGAGCAGGTAAAAAATAATTTAAATACTAAAAGTCAGTGTTTCCCAACCAGGGGGACTCCAGTTGTTGCAAAACTACAACTCTTAGCATGCCCGGACCGGAAAAGGCTGTCCGGGCATGCTGGGAGTAGTAGTTTCAAAACAGCTGGAGGTGCCCTGGTAGAAAAACACCGAGCTAAGGGCGCAGGGAGAAAAATAAAAAAAACTTCTGCTCACCTAGTTCCGGTCCCTGCAGATTCGTCTCCATGCACTCCGGAGTTTCCACTCTTCTTAGAACAGGCAGTAGGACCTTTCCCTTTTCAGCCAATCACTGGCCGCAGTGGTGTCACGTGTCAAGCCAGTGATTGGCTGATGGGGAAAGGTCTTGTACTGCAGCAATACACGTGGACTGGGGACGTGACGTCACGCCCCTCCCCCTCCATTCATGTCTATGGGAGGGGGCGTGGCGTGACGGCACGTCCCCAGTCCCGGAAACCCGAAGGTTTCCGAAACTAGAGACGCAGTCCCCGCATAGAATGTGGGCGCTGCAGGGAGATCACGGGGGGTCCCAGCAGCAGGCCTTTGGATAGGGGATAAAGTGTTTTTGCCCGGAATACCCCTTTAATAAACAAGATCTAATATAGAAAGGGCAAAGAAAGTGACGAGAAGAAGATTATGGGTGGAAAAACTCATAAAGTCTTCTAGGTTTATTAAAGAGCTTACTAACAAAAAAATAATAAACAAATAGAATCCCTGATCCCTGTTGTCCCATGTGTTTTGGAGCTCAGCATTAGAGTCCGCTACAATTTCAGGAGGAAAACAAACCCATATTTATACTCAATGTAACAGTATTGATTTTTACATAAGGCTGCAGCTTACTTTTATTTTTCTATTTCCTGTGCGCAGGTAAAGAAATTGAATTCTAAAATAATCCTTTACTCTCTACATTCTACAAGATATAATCAAGGTTATTAAACAACCAGCACAAACACACACACACACACACATATATATAAAATAAATAACTTTAAAAGGGAAATATCTTTAATACCATCAAATTGCAGTTAATGAACTCCCTCTAATGCAGTCCGTTATTAGTGAAGTGACATAATTGTAAAGACAGCTGCTGAAAACAAGAAGGGTTATATGCGTTATACGCCGCCAAGGAATATATGTGGCCGGAATATGTTTCTCCAGCTGCACATTGGAGGTGGCAGAACCTCAGGTATTAGCAGTCAGGAACAGCCATCTCCTTAATTCAGGCTTTTACAACCACACTCCAAGATAACAATTTGTATAGAAAAAAAACAACAAAAAACGGGATGTGAAATCACAAGTGAATTCAGCAAATTGACTGTTATCTGCTTCTTGCTGCTTAAAATTAGTGATAAAAGCCGAACATTCTCTCTAGCAGATGACAGAACACAATATGGGAGAACACAGATGACATTTCCAAAACTTTATGTGCTGAGCAGTAGCACTGTGTGGCATTTGCATTCACTGTAACCACAGAAAAGAGAACAGCGTGTGCCCATAGGGCAAGAGGTCTACTGACAGGGAAGATGGTGATGTAAAGCAACGCTTGGAATGTCTGGCGCATATAAAGGCCTAAGTCTTGGAATCCTGTCTATACTAGTTAGATTAAAAGGTTTTTTTGGAGACTTTTAGAAAGCAGAGTGGAAATAAAGGCCTGTTCCAGTCAGTACTCAATCTTCTATTTTTTTTTTTCTAACTGTATAAAATAATCGTGTAAAGATTATCTTACAATTTTCACTTCGGAACATGTCCACTTTAAAAAATGTATTCATCTTAAAGACGCATAAGATGGTTTGATATTTTGGCCCAATGAGAAGACTGAGCCACAATTTTTGTTTGTTACATTCCCTTTAATTAACATTTTCAGCAAAGTAATGTCCTTTAAGCCTATACATAGTTGACAATATGCAATTTAAAAGGGGTATTCCAATTAAGGACAGTTAGGACATATCCACAGAATATGTTATAAATGTCATATCCCCATAAATGAGTGGCCAGCGTAATCCCCATAAATGGGTGGCTAGGGTAAATCTAGCTAGTCATATGACCTACCAATACTATGATCTCTTGCAGGTTATTTGGGGAAGTTCCAAATTCATAACTCTTGAGAAGCAAAAACCATTTAGAGACACTTTTGTGCATTTGGCATAAGTGAAAGCCTGTTAAGGCTGTGTTTGTGGGAGGGGAATGTGATTATATAACGCCCTCCTGCATCCTGGCAGGGCGTGTTGTGCGTTTGGCGGCCGCATTTTGGATCTCCTGCCAAATTTTTCAAGCTCCAGAGGCCGCTTACCTTCTCAGAGCCGCATTGTTCATAGCATCGCTGAGGATGTGCGGTCTGCTGTCTCCTGCAACTTTGTGGCTGCCTCTTGGCGGGTTGCTTGGCTGCCTGGCACGAGCAGTGGCAAGGTCCCCAATAAATTTAAGCTATAGGGGGTGGTGATGCAGCACCTGTAGGTGGGCATATTGCACAATAGGTCCAGAGAGGTTACTTTGTGGGAAGCCGGGCCTTGCTGCCGAAGGGCTCTGCATGTCGCGTAGCAAGACTCAAGAGGAAGTCGGACGCAGGTGGGGAGGTTTCAGTGTATGTGCAGCCGCAGCTGGTTCAGCTTGCTGCCCAGACACAGTGTCGGTCATGCAGCGTGGCATATCGCTGTTGGCTGGTGCTGGTCATTTCAGGTGACGGGTTGTTTTTTACAAGTTTCGTTTTATGGCTAGTTCTATAGTTTTATTCCTCGGGGAGTTTTCAAGACAAAAGGAAAACGTCTTTCAAGGCTTTTTTTTTGTCTAGGCTTAGAGTATAAAAGTTCCAGCCTTAGTTTTTTGTTGGCTCTCTATCTGCTTTTCATAATCAATGTTTAGCATATGATCTTTGTCTTAATCTCTCTTCTAATTCATCTGCTTGTTGGTGATAGGATTCTTCTTTTGTATTATTGCGTTTTAATCTGATGAACTGCCCGTAGGGTATTTCTTTTTTAACTGTAAATTGATGGGAGCTGTCATAATGGAGTAAAGTGTTTCGTACAACTTCTTTTCTGTAACCTTCGGTGATTAAACTGTTATTACTGACTAGGAGTTTAACATCTAGAAATTCTAGGGGGTCTCCCCCATATTGATGTGTAAAGGCCATATTCACGTTATAGCTACTGTTTAAGCAGGAATATATTGCTTGTGAAGTATATGGCAGTGCTCTGACTGAAGGTGAAGTACATAAACAGCGTAACTTAAGGAGAAGGTAGTCGGCCACTCACCATGAAACGTCTTTAATCTTCTTAATTGTGCAAAATACTCACACTACATGAATCGGAGAGGGATATAGAATATACTGTGCATAAGTTTGTAGGTATATACATATGTCGATGCCATAGAATTTTACATGCACACTAACGATAAGCTTATACCATCTATACATTATATAACACGTGTACATAACTATAGCCGTCATACCATGTGTTAGATACTTTTGAAATCACGGATATGTTTTCTAGATGTAGGTTACCATGTTTATTAGTTTAGCTGTACTTCCGGCCATATATTACTACAGCCGATATGGTACACTTTTGTATCAATAGCATTGGTATCACAAAAACAACAAAAAAACAACACAGTTTTTGCTCATTAGTTAGCATTCGGATTAGTTTGTTACATTTAGCCTCTGCCTTACAGCTGTTTTCAGAACTATTACGTCACGACTTATAGGAGGTTGTATACCCATCATGCCTGCCACGTCTGCAGGGGGACGCACTGGGTAGTTATTTGTTACTCACACATTTTCGGAGCAATAATGTCATCACTCATAGGTGGTTCTATATTCGTAATGCCTGCCACGTCTGCAGGGGAATGCACTGCGTAGTTATTGTTACTGACACGTTTTCAGAGCAATAACATCATGTCGTATAGGCGGTAGTATACCCATCATGCCTGCCACATCTGCAGGGGGATGCACTACGTAGTTATTTGTTACTCACACGTTTTTGGAAGCATTTTTTGGTGCACTACGTTTTTATTGTTACTGACACATTTTCAGAGCAATAACATCAATGGTAAAGGTCGTGGTAGGGAATCAAAGGATATTGTTTGGGTTTTTGGCCCTTTAGAGGTGGGCCTTTGTAAGAGGTTAAGGCTCATTAAAACTAAAATGTTAAGCAACTATCTATCGTACAGGTTCAGATACATTTTCATAGCCAGTTGAGTGATTGTTACTGGGGCAAAGGTATGCCTCTGCAGCTTCAAGGCCGAAGCACGTCATTATGTGATTCCTGGTAGTCGGTATTACTAAGGCTGATTTTCTTCTAAGGTTTGGTGCTTGAGGACGAGGTATGTGATAATTAGTTTCTTGATTACTGCCAGACTTTTTTGTCCCTCTAAAGGCTTGCCCACGGTCGTGGTTTTGGGCACACTTCTGACCGCTGTAAGTATTTTATTATTATTATTGTTATTATTGTTATATCAGTAATAGTATTGGCATTATTTCTATCAGTATTATTGGTGTCATAATTAGCGTTATCTTTATTTTGTTATTAATATCATTGTTATTACTATTATGGTCATTACTATTATCGTCATTACCATTATAGTTCGTACGGTTATTCGTTATTATCATTATTATATATATGGTTATCTTGATGATTAGTCTCAGGCACGTTTTTCAGCCCCAACCACAAATGTTGTATAGATGGATGCCAGTTAAAAAATACTGACCTGATATGAACCTGTCAACCAACAGGCTCTATAGAGCTGCACTGCCCTCTCATCCCTCATCTGTCTACCATTACACCTAAGCTCTAAATTCTACCAACAATCTCAAACTAACCTCTGTAGTCCAAACTAGGGATCGACCGATATCGTTTTTTTTAGGGCCGATACCGATAATCGGTGGAGATTAGGGCCGATAGCCAATAACTTATACCGATATTCCGGAATAAGTTATCGGCTATTTACCCCCAGCGACACAGCTAAAGATCATTGATTTAAAGCGGGCGCTTTAAATCAATGAACTTCAGTGGCTTTTGTGGTGCCATAGACCGCCACCCGCTACTCTCCCCCTGCCTGTCCGGGGGTCCTGAGTCCTATCACCGCCACCGCTCCCCCACCTCCGCACCGCTCCCCCACCACCGCACCGCGCCGCGCCACACCCCCCACTGCACCGCCACGGCCCCATTGCCTCCCCCATCCCCGGTTTTATAATTACCTGTTCCCAGGGGCCCGGGGTCCACTCTACATCTGGCTCCGGTGGCGTCCTCCTGAGCTGTCACTGTGCGCACTGACGGTGCGTCACGTCGCGTCACGTCACTCGTCATTGCGCACAGCGTAACGCAGGACGCAGCAGGAGCCAGAAGTAGCGTGGACCCCGGGCCCCGGGAACAGGTAATGATAAAACCGGGGATGGGGGAGGCAATGGGGCCGGTTTGGTGGGGGGTGTGACGCAGTGCGGTGGGTCGGGGGCAGTCGCGGTGCGGTGGGGGTGGTGCATTAACGGCTTATCGGCAAGGTATGCCGATACCGATAATGCCCAAAATCGTGATTATCGGCCAAACCGATAATCGGTCGATCCCTAATCCAAACCTCCCACTCTCGTCACCAAGACTTCTGTCTGCACTAGTTTTATCAGGTTTATTCTATAATTCTCTCCATTTACTACCCTTCTATATTATTCCTCAAAATGTTGCCCCTTTTCTTTTAAGGGAGATATCCAGCATTGAAAAATCAAAAAACAAGTACTTGCCATACTGTTGCCCATGCTCCCATTATGTGCCCGCCATGTCTGAAATTATTTTTCCTGCCCCCGTTCGCCCATTATCAGCCAATGCATTTTCCGGTGCCTCCTGGTTATGGATGCATACGTGCGCACCTATAAACTACATCTCCTAGCAGTCTGCATGCATTATACATGACATAACATGGCCATGCACAGCTATAACCACCGCCCCCTAATCTAAAAAATGTACCCTCACAGCAGATTGCAAACACGCCCTTCTGTGCTTGCACACTCCCCCTCTACTCACAGCTCCAAGCGCTCGGACTGAGGCTGCACTGTGCTTGCGCTTGGCAGGCAGAGTGATTGGCTGGAGGGGGCAACTCTGCAAAGCCAGTCTACGCTGCTCACACACACAGGGGGATAATCAAAATTCATTAGATGGGCATGTCCAAAGCGAGGATAGGGCGGCCTGGCGCTGACCACAAAATGGCTGCGGAGGCTTGCAATGCGGTGGTCGACTACTGAACATCCGCTTGGGCAGAAACAGGAGCAGATGGCAGTTTTCCCTTGCAAATCAGTTATGTGAGTAATAGCCAATGTTATATAACTTTTGTATGCAGAGTTAAATATCTTATCCCCTATACAAAGGATAGGGGATAAGATGTCTGATTGTGTGGGGTTCGGCCCCTAGGACCCCTGCGATCTATGCACCGGCACCCAGAAATTCTGAACATTATGTTTAGAGATGAGCGAACTTACAGTAATTAGATTCGTCACTAACTTCTCGGCTCAACGGGAACTCCGGTGAGCTGGAAAAGGTGGACACAGTCCTAGGAGACTCTCTCTTAGGACTGTATGCACCTTTTCCAGCCCACCGGAGCACCTGAAAGCTGAACTCATTTATGCAGGCTAAAGTCAGCAACTGCCGAGCCAAGAAGTTTGTGACGAATCGAATTACTGGAAGTTCGCTCATCTCTAATTATGTTTATGCTGGCTTTGGGCGGCCGAGGTCATGATGTCACATCACGCCCCCTCCATTCATGTCTATGGGAGGGGCGTGACAGTAGTCACACCCCCTCCCATAGACATCAATGGAGGGAACGTGGTGTGACATCACGACCACGGCCACCCAAAGTGCTCAGAAGGCTCAATCAGACATCCATTGGATAGGGGATAAGATGTCTAGGGGTGAAGTACCGCTTTAACTACACACAATGTTCCATCCTGGACTACTCTTTCTTATTTCTTGCACCCGAACAGACTTTACATCTGTACATACACAGATAGGGTATGTGACTGGCTTGTGCAGCTTTATATGTACTGTCCTTATTTTTATAAAAATATGGCTGAACCTTTGTACAACACAAAACGGATGAGGTAGTCTTTTCTCCTGTTAGTCTTTTATGTTTTATAGTTGATTCTTACTCTGTAATGTCTAATCTGCTGTACATGTACCATCAGTAGTAAGTGTGGAATATGTTGGTGCAATATAAATAAAGAATATTATTTCTTTATGCCTTGGTACAATACCCTTCCTTTATTTCATAATCCCTTTCTCTCCAGCATCTTCTGTTGATGTGGTGTCCTGGATGTTTTACTTCCACATATGCTATGGGACTGCTCTTTGATTATTTTTAGGTAAGGTAATAAGAGTAGTAATCCTTAGCTCACTTTTTATGTACATTCATGTAACCTCAAGATCTCTGTTAAATTGTGACCCATGTTGCACATCTACATTCTTACAACTGCTAAATTTCTATTGACCTTGTTTTGGAATCAAGCTGATATTCTATCCTTATGGGGTGGAATTTTTCATATTTATGATGATAGACAAATATCTAACTGCTAAACTTTACAACACTCATCTTTTTTATCTCCATTTGGTACCTTGAAGACAATTATCTTTCTACATTGTCTTTCCAGGTTTTTCTTTCTGGTCTTATCCACATCAGTCTCAAACCCTTTCATTTAACTGTTTACAATCTTCGTATCTCCCTTGACTTCATATGTCATACACCGCATTAACATAGTGAGTTTATGAAAACTTTCAATGCAAATAGATATTATACTCTGCGGACTATGATTTTAACATTGACTAGTTACTAGTCTTGAACTGACATCTCAATAATATGCACCATTGTTCCATGGGCTTTCCTTTGGACTTGCACTCCCTCTACTGAATCATTTTAAAACTGACAGTCAACTGTGACATTATTGAGGTCCATGGGGAGAAGGCTATTCCTGACTCCTGTTTTTAGCATATTTGAGGGTCATTTTGAAGGTGAGTCAGTAAATGGTTATTTTTTGTGACATTGGCATGCCACTAGCGGTTCTCAGTCGTAACCAACATTAACACAGAGATGTGGTGTCTGTATCGGAGGAACAGGAGATTTATGTACAAATTACTTGACAGAATCATTTATGTCAGTATGTGAAAATGGTCGGCAGATTGCTAAGTGAAGTGCAATTAAGTTAGAAAAAGTGTAATCCGAAGACATTAAGCCAAGAACAGGCACTGCCGTGGAGTTCTGGTGACATCACCTTATCACTGCGTGAGTTATCTTCTCCCCTCAGCAACACATATTATAAATAAAAGGAGCTTGGGAGGGGCTTGAAAATCCTTAGATCACATGGAGCCTGTGCTTATTCCAGGGCTTACACAGCTGCTGCAAAACAGCTAAAAATAAAAACTCTGCGTAATAAATCTGCCTGATTTGCTCAAAACAGACCTCATCCACACTCCTGGTAAAAACCATTTGTTGCTCTAATTCTTGTCTCTCTCCAGCATACGGCTTAATGACATACTAGCAAATGATTCCTGCAGAATGGAGGACACGGCAAACATCTGCTAGCAATATGCAGCAACATAAAACGCTGTGCTCGACTCTATGTGGCACAGGAGCAGAATGCGTCACAATAACAATTATCCACTGACCAGACTGAGCAAAGACTTCAAGGTTACCAGCTAACAAGGAAACAAAACATTCACTCAAAGGAATGATGACAACATTACGCATCTGATGATTCACTTCTGCAAACAAAATGTTAACGCTATATAGAGAAGGCAGTCAAAAACTACTTTTGTAAAAGTAAATGAGTCATGTTATAGACAATATAAAAAAAAAATAGGAAATAAGTCACAATTCATACACAGATAAGCCTGTGGCTCTGTTATGTAGTATAGAATATACTGTAAATGTCTGATTGATGCATGACCCATACCTACCTATCTCAAGATCAGGGCGCCCCTGGCCCCATCAGGGAGGACACACCAAGATGGCCAAGATTGCTTAAAGGGGTACTCCGCCCCTAGACTTCTTATCTCTTATAGAAAGGGGACACCCCCGCGATCTTGGCTGCGGCAGACTTCCAGTGCTAGGAGCGAGCTTCTCTTCCTACCGGATTACTGGTGATGCGGAGCAGAGGCTTGTGACGTCACAGCCCCGCCCCCTTAATGCATGTCTATTGGAGGGGCATGCCGGACATCACGCTCCCACAGACTTGCATTAAGGGGGTGTGGTCATAGCATTACGAGGCGGGGCATGGCGTCACGAGCCTCCGGCACTGGATCCGACGCTCTAAACAAACGCAGGGTGCAGTAGGGAGATCGCGGAGGTCCCAAGCTTTGGATAGGGGATAAGATGTCTAGGGGTGGAGTACCCTTTTAAACATGCAGGTAGGCAGTTTTGTATCATTTCTGTTAGTTCTATAAAATTGAGAGGGAATTGCAAAAACTGTGCAGCATTAATATGTATTTCAGGACAAACAGATTAGCTATAGCTTGTGGTGCTACACTGGGAATTACAAAATAATTAGTTCTTACTGTAATTTTGTTTCTAGGAATCCTCCATAACAGCACCACTTTGAGGCTGATGCCCTTTCCTATAGGGACAAATTGTTTAAAAAGGACCCACATTTTTTTCCCCTGGAATTGGATAAAATAATACTGGTCTATTTGCCATGACTATGGAACGTGTACAGGGTGGACCATTTACATGGATACACCTTAATAAAATGGAAACGGTTGGTGATATTATGATATGATATGTGAGGGGGGAAACTTTTCAAGATGGGTGGTGACCATGTCGGCCATTTTGAAGTCGCACATTTTGAATCCAACTTTTGTTTTTTCAATAGGAAGAGGGTCATGTGACACATCACCCTTATTGGGAATTTCACAAGAAAAACAATGATGTGCTTGGTTTTCAAGTAACTTTATTCTTTCATGAGTTATTTACAAGTCTCTGACCACTTATAAAATGTGTTCAATGTGCTGCCCATTGTGTTGGATTGTCAATGCAACCCTCTTCTCCCACTCTTCCCACACCGCAGGAGAAATGCTAGTACAGGCTTCCAGTATCTGTAGTTTCAGGTGCTGCACATCTCGTATCTTCACAGCATAGACAATTGCCTTCAGATGACCCCAAAGATAAAAGTCTAAGGGGGCAGATCGAGAGACCTTGAGGGCCATTCAACTGGCCCACGACGACCAATCCACTTTCCAGGAAACTGTTCATCAAGGAATGCTCGGACCTGACACCCATAATGTGGTGGCGCACCATCTTGCTGGAAAAACGCAGGGAATGTGCCAGCTTCAGTGCATAAAGAGGGAAACACATCATCATGTAGCAATTTCGCATATCCAGTGGCCTGGAGGTTTCCATTGATGAAGAATGGCCCCACTATCTTTGTACCCCATATACCACACCATACCATCAATTTCTGTGTTCCAACAGTCTTGGAGGGATCTATCCAATGTGGGTTAGTGTCAGACCAATAGCGGTGGTTTTGTTTGTTAATTTCACCATTCACACAAAAGTTTACCTCATCACTGAGCAAAATCTACTGCATAAACTGAGGGTCCTCTTCCAATTTTTGTTTTACCCATTCTGCAGCACCTGAAACTACAGATACTGGAAGCCTGTGCTAGCATTTCTCCTGCGGTGTTGCTATCAGTGTGTGAAGAGTGGGAGAAGAGGGTTGCATTGACAATCCAACACAATGGGCAGCACATTGAACACATTTTATAAGTGGTCAGAAACTTGTAAATAACTAATGAAAGAATAAAGTTACGTTAAAACCAAGCACATCATTGTTTTTCTTGTGAAATTCACAATAAGTTTGATGTGTTATATGACCCTCTTCCTATTGAAAAAACAAAAGTTCGATTCAAAATGTCCGACTTCAAAATGGCCACCATGGTCACCACCCATCTTGAAAAGTTTCCCACCTCACATATACTAATGTGCCACAAATAGGAAGTTAATATCACCAACCATTCCCATTTTATTAAGGTGTATCCATATAAATGGCCCACCCTGTAGATACCTTAAAACACATCTTCCTTCATCCAGACTGTAAAATTCTCTTTCTCTAGAATTCGAAAGGTTCAGGCAAAAAGACAGCAGGATAATGTGCCATGACATGTGAAAATCATAAAACTTCAAGAATTCAAAGATATGGCTCTGTTATGGAGAAGGTTTCCAGATCGCTCACCTGGCGGCTGAAGCTACTGCAACCAATAGAACCAATCTATTTACTCTCTTCCAAGAGACCAAACAGACATGAGATTTGTTAATAGGTTCAAAGGGACTCAAAGACAGGATCTTCAGAATCAAGTTTAAGTACAAAGATGAAAATTTACCTTAATTTGTTTATTAAGCCAAACCATAAAAGGTGGCCATAGAGGTGTCACGAGAATCTTCTTTCTGGAATTTATACAACACCACCTCGGGAACATTGCATTGACATCAAGAAAGAAGTCTCTTGGGTTCGGAGAAAAATGCGGCGATTTTCCGTCAAGAATAACACAGAGAATAAGTGGACATCTGGATCTCCCCATCTCTTTGCTATTAAATGGGTCTAAGAGACCATTCCCCTGAAGACAACTGCTGTCTGCCTAAATAATAGGTTTGGAGATTTTAGGTGCCATTTTGGAGGGGTATTCAAGTGCACCGCTAAGTGAGAAGACTTTTTTTTCCACTCAAAAAATATTTTGTCTGCTAATTTCCCAGTTTGCCTGAAGACTTCCCTGTTTGTTTTGAGGACTCCTGGTGGCTTGACTTAACATAACTGTGGTCCGGTTTTCTGAGTAGATAGATCATGGAGTGAGAATCCCTTTTTACTACCTAAACGGTCTACCAAACAAGGATAGACCTCTCTGCCATGATCCATATGTATAGGAAAACACTGATAACTTCTCTCTTTTGTTTTCTGTCCTTATACAATATAGTGTCAACCTTCAGGTGGAAGATAATGGGGATGACTAGGGGAAACAGCCTGCTTGGCTGTTTAAACAATCTTTGCAACCAGGCAGGATGGGGTAAGTGAACCTTTTAGAGCAGAATAGAAACCACTACTATCCGATAGTAAGAGTTGTACTCGTCTCACAGTATTAAACAGCTGGGTGGTTGGGATCAGGTTAGCCCAAAGTGAACATATTTGGACAACAAGTTCTCTTTTTAAACCGTCATTTTTCTGATAAAGAGCTTCATAGATATAAATGATATAATTATCAAAGTATACTCTTAAACTCCTCCTAGTGGTAGTTTTGGGAAGCTATACATTGTCATTCAATTCAAAAACAGGACTCCGGACTGCTTTGCTAGGAATTTGGATTACGAAAAACAGGACTACAGACAGATTTGCTATTAATAAAATATTTAGTAAAAACTCAGTACAGAATTTAGGACTTCTTTAGATGAAAAAGTAAATGAAAGTCTGATACTTTATACTCAGTAGAGTAAAACTACCATTATGTCTGAGTGTTACTTCTTTCCTCAGTTTGCCTTGTGTAATATTACTTTGTGATAAAAGATAATATATGACAGATGATGACAGGTAATACATTGAACTGACTACAGTCAGTCATCGGGAAATCTCTGTAGCAATAAATGGTCATGCCTCTTGCATAGTTTACGTCACAGTTTTCTACATATCTGCCACACGTCAACCAAGTTGCAAGTTTATTCATGTTTCTGGGAAATACATACCAAACACTTCATTATCATCACATTCCGGGGCCGGATCTGCCACTTCACTTACAGGCTTCTCTTCTTCTACTACTCGGTTTTCTGTATTCTGGAACAGAAACATATAAACACTTAATACTAAGTTATGATTCTCTATTCAATGTTAGTCAGATTTAATAAAAAAAAAAAAAAAACTGCAATCATCAAAGCATGTATCATCTACCAAAATGGTGTCTATGATCAAATTATGTATGTATCACCAACCAAAATGGTGTCTATGATCAAATCATGTATGTATCACCAACCAAAATGGTGTCTATGATCAAATTATGTATGTATCACCAACCAAAATGGTGTCTATGATCAAATCATGTATGTATCACCAACCAAAATGGTGTCTATGATCAAATCATGTATGTATCACCAACCAAAATGGTGTCTATGATCAAATCATGTATGTATCACCAACCAAAATGGTGTATATGATCAAATCATGAATGTATCACCTACCAAAATGGTGTCTATGATCAAATCATGTATGTATCACCAACCAAAATGGTGTATATGATCAAATCATGTATGTATCACCAACCAAAATGGTGTATATGATCAAATCATGAATGTATCACCTACCAAAATGGTGTCTACGATCAAATCATGTATGTATCACCTACCAAAATGGTGTCTACGATCAAATCATGTATGTATCACCTACCAAAATGGTGTCTATGATCAAATCATGTATGTATCACCTACCAAAATGAAGTCTTTGGTTAAATCATGTATGTATCGGCTGTTAAATGTTAGAATAACAGATGTTGCACCAAAGCGAAACACTACAAAACTATCAACTTTAATTGTCAAAAATTCTAAATGGGGCACTGAGGCCTTAAAAGATCATCAGTTATATTCCTACCTGATCACTGGATTTTGTAGACATCTTAAAGTGGCAGTCCCACATAATTGTAAAGTTGGCTATAAGGTTCTACTATGGCTAAGTTTAGGAAGTTTACTTAACCCCTTAAGGACCAAACATTTTTCTGTTTTTACACTTTCGTTTTTTCCTCCTTACCTTTTAAAAATCATAACCCTTTCAATTTTGCACCTAAAAATCCATATGAGGGCTTATTTTTTGCGCCACCAATTCTACTTTGGAATGACATCAGTCATTTTACACAAACATTTATGGCAAAACGGGGAAAAAAAATCATTGTGCGACAAAATTGAAGAAAAAACACAATTTTGAAAATTTTGGGGGCTTCTGTTTCTAGGCAGTAAATTTTTCGGTAAAAAAGACACTTTATCTTTATTCTGTAGGTCCATACGATTAAAATGATCCCCTACTTATATAGGTTTGATTTCGTCGTACTTCTGGAAAAAATCATAACTACATGCAGGAAAATTTATACATTTAAAATTGTCCTTTTCTGACCCCTATAACTTTTTTATTTTTCCACGTACAGGGTGGTTTGAGGGCTAATTTTTTGCGCCGTGATCTGAAGTTTTAATCGGTACCATTTTTATTTTGATTGGACTTCTTATCGCTTTTTATTCCTTTTTTTATGGTATGAAAAGTGACCAAAAATACGCTATTTTGGACTTTGGAATTTTTTTTGCGTGTACGCCATTGACCGTGCGGTTTAATTAAGGATATATTTTTATAGTTCAGACATTTACGCACGCGGCGATACCACATATGTTTATTTTTATTGTGGTTACATATTTTTAATATGGAATTTGTGAAAAGGGGGGTGATTTAAACTTTTAATAAGGAAGGGGTTAATGTGTGTGTTTTAAAACTTTTTTTAAACTTTTTTCATTCAGAGCACCGGAGCCGCCGCAGCAGGAGAGGTAAGCCCTCAGGCTACCTCAGTAGTGGATCGCTCCCCCGCGATCGCGCTGCGGGGGGGGCGATACACCCCACTGGACCACCAGGGACTGTATACAGGCACCTTTAGACGACGCTGTCAACTTTGACAGCGGCGATCTAAAGGGTTAATAGCCGGCCGCGGCGATCGCCGCATGTTGGCTATTAACGCCAGCCCCCAGCTACAGGAATCAGCTGGGGGCTGGCCGGTATGACGCGGGCTCGAGTCGGGAGCCCGCGTCATACCCCGGTAACGGAGTATAGACGTCCATGGTCGTTATCGGGTTAAAGAGGTACTCCACTGGAAACCATTTTTTTTATGTATCTACTGGTGCCAGAAAGTTAAACAGATTTGTAAATTACTTCTATTTAAAAATCTTAACCCTTCCAGTAGTTATCAGCTGCTGTATACTACAGAAGTTCTTTTCATTTTGAATTCCATTTCTGTCTGACCACAGTGCTCTCTGCTGACACCTCTGTCCATTTTAGGAACTGTCCACAGTAGGAGCAAATCCCCATAGCAAACCTATGCTGCTCTGGACAGTTCCTAAAATGAACAGAGGTGTCAGCAGAGAGCACAGTGGTCAGACAGAAAGGAAATTTTAAAAGAAAAGAACGTCCTGTGGAGCATATAGCAACTAAGTAACTAAGTACTGGAAGGGTTAAGATTTTTAAATAGAAGTAATTTACAAATCTGTTTAACTTTCTGGCACCAGTTGATTAAAAAAATAAATTATATATATATATATATATATATATATATATATATATAGTTTTCCAGGGGAGTACCCCTTTAAAAGCATTTGAGCCATCAGCACTGGTTTCAAAGAACTGATATGTACCCCATGGCAACATTTTGAAAAAAAAACATTTGTTAGGCAAATACCTGGACATCAAATCACATAAAAAAAGAGCCACAGTCCGTTGTTTGGCTAGGTGCACATTTCAAGATTCCTACACTTCCTGATCTAAGAGAAGTGTTGGATGAAAGTGGAGATGTTGAGCTCAAGGGTTATTAGTTACTATGATCTAAGTCATATTTTAAGAAAAAAAAGCTGTTTAAATGCTGCCGGGACTTATGTAAAATGCCTGTGAGTCCTGCTTTCTCCACACACTCAGATTTTATATGTTGGATTTTCCTGTATCAGTTTGTATACAGTGAGCGAGTACCGTAGCTTCAAAGTGTACCTGTCAGATCCCACAAAAACAACACTGTTATGTGTTACTCAGTACCTCATGCTGATCATGCACATGTAATTATGTCTCTATCACCGATATTTCACAAAAAAACATGTATATTACAGCTGCTCAATGTCTTGTCAAATGGAAGAGGTCCCTCTCTTGCCTGCACTGTGATGACTCCTCCCTCACTCTGCTGACTCACTGCTCCCGGGAGCCTGGCAGCCCTACTCTGTAACCCTTTTCTTCCTGGATTTATGCTGTACACACACACACACACACACACCATGATTATTGGAGACTGCCTGTACTCTACCACCAAAGACAATATGGTGAGTGTATAACGTACATCTTCCCATGTCATTCCTGTGTGTCATCCTTAGGCAGTCCTGTAATGCTTGGACTTGTAGTTTTGGAATAGTCGGAGGCACAGTGTTTGGATAACTCTTTTAACAGTGTTGCCATCAGCTGTGTGCCTACAGCTTTTGCAATACTTCAACTCCCAGCATGCCCAGACATCCATTGACAGTTCAGGCATGCTTGGAGTTGTAGTTTTGCAACAGCAGGAGGTTTGGTAAAACTCTGTGTTACAGCAATGTTGTTGCAGGCAGTGTTCCTCCTGAAAACTTGTCAATCAGCCATCTTGTATCCATGACCCTTGGACACAATCATGCTGCTGTGGGACTCATCAGTGTCCTAGGAGGTATGGGAACCCCTAGTGGTGGGATTTTCAAAGGAAGTTTTCTTAAATAAAATGTGAAAATGTTTTAAAGACGTATATTATAAAAACTATTGTTTTGCCAAGATGTACAACATATGAAAAGTTTTTATATCTAACGCTACCTATATAAAGTTGAAGCGCCCAACTCTTTAAGCCTTTTTTCATTGGCACTGCAGCTGTGAAGAGACTGATGTCTGTCAGATAAAATACATACAACATGGCAACTCTAATTATCTATCTATATATATCATTATGCTTATAGCAACCAATCATTAGCTATCTACTAGTTTATCAATCAGCTATCTACCAGTTTATCTATGTATCCATTTCTATCTCTCCATTATTAGTTTATCCATCTATCATTATGTACCAGTCTAAGTATCCATCCCTATCTTTCCTTCATTATCCTTCTACCAATCAATCATTAGCTATATACTAGCCTATCCATCTATTATTTGCTATCTACCAGCTTATATATTTATCCATTACTTTCTCTCCATCATTATCCTTCTACCAATTAATCATTAGCTGTCTACGAGTCTACCTGCCTATCTAGTCTTATTTTCACACAGCAGGAAATGCACATGTTCATACAGACATTTTGCATGTTTTCTGTATAGTTCTCTGAATGTTTTCTTTTACAGATTACATAAAGGCAAAGACTATGGGACAATACTACAGAGAATAACCACTTGCTTTTCAGCCATTCATAGAAACAGTTTTGCAGTGTAGCTAGCGCTTAAATATAGAGTGAATTGAACTCATTGACCTAGGCTGATATTCTCCTAAAACACTTTACAAGGCCTCAGAGAACCTGCCAGGGAGGATATAAAGCAGTAAATGGATGGCAAAAAAAAAAAAAGACATGCATTTAGTAAAGGCGTTAAGAGGCCAAATGAAGATAAATAAGAAGATGCAGCCTCATGTGCGGCCACAATGGTAAGACTACTAGGATATTTTTGCGATGTTCGAAGCTAATTAAAAGGATTATACCAGCATGTGAGGGCAGATCTTCAAAGGATATGAAAAGGACATAAATATCTATATTAAAAAAATATTTTATATATATTTATATATATTTTATATATATTTATATATATTTTATATATATATATATATATATATATATATATATATATATATATATATATTGTGATGCACTGATGCACTGAAAAGGTGTATTGGTGTATTTCCCTACCCGATCTGCGAGATACCACCGCCTGGAGCCCAACAGAGAGGGGACGTGTGTTATAAGGAAGTCAGACAGTGTGGTCTGGGCTCTTCCCTAGATCACAGATTGATGCAAGGGGGGGAGACACATGTCCCTTTGTCAGACGGGCACATAGCCGGTGGCGGTGGTGGACACACAAAGTCCCACCAGTGTGGACAGTGACTTTGTTGTGGAAAACAAGAGGAGTGTTTATTCCCCAGGAGAGGGACTGTCAGATGAGCTAGCTGAGAAATACAAGATAAGCTAAATGTGAAAGGAGTCTTAAGAGGTTGCAGAGTATATGTGTTTTATACTGGCTGGGATTAGCCCTCTGGTGGCACAAATAGGGAAAGCCATAAAGTGTAGTTAGTGGCCCAAGAGACTTTGCCAAAGGACCAAATTGTTATGGCTAGATACCTGGGTCAGAGCATCCCTGAAATGGCCGGTCTGGTGGGATGCTTATAGTATGTATAAGTTAGTACTTGCCAAAACAAAAGGACAACAATGATGAACCAGTGGACAAAGCCATGGTACTTATTGATGGAAGTGTGCAGTGAAGGCCTGCCTGTGTGGTCCGGTCCTACAGAAGGGACGCTGTAGCGCTAATAGCTGAAGAAGATAGAGGGGTTTTCTGACCCCTTTCTCAAATGTAGGGGCGGGCTCACTCCGGATCCAGTGCCACTGCCACTCTGGATAGCCTAAAGTACTTCAATAAGAATGCTGTAAACTCAGCAAAGGATTTTGCAGCCAATCACTGACCTCAGCGGTCACAGGAAAGCACATACCACCTACCTAAGCATTTCTGTAAACCAAGTACACCCCATAAAGGCAATAGTATTTCCTAATGGCAATGGCTGTTTTTAGCAGGATAATGCCCCCTGCCAAACATTGATTAGGAATGGTTAAAGGAACAAGACGAAGAAAGGTGTTGGCTTCAAATAAAATTCCATAGATCGCAATCCAATCGAGCATCTGTAGGATATGCTGGAAAAGCAATATTCTCCATGGAGGCCGCACCGTACAACTTACAGTACCTACCACTAAGGTCTTTAAATGTATTTTACATATAGATTTAAAATAAGACTAAAAATCATTTCTATCATTTTGCTGATGTGAAGAGAGTAGCAAAAAGCTTGGCCAAAGCTGTCCAACCACCACAAGGAGGAGCTGTTTCTACTTTTTGGTTTTCCTGAATTGTATACGTATGTGACAAATGTAATGCCTGTTTCCGAAGGATTAGCCGAACATAACCCTAAAATCTCTAAAAAGACAATAATCTGTACAACTCGGAAAGGAATATCTGAAGCCTTTTATACAGATACATGTGCAGCAGAAAAGTATGGCAATGATGTTGATAATGTAAATATTTTAAGTTATCCTGGTATTTCTTTTAACTAGCCTTAAATGACAAATTCCACTCACACGACACTTCTGTGTCACCAGCTTTACTCTTGAAACCTACCTGAAAAGAGGTGGTCAGACAGCCCTTTAAGCACAACATTTTTTCCCTCTTGATCCCATACCTAAGCTTTCATTTCTATTGTATTTTACAGCCTAAAAAAAACATCAAGGAGCATTTTATTTTTATTAAATATACAAGAAAAGACAGATTATGACAGTCTCAAAAATATGTACAATAAAGATGTTCCAAACTGTTATATCTAATCTAAAAGTAACATAAAACACATAATACAAAACAAATATTACACACGGCTGATGCTAGTTTTAAAGTCTTAACTATGAAAGGACATGACTCCAAGGAAAACGCTGCAGAGGAATAGGAGGTTATATGGCTTACTACTGATCTACTTAAAAGTGAAAAAGAATTCGGAATAAACGTAACCTGGCCAAACAGGATGTGCCTGAAATTCATTACATGCAGTTTTTGCATACTTTGAATGCATAAAGTTGAAATGAGTTATGTCTTTTCTAGAGAAAGAAGCTGTATAAGAGGAAACTGTATGCACTACTGTCAATGAGTACTACATGACATCCGGGATTAGCAGGAATATTAGCATAGTTGTCAACAGTCTCATATAAAAAAAAAAGTTAAAGGGGTATTACTGGCAAAAACTTTTTTTTATATATCAACTGGCTCCGAAAAGTTAAACAGATTTGTAAATTAATTCTATTAAAAAATCTTAATCCTTCCAATAGTTATTAGCTTCTGAAGTTGAGTTGCTGTTTTCTGTCTAACTGCTTTCTGATGACCTATGGGGATATTCTCCCATCATGCAAGGGATATTCTCCCATCATGCACAGCTCCCGTGACGTGACATCATCATTGAGCAGTTAGACAGAAAACTTCAGAAGCTAATAACTATTGGAAGGATTAAGATTTTTTAATAGAAGTAATTTACAAACCTGTTTAACTTTCCGGAGCCAGTTGATATATATAAAAAAAATGTTTTGCCTGGAATACCCCTTTAAGTGATTCCACTGTATGCAATATTTTTAAAGCATTCTGTAGCTGGTGAAGTCAGTGCACAATGATATCACCAGCCACCTAATAGACAACCTGTTCCCAGACACTACCAGTTCAGGATCTTTACTTTTTCAGGGTAAGAGATAACTTTGCATGGTTTAGGTCTTGACATTCTATTATTAGGCTAGGTTCAGACTACGGAATCTCCAGACGGAAAATTTCCGTCTAGAGATTCTGAGTGCGGCTGAGCTAGGACCGCGCAGACATTGCAGTCCCCAATAGACTGCAATGTGTTCCGTGAGTACAGGGTGGGCCATTTATATGGATACACCTTAATAAAATAGAAGTTAATATCACCAACCATTCCCGTTTGTGGCACATTAGTATATGTGAGGGGGGAAACTTTTCAAGATGGGTGGTGACCATGGCGGCCATTTTGAAGTCGGCCATTTTAAATCCAATTTTTGTTTTTTCAATAGGAAGAGGGTCATGTGACACATCAAACTTATTGGGAATTTCACAAGAAAAACAATGATGTGCTTGATTTTAACGTAACTTTATTCTTTCATGAGTTATTTACAAGTTTCTGACCACTTATAAAATGTGTTCAATGTGCTGCCCATTGTGTTGGATTGTCAATGCAACCCTCTTCTCCCACTCTTCACACACTGATAGCAACACCGCAGGAGAAATGCTAGCACAGTATCCGTAGTTTCAGGTGCTGCAGAATGGGCAAAACAAAAATTGGAACAGGACCCTCAGTTTATTTTGTTCAGTGATGAGGCAAACTTTTATGTGAATGGTGAAGTTAAACAAAACCACCGCTATTTGTCTGACACTAACCCACATTGGATAGATCCCTCCAACACTGTTGGAACACAAAAATTGATGGTATGGTGTGGTATATGGGGTACAAAGATAGTGGGGCCATTCTTCATCAATGGAAATCTCAAGGCCACTGGATATGCGAAATTGCTACATGATGATGTGTTTCCCTCTTCATGCACTGAAGCTGGCACGTTCCCTACGTTTTTCCAGCAAGATGGTGCGCCACCACAATATGGGTGTCAGGTCCGAGCATTCCTAGATGAACAGTTTCCTGGAAAGTGGATTGGTTATCGTGGGCCAGTTGAATGGCCCCCAAGGTCTCCCGATCTGACCCCCTTAGACTTTTATCTTTGGGGTCATCTGAAGGCAATTGTCTATGCTGTGAAGATACGAGATGTGCAGCACCTGAAACTATGGATACTGGAAGCCTGTGCTAGCATTTCTCCTGGGTTGTTGCTATCATTGTGTGAAGAGTGGGAGAAGAGGGTTGCATTGACAATCAAACACAATGGGCAGCACATTGAACACATTTTATAAGTGGTCAGAAACTTGTAAATAACTCATGAAAGAATAAAGTTACGTCAAAACCAAGCACATCCTTGTGTTTCTTGTGAAATTCCCAATAAGTCTGATGTGTCACATGACCTTCTTCCTATTGAAAAAACAAAAGTTGGATTCAAAATGTCTGACTTCAAAATGGCCGCCATGGTCACCAACCATCTTGAAAAGTTTCCCCCCTCACATATACTAATGTGCCACAAACAGGAAGTCAATATCATTAACCATTCCCATTTTATTAAGGTGTATCCATATAAATGGCCCACCCTGTAGATCCGCGTGAAGAATTAGCACCGCAGAAATTTTAAAGCAAATTTTTACGTTCACAAATTCCGCTCCAAAAAAGTGTGAATTGATGAATGGAAAACTCACTCACTAGCATGTACATTTTATTAAGCAGAATTTCTGTAGTCTGAAGCTAGCCTTAAAGAGGCTCGTCATAGAACAGTTCCCTTTAAAGAACCCATTTAGGTAGCATTTAGATTCCTTCAAATTGCACATATACCGTATTTTTCGCCGTATAAGACGCACTTTTTCTTCCCCAAAACGTGGGGGGAAAAGTTGGTGCGTCTTATACGGCGAATATACGCCCGAGGCTGCTGCGGGCGAGAGCGGGAAGTGAGCGGTAAGTACAGAGGCTGCGGTGGTGCGGTACAGCGTTGACTACCCGCTCCCCACACCGGCTATGTTTATTGCCCTACGCCTGGAACATACAGTTCCGGGCGCCGGGCAAGTGAATTACTAATAACTGTATACTAAAAACCAGGGTGCCTCCAGCTGTTCTGAAACTACAACTCCTAGCATTCCCGGACCGGCAAAGGCTGTCTGGGCATGCTGGTAGTTGTAGTTTCACAACAGCTGGAGGCCCCCTGGTTTTTAATATACAGTATTAGTTTTTACCTGCTCTGGCCGGCCCCCGCCTGCAGCCGCACACAGGAGCCGGCCCGGGCAGATAAAATCATAGGTTTTCCTATGCCGGACATCGCTATGTCCCGAAAAATCTTTTCGGGACATAAGGATGTCCGTGGGTCACTCACCATTCCCCGGCCGATGCGCGTCCTCCTCCGGTCCTCCTGCGGTCTTCCTGCGATCCTCCGCCTCTCTATGGTTGTACGCACGGGACCTCAGTGACGTCCCGTGCGTACAACCATAGAGGCGCCGGAGGACCGGAGGAAGACGCGCGCCGACCGGGGCCTGGTAAGTGACCGGCGGTGTGTAATCTTCAGCGTTCCGGTCACCGCTCCTCCGGTCCCGGCACCTACTGCTATGGTCCATAGGCCATAGCAGTAGATTGTGACACCGGGCCAGAGGAGCGGTGACCGGAACACTGTGGGGGCAGCAGTACAGACATACAGCCTCCAGCCGTACACTGTATATGGCTGGAAGCTGTATGTCTGTGGGGGGGAGCTGCCTACCATTGTGGGGGAACTATACTGACAACTATTGTGGGGGGACTATACTGACAACCATTGTGGGGGAACTATACTGACAACCATTGTGGAGGGGGGGGGGGAGCTGCCTACCATTGTGGGGGAACTATACTGCCAACTATTGTGGGGGGGGGGGGGAGCTGCCAGTGCCTACCATTGTGGGGGAACTATACTGCCAACTATTGTGGGGGGACTATACTGCCAACCATTGTGGGGGAACTATACTGACAACCATTGTGGGGGAACTATACTGACAACCATTGTGGAGGGGGGGGAGCTGCCTACCATTGTGGGGGAACTATACTGCCAACTATTGTGGGGGGGGGGGGAGCTGCCAGTGCCTACCATTGTGGGGGAACTATACTGCCAACCATTGTGGGGAAACTATACTGCCAACCATTGTGGGGGAACTATACTGCCAACTATTGTGGGGGAACTATACTGCCAACCATTGTGGGGGAACTATACTGCCAACTATTGTGGGGGAACTATACTGATATAAAATATTTTACTACAGTATTTGGTTCAGAATCTTTTTTTTCTAGATTTTCCTCCTTTAAAATTGGGTGCGTCTTATATGCCGGAGCGTCTTATATGGCGAAAAATACGGTATATTAGCTTAAACATAGTTTTTTTAATATCCTTAATGTATACTTGCAAAAAATGGCCACATTGTCATTTTTTTTACTATTGAAATTTTTAAACTTGTTAGTAGAATAGCTTGTTTGTTCACACATGTATTAAAGAATTAGGCTTTTTTTTTAAATTAAAAATAAAAGAAAAACTTCCCAGGCTAGTGGCATGAAAGTAAAAAAAAATCTGGATCTCCTGCTGCTTCCCTGATGCCTCCAGTATAGCTGCCCAATCCTCAGTTACGATTCCCTTTTTGGTTTCCTAGTGTTGACACGTTAAGCTCAGGATGCAGAGATGTCCCGCCTCAGCTAGTGATTGGCTGAGCGGCAATATGGCGTATTGGGCCTCATCACCATGAAGAAGATCAGGGCCAGGGCTCAATACCTCACACTGCCACTCTGCCTATCACTGGAGGATGCCGGACACCATGTCTGACATGTTGACCCCCAACAACCATGAAGAGGATTGCAAAGGAGAACGATGCATCAATACCGGAGGTACCAGGGGAGTGTCGGGAGGTAAGTCTGGGTTTTTCTGTTATATTGCCTGCAGCCTGGGCAGGTTTTTTAACATCTAGAGGACATGCAGCATGCATGTACATTGCAGTTCCTTGGTACTTAGCACAAAGCAACATACTTGTGCATCACAGGGTTTCATGATCATCGTGTCTCCTGACCAATCACCGTGTCAATATTAATTATAGAAACTTAAGTATCTGCTGGACTTTTTTAGACTCATCAGACCACCTGCAGCGGGATTGGGGGGGTATGATAAGTTAAGAGGTCTACTTACATCCTCCATGCTGCTCTGCTGTGATCCACGTGTATGGCCCTACCTTCTGGCAGGCTATACAAGTTGATTGCAGATATCACTGATCAGTGCTATGCCTACGCATAGCACTACACAGTATTAGTAACTAAAAGACTGCTATAAACGTGGAAAAACTTGGAAAAATTTTATGAAAAAGTAACAAAAATTTTTAAAAAATATGCTTCACTTTTTCCCATTTTAGATATATATATATATATATATATATGTATATATACATATACAGTACAGACCAAAAGTTTGGACACACCTTCTCATTCAGAGTTTTCTTTATTTTCATGACTAGGTAAATTGTAGATTCACACTGAAGGCATCAAAACTATGAATTAACACACGTGGAATTATATACATAACAAAAAAGTGTGAAACAACTGAAAATATGTCATATTCTAGGTTCTTCAAAGTAGCCACCTTGTGCTTTGATTACTGCTTTGCACACTCTTGGCATTCTCTTGTTGAGCTTTAAGAGGTAGTCACCTGAAATGGTTTTCTCTTCACAGGTGTGCTGGTGTGGAGGAGGAGGTGTGATGGTGTGGGGGTGCTTTGCTGGTGACACTGTTGTGGATTTATTCAAAATTGAAGGCATAATGAACCAGCATGTCTACCACAGAATCTTGCAGCGGCATGCTATTCCATCCGGTTTGCGTTTAGTTGGACCATCATTTATTATTCAACAGGACAATGACCCCAAACACTCCTCCAGGCTGTGTAAGGGCTATTTGACCAAGAAGGAGAGTGATGGGGTGCTGCGCCAGATGACCTGGCCTCCAAAGTCACCGGACCTGAACCCAATCGAGATGGTTTGGGGTGAGCTGGACCGCAGAGTGAAGGCAAAAGGGCCATCAAGGGCTAAGCATCTCTGGGAACTCCTTCAAGACTGTTGGAAGACCATTTCAGGTGACTAACTCTTGAAGCTCATCAAGAGAATGAGTGTGCAATGCAGTAATCAAAGAAAAGGTGGCTACTTTGAAGAACCTAGAATATGACATATTTTCAGTTGTTTCACACTTTTTTGTTATGTATATAATTCCACATGTGTTAATTCATAGTTTTGATGCCTTCAATGTGAATCTACAATTTCCATAGTAATGAAAATAAAGAAAACTCTGAATGAGAAGGTGTTTCCAAACTTTTGGTCTGTACTGTATATTATATATTTTTTTATTTTTTTTAAGTAAATAAACACATTTGGTATTGTCACGGGCTGAAATGTCGAAACTATTATAATGTTGATGATCCCAAAAGGTGAACAGTGTAGGCGGGAAAAAAAACACAAGGTCCAAAATTGCTACTTTTTGGTCACAACACGTCCTAGAAAAAAATTTAATAAAAAGTAATCAAAAATGTATAGATACCCAAACCTGGTACTGAAAAAAAATTTGATTAGGGTGCAAAAAATGAGGGGTCAGATTAGGAAAATTTCAAACATACTTATTTTGTTAAAGGAAGTTCCTTTTTATACCTCACCAAATAATATTGTTTAGGTTGCACCAAACATTTTATGGTAAAAAGAATTACGGTATTGATCACGCAAAAACGAAGCCCCCATATGATCTGTAGATGGAAAATTAATAGTTATGGCTCTTAACCCCTTAAAAAAAAAATCATTTTTACGTTTTTTTTTTTTTTCCTCCTTTCCTTTTAAAATCCCTAACTTTTTTATTTTTTCATCTACAGATCCATGTGAGGGCTTGTTTTTTGCACAACTATTTGTAATTTCTAATGACACCTTACATTTTTACATAGAAGTACCGCAAAACCAAATAATTATTATTTGTAGGTGAAAATTTATAAGATATCTGCAATTTTGCAACTCTTCGGGGGTTTGATTTTTTACGTAGTGCACTTTATGGGAAAAATTACACGTCATCTTTATTCTGCAGGTCAATGCAATTAAAACAATACCCAATTTATACAGTTTTTCTATCTATTATTGTACTACTTTTAAAAAATGATAACTTTTCTTATGTATAAAAGTGTCTTTTTCTGATCTCTGTAACTTTTTTATTTTTCTTTATGCAGGGATGTATGAGGGATCAATTTTTGTGCTGAGAGCTGTAGTTTTTATCAGTACCATTTTTGTTTTTATGGGACATTCTGATAAAAAAAAATCTGAGTTGTTGGTATTTCTTTTACGTTCACGCCGTTTACTGTGCTGGATCATAAACATTATATTTTAATAGTTTGGACATTTAAAATGTAAAATGGGAAAAAAAAAAAGTTTTTTTTATTAGGGGAGGGGTTTTTATATAATTTTAGAAACTTTTTATTTATTTATTTATTAATTTTACACTTTTTAAGACCCCATAGGGGACTATTATATGCAATCATTAGAATGCATTCACTGTATAATGCTATGCCTATAACATAGCATTATACAGTATAATCGGCTATCCACTGATCTAGCCTGGCTAAGCCAGGCTACATCAGCAAATCGGGATCACGGCAGGAAAGGTGACCATCCTCTGGCATTCATGGTGTGGGAGTTCCGTGAGCTCAACTGACCTAATGGCAAGTTTCATTTTCACTTTAGACACCGAGATGGGCATTGATCTTGGCATCTAAAATGGTTATATGCCATAAGCAAAAGCAGTGAGTGTGTGGCTACTGATAGTAGCCAACACTCACTGCTCTGAAGCGAGCACAGATCCTGTGCTTGCTTCAAAGCCACTTAAGGTATCAAGGCGTACAGGGATGCCCTGCTTCCTTAACAAGGGGTACTCCGCTCCGAGACATCTTATCCCCTACCCAAAGGTTTGGGGATAAGATGGCCGATCACGTGGGTCCCGCTGCTGGGAACCCCCATGATCTCTCCAGCAGCATTGTGGATAACATGTGTAGGCGAGGAGGTAGGCATGGCCTGCATGGGGAGCTGAGCAGATGCATGTCCGTCAAGCTCCCGCTTTCCAGCTTCCAATTATCCTGAATTCTACCCCTGACCCACGGGGATACTGACCGGAGGGAGTGCTCCCAGCTAGGGAAGGTCTCCTGCGGCAGTGGATAGGTCCAGACAACTCGTGCTGGGTGCCGCCGGTGGTGCGTGGATCTCCTGGTCAGCGGCAGCGCAGGCGGCAGTGGAGCTCATGGAGGTGGTCAGCCCTGGAGAGGAAGGGAGGTGGGAAGAGGCTCTGGTCCGGTGAGGTGCTCTGCATGGGTCCCGGCGCTGATCTTAAACTGCTGCAGCCAGAAGCCCCGCCATTGCTTGCCTTCATGGGCGAGGCTTGAGCCTGAGCAACTGGCAACTCCCGCGCTGCCTGCATTACGGTGGCTGCTGAGCAGAGGTGTGCAGCTCCCTGAGTGGGAGCACGGAGGATGGCTATCATCTCTCCTGAAGGTTGTGAGTACCCCTCGCCCTCCGGACATATTTGCCTGCTACTCAGTACAGCAACTGCCTCAGCCCACTTCTGGGCTTGCTGGGACTTTAAAGGATGGGGTGCTGACATAATACAAGATAGTTCCCCTCCTGCAGCTTTATTCACTGCTGGGATTGCTGGGACTTGTGGTGGCTGCAGTGCCAGGGGAGTCCTAGGTGCTCTCCTCTGTTGATCCTTTAATGGATTGAAGGTCCTAAAAGCTATTGACCCTCATCTGCTGTTGAGTTGCAACTAAACTGTCTGCTACGGATCTTTGTGCTATCTTACTGGGGGATGCCTGCCCTGTGTGCCACGTGTGGTGCTCCTCTCATCTGGCACCCTTCATTACTTATATTTGCTCTTTTGAGTGACTTTGGGCTGCTATGGGTGGTTCAAGGGGCAAATCCAAACGCACCAAATCAGGAGCTGGGGTGACTCGCCCTTTCTTGGATGAGGTCTCCTTGGATGACGGATCTTCACAACGTACCTCTGGGATGCAGACGCCTCTCTCTACTAAAGTGGCGGATAATGCTGCAAAGATGTTGAGTAAATTTTCCAGAGCTGAGGATCCATTGGGCTGTTCCTCACTTGGGCAGTCGGTGCTGTTGGCAGCTTGTCCTGCTGGTCCGGCGCCTCTTACCTTTCCAGAAAAGATGCAGTATGATGGGGACAACTTTGACCTGCCCTTTACTGAAATTTTGTCTGCTATCACCTCTTGCCATACTTCCATGATCTTTAAAGTGGATGAGCTTAGACAAGACTTTGTTATCCTGCGCCATGAAACTCAAAAGTTGAGAGAGCGCACCACGGAGGTGGAACACAGTTTTGGCAGCTGATGATACTCCCCCGCCCTGTCCCTCAACAAATAGCAGATCTACAGCATCAGTTTAGAGGAATTGTGGAGAGAGCCAAAGACTTTGAAAATCACCTCCAGATTAATAATGTTCATCTGGTGGGCCTCTTCTCTCCCCTCTTCTCGATGGAACGGGCTCATAGGGTCCATGCCAGGCCTCCTGTCCTTCCCCTCGACCCTTCCTGGTAAAGATCCTGCATTTCAAAGACAGGGACGCTATCCTGTGGGCAGTGATGATTAAAGGAGAAGTTGTCTTCGGGGACAGCAGGGTCACATTCTACCCGAAATTTTCCGTGGAATTACGTAAACAACGCACCTAATTTACAGAAGTTAGAGCCATGCTTTGTTCCAAGGGATATAGATATGCCCTGCTATACCCGGCTTGTCTGAGGATGGTGGATGAACGCACCACTAAATTCTTCACGTCACCTACTGAAGCGTTGCAGTGGGCGGAGGCTGCCCCTCGGGCTGCACAGCCACCTGACTGATTTCCTTGCTGGACTGCATGCTCTCTCCTTAGTTAGTTAGTGGGTTAGGATTGCAATTGTAGTTGCCCGAGGCACGAGTTTTCCTTAGGTCCTTCGCTTGGTAGGGGGCTATTACCTCTAGTTCTATTGGGTTAGTGGGAGGTGGTGGTTAGGTGGATTGTTCGTAACTCTTGCACTCGCCTGATATAGTTTTTTGTTCAGGTTACAGGTCTGCACTTGTTTAGTTAGTGTTAGACAGGGTATTGTTCGGGGACTGTTATACAGTTTTTACATGGTCTTGCTGTTTTGTGCTGTCGGGTCTTTGTTGTATGTGTTGTATGTCTTTGTAGTCTGGATGAATGTGGTGTGTCTGGGAGCTCTCCGGATGGCCTGGTTTTCCTTTGTAAGGTCATACCCTGCTTGTGCCTTTTACTTGTTGCATAATGGGGTCCCTTAAAATACTCAGTTGAAATGTCCATGGCCTCAACTCTAAATTCAAGAGGGCACTGTGCTTAGATTTTGTTAAACGCTACCCCCCGCATATTATATGTCTACAGGAGACTCACCTCATGGGTCAAAAGGTGTTGGCAATATGGAGAGCATGGGTTGCGAGGGGGTACCACTCCTCTTATTCATCTTCGGCCAGGGGGGTTTCGGTCCTAGTGTCTAAGTTCCTCCCACTGGTAGTATCTCAGCTTTCATGTGACCATTTTGATACATATGTCATCTTGCATTGTGCATTGTCTTCCTTTTGCTTCATGCTGGTCTCTTTGTATGTGCCTCCTCCCTTCCATGTTGATTTGTTGAACTCACTTACTGATAAACTGACCTCTTTCCCTACTGACCCTGTTCTTTTTATAGGTGATTGCAATGTTGTTCCGGATCCTCGGCTTGATCGCTCCAGTGCTGTGGACCCTGGCTCGTCTCCATTATCTTCTTGGCGTCTGGGGCTAGGCCTCACCGAACTCTGGAGGTGGAAGTATCCTGATGATTCGGTTTTCTTTCACTCCTCAGTACACAAGTCCTTCTCTCGTATTGACCTCACTTATGCATCGGCTGACCTACTGCCTGCAGTGAGTGAGGTGTTTTACATTAGTAGAGGGATCTCAGACCGTTCAGCTTTAATAGTTACTCTGTCCCTGGGTCCTCGTTCCTCCTCTCGTATATGGATAATGCACCTGTGATAGGGTTCAACACATAAGGATTGTCACACAATCAACAGAGCAGGAGATGGGAGAACAGCACCAGGTTTATTGGCAGAGATCACAAAACAAAACACAATCCACACGATGAGGGGTGATCCGAAGTCTGGGCAAACAGTGGGCAACAGAAGGGAACAGTCACTGAGCACAGGGAAGGAACAAACTGTAGATCCCAGGATTCGGCTCCGGGTCCAACACTCCACACTCCAATGTATTGTCCACAGTCCACAGATCTCAGCTCCACTTCTTGTGGTACCTCAAGTCTCCTGGGAGGTCCGGTCCTCACATCCGCTCCTCAGTTCACAGGGGTCCACAGCTAAGTCCACAGATAACTCCAACACGATTCCTTGTTCCAGAGGGCGGCCTCAGCCACGGCTCCTCTATCCCAGCAATTCTCCAGATTCTGGGGCACAATCTCCAGGGCAGTGTTGTACTGGCAGCAACTCTTACCCCAGAGATCATCACAGTAACGGCAGGCTCTGTCCTCCCATCAGGTCCTGTCTCCTGGACATCACACACTCTCCAGGCTCAGCCCTCACATCAGGACCAGTCTCCTGGACATCACCCAATCACCGGGCTCTGTACTGACATCAGGTCCTGTCTCCTGGACATCACACACTCTCCAGGCTCTGTCCTCACATCAGGTCCCGTCTCTGCAACATCACAAGCTCTCCAGGCTCTGTCCTCACATCAGGTCCTGTCTCTGCAACATCACACACTCTCGAGTCCCACACCCAGCTCTTCTTATCTTACCAGTCTCCTGTAGGGGGAAGGAGGGCACTGCCAGTGTCTCCAAGGTGTCTGCCTCAGACCTAAGGTGTTCAGCAGGAATAATTTACATTCCTTTGGTCAGTATCCCCCCATCTTCCTGTGTCCATCCAGCCCCCACCCAGACCATATGTGAACAGCAGGAGTAATTTGCATTCCTTTGCTCAGCATCTTCCTGTGTCCATCTTATGTCCAGACATATCAACCATGACAACAGATCACCCTGCCCATCCATAACACATAGAGAAATGACCTAAGTTACCTACAGAATACATCTGAAACTCAGGAAGAATTATAAGGAATGCTTTGGTGCCTGTTCACCATCACAGCACCCCTGGTGGCTTCAGGCTGAGGAAGTGTCTTCTGCCTTAGAGCTAGCACATACTGATTACTGGACACATAATGTCTCCCACCAGGATGTTTTGATCCGATGGGAAGCTTATAAGGCAACTGTCTGAGGGGCGTTTATAGCTGGTGTGGCGAGTAGAAGGGCGGAGCTAGGGGCTCGGGAGGGCGTTGCAGGTTGAAATTGGGGTACTGGAGGCAGCAGTGGTTAGGGATCCTACTCCTGAGGCAGAAAGGACATGGGCTAAGGTGCAGCGATCCCTATTGATTTTACAGAAGGATCGCGTTCACCTAAAACTGGCAGACAGAGAAGCGGCCCTATTTGAATTTCTGGACAAAAATGGTAAACTGTTAGCTTATTTATCGAGGGAGAGACGCACAGTGGCATCCATACCCTGTATATGCACAGTAGACGGGACATTGAGCGCTGACCCGGTGGTTTTTAAAGGGGGATTTAAATCCTTTTATAGTTCCCGATATTCTTCCTCGTCCCAGATAGACCCACTGGCTATATTGTCTTTTTGAAGGAGCTTCCCCTTACCCCCTTGACTCCACTTCAGTCTTCAGCCCTTGAGGCCCCTTTAATGGCTGAGGAGGTGTCATGGGTTATCAAGGACTTGCCCTTGGGGAAGACTCGGGGTTTGGATGGGCTGGTGGGACATGGGGGAAGGGAGAATGAGGAGAAAATAATTCCAATTATACTTAACCTTTATGCAGCGGCTTTGGAATCTGGGGTCTTGCCTGATTCCATGAGAGAGGCCCTTATTGTGGTACTTCTCAAGCCTGGGAAAGACCCGGCTTTGCCAGACTCATATCGCCCTATTTCCCTTCTCAGTGTAAATATAAACATTTTGGCAAAGGTTCTGGTGAACAGGCTTAGAGGAATTATTTCTTTGTTTGTTCACCCTGACCAAACAGGATTTTTGCCAGGGAGAGCCATGGATATCAATGTCAAAAGGTTACAACTTAATATCTCCGCAGCGGAGGAGGACGCTTCCCCTGGCTATGTAGTCAGCCTTGATGTGTATAAGGCTTTCGACTCAGTTGAATGGCATTATATATGGTGCCTGATGCGTGTCCTCTGCTTTGGACCTATTTTCCAGAATTGGGTTAGCTATATACTATATGATACCCCTAGAGCCCGTATATGTCTTTCCCACTTGGTAGGGGTACTAGACAGGGGTGTTCGCTTTCCCCCTTCCTGTTTGCCTTGGCTATAGAGCCTCTGGCGGTGGCCATTAGGGCCTCTGAATCCGTTGGGGGCATCCCTAGAGGGTCTGTGACTGAAAAGATTTCCTTGTATGCTGATGATACCCTAGTATATCTAGCAGATGTGGAAGGCTCCCTGAGTGCATTGTTTGATATCTTGGATAGGTTTGGGGAGGTCTCAGGCCTTAGAATAAATTGGGCTAAATCGTCCATTATGTCCTTATCCCGGGGAGGAGTTATGCCCTCTGCGTTGCCCAATGGTCTGCAGATGGTGTCTCGTTTCAGTTACTTGGGAGTGGAAGTGACTTCAGGTATTTCTGAGTTCATGGCCCTTAATTTGAACCCTCTTTTGGAGACTACAATTACAAAGCTTCAGGCATGGGATTCTTTACCCTTGTCTTTGGCAGGGAGGGTTAGTATTTTCAAGATTATATTTCTTACAAAATTTCTGTTGGGGAGATTTATCATTGCTTTTAGAGCATTTTTTGGTCTATGCTTTGGTGCAGTTCAAGTGCAAGCAGCATATTTAGCAACTTTTATATGCCTTTTGATATAGACAGTTTCACTCTTTTTGCCAACTCGTAGAACTTTTTCTTTTTGACCATGCAGTGGCCATGTATTTATCATTTGCAACTTTTGTCAAAAGTCGCTTTTTGGTGCGCAAAGGTACTTTTTTAGGCGCAAAGCTACCCCACCTATCAGTAGGCGTGAGAATCACTTCTATCTTCCACAATTCAACCTTTAACCTCTTGTGGTCGACAGCGCCCTACTTCCCTTCTATGACACACGCTCAGGAGCTCACGGTGATGCCCAGCTTTAATCCCTTAGACACCGCAATCAAATTTGATTGTAGCGTCTAAAATGCAAGTAAAAATGTCCCGGCAGCTCTGTGAAAGTAAGTAAAAACACCTAACCTGCCAAATTCAGGACCCGGGAAAGTGTCTACTTCCCTCCCTCACAAGCGTCTAGAAAAAGTGTATGTGGTAAAGCTTTCCCACCACAGCAGAGCTGCACAAAATTCATCATCCTGCTGCACCTTCTTGATAAATAAGATGCACACTAGTCAAACCCACCACCCAAATAAATGTGGGAAAATAGCTCTACCATAGACATTCTTTGATAAATCTGGGCCTAGAGTTTTTTTTTTGTAAAACTTGACAGAGCTCTGAGATCCTTCTATTGGCAGAATAAACCTCTGAGATTGGGTCGGGCACTGCTCCAGGCTCCAAAACAATTTGGAGGACTTTCAGCTCCAAATATGCATAACTATTTTTTAGCTTCAAAGCTGATGGATCGACCTGGATCTCTCTAACGCCTAGACGGCTCTGGCAGGGGCTCTCATGGGTTCGTATGAGACATTGACTAATGTATTGTACAGATATACACCCTCCTCATCCTTATTGAAACCTATTAAGACAGTAGCTGCGGTCTGGTCGGTGGCTTCCGGGCGCTTCCCTCGACCGGTAGTTTCTCCCTGAGCACCCCTGTGGGGTAACCCTCATTTGGTTCACCTACGGAAGTTGGAGGCTGACGGGTTTTGGAGCTGCCATGGAGTTAAATTTGCAGTGCACTTGTTTGGAGAAGATTGTATCTTTCCTTCATTTGCTGATCTGAGAAGCCGATTTGATGTTCCTAGGGATGCCTATTTCAGGTATCTCCAGTTGAAACATGCAGTATATGCCCAGTTTGGCTCCCTGGAAGTTACCCCTGTGTTTAATGACTTGGAATTGCTCCTGGGGACCACCAATCTATCCAAACCACATACCCAGGCGTATGCCTTATTGCTGTCAGTGAGTCCAGATCCTTTTGCTAATGTAAATGTGGCGGGAGGTGGTTAAAATGTATTATCCCACAGTGGTGAGTGTCCGTGACATGCTCATTCAGTCCAGATTTATTCTATGTTTGTATTATACTCCTGTTAGATTACATAGAATGGGAGTCTTGGGGTCTGAGATGTGCTTTAGGTGTGGGTGGGAGAGAGGTTCCTGTGTAATGCCCTTCTGGAGAGAGGTGATGCAATTCCTGTCTGACCATCTAGAATTTCCCTTTGTCCTAACGCCGAAGGTCTGTTTGCTGGGAGTTATAAATGGCCTGTTATCGGGTCCTTATAGGCATATTTTAATCCGTTTTCTCCTGTTTTGTTCACGTAAAGTTATAGTGATGGCCTGGAAAGATACATCCTCCCCACCAATTTCCCGCTGGTTTGCCTTAGTGAATAAATATGTTCCCCTCTATCATGCTCTTTATGGGAGTCGTAAATGTCCCAAGAAATTTGACAAAGTACGGGTGCCATAGTTGTTGCTAGATGTTTCTATGGATCCCCTGGCTCGGGGGACTTCTCAGGTGTAATATGGTTACTGGGTTGAAAAGTGAGCTCCTAGGAAGTGTTCGGGTGTGTGTGTGTGTGACTGGTTGTGTCTGTGCTTGCTCTATACAATGGTGTTGGGGTTCTCTCCATGGATGTATCATGCCTACTACATAAACTGGTTTATAGTCCTTCTAGCTGGTTTCAGTTATGCAACATTCCTACATTATATTCTGTGGCTTATTGTACTCTCTTGTCGTGTACGGGATGGTGTAATCCCCCGGAGGATTGTTTGAATTTGTTGTTCAAGTTTGTGAAATATAATAAAAATGAACAACAAAAACGCAAAAATAAAAACTGGCTGTGTACTTAAGGCCAAAATAGGCTGTGTCCTTTAGGGCCACAGAAATCTGTTTTTCATCAGTAGCTTAGGCGTGAATGAAAAATAGACATTTTTGAGCTGTAGCCACAAAACCAGCTAGAAATATGGTGGAAAAAAATGCAAAAACAAAAGAATAAACCCCACATAAGTTAAAAAGAAAAAAAAAGCTGCTAAATAAATGAAAAAATTAAAACAGTGGGTAAACAATTTTCATTTAGTGCATTTCTTGGTCAGTCCCATAATGAATGTGTCTGCTGACAGTAAATAAATGCTTTATATTATATCAGTATTTAAACAGCAAAATAGACTAGATCCCTCTGCTAGGACTCCCAACCCCTCTGCTAGGACTGTAAAAGCATCTCTATCCCCTCAGGCTACTGTAAGGGAATGCAGAATGGAGCACTAAACTGTTTGACACAGCTAGAAGCTAAAGTACAGACTAGACAACTATGTATAATAGTTTTATTGCATACGCTAGGTCAGATTCAGTACTATGTATTGATCCAGGGTGCAGAGCAACCACAACTGCTGTATGACTTTCTTTTTCTATATTTTTTGTCCACTAGGTAAGCTTATAGTCACTGATGCCATTAGTTCTATAGGACTATAATGCAAAATGTAAGTATGAAATATACAGTATGACAGGCAATTAAAAGTATTTTATGTATTGGTCAGTGTTGAGCTGTCTACATTGCTTATGCTGCTTTACACTTCTCAACAAAAGGATCATATTGTGGAAATCGAACATGCTTGATCTGGGGAAAATTGGGAGGCCCCCATACACCTCACATGGTCATATGGCCCTACCAAAATTGGCGGGTTTGGCCAACACTCATCTAATGTGTATGGACAGCTTTGGACTTTGTCCATGAAGCAAGCCACACTTTAAAGGAAATCTGTCCCCAGTGTCACGTGCCCTAACCTGTCGGTACCGACAGGTAGTGCAGGTGGCACTGATGACAATGGTATTTACCTTGTCCCATCTCCGGTAGCTTCAGCTCCAGGCCCAGCTTGGAGCACAGGAGGAGCTTAGTGACGTGACCGCTGCTGCCGTCTGCTGGGTCCCACTGCTAGAGAACAGCAGCGGTGACATCATTAAGCTCTGCCCATGCACTAAGCCGGGCCCGGAGCTGAAGATACTGGAAAAAATTACAGCGGAACGAATGCACGGAACGGGACAAGGTAAGTACCATTGTCATCAGTGTCAGCTGCACTACCTGTCGGTACCAACAGGTTAGTGCAGGTGACACTGGTGACAGATTTCCTCAGCTCTCCTGATGTGTCTATGATAATTAATAATTGCATCCTCATAAAGTAATGACTTGGAAATCTATGAATAAACTGATAACCGGGCATGACGGTTTTCCTTGTCAGTAGGATGCATTCCTACATAAAGACCGAATGTTGGGATAGATCCTCGGCATAGCATGCGATTCTCAGACAGTGAGGTTTAGCCAGCACTTGAGTCCATATAAATGGAAAAACAATTTAGGTCAACGCATTTCTGGTCTTATGATCTGTACAGATACCGAAAGTACTGATAGGACAGTGCAGAAATATACACTCATTGCCAAGAATTGTATTGCTATGATCACATATAATTTGAGCCATTTCTTGAACTCAATAGTAAAACAGATGTTTGTTCACACATGCATTTATTTTATGGCTATAATTTTTAGTCAAAATATTAAGGGCACAGACCTCGCTCTCTTTACAATCAATAAACAGAAGTTATTTCAATCTGTAAATAGCCCAAAATATGGACAAAATTTAAATAGCCATTTTGGGGCTGGAGTTTGTGATAACCCCAAAAAACCTGCTACAAATATGGCTGAAAACTGCCAGAAAATTTGGTAAAAAATAAATAAAAAAATGGCCCATAAGCAATATAAAGCTTAAAAAGCTGTTTAAACTTCAGCCGTTTTTAAGCCTTAAAAACTGACATTATTTGAGCCTCAAAATGGGGTTTAATGAATGAGTTGTGAATCTTTTACTTGTCAATTTAGGCTTGGCTTAGCGTAAGGCCATGTTCACATGGCAGACTTTCTGAGTAAAATACAGCCGAAAAACTTGCTTGGAAATTTAGTTGCAGCAAAGTTCCATTGTTTCCAATGGGATTCTGCTGCACCGTGCACACAGTGGAATTTCCATGGCAGAAACATGTCAATTCTTTCTGCAGAATCCACTCACATTTCTGAGCGGCCATAGTGTCTGCACATTCTCCTGGCACCCACTGTCTGTGGAATGTCCGCCCACAAATTTCCAGGCATACATACTGCCGGGTGAACTAAGGCTGAGTTCACACCTGCATTGAGAGCTGTGTTGCCTCGATCACATGGTTTTACAAAAAAACTGAAAAAAATAGCATAGCATCCTGCTGATGAGATGATAGACATAATGCCGGAAACCCAACAGAGCCTATGGGTCAATCAGGCTCCATTAGATGCTCGGGGACCTTTTTGTTCCATTGTTCCACACCAATGAGGAAGCAGAGCAATGGTATACATAGAACAGGTGTGAACAAAGCCTTAAAGGGGTTATCCACCATAAAGTGATTCTAGTACGTACCTGCCAGACAGTAATAGACATGCTTAGGAAGGATCTGCGCTTGTCTTGGGGCTAAATGGCTATGTTGGGAGATTACCATAATACTGTGGCCATATTTTTGTGAACTGGTATTTCCTGTTTGAGTTTCCTTCTTTGCCTACAAATCCCATAATTCCATTTTCCTCCCTCCGATACATCAGCCACCCAACCCATTGGAACATAAATGAGCTGCATCCATTCAAAAGACCTGTGCTTTTCAATCAGGGTGCCTACAGCTGTTGCAAAAATGCAATAAGTTGCAGATTGATCTCTCTCTCCCACCAAGCGATCCCTCCACCCATTGAAGCAGACAGGCTCCCAGTCATCAGCTGACTAGTGAGGTCAGGTCTCAGTCACATTGCAACCTGGGAAAAATCCAAGACAACAGTCATTTTTGTATGCTGTTAAAAATAAATATTGGGGTGAAAATCCCATAAGAATTGTGAGAAAACTGTCACACACAGGTACAGACACTATAATATGGACTACACTAACTTTACAGCCCCTGTAGCATAGTCAAATAAAATAAAATCCTGGAATACCCCTTTAACGGTACAAAATATCATGTACATTTGGAATGTAAAAAAGCACAACCCCACACACAATCTAGAAATAACAGATGTACCATTATTGTGTTGCAAAGATGAATTCGGCTTTAAGTATCTTGACACTTGAGGACTTGCTGTGCTATAGAAACAGAAGTAAGCTGCCTGGGAAGGGCACACTGCTTCTTAGCAAACTGTAACAAATGTGATACTTTTAAGCAGAAATCCATTTGAAGCAGATAAACAGAACACAATCAGGATATAAATTCTGCACATCAAGGTTATTACAGCCTTAGTACAAAATACATCACGAATGATAATGTGCACAGTGCAGGCTATGACATTTAAAGGGCAAGAAAATAAGACTGTTGCTTAAAATAGCATTGCTTAAACTGATTTCACCTAAAATTTTAATTCATACTGTGGTCTTACCATCAAGGTGATTCAGATTTTGCAGTATGAATGACACACTGGCTACAATTTCACAATGAGCAATAGCCACTATGTAGAGTAATGAGAGAAACATTGCTGCTTAGAGTAGGAATTGTTAGTAACAGGTTGTCACTTCTTCACCTTGAAATAACAGTAAGACCTGTCTGGACTCAAACCCCTTCAGAAAATGACCTGCCACAAGGCATTATAGTCCTAAATTTCAAACATATGAACGAGGCAATTTATATGTTAAAGTGAACCACTGAAATAAGGATAGTATTGTTTGATAGTATGATACTGTATGTTCCTTACTGTTCCCTTCTATGGTAGGTGCTGCCAGAGAATAACAAAATTACAGAGTTAATAACCCCAGTGGGCGGTATAGGCCGCTGTGTCAAGTCAGAATGACATCACAATGAGGTCAGCTTTATTACACTGTATAAAAAGTAATCATATTCTTAGCTGATCACACCATGTTTAAGTATATTTTACTGTCAGGTCATAAAAGATAATAAAAGCACAATTAGGAAGCACAATACAGGAAATGACATATTCACAATAAGTACAAATTGTAAAAAATTGTTGTCCTCTTAAGCACCATTTCTTTTACAGAAGCATTCTTTATAATGCTAACTCACAAGGAATATTCCCGCAGTGTCATTTATTTCATTCCAGCTCAGTTGCATTATATATACTGGGTGCTTGCAGCTGGGCCATGTAATCTCTGCTCAGAGTACTTGTGGACTGCATACGCATACTTTACTCTTTAGAGATGAGATTAGCCTCTCCTGCGTGCCTGATTTACCTACATCACCTACCAAATCTCATCTGTCACCTCTAAGCCACCTACCATCCCCACCCAGCTCTGCCCTTCTTGTTGATTTCCCTCCATGCATAACACTACAGAACATATTTCTGTCCTAGCTAAGAGACCTGTAATGCAGCCATATAGTAGGGGAGTCCATAAACTGATTAGCTGCAGTTATATAAACCTCCCATGACTCACACTGCCTGTCTTTTCTGTGAGCTAGTGTAAAGTGTACCCAATGAAATACAGCTTGGCATTCCTCGGCCTGCCTCCTTATTGTAAGAGCTGACAGACTAGACTGGTTGAAGCTGTATCCCATAGGAATACACCGAGCCTTTATAGTATGCATTATGGTAAAAAAGTTCTATGCCTCTTCTAATTCGCTTAACCCCTTAAGGACATGCGCTGTAAATGTACGGCGCTGCATAGCACCTCTTAGAGCACAGCGCCGTACATTTACGGCACGGCTGTGATGCTAGCGCACGAAATGCGCTGTGGCTGTCAGCAGCCACGGACACGACAGTAATGGCGGACATCAGCGATCGCGCTGATGTCTGCCATTAACCCCTCAGGTTCTGTGATCAATACAGATCATGGTGTTTGCGGCAGTGCGGCACTTATAATGGCTGATCTGATCGCCCGCGGCACTGCCGCGGGGATCAGATCAGCCAAGATGGTGGACGGAGGTCCCCTCATCTGCCTCCGTCCATCTCCTGGGGTCTTCTGCACCGATCTGCCTTCCAGCAGACCAGAGCAGAGGATCACTGATAATACTGATCAGTGCTATGCCCTATGCATAGCACTGAACAGTATTAGCAATCTAATGATTGACATAAAGAGTCCCCTATGGGGACTAAAAATGTAAAATAAATGTAAAAAAAAAAAAAAATAAGTAAAAAAAAATGTGAAAAATACATTCCCCAATAGTTTTAAATCACCCTTTTTCCCCATATTAATACATAAAAGCATAAAAAAATTATAAATAAACATATTTGGTATTGTTGCGTGCGTCCAACTATAAAATATAATGTTAATGATCCCCTATGGCAAACGGCGTAAACGTTTAAAAAAAAAAAAAAGTAAGTCACAAAATTCAGCTTTTTTTGTCACATCAAACTGCAAAAAAATGCGGAAAAAAAGTCACATATAAGCAAATCTGGTACCAAAACAAACTACAGATCACACATCCCTGAATATGGAAAATTAAGAAAGATATAGGTGGTCAAAATAGGGCAATTTCAAACATACTGATTTTCTAAAAAAAAGTTTGAGATTTTTTAAAAGCAGTACAATAATAGAAATGTATGTAATCATGGGTATCATTTTAATCGTATTTGCCCAGAGAATAAAGTAAACATGTATTTTTTACCATAGAGTTTGCAGCGAGAAAACGAAACCCCCCAAATGTGCAAAATTATGATTTTCATTTAAATTTCCTTACACAAAAAAAATTTCTTTTGGGTTTGCCATACATTTTAGGGTAAAATGAGTGATGTTATTACAAAGTACAACTGGTTATGCAAAAAAAAGCCCTCATATGTGTCTGGAAATGGAAATATAAAAGAGTTATGAATTTTAGAAGGCGAGGAGAAAAAAAACAAAAACGCAAAAATAAAATTGGCTGCGTCCTTAAGGTGAAAATGGGCTGAGTCCTTAAGGGGTTAAAGAGATCACGGCCCTTAAACTTGTGTGAAGAATCCACTAATGAAGTCATTAATTAGAAGCAATCCATGTGACACAAATATGATGCTTATTAATCCCTTAAAGGGGTATTATGGAAAACTTTTTTTATTTTTATTTTTTTTAATCAACTGGTGCCAGAAAGTTAAACAGATTTGTAAATTACTTCTATTAAAAAATCTTAATCATTCCAGTACTTTTTAGCTATATACTACAGAGGAAATGCTTTACTTTTTAGATTTCTCTGATGTCATGACCACAGTGCCCTCTGCTGACCTCTGCTGTCCATTTTAGGAACTGTTCAGAGCAGCATATGTTTGCTATGGGGATTTTCTCCTGCTCTGGACAGTTCCTAAAATGGACAGCAGAGGTCAGTAGAGAGCACTGTGGTCATGACAGAGAAATCTAAAAAAGTAAAGCATTTCCTCTTTAGTATATAACCCCTAAAAAGTACTTGAAGGATTAAGATTTTTTAATAGAAGTAATTTACAAATCTGTTTAACTTTCTGGCACCAGCTGATATAAAAATAAAAAGTTTTCTATAGGAGTACCCCTTTAATGACCACGGACGTAAATGTATGTCCTAGTTTGGCAGTACTTCGCGCACATTTACGTCCTGTGTATGACCGCGAACATCAGAGCGGTGCTCGCGTCATACACGGCAGGTTCCAGCTTCTAGCAGCAGCCAGGGACCTGCCGGTAATCGCCGACATCCCCGATCGCGCGGATGTCCGCCATTAACCCCTCAGACACAGGGTTATCAGTACAGATCACGGCATCTGCGGCAATGCGCATGTTAAAATAGATGATCGGATCGCCCGCAGCGCTGCCGCGGGGATCCGATCGTCTGAAATGGCGGACGGAGGTTCCCTCACCTGCCTCCGTCCGTCTCCCGGCATCTCCTGCTCTGGTCTGAGATCGAGCAGATCACCAATAATACTGATCAGTGCTATGTCCTATGCATAGCACTGACCAGTATTAGCAATCAAAAGATTGCAATTGATAGTCCCCTATGGGGACATAAAAAGTGTTAAAATAAAATAGAAAAATGTAAAAATAAAAAAGTTAAAAAAAATTTGAAAAATTTAAAAATCCCCTCCCCCAATAAAAATAAAAATTGTACGTTTTTCCCATTTTACCCCCAAAAGCGCAATTTTTTTTTATCAACATATTTGGTATCGCCGCGTGCATAAATGTCCAAACCATCAAAATAATGTTAATTATCCCTTATGGTGAAAATGCAGCTTTTTTTTGTCACATTTGATTCCCAAAAAAATTCATAAAAAATTATCTAAAAGTTTTATATATGCAAATGTGGTATCAATAAAAATTACAGATGACGGATTTTGTACAAAAATTTTTAGATTTTTTTTAAGCGGTACAAAAATATAAAAGTATCTAGCCATGGGTATCATGGGTATCATGGGTATCATTGTATAGACCCACAGAATAAAGAACACATGTCATTTTTACCGTAAAGTGTACAGAGTAAAAACAAAACCCTCCAAAATGTGCAAAATTGTTGTTTTCATTTAAATTTCGCCGTACATTTTATGGTAAAATGAGAGGTTTCATTACAAAGTACAATTGGTCACGCAAAAAACAAGCCCTTATATGGGTCTGTAGATGGAAATATAAAAGAGTTATGGATTTTAGAAGGTGAGGAGGAAAAAACAAAAGCACAAAAATAAAATTGGCCTGGTCCTTAAGGGGAAAATGGGCTTGGTCCTTAAGGGGTTAAACAAGAAAGATATTGAATAAAGAATCACTTGACTGTAACCATACACAAAGGTTTTGACCCTCCCAGGCCTTGTTCATGACAGATCAATATGGTTACAAACAGAGTTGCATAATAAATGTCCTCCATGCCAAGTCCTTCATGTTGTTGCCACATTGATTAATACTTATAAAAGAATCTTTGTGGATTCTTACTATAAATGTAAATGCATGGTCTCTCCAAAGTATTTCGACTGGATCGACTGTTCCTACCACTAAGCACCACAATTTCCCAGCATGCAATATGATGTGACTCCTTCCTCTCTGTGTCTGCAAAGCCAGAGGCATTATGGGAAACTTTAGGAGAGCCAAAAGTAATAGAGATGGCGGAACATAAATAAATAAATTAATACATGACTCAACTAAAACAGATATACGCAAGCGCCTCCATATATTGTATTATTCTATAATAGCTGGCTATGCTGCACTACATAAGATAGAAAAATAATCTGGAGAACTTTAATCACCCAATAAGTTTTTAGTTTATTTTTTCAAATCAACTGGCTCCAGAAAGTTAAACCGATTTGTAAAATTACTCCTATATAAAAATCTTAATCCTTCCAGTACTTATCAGCTTTTGTATACTTCAGAGGAAGTTGAGTAGTTCTTTTCAGTCTGACCACAGTGCTCTCTGTTGACACCTCTGTCCATGTCAGGTACTGTCCAAAGCAAAAGCAAATCCCCATAGCAAACTGCTCCTGCTCTGGACAGTTCCTGACATGGACAGAGGTGTCAGCAGAGAGCACTGTGCTCAGACAGAAAATAATACCACTTCCTCTGGAGCATAGAGCAGCTAATAAGTACTGAAGGATTACATTTTTTAATAGAAGTAATTTATAAATCTGTTTAACTTTCTTTTAAAAAAAAGTTTTCCACCGGAGTAACCCTTTAATGTCGGTCTTTAGATAACTCCTTTAAAGTTATGCATATCAGACAGTAGCCTTAGGTGCTCTAATTATAAATTTTTTCATTTTGATTATAAGGCTAGGTTCACACTAAAGAATTTACAACCAGAATTTCCGATTTGGTGAGAAATTCCAGTGCAGCAGAATCCCATTGCTGGCAATGGGATTCCACTGCAGAGTGCACACTACGGAATTTCTGCGGCGGATGTTCCACCAGTGAAATTCTAGCCCCAGAGGAATTATCTTGTTGCTACTTCAGGCAGAATCCACGTTGCAGACATTGCTGGGGGACAGCAATGTCTGCACGGCCCTAGTGCCGCACTCGGAATCTGCAAATGGAATTTTTCTGCCTGGGGATGCTTTCATGGGCAGCAGTAACCTGCTAAGTGAGCTGATTCATCCCAGAGTGATTGAGGAGTTTAGGAGGGAGGGGAAAGAAAAAGGCATTTTTCTCTAATAGGAAACATTACAAAGCTTTTTTATATTTGCTTGCACTAATTTATGCAAAAATGCTGAAAAGTTAGTGGCCAATTGATAGTTTTTGCTGTATTTTTTTTTTCAACTGAATATTTAATTGTGTTATTTGCATTTGGAAATTCTACTTTTAGGGGGTGTGAGGTCCTCAATCCATCCCTGAATGTCAATTGGTAACATTTCTCTGCAGTTCTTGCTGGTGTTTGACAGCGGTTCATACAGTACGTTCATGTGCGGTGATAAAGATCTCATGAGTTTGGCCATGTATGTTTTGTCAGACACATACCGTATTTTTCGCCTTATAAGACGCACTTTTTCTTCCCCAAAACTGGGGGGGGAAAGTCAGTGGGTCTTATACGGCGAATACACCCCTATCACGGCGGTCCCTGCGGCCATCAACGGCCAGGACCCGCGGCTAATACAGGACATCACCGATCGCGGTGATGCCCTGTATTAACCCTTCAGACGCGGCGATCAAAGCTAACCACCGCGTCTGAAGGGAAAGTGACACTAACCCGGCTGTTCAGTCGGGATGTTCGGGACCGCCGCGGCGGTCCCAAACAGCCCGACTAACTAGCCGGGTTAGTGCTTACACGACACCGGGAGGGACCTTACCTGCCTCCTCAGTGTCTTCTCCGTTCAGGGATCCCCTGTATGGCCGGCGCTCTCCTTCCTCGTCATCACGTCGTCGCGTACGTGCGTCGGCGTGCGTAACGACGTGATGGCGGCGACGGAGAGCGAGGATACCCGGCCGGCAGCAGAGATGTTCCGGAGCGACGCGGACACGGCGACAGCGATGGAGCGACATCCAGGGCAGCGGTGACGGGTCCGGAGCGGCGGGGATACGTGAGTATTAACTCCTATGCAGTGGTCTTAAATCTGCGGACCTCCAGATGTTGCAAAACTACAACTCCCAGCATGCCCGGACAGCCGTTGCTGGGAGTTGTAGTTTTGCAACATCTGGAGGTCCGCAGGTTGAAGACCACTATTGGGTTCAAAATCTTTATTTTTTTAGATTTTGCACCTATAAATTGGGTGCGTCTTATACGTCGGTGCGTCCTATAGGGCGAAAAATACGGTACATTGTGGAGATCACGAGCAGGGTAAAATCATTGGCCGACATTTATCATTGTCTTTAGACTGTTTTTTGTGTCGCAAAAAAGGCGCAAGCAGGGATTATTTGTGCCTTTTGGTTTACACATTTCTGCTGATTTTGAGTTGCAATCCACTGATTTTGGTAATTCACATGATATGGAAGAGTTTATGAACTGTGCCTTTTTGTTAAAAAGCCGCAAAAAAAGGCACAAAGCCACTGAAAAGTCTCTAAAACTACACCAGCCCAGACTCAGCTTAGCTTTTTGGTGTATGTCAAGAGAGAAATATTAGAAAATGTGACCTGCACAAAATGTATCAAATGCTCTGCGACCATTTAATAAATTTGGTTTTACCAGCACACAAAAAAAGGTGTAGAAAAAACCTTCACTTACACCTACAATGATAAATGCTTCACTTACACCTACAATGATAAATGCTTCACTTACACCTACAATGATAAATGCTTCACTTATACCTACAATGATAAATGCCGGCCATTGTGTTTGATGTATGAAACATGTTTGGGAACAACTCTTGACCGCTATCAAGAACTATGGGTCTGTGACAATATTCTTTATATAGTAAATTCCAAAAATGTATAACATAAGAACAAAAATAGAATGAAAATTACAGCAAGATTGGTTCCGTAGAACATCTTTATTATAGCATTTGAAATAGGGTTCACACAGTATGGACAGACATTGATCTATGTCTGTCTGTGCTGTGTGGACACCATTTTAAAGCCTACTTGTCTTATCACAGAAAATAATAATGCTTATATATGTTACTCACTAGGTGATGCAGGTGCTTTAAATGAATTTTCTATGTGTCTAGCTTCTGTATTGGCTTACAAATCCCTTTGTTCTGCTACTCACTCATTCTGACATCCACTGCTCTGAAAGGGGCATGTCCGAGGTAAGCTTTCCCACACTCACCATGCATTCACTTCCTCCCCGAGTCTGCTGTGCTGGGTCTCTTCATCCAATCACTGCAGGCTGCTCTATAACCACATCCTCTGTGTTTTAAGACAAGAGTCTGAAAGACAGGACAGGAGTGAGCACAGAGGAGTGCTAGTGCTGCCCTCACTTCGTGGACTTTGTCCCGACCTGTGTCTCAGCTGGGACAAAGATGATGCTGCAATTGGACAGAATTATATTCTGCATGTTAAAGGGACCGCAAGTGGTCTTTTTAATAAGCCAAGATTTCTCTAAAAAAAAAATTTTTAAAGTATATTATAAAAGGTTAATAATTTGCCAAGATATACAACATATAAGAAGTTTTTGATTCTGACAGTAACTGTTTATATGCTAAAAATAAAGCAGGATGTTTTATGGAATCTCTCTCGCTGGAAATTTGGTTCTATTGTTGTTCATTTGTTGAAGACCCTACTTCAGGTCATGTGTGCAAGATAGAGTCCGAGAGGTGTTTTTGTACCATGGTTTGTTTTGTCTGTGTTTCTAAAAATGTAAAACTGGTATACGGTAAATGTATTCCCAGGTCTATAGAAATACCCCCTAACTCATGGTTATAGAATCTTTGTTATTAAACACTCTTATCTATATCAATTTCTCTCTAGCATGATTAGGAACATACAGGTTCTGACTGTACAAATTGATTTTATTTTTTTTTAAATCATCAAGCTTCTGTGGAAAAATACTGCTTTATCCAAAACATATCACAACCGGAACACGTGAAAGTATCCTAGTGCTATGTCCACTCTGGTTCGGGGTACAGGTCAGAGTCGTAGCCCAGCGGAAGAATAACAGCAACAGCAAAACTGCAGATGAAAGAGACAGCTGTAGAAAATACTAATAAAAATGTTTCTATAGAAGACTACCATTGTGATCACCTACATTAATAAAAAAGGAGATTTTCATGAACCTTTTATTAAAATCAAGAGGAACATGAAGAAAAACGGCAACAAATTGCGCAAACTGATGTTTTTCCAAAGCAAGACCTATAGAGCCCCTTGGGCTTCAAATAGTATTGTGAATTGGACTTTACAGTTATCTCTTGTACATCACAGATCATTCTATATCAGTAGATATATATTAACATAAGTTGCTTGTATGAAAGTACCGTACTTAACAGACAAAGGGGGTGATTCTTCTTATCTGACCTTGTGCAGACTCTGATATCAGATAAAATACAGAAATAACACAAGTGTTTGTTACAATACTGAGGAATGAGCAAAAAAATTCCATGGGCACCAACCATATAATATTAAAGGAAACTTGTCACATTGAACATGAAGTCTGATCTGCCATCATCATGTTACAGAGCAGGATTTGCTGAGTAGATTGATATATAGTATTGTAGGAAAAAACTTGCTAAAGCTCATTTTAGGGTTAGGAGACCAGTGAGTGGTTTAACCGCTATCTTCCAATGTACATGTTAAAGGGGTTATCCAGGAATAGAAAAACACAGATAATTTATTTCAAAAACAGCTCCAAGTCTGTCTCCAGGTTGGGTGTGCTTTTACAACTTGGCTTCATTCACTTCAATGGAACGGAGCTGCAGAACCACCCCCAACCTGGAGACAGATTGGAAGCGTTTTTTAAAAGAAAGTAGCTCTGTTTTTCTATTCCTGGATACCTCCTTTAAGAGTGCATTCACACAACAAAATCTCTGTCCAGAGATATTCTGGGTAGAGATTCCATCTGCAGCGGGTGCCACCGAAATCCATGGGTCACGCGGGCTTCTGTCACTATTGACAGCAAAGTAGTCAGTGTGGAATTTCAATAAAAGAATGAAACATGTTTATTGGTGGGTTCACAATCTGAATTGTTTGCAGCAGAACCACAGTGTGAATGGGTCAATAGAAAAAACAATTTACACCAATGTTTTCTTTATGCAGAAGAATTTTGAGGCAGGATTTTTGATTGGATTTCCCCTTAGAAAATACGTAGTGTCAAATGGGCCGTAACAGGGAAAGTCACCACCTGCTCAGCTTCTCCTGTTCTTTACCACACTGCTAGCAGATTAAACTGCATGTTCGACCAATATCGTTTTTTTAGGGCCGATACCGATAATCTGTCACCTTTCAGGCCGATAGCCGATAACTTATACCGATATTCCGGATGGGCAGAAGCTGTTGCAGATCAATGATTTAAAGCGGGCGCTTTAAATCAATGAACTGCAGTGGCTTTTGCCGGGCCAGAGACCGTCGCCGCCGCCCGTTTCTCTCCCCCGGCCTATCCTGGGGTCCTGAGTCTAACCACCACAGTTGCCCCATCCTCTGCCCACATACTGCCGCCGCCACCCCCCCCCCCCCCCATCACCTCCCCCCATCCCCGGTGTTATAATTACCTGTTCCCAGGGTCCGCGATCCTTCTGGCTCCGGCGCTGTTGCTGTGCGCTGTCACTGTGCGCACTGACGGCGACATCGCGTTGGGGACGCAGCGCAACAGCGCCGGAGCCAGAAGGATCATCCGTGCACAGCAGATGTACCTGCGCATGAACGTCCCTGTGTGTCATCGTCAAGCAACGTCACTAGTCCGGGCCCGGAGCGCGGAGAACGACTATCCCTCCCCACCGGACGGTTCCTGCAGCATAGATGGCCCGGACCAGCTCACCCTTCCTTCCCACCGAGGGGAGCTGAGTAGAAAACTAAAGGGGGGGTCTGGATGATGACGAAGGCCACAGTGGTCTTCAATCTGCGGACCTCCAGATGTTTCAAAACTACAACTCCCAGTGTGCCCGGACATCCAATGCCTGTCCGGGCATGCTGGGAGTTGTAGTTTTGCAACATCTGGAGGTCCGCAGGTTGAAGATCACTGAAAGGGATTGACAGGCGGTGATGATGAAGGGGGGTGATGACGAAGGGGGGTGATGACGAGGGTGATGATGACGGGGTGAAAATGACTGGGTGAAGATGACTGGGTGAAGATGACTGGGTGATGATGACTGGGTGATGATGACTGGGTGATGATGACTGGGTGATGATGACTGGGTGATGATGACTGGGTGATGATGACTGGGTGATGATGACTGGGTGATGATGACTGGGTGATGATGACTGGGTGATGATGACTGGGTGATGATGACTGGGTGATGATGACTGGGTGATGATGACTGGGTGATGATGACTGGGTGATGATGACTGGGTGATGATGACCGGGGTGTTAATGACCGGGGTGTTAATGACGGGAGTCTAGATGATGACAGGGGGGATGACATGGGGGGGATGATGTATTTCCCATCCTAGGCTTATAGTCGAGTCAATAACTTTTCCTGGGTTTTTGGGGAGAAATTAGGGGCCTCGGCTTATATTCGGGTCGGCTTATTCTCGATTATATACGGTAGTTTGTAGTGTGATTTTGGCCATTTACTGCAAAAGTAACAAATTTGGCAACTAGTGGCGGTACTGCTAATAAGCATCAATGTGTGAATACAGCCCTAAACAATCCGGGAACGAGCGACCCTGGGAACGCTTATTCAGCTGATAAATGGTTAGTTATTTTCAATGGGATGGGTAGGCTGTAGATTTTAGGAATGAGGAAATGTGCAGTGTTTTACAATAGCAGCATTGTGAATGAGTTTTTAAGAGATTATATGCTGCTGGAAAAACCTGTATATTAGTCTGCAATTAAAGGGGTACACCGGTGGAAAACATTTTATTTTATTTTTTTAAATCAACTGGTGCCAAAAAGTTAAACAGATTTGTATATCACTTCTATTAACCCCTTAAGGACTCAGCCCATTTTGGCCTTAAGGACTCAGACAATTTAATTTTTACGTTTTCATTTTTTCCTCCTCGCCTTCTAAAAATCATAACTCTTTTATATTTTCATCCACAGACTAGTATGAGGGCTTGTTTATTGCGCGACCAGTTGTCCTTTGTAATGACATCACTCATTATATCATAAAATGTATGGCGCAACCAAAAAACACTATTTTTGTGGGGAAATTAAAACGAAAAATGCAATTTTGCTAATTTTGGAAGGTTTTGTTTTCACGCCGTACAATTTATGGTAAAAATGACATGTGTTCTTTATTCTGAGGGTCAATACGATTAAAATTATACCCATTATTACATACTTTTATATTATTGTTGCGCTTAAAAAAAAATCACAAACTTTTTAACCAAATTAGTACGTTTATAATCCCTTTATTTTGATGACCTATAACTTTTTTATTTTTCCGTATAAGTGGCGGTATGGGGGCTCATTTTTTGCGCCATGATCTGTACTTTTTTTTGATACCACATTTGCATATAAAAAACTTTTAATACATTTTTTTAAATTTTTTTTTAATAAAATGTATTAAAAAAGTAGGAATTTTGGACTTTTTTTTTTTCGTTCACGCCGTTCACCGTACGGGATCATTAACATTTTATTTTAATAGTTCGGACATTTACGCACGCAGCGATACCAAATATGTCTATAAAAAAAGTTTTTTACGCTTTTTGGGGGTAAAATAGGAAAAAACGGACGTTTTACTTTTTTATTGGGGGAGGGGATTTTTCACTTTTTTTTTTACTTTTACTTTTACATTTTTTTACATTTTTTTTTACACTTGAATAGTCCCCATAGGGGACTATTCATAGCAATACCATGATTGCTAATACTGATCTGTTCTATGTATAGGACATAGAACAGATCAGTGTTATCGGTCATCTTCTACTCTGGTCTGCTCGATCTCAGACCAGAGCAGGAGATGCCGGGAGCCGCACGGAGGAAGGAGAGGGGACCTCCGTGCGGCGTTATGAATGATCGGATCCCCGCAGCAGCGCTGCGGGCGATCCGATCGTTCATTTAAATCGCGAACTGCCGCAGATGCCGGGATCTGTATTGATCCCGGCACCTGAGGGGTTAATGGCGGACGCCCGCGAGATCGCGGGCGTCGGCCATTGCCGGCGGGTCCCTGGCTGCGATCAGCAGCCGGGATCAGCCGCGCATGACACGGGCATCGCTCCGATGCCCGCGGTTATGCTTAGGACGTAAATGTACGTCCTGGTGCGTTAAGTACCACCTCACCAGGACGTACATTTACGTCCTGCGTCCTTAAGGGGTTAAAAGCCTTAATCCTTCCCGTACTTATTAGCTGCTGAATACTACAGAGGAAAAATTATTTTCTTTTTGGATTTATTTTCTGTCTGTCCACAGTTCTCTCTGTGGACAAACAGAAAAGAAATCCAAAAAAGAAAAGAATTTCCTCTGTATTATACAGCCGCAAATAAGTACTGGAAGGAACAAGAATTTTTAATAGAAGTAATTTACAAATCTCAAATAAGACAGAGTAGGGGGATCGGCACTGCAACACTGTGTATATCAATTTGAACGTAGCACTGACAATGGAGTAATCCGGTGAAAAAAACATATGGGGTCCCAGACACTAGTAGAACCAGAAATTCCACAAATATCCAAAAGGTAAAGAAAGCATGTCTGCACTCACCACAGAAGATGCGTGCTGTCGTTCTATTTATACACTCCGGCTCCAAGCTGGGAGCTGCCTTACCTCCCTACACCCGGGTGAACTTTTTTGTATATGGACATTGTTGAAATAAAGTCCGGATTTCATACTTCACATGTGGTGAGTGCAGACATGCTTTCTTTACCTTTTGGATAATCATTTACAAATCTGTTTAACTTTCTGGCACCAGTTAATTAAAAAATTAAAAGTTAATTTCCACCAGAGTACCCCTTTAACCCCTTAAGGACGCAGGACGTAAATGTACGTCCTGGTGAGGTGGTACTTAACGCACCAGGACGTACATTTACGTCCTGTGCATAACCGCGGGCATCGGAGCGATGCCCGTGTCATGCGCGGCTGATCCCGGCTGCTGATCGCAGCCAGGGACCCGCCGGCAATGGCCAACGCCCAGGATCTCGCGGGCGTCCGCCATTAACCCCTCAGGTGCCGGGATCAATACAGATCCCGGCATCTGCGGCAGTGCGCGATTTGAATGAATGATCGGATCGCCCGCAGCGCTGCTGCGGGGATCCGATCATTCATAATGCCGCACGGAGGTCCCCTCTCCTTCCTCCGTCCAGCTCCCGGCGTCTCCTGCTCTGGTCTGTGATCGAGCAGACCAGAACAGAAGATGACCGATAACACTGATCTGTTCTATGTCCTATACATAGAACAGATCAGTATTAGCAATCATGGTATTGCTATGAATAGTCCCCTATGGGGACTATTCAAGTGTAAAAAAAAAAAATTTAAAAAATTTAAAAGTAACAGTAAAAAAAAAAAGTGAAAAATCCCCTCCCCCAATAAAAAAGTAAAACGTCAGTTTTTTCCTATTTTACCCCCAAAAAGCGTAAATTTTTTTTTTATAGACATATTTGGTATCGCCGCATGCGTAAATGTTCGAACTATTAAAATAAAATGTTAATGATCCCATACGGTGAACGGCGTGAACGAAAAAAGAAAAAAGTCCAAAATTCCTACTTTTTTAATACATTTTATTTTTAAAAAAATTATTAAAAATTAATTAAAAGTTTTTTTTATATGCAAATGTGGTATCAAAAAAAAGTACAGATCATGGCACAAAAAATGAGCCCCCATACCGCCACTTATACGGAAAAATAAAAAAAATAGAGGTCATCAAAATAAAGGGATTATAAACGTACTAATTTGGTTAAAAAGTTTGTGATTTTTTTTAAGCGCAACAATAATATAAAAGTATGTAATAATGGGTATCATTTTAATCGTATTGACCCTCAGAATAAAGAACACACGTCATTTTTACCATAAATTGTACGGCGTGAAAACGAAACCTTCCAAAATTAGCAAAATTGCGTTTTTCGTTTTAATTTCCCCACAAAAATAGTGTTTTTTGGTTGCGCCATACATTTTATGATATAATGAGTGATATCATTACAAAGGACAACTGGTCGCGCAAAAAACAAGCCCTCATACTAGTCTGTGGATGAAAATATTAAAGAGTTATGATTTTTAGAAGGCGAGGAGGAAAAAATGAAAACGTAAAAATTAAATTGTCTGAGTCCTTAAGGCCAAAATGGGCTGAGTCCTTAAGGGGTTAAACTGACCTATGGACAGCCACATCAAATCCAAAGGGTTCCTGTCATGAAAAAACTAACGTTTTGACATGTCACAGAGACATGTCAAAACTGTTGATCAGTTGGGGTCTCAGTGCTGAGACCCCCACCAATCCTTAGATTACAACAATATTTATCCAGCTCTACTAGATGGCTTCATCATAAGTAAAACTGGATGGCGATTGCTGTGAGCTGCGCTACTACTGCACGCTACTCCCCACTCATTTTAATGATCGGAGGGGGAAATGACTTTAACACGTTAAATAATAGATCATTCACTATTAGCAGTATTAATGTAGCTTTTAGCTATTCAACTAAACTCCACATATGCAACCCTTTAAAAAACTATACCTTTAGATAGAAATAGATAAAATGTAATCTATGAATTACTGTTAGAAAATATGCAGTCACCTACAGGTGTTACCTAATTCTCTGCACTGTTCACAGACTGTTTATCAGGATGTGTATGTATTACTAATGCCTGACCACATGCATACAGTAAGCAGATAGAATAGCTCAACAATTAGTAATACAGGAAGAGTAAATGTCACATGTTCAGTAAGCAAAGGTGTAACAAGAGGAGTGCCACCGCATAAAAAGCAGAAGTGAACCACAAGCCATCTGCAGCACTCCAGCATTGTATTTATAAGAACATTTAAGCATAGGCAAATAAAGAACATGCTGTGGTTGGTGTACAGGAAAAAAACTGTATATAATGTATGGCTAATAAAGTATTTACATTATAATAGGTCCTTTCATTCTGCATCATATAAAATGGTAAAATAAAAATGAGTTAAAAAAAAAGCTAGGATAACAAAACAGAAATTGAATTAAATGATACCGCCATATGAGGCCTGATCTGAGTTGGCTGCTTTATGCCCTTGCCTACAGACTACATAAAACAATAGGCTAGTAAATGACAACTGGGTATCCTCTACTGTAAATAAAAAATATCAAGTAATGCTTCAGCGCCCATGTTCTGGTAGTTCCCTACCAGCTGTTGCAACAATGCCATGCCATACCTGCCTGTGCATACTACAGCCAATCACTGGCCTAAGTGGACCTCTGCTGTACTAACTGGCGCCATCATTGGGGGAAAGGATTGACAACAGCAGTCATGTGCTGGATCGGCATGCTGGAGGACTCTGGAGTATCGGTGATGGAACATTATCTGAATTATTTTCTTATACAAAAGATATTCAGGTGACAGTGGCTTTTTGCGGCTGGACTGTGCACAAACATCAATAGGGGAATATTGGAGCTTGAATGCTTAAGTAGTGGGGCATTAAATTTAACTACATTTTTTGTTGACAGTTTTTGTTTTGTTCTCATGGGAAACACCTTATTGTAAAAATGTTGCTCCAGTCCATACCACTGACCTCAGCAATGCTTCGCCGGAGAGACACATAATATAGCTGCATTGCCTGACCACTGCGGTAGGACATTACATACCGTAACTAGACAGATTGAATAAAATGTCTTTTACTTTTTTAGCTAACCAGTCTTCACATTATAGGATTGTACACCTTATCCTTATTTTACCTTCATGTTTTTATGATTGTTGATTCCATGTAATGTTTGTATGGGCAATACCTGTAGTGACCTTTGACCATTCTAGCCACACCCACTGTGTGTTTTTGGCACCTGTTCACACTGTATTTAAACTTGCCTTGTGTCTAATGTATGTTATGTTGATCTGAGGAAGAGGAGGTTACCCTCGAAACGCGTCATCTGTACTTTTTTTTTCTTTTTTTATAAATATGATCCCTGCTAGGATCTTTCATCTATAACTCGTGCCTCCGGTGTTTTTGAGCTAGCAGCGCCTGGAAATCTTTGGTCCTTTTTTCTCTACCTCTTCGCATCATTCTTAAATGGTACTCTTTATTTTACCCTAAAATCGCAATGTTTGTGCGGCAAGATGCAATTCTGAAACTTTTTTTTATTTTCTTTTAACACAGTTCACTGCACATGGTAAAGCAGACATGTAAATTTTTTTTTTTTTTGGGTGAGTATGATTAAAAACACAATACAACAATTTTTTTTCCAGTTTTTTTTTAACCATTTTTTCCTAGAAAAGACCTAAAACAAATTGACATCCACTCAAACTTACATGAATGAAAACATTTTAGGGTAGACTAAGAAACATACATAAATTCATATGTACACTGCAGCATTCGAAACGGTGACACTAAGTGGGCACGAAAAACCCAAAACACCCCTGGTCACAAAAGGGTTCAAAACTTTGAACATATTTCTCCTAATTTATACTATGCTTTTAATTAAAGTAGTAAATGTGGTTTTATTTAACTGCTGGTGTGGTAAAAGTATCTTCTTGCTTGCAAGACTGTCCAGTGACTGCCCAGGAAAGCAATATCATTACTCTTTATTTGGCTATTTATGGACTGAGTTTTTATGGTAGAGCAGACATGGGGACCATAAAAATGTGATTAATAAGTGATCTCCCCTCAGCATCTGACAGTCAAAAGTACACCATATCAAACTAAATGAGTATTGGCAATAATTAAAGGGGTTGTACAGGCATAAGGCATTATTTTAAAGAGGTTGTCCAGTTAAAATTATCTTATCCCCCTATTATAGAAAAAAAGAGCATTATACCCGTGTATCTCCGGCTTTCCATAGAGATGGATGGAGGGGGCATGCCAACCCCTGTCCATGCATGAGGGGAGAGGGGGAGTCTTACAGGAGATGGGGGGATGTCCCAGCTGTTGGACCCTGCACGATCAGACACTTAAGGGTAGGGTATAAGGTTTTAAAGTAGCAGAGTACTCTTTTAAGCGCCATAATATCAGGATTTGTAAAACTTTAGAATGTAAGGCGATATCCTGGATCTACACATAAAAATGTGCAGATCTGGTGATATTGCCGTTTTGTTGAAGTCTGTGTTCCTCCCTATATATATATATGTATTTTTATCTCAATAATCGTGTGTATTTTGTGTATTTTACAATCATGTATCAATAATAAATAGCTTTTTGTTGCTTCCATACAAGTGACTCTGGTTTTCTTTTCTTGTTGTTTATATTGAAGGAAAAAAAAAAAAAAAAGATTAGAAACAATTATATCTCAAATTACCTTTGCCGCATCTTCACCAGTATGGTCTCTTCTTCCAACATGGTTCCCCATGGTGCAATACAAAATACTTCAAATTCTAAATTGAGAACAAGTAAAGTAAAATAAGTAATAGTTTAAAAATGTATTTTTCAGTTCTTCATCCTTGTCACACACACAGTTGTTTAAAAAAAATAAAAAAAAGCTTACAGTATATAAGTCAAAGCCAGATAAGATTCAAAAGGAATGGAAAACATAAGAAGGCTCAAAAAACTGCAGCAACAGAAGAAAAAAAAAAAAGCAGTAAATGAATATTGTTGCTTCAAAAAGCTTCACTCCATTTATCCAAAATTACTGCTTACCCCAGAAAAACTGCTCTATATTTTTGGGCACTAAGTATAAAATTTTCCTGCAATCTGCTGTCAGTGTAAATTTGACTCTAGTAACAAGCTAGATCAGGACAAATTACAGGATGTGGGGTGGGGCTTAGCCGCTGCTATGTGCAGGAGAGGGAGAGAATCCTGGGAAAGACATGGCTGTGTACCTGCAATCTGTCAGACTGTCTGTCTGCTGAAGGTGAGCCCGTACTAGTCAGAACATAATAACAACCAGTCAGTGCTCTTATGAGTTTTATAAAATGCTCCCACAATTTGGTTGCCAATGCCAAAACGGGCTTCAGCTGTTTCCTTGAGAAAATTAGGTTTCTTTCACACTGTAAAATGACCCCCTACTGCCCGTCAGTAGCAGGTCCATCGGAAGATAGTGGGAGAAAAAAATTGTGCCTGCGTCATTTTTTTGTTCCGCTATCTTCCAGCTGAATAACGAGTGTAATAACCGACGTTAGAGGTATCCCACTCAAGTGAATGGGATCCTCTGTGCCCGTTATTACACCCGTTAGGCTCCGTTACAATAACAGACGTTAATGGCAGACAAAGTAGAAAAAAATAAAAGCCATTAACGTCCGTTTGTAAAGGAGCCTAACATACAGTGTGAAAGAAGCCTTATGGATCTATGCATCTAAACAAAAAATTCAAATTTTTTTTCTAGCACTACATAATGTATGACAGATACAAAAAAAAAAAAAAAAAAAGGATAATGGGAGTTATTTTAGGACACCATGAAAACTAAGGAGCTTTTGCATCTTTATAAGAAAAGCCATGCATGTAAAACACAGATTTAGTGACAGACTTCAAGTAAAACAAGGCTTCAGTGCCGTTTAGCAGTACAAGATGTTACAGGCAAGTCCCTGCCTTGAGGAGCTTGTAGGTCTAGATGCTTGGGGCATTCAATGATAACTTATTCAAGGTCAAAAGCTTGTTGACTACAGTAATTCTTCACATGATTCTACTTTGGATTTGGTTTCATAAGCTCAGTGTATCATTTCACTTCATGTCAAGCTGCTTTCCCATGCCTGCAGTAGTACAGTTTTTGGTTTTCCTTGCACAGATGTTAGCGGCTACACGGTACACATTTTATCAGACACCTCTTATCTTGGCATCAGACCAGGTTACAGAGTACTCATACCTTTGATAGTTCTGTTTTGCTTTGTGCATAGAGAAAGTCCTATATTGATGTGGATAATAAAATTATTTCAAATAGTAGATCCCCCACCACAGAAGAAATGATTAGGATCTTGACAGATCTTAGCAAGTACCGCTTAGGGTTTATCTGCTACTGAAAGGCTGCATTTCTAATGGGTGACACAACTGAACCTTGTGTGTTGAGGTTTCTTTGGCATTTTGAAGAGGAACTAAAAGGCATTTCCTTATCAGATTAATCGATTAGGGAAGTCCCAAGCATTTGCTCAGGGCAGGACTGTGGAGTCAGTTTTGGGTAAAGTGAGAAAAAATTTACCAAATCCAATACAGGTTTTAAAATAAAAATATGATGTATTATTAATCACTTCCTGCAGCAGCAATTTCTGTTTTTTAAAATTTCTAAAAAAAGGGCTAACTTTTGCTGGATACGTTGTACTTTTTAATGGCAAACTTCATTTTACCATATGACATTTAAAATAAATAAAAATTTGCGAGGTTAAGTTGGAAACAAATAAAACGGCACACATTGAACACCATGGTAAACAGTTACATGTATAAAAAGGGGTATTCTGATATGAAAAATGTATATGTTGCTGGGGTTGGTGTACTGGTCAGATGACACAGCCATGCATGCACTGCGCGCTTGGCTGTTCCCGATGCTTTGTATCTATAAATAGCTTTACTGGATTCCGTACCTGATGCTCTTTGTCTTTGGCATCGGGTACGGCAACTGGTATTGCCATTTAGAGATACACAGTACTGGGAGCAGTGAGGGACAGTGCAGCTATGCTGATGCCTATACACAGCTACTGTGTTGGGTGCAGCATAGCGGCAGCCGTTTGGTGGGGGTTGTAGTAGTTTCAGCTCAGCAACAGTTTTCTCATAGAAGGGCTGTGAATAGGTTAATAAAATAAAAAATAAAAAATAAAAATTCTATCCCAAATCCTAGTTTTTTTCTTCTTTAAAAATACTAAATTTTTAACCTCATGAAACCATGAAACATATGTTTGAGTGCACAGTGAGGGCAAGGTGGGAAAAAAACGAAAGCAAACAAATGAACATTTGCCCAGTCCTTAAGGGGTTAAATAGAAAAATAAATATATAATGTCAGTTACAATTCTTAGTGCCTCTTGTGGAATTGTACACTTCTCTATTGCAGTGCACTTTTGTTTTCATTTTCTATTGCACCCTCCGTCCAGCTGCTATAACAACTGATTGGCACTCTGATCTGAGTTGTGGCCGGGGCGATCAGAGGCCGCTCAGGAGGGGCACTCGGCATCTAACCGCTGAAATAAAAAAACTAAAAACATAGACATTTTTCAAATTTATTCTGCAAGACTCCTTGATTTAAATAAAAAAGGAGACATAAGCTCCTATATACTGAGTGATTTAAAAGGGTACTTCGGTGGAAAACTATTTTCTTCATATTAACTGGTGCCGAAAAGTTAAACAGATTTGTAAATTACTTCTATTAAAAAATCTTAATCCTTTCAGCACTTATCAGCTGCTGCATGCTCTAGAGGAAGTTGAGTAGTTCTTTTCAGTTTGGCCACAGTGCTCTCTGCTGACACCTCTGTCCGCGTCAGGAACTGTCCAGAGCAGGATAGGTTTGCTATGGGGATTTGCTAAGACAGAAAAGAATTTAACTTTCTCTGGAGCATACAGCAGCTGATAAATATTGGAAGGGTTGGTATTTTTCAATAGTAGTCATTTACAAATCTGTGTAACTTTCTGGAACCAGTTGATTTAAAAAAAAAAAAAAATGTTTAAATATCCACCGGAATGTCCCTTTAAGAAAAAAAAACCTGAATATGTTCAAGCAGATGCACAGTTCTTGCTATATCATGATCAGCATTCCACTGGTACAACACAACTGAGACTTTCACACCACACTGTGCTGTGTAATCTGTGTTGTTTTCCTAGGCATGTTACATCTCCTTTACCCTTCATTTAGTTATGACAGATTTACACCTTGTTAGGCCGGGTTCACACTTTTTGCTGTAGGTTGTTTTCATCTGCAACTCATGTTAAGTGATTGATAAGCTGAAGACAAACACTACACTGGTATGCAAGTGGTTTGGCATCAGCCTGAGTAAAAAAACAAAAACAAAAAACAAAAGTAAATAAACCTTATGATCAAGGCCAGACATCACTGGTTTTTGCATTGGATTTCCCTTGGATTTCACTGTGGATCTAAAAAAATCATTTTTTTCTGGAACATATGTACTGGGGTTTAACCCCTTAAGGACGCAGCTCATTTTCACCTTAAAACGTACCCGTCAGATCTAACAAAATAATTTTCAAATATATCACTCAGTACCTAATCCTGACCATATACATCAAATTTTTATGTGTCTAGCACCTTTATTTTTATTTTTTTATTTCACTTTTAATTTAGCTCACTAGTCTGAATTCCTCTCAAATGGAAGGGGCGTGGTCTCACTGTGCAGGTCTCCGCCCCCCTCCCTCAGTATGCTGTCTGCTCACGTCTCCCCTAGCATTAGCAAAACTACAACTCCCAGCTTGTCCTCACTGACAGTACAAGCTGACAGTGGGAGGATATTCACAGGAATAGCAGCAAAGTGAAGGAGAAGATTCAAAATCTCCATTTTTTACACTAACATATTCTTGAAGACCCAGTTTTTGAATTTTTACAAGGGGTAAAAGGAGAAAAAGCCCCCCCCCCCCCCAAAATGTGTAAACCAATTTTCTCGAGTAAGGAAATACCTCATATGTGAACGAAAAGTGCTCTGCACTAGAGGGTTCAGAAGGGAAGGAGCGACAATGGGATTTTGGAAAGTAAATTTTGCTGAAATGGTTTTTGGGGGGCATGTCGCTTTTAGGAAGCCCCAATGGTGCCATAACAGCAAAAAAAAAAAAAAAACACATGGCATACTATTTTGGAAACTACACCCCTCCTGGCACGTAACAAGGGGTAAAGTGAGCCTTAACACCCCACAGGTGTTTGATGACTTTTTGGTAAAGTCAGATGTGTAAATAAAAAAAAAATTTTTACTAAAATGCAGTTTTTTTCACCAAATTAACAATTTTTACAAGAGGTAAATAGAGAAAATGTCAACCAAAATTTTAACCCAATTTCTTCCGAGTATGGAAATACCCCATGTGTGGACGTCAAGTGCATTGCGGGAGCACTACAGGGCTCAGAAGAGAAGGAGTCACATTTGGCTTTTGGAAAGCAAATTTTGCTTGTCGCATGTTGCATTTAGGAAGCCCCTATGGTGCCAGAACAGCAAAAACAAAAAAAACAAAAAAAATACACATGGCACACTATTTGTGAAACACCACCTCTCAAGGCATGTAACAAGGGGTACAGAGAGCCTTTACACCCCACAGGTGTTTGACAAATTTCTGCTAAAGTTGGACGTGAAATTGAAAATTTTTATTTTTTTCACTAAACTGCTGGTGTTACCCCATATTTTTCATTTTAACAAGGGGTCATAGGAGAAAAAGCCCCCCAAAGTGTTAACCCCAGAAATACCCCATATGTGGTTGTAAAGAGCTCTGCGGGCGAACTACAATGCTCAGAAGAGAAGGAGCGCCATTTGGCTTTTAGAGAGAGAATTTGTTTTGAATGGAAGTCGGGGGCCATGTGCATTTACAAAGCCCCCATGGTGCCAGAACAGTGGACCCCCATATGTGACCCCATTTTGTAAAGTACATCCCTCACAGAATGTAATAAGTGAGCATTTACACCCCAATGGCTTTTGACAGATCATTGGAACAGTGGGCTGTGCAAATAAAAAAATTTATTTAGCATTTTTACGGACAACTGTTCAAAAAATCTGTCAGACACCTGTGGGGTGTAAACGCTCACTGCACCCCTTATTACATTCTGTGAGGGGTGTATTTTCCAAAATGGGGTCACATGTGACGGGGTCCACTGTTCTGGCACCAGGGGGGCTTTGTAAACACATATGGCCTTCAATTCCAGACACATTCTCTCTCCAAAAGCCCAATGGTGCTCCTTCTGTTCTGAGCATAATAGTTCCGCAGAGCACTTTACATCCACATCTGGGGTATTTATATACTCAGAAGAAATGGTGTTACAAATTTTGGGGGGCTTTTTTCTTATTACCCCTTGTGAAAATGAAAAATTTGGGATAACACCAGCATTTTAGTGAAACAATACAAATTTTTCATTTTCACATCCAGCTTTAACAAAAATTCTTCAAACATCTGTGCGGTGTTCAGGCTCAATATACCCCTTGTTATGTTCCGTGAGGGGTGAAGTTTCCAAAATGGGGTCACATGTGGGTGTTTTTTTATTTTATTTTGCATTTATGTCAAAACCGTTGTAACAATCAGCCACCCCTGTGCAAATCACCTCAAATGTACATGGCGCTCTCACTCCTGAGCCCTGTTGTGCACCCGCAGAGTATTTTACGTCCACATATGGGGTATTTCCGTACTCCAAAGAAATAGCGTTGCAAATTTTGGGGATTTTTTTTTCCTTACCTCTTGTGAAAATGAAAAGTATGGGGCAACACCAGCATGTTAGGGTAAAAAATGTAATTTTTTTTACAATAACATGCTGGAGTAGACCCAAACTTTACCTTTTCATAAGGGGTAAAAGGAAAAAGACCCCCAATTTCTCCCGAGTACAGAAATACCCCATATGTGGCACTAAAATGTTGCCTTGAAATACGACAGGGCTCAGAAGTGAGAGAGTGCTATGCACATTTGAGGCCTAAATAAGGGATTTGAATAGGGACGGACCCGGATGCAAGAATTAAACTAGGGCTGCACTATATGGGGAAATGTGCGATTGCGATTATGGACCTAAATATTGCGATTTCGATATGCGATGCGATATAATAAATAAATGGTGAAATCCCACCATTTCATGTCCAATCTCCTCCATTTTACAACTATCCACTCCTTTTATGCCCACTGCCCATTTCACATCTCATCTCCCCCAGTCACATTCTCCCCTCATGGTCATGGTCACATCTTCTCCCATCACATTTTACCCCTATGTCACATCCACCCCCCTGTCAGATTCTCAAAGCCCCCCCGTCACACATTATCCCCTCCGTGACATTATCTCCCCCCTGTCACATTATCCCCCCCGTCACATTAACCCCCCTGTCGCATTATCCCCCCCCCCCCCTCCTGTCACACTATCCCCCCTGTAGGTAGCTTTTTGTACTGCAGCTATACACTGGGTTTCCCGGGCGGTTTGCGCCGAAAAGACCTTTCGCCATGAGCCAATCACTGGCTTGACACTTGACACAGCTGTGGCCAGTGATTGGCTGAAAAAGGTCCAACTACTTGTATGGTAAAGAGGGGACACACGGACTGCACGGAGGGAAACAACATCTGCAGGGACCGGGAGTAGGTGAGCAGAAGTTTTTTTTATTTTTCTCCCTGTGCCCTTTTACTTAGCTCAGTGTTTTTCTACCAGGGTGCCTCCAGCTGTTGTGAAACTACTACTGCCAGCATGCCCGGATAGTCTTTGCCAGTCCGGGCATGTTGGGAGTTGTAGTTTTGCAACAACTGAAGGCACCCTGATTGGGAAACATTGACTTTTAGGATTTAAATTTGTTTTTACCTGCTCTGGCCGGCCCCCGCCTGCAGCAGCACATGGGAGTCGGCCCGAGCAGATAATCACAAGTTTTCCAGGGGAGCCATATCGCTATATCACAAAAATCGTGATTTGATTGCTTTTGCGATATATCATGCAGCCCTAAATTAGACTTGCCTCCGATACCAAAATTACCCTACGGCAGTGTTTCCCAAACAGAATGCCTCCAGCTGTTGCAAAACTCCCAGCATGTCTGGACAGTCAATGGCTGTCCAGCAATACTTGGAGTTGTTTTGCAACAGCTGGAGGCTCCGTTTTGTACAACACTTTTTTTTTTTATTTGGGGGGGGGGGGGGGGGGGACTGTGTAGGGGTATGTGTATATGTAGTGTTTTTTACCTTTTATTTTGTGTTAGTGTAGTGCAGTGTAGTGTTTTTAGGGTACATTCACACAAGCGGGGGGCGCTGGGAGTTTGAGCTGCAGCGGAAAATTTGCTGCATCTCAAACTTGCAGCAAAAAACTCGCTGTAAACCCCCGCCCATAGGGGAGGGGGGGGAGGGGGTTGGGCAAACATCCAGCTGGGGGTTGTAGTTATGCAACAGCTGGAGGCACACTGGTTGCAAAACACAGAGTTAGGTAACAAACTGTGTTTCCCAACCAGTGTGCCTCCAGCTGTTGCAAAACTACAACTCCCAGCATGCCCAGACAGCGGAAGGACATGTTGGGAGTTGTGGTTATATACACCAAAATAAAGGCCTTTATTTTGGTGTATATGTATTAGTGGCCTATGGTCTACTACAGAGACAGTGCCTCTAATTCTTTCTTTGTGTTGAGTTGTGGTTATGCAACAACTGGAGGAGAACCGTTTGGAGACCACTGCACAGTGGTCTTCAAATTGTGGCCCAACAGATGTTGCTAAACTACAACTCCCAGCATGCCAAGACAGCCTTTGGCTGCCGCCGGTCCCGCCGGTGTCTCGCCGCTCTGTCACCTGCCTCCATCTTCCCCCTGCTCTGCACGGACATACAGGGCCGGGCAGAGTGGGGATTTCAACTTTAACCCTGCCCCCAACTGCCATTGGTCGGTCAGTCCTAAGCAACCAATGGCAGAGGATATGAGGAGGTGGCACCCCTGCCACCTCGCTCCTATCCTTTAGGATGATCGGGGCTGTCTGACAGTTTCGATCATCCCTATTTTCTGGACTATCAGACCTGATCAGCCTGGTATCGCCGCAAATCGCCGATCTGAGTTGACACCCCCCAGGGGTTTTCACGGGATGCCTGCTGAATGATTTCCACAGGTATCCCGGTCCGATCCTCACCTGGTGGGGACTGAAATTCTCACGGGCGTACAGGTACACCCTTGGTCCCGAACAGGTTAAAGAGAATCTAACAGCAGCGTCACCTGTGTTTTTAACCCTTCTAACAAAAATAAATAAATCTATGCAGCTGTTCAGGAGATATTCATCTAGTTACTAATACGTAAGTAATTACTGTTGTATGAGCAACTCTTTCTCTTGCCTGCTCCAGATGATAACTCTGCCCCTTCTGCCAATAACTCTGCCCATTCTGATGATAACACTGCATTTAGTGATATGCCTTACAGCAAGACATAGCTGATAATAGAGGAGGACCTGTCCCATTCAGAAGAATTGGAGATGGAACTGGACATTCTCTGTGCTCTTTCTCCAAGGAGGACTACTGTATCTGTCTTACAGGGGCACTTTCACTGTACTCCTATCTGTGTTGGGAAGAAAGACATTACTGGAAAATTATCTGAACATAACAGAAAGTATCAGCTAAGTTTTAGGCCTAGTGGACAGAATGGAAACTGCAAGATTATAAAAAAAATATAAAAAAGTAAAATGAAAAAATTGAAAAAAACATCACCAAAAATTCTTAACAAATATGGTTAACATAAAAGCTTGTGTGGTGTCCTAGCACCAAAGGCTGTCCTGTGGCTTTGTTCTAGTTCTAGTTTAGTTGTTCTTGAGCACAAGTGTGATAAAGGTGTGAGGTGTGGGGAGAATCTCTAAGGGAAGGCCCAGAACAAATCTATAATTTCAAGTCGTATCCAGTCATTCTGCAAGGATCACCCACGTGATGGAAGTTCATGCCCTGTCAGAAGAGGTTACAGGACCTCAACAGAACCCTAGCTACCTGGATCAATCTTCAATCCTCTAACAAGTCAGTATCAATCTATTGGGTGAACGCACCATGAGTCCCAGCAAGGCAACAGGGCTCCCAAGGGGTTACAGTGCATCCTCTCTACTCTGCATCATACTGTCTGTGACTTTCAAACTCTACTCCCTGCTCAGTAAAGACAGTTATCAGTAACCTGACGTCGGTGTGTTCCTTTACTCCCAGTGTTTGGCCCAGGAGAAGCTGTCTCCAACCTGTATAGTGTATAGTCTCCAACGTGTATAGGTTAACGGTGCCCTGGCGTCACAAAGTGATAAGGTATTTCCTAACACCACCCGTGGCTACCACACTTGATTTAAACAATAGCTCATTCCTTAACATTTTTTTATTTATCAATATTATTATTAATAATAATAATAATAATAAAAAGACATAATGAATGTTATTTATATTCTTCCTAGAAAACTGTTAAAAACCAAGTTTCTAGAGATTAAATTAGTTTTGTATTTTTTTGGCTTATTAAGTATGAGGAATTTCTTGGCAAATGATAGCATTATGGGTTATGATTTTAATTACGCAAATCATTTCTGATCAGTTACCTTTAAGGTCACAGACAACAGAACAGCATGTGTTTCCGAGCTTAGGTAGTATAAAGAGCTGTGCATATCCTCATTAATACAGAGCACAGAATCACTGTATTACTATGGATCAAAGACAACCTACTAAAGCTTCTATCACATTCCATGCTTCAGATGTATTTCGGTCAATAAACCATACAAAGTGTGCACTATGACGGGTAAATTGATGTATTGTCTATAAACCCAGCCAAGTACAAGCCAGTCTACAAAGAAAAGAAGAGCAAAAACTCTGTAAACAACTCCCAAATTATTCGATAGGCTTCTGGGGCATCAGCTCTACACCAACACGTGGAAAATCTAAGGGCAATTTTATAAGGCACAAGTGACATATGTCTCTGGGGTCTAAGGACAGAGCAGACTGTTTCCATAGCAGCCCGGTCAGATCAATCTATATTCACTGTTACTATGGCCACTGCATTAAGGTTAAATCCCCAGAGGACAAGCAGCATAAACCACTTTGCACCACAAATGGTTTGTCAGTCCTGATTTGCTCATGCTCCAATAACAGCCAGATCTTTTAGATGCTCTTCAGAGGGAACATGTGGATAGTTATCTTGTCTGTGACACCGATAACAGGAATGCAGAGCCAGAGAGGTTAAAGGGACACTCTGGCTCGAATACATCTTATCCCCTATGAAAAAGGATAGGGGAAGATGTATGATCGCGGGGGTCCCGCAGCTGGGGACCCCGCAATCTGTCATTGTGCACCCACCTTTGTGAGCTCTCCGCAGTGCTGGAGGTACAGAGTGACGGCTATCACGCCCCCTCCCATAGACTTGCATTGAGTGGGTGAGGCATGAAGTCACACGGGGGCGGAGTTGGGACGTCTTGATACTCCGGCCCCGTGGCCGTCATGCTACACACTCTGAGCCTCCAGCGCTGCGGAGAGCTCACAAAAGGTGGGTGCTCAATGACAGATTGCGGGGGTTCCCAGTGGTGGGACCCCCACGATCATACATCTTATCCCCCTATCCCTTGGATAGGGGGATAAGATGTATCAGGGCTGGAGTACCCCTTTAAGGAAGTTCTGAAAATGAACAAGTGAAAACAGGTATCTGTATCGGTGGAAACAGACATTCCTCTGACCCACTGAGCTAAGTAAAATGACGTCTGCTTAGCGCCAAATGCCCTGAAGGCTCCTAGAAGCACCAGAAAGGGCAAAATATTATCGTTTAAAAGTTGCTGCAAAACCCCAGCATTCTGTCTCTGACTGTGAAGGTCATGAGAAGAAGCCAATTGATTGGATCTGCAGATCTGAATGTTTTACATTCTAACAAAAATGTGCTACATTCTAAAAATCTAAATAAATAAAAGGAGAGACTGAAGTACATAAAGTCATAGTGGGCACTGTGGGGGACGCATGGGGCCTCAGGAAAATCTGTAAGGTAGTACATTACACAGTTGTTCTTTTTCATTTCTTTTTTAAACCCTGGAAAACTTTTCTAGAGGCTTTGTCCATCTTTGCATAGAGCTTCATCAATCTAGTGCATGCGAAATAAAGCAACATTGCACAAAATTACCTGCTATTCACTGGATGGGTGATATTTACACTGGAAGGGGTCCGTCTAAAAGGTACCCAAACTAAATGCCACAACTTTGAAGCAGTGCTTCCCGTTTGAATGGAGTAGTGGTCGAGTATGCTCTATGCCATTCTATTTACAGGAAATCTGTCACCAGTGTCACCTGCACTAACCTGTTGGTACTGACAGACAGTGCAGGTGACACTGATGACAACGGTACTCACCTTGTCCCGTTCCGTGGCAGAGATAGTCGGTAATTTCCATCCGTTAGCATCAGTCCCGGCAGCCGGCTTGGGCGGAGCTTAGTGACATCACCCCCGCTGGGTCCTGCTGTGAGAGAACAACAGCGTTGACATCAGTAAGCTCTGCCCGTGCCCCAAGCCGGGTGCCCGAAGCTGAACTAACGGAGGAGATTACCAAAGATCCCCATCACAGAACGGGACAAGGTGAGTACTGATGTCATCAGTGTCACCTGCACTATCTGTCGGTACCAACAGGCTAGTGCAGGTGACACTGATGACTGATTTCATTAAAGGGAAATTGCAAAGGATAGGGGATAAGATGTATGACCATAGGGGTCCCGCCGCAGGGGTCCTGCCACTGGGGACCCCCCAGCATAAGATGTGTAGACCCGGAATACCCCTTTAAAGTCTATGGGGGAAATTATAGGTTGCTGCAACTGCACGACTCTTTCTCTCCACAGGTTTTGACAAATCTCCCCCTATGACATGAACAAAGATAACACTATATACTATCATCCTCCATTATCATTTCTTTCTTTGTTTTATGAAGAATCAACATTTATTTATTTATTAGGTCATGTAAAAAAAAAACACACAGGTACCCAGGAGAGAATAAAGAGGTTTACTAATAATACCCAATAGGTAATGCCCACACTAATTTAATATTTAAAGTGAACCTGTCAGCCCTAACTCTGCACAGTGTGAAATAATGACAGGTTCTGATGAAATGTCCATAGGAAGGCTCCCAATTGAATTTCCTCTATTGTAACAGTTTTTTTATTATAATGGCATATTGAAGACCCTACATTCAGGAGAACATGTTCGGCATATATTCAGGGAAAGCTCCACCCCCATTTTAAGTGAATTCTAGTTACTGCAGTATAGGAATAAATTACTGGAATGCACATACTAGTTTAACACAAGTTAATACAGGAACCTTTTACTGTGCATATTACGGCTGCAAGTCCTGGTCTGAATATGGACATAGAAATATTCCTGTACATTCCAGTGAGCCGATACGGCTGAAACACCCCCCTCCACAGACTGATCACTGGCTGCCCGATGTTGAGGGGGTGCTTTAGGGCCCATGTGTTCACTACGTGGCCCTAGAGCGTTATATTTACCCCCCCCCCCCCCTGTGGTGGCATACTGTCCAATGTTTTTCTATATCTTTCACAGACAATTTCTCGCCATACATCATTTTTTCAGTTTACCACTGTATTTCCATAAACTATGGGACCTTCTTTTGCACAAAAATCTACATGAATGGCTGCTTGAATATCATGTTCCCCTTTGGCTGAGCATTTCTATGTCATGAACAAAAACATTTTTTTTTTCTAGGTCCATCTTTTATTTCAAGATGCTTTGATTCAGGATACACTTTTATAATATATGTTTAGGAGAATCTATGCCGTAAGGTCATAATGGAAAAAATATATATAAAATTCTGCAGGGTTTTCAACTTCTGGCTGCCTGGGAGGCTTCTATGGATCTCTACCAAAGCCCCCATAATATAAATAATAGATATCATTTTCAAAGAAACTCTATTCTGACGTGAAATAGAAGGCACATGCTGTGAAAAGAACATCTTAGGCCTAATGCACACGGCTGTAATACCGCATGGGGACCTACTGTACCTACGTATTCCACCGACAAGAGGAATAAAAAGGGTTTTTTCTGTTGAATCTTATACAAAAGCCAACACAAAAGTATCATAATCCAGCATAATCCTGTAGTTCAGAGTAATGCTTCAAGCAAAGTATAATCTACATGTGGAACTGCTGCAGCTCCATTATTTCGGGACATTTGCCAAACCTCTCCAGGGGAAAAAATTGCTGAGTTGCCCATAGCAACCAATCAGATTGCTTCTTTCATTTTTGAGAGGCCTTTTCAAAAATGAAAGAAGCGATCTGATTGGTTGCTATGGGAAACTTCACAACTTCTTCTCTGGAAAGGTTTCGATAAATCTCCCCCAATGTGTCCAATGTAACACAGTATCTGGTTTTCCCTCTCTGTTCTCAAAAGTGACAGCTGTCAGCAGTTACAGGTGTATTGTAGCTGTCACTGAGTTTAACCCTTTAGGTGCACTTTAAAGGGGAATTCCGGGCAGAAACATTTAATCCCCTATCCAAAGGATAGGGGATAAGATGTCTGATCGTAGGGGGCCTGCTGCTGAGACTCCCCGCAATCTCCCTGCAGCACCCGCATTCTATGCAGGGACTGAGTCTCTAGTTTCGGAAACCTCCGGGACTGGATACGTGATGTCACGCCACGCCTCCTCCATTCATGTCTATGGGAGGGGGCGTGATGGCAGTCACGCCCCCTCCCATAGACATGAATGGAGGGGGCGTGACGTGACATCACGTCCCCAGTCCCGGAAACCTGGAGGTTTCCGAAACTGGAGATTCAGCAACCGGCCCCCCGTGATCAGACACCTTGTCCCCTATCCTTTGGATAGGGGGTAAAATATTTTTGCCAGGAATACCCCTTTAATGTCATAAAGGGGTACGCTGGTGGAATTTTTTTTTTTTTTTTTAAATCAACTGGTGCCAGAAAGTTTTTAAACAGATTTGTAAATTACTTCTATTTAAAAATATCAGCTGCTGTATGCACCACAGGAAGTTCTTTTCTTTTTGAAATTCTTTTCTGTCTGGCCACAGTTCTCTCTGCTGACACCTCTGTCCATGTCAGGAACTGTCCAGAGCAGGAGAGGTTTGCTATGGGGATTTGCTCCTGGTCTGGACAGGTCCTGACGTGGACAGAGGTGTCAGCAGAGAGCAAAGTGGTCAGACAGAAAATAAATACCAAAAGAAAAGATCTTCCTGTGGAGCACTCAGCAGCTAAGCACTGGAAGGATTCATATTTTTAAATAGAAGTCATTTACAAATCTGTTTCAGACACTAGTTGATTTAAAAAAAAAATTGGTTTTACACCGGAGTACCACTTTAATAAACTTTCGCCACCATTTTAGGCTCCTTTCACACTACCACTATGACCCAGTAGTGTGACAGCCGTCAGGACCGCCTGGGAGAATAGAGGGAAAAAAAATAGTGCTAGCACCGTCATTTTCTAGCAGCGCCCGATTGTGCCCATTGACTCTAATGGGGTCCATCGGGACCAGTTATTGCCCGTTGCGCCATCAAAATGACATCAGTCAATGACGGGGCGCAACGGTAGTGTGAATGTAGCCTTACTTCTGTAATATACCTAAAATAATAATATCCAGTTTGAGACCAAATTCATTATATAAGTGATTTCCTATATGCACGAGCTTTTTTTAGTAGAAAAACGATTTTGACTTGCAGAGGTCAGAAAAATTCGCTAAAAAGTCGCAGGGCATGAAAAAACCTACTAAATTTACTCCAGCTCAGACATGGAGCAGACAAAACCAATACCAAAATAAAAAAATTTGCTTAAGCGAAAGAAATTTATCAACAGGCTGAAACCAGTTGATAAATATGTCGCACATAAGCAAAAAAAATTGTAATAAAATATCTAAAAAAAGGAATACATAAGCAAACATTGATAAATGCCCCCCACGGAGTCTGAGATCCACCCTCTGTATCATCATTGGTGTAGGCTGCTGCTCGCTCCCCCCCTCCTTACAGCTCTGCTTCTTCACACCACTGACTGCTGTGTATAAACAACCTCACCAGGACATCAGTACATGAAGGCGAGTACAGGATGGGAAGTACATAATAGCCCTCCACCAGCGAGAACATTGTCAGGAGCATGGCACATACTGTATAAATTGTAATATTTGGCTAAGTGACAGTTTTTAAAAATCACAGCATGCTGGGACCATGGCGGTTCTTCAGGGAAACTTGCCGTATTTTCTCATAGACTTCCAAAAATACACTGTGGGTTTAACATAGGCTTTTGTTCCCCCCACTTCTTCAATAGAAATCCTAAAATGTGCACGGTCACTTTTTAAAACTTTTAAAATGTTCTAGAGACATCAAAAGTTTGGGGTCAGATCATGAGTGCTCAGGCCGCAACTGCTAGAACTAGCTGGGAGAAGAGTGGGCTTAGTGAGAAAACTTAAAGGGGTATTCCAGGCAAAAACTTTTTTTTTTATATATCAACTGGCTCCGGAAAGTTAAACCTATTTGTAAATTACTTCTATTAAAAAATCTTAATCCTTCCAATAGTTATTAGCTTCTGAAGTTTTCTGTCTAACTGCTCATTGATGATGTCACGTCCCGGGAGCTGTGCATGATGGGAAAATATCCCATAGGAACTGCACAGCTCCCGGGACGTGAGTCATCAGAGAGTAGTTAGACAGAAAACAACAACTCAACTTCAGAAGCTAATAACTATTGGAAGGATTAAGATTTTTTAATTGAAGTAATTTACAAATCTGTTTAACTTTCCGGAGCCAGTTAATATATATAAAAAAGTTTTGGCTTGGAATACCCCTTTAAAATAAAAGTCTATGGGATTGTCTATGTGATATACAGCTGAAACCAGACGTTTACATACATGTTATAAAAAGACACATATGCATGTTTTTCTCACTATCTGTTATGAAATCAGAATAACCTTATCCGTTTTAGGTCAATTAGGATTACCAAAATTATTTATATATTTGCCAAATGCCAGAATAATGAGAGAGAGAAGGCCTTTTATTACTTTTTGCCAAGTCATAGGTTTACATACATTTCATTAGTATTTGGTGGCACTGCCCTTAAAACTGACTTGGGTCAATAGTTTTGGATATCCTTCCACAAGCTACTAACAATAGTTGGTAGGAATTTTGGCTCATTCCTCCTGACAGAACTATTTGTAAGTTGCCTTGCTCGCACCTGCCTTTTCAGCTTTGCCCATATTCAATAGGATTGAGATCAGGGTTTCTGATGGCCACTCCAAAACGTTGACTGTTATTTAACCCCTTAAGGACTCAGCCCATTTTGGCCTTAAGGACTCAGACAATTTAATTTTTACGTTTTCATTTTTTCCTCCTCGCCTTCTAAAAATCATAACTCTTTTATATTTTCATCCACAGACTAGTATGAGGGCTTGTTTTTTGCGCGACCAGTTGTCCTTTGTAATGACATCACTCATTATATCATAAAATGTATGGCGCAACCAAAAAACACTATTTTTGTGGGGAAATTAAAACGAAAAACGCAATTTTGCTAATTTTGGAAGGTTTTGTTTTCACGCCGTACAATTTCTGGTAAAAATGACATGTGTTCTTTATTCTGAGGGTCAATACGATTAAAATGATACCCATTATTATATACTTTTATATTATTGTTGCGCTTAAAAAAAATCACAAACTTTTTAACCAAATTAGTACGTTTATAATCCCTTTATTTTGATGACCTATAACTTTTTTATTTTTCCGTATAAGCGGCGGTATGGGGGCTCATTTTTTGCGCCATGATCTGTACTTTTTTTTGATACCACATTTGCATATAAAAAACTTTTAATAAATTTTTTATAAATTTTTTTTTAATAAAATGTATTAAAAAAGTAGGAATTTTGGACTTTTTAAATTTTTTTTTCGTTCACGCCGTTCACCGTACGGGATCATTAACATTTTATTTTAATAGTTCGGACATTTACGCACGCGGCGATACCAAATATGTCTATAAAAAATGTTTTTTACGCTTTTTGGGGGTAAAATAGGAAAAAACGGACGTTTTACTTTTTTATTGGGGGAGGGGATTTTTCACTTTTTTTTAACTTTTACTTTTACATTTTTTTACATTTTTTTTACACTTGAATAGTCCCCATAGGGGACTATTCATAGCAATACCATGATTGCTAATACTGATCTGTTCTATGTATAGGACATAGAACAGATCAGTGTTTTCGGTCATCTTCTGCTCTGGTCTGCTCGATCACAGACCAGAGCAGGAGACGCCGGGAGCCGCACGGAGGAAGGAGAGGGGACCTCCGTGCGGCGTTATGAATGATCGGATCCCCGCAGCAGCGCTGCGGGCGATCCGATCGTTCATTTTAATCGCGAACTGCCGCAGATGCCGGGATCTGTATTGATCCCGGCACCTGAGGGGTTAATGGCGGACGCCCGCGAGATCGCGGGCGTCGGCCATTGCCGGCGGGTCCCTGGCTGCGATCAGCAGCCGGGATCAGCCGCGCATGACACGGGCATCGCTCCGATGCCCGCGGTTATGCTCAGGACGTAAATGTACGTCCTGGTGCGTTAAGTACCACCTCACCAGGACGTACATTTACGTCCTGCGTCCTTAAGGGGTTAAGCCACTTTGTAACCAGTTTCGCAGTCATTGTCCATTTGGAAGACCAATTTTCGCCCAAGCTTTAACTTCCTAGCTAATATCTTGAGATGTTGCTTCAGTATTGCCACATAATCTTCTTTTCTCATGATGCCATCTATTTTGTGAAGTGCACCAGTCCCTCCTGCAGCAAATCAACTGCACAAAATGATGCTGCCACCCTTGTGTTTTACAGCTGGGATGGTGTTCTTAGGCTTCCAAGCTTCTCCCTTTTTCCTTCAAACGTAACGATGGTCATTATGGCCAAAGAGTTTAATTTTAGTTTCACAGACCACAGGACATGTCACAGGACATATTTTGACACCCCCCCCCCCCCCCCCAGACCACTATAATGGTGTTCCAGATGATTGCACTAGGAGCACCCTTTTTACCCATTTATTTCTTCTTTTGGAGTAATGGCTTCTTCCAGGCAGAGTGGACTTTCAGCCCAGGTTGATACAGTACTCGTTTAACTGTGGATAATGACCAGCTTCCGCCAGCATCTTCACATGTCTTTAGCTTTTGTTCTTGGGTTGATATGCACATGTTGCACCACAGCACGTTCATCTCTGAGACACAGAACCTGTCTCTTCCTGAGCGATATGATGGCTGAACATTCCCATCTTGTTTGTACAGATGAACGTGGCACCTGCAGGTATCTGGACTTGTTAAAGTCCACCATTTTCTTCCTGATATATTAGCTGATTGCTTTAGACTTCCCCTTGATGTTACACACAGAAGCAGTGTGTTTCTGGTGTGCATTAAAATACATCCACAGGTGTGTCTCTAACTCAGATGTTGCCAATAAACCAATCAGAAGCTCCCAAAGACATGACATCATATGGGCTGTCCCAAATTGTTTAAAGGCATAGTAATCCTAGTGTATGTAAACTCTTCACTTTGCAGAAAGTAATAAAAATGCCTTACATTTTTTCTCTCTCTCATTATTCTGGCATTTGGCAAATAGAAATAATTTTGGTAATCCTAATTGACCTAAAACGGGTAATGTTTATTCTGATTTCATGTCAGATAGTGGGAAAAACATGCATATGTGTCTTTTTCACACACAAGGATGATCCAGCCGCACACCAACAAAATTCAAATAGAAAGTGCTTTATTGGCCCATGTATATCCTACGTTTTTGACAGCATCACGCTTTCTATTTCCAATATATATATATATATATATAGGGGCCGCAGGTTGAAGACCACTGTTAGAGGAAGTTGTACTCACCTGTCCCCGCCGCTCCGAACCGTCACCGCTCGTCACCGCTGCCCGGGATGTCGTCCTCCATCGCTGTCGCCGCGTCCCCGAGGCGTCCGGCAAGGCCTCTGCTTCCCCGGCATCCGCACTCTCCGTCGCCGCCATCATGTTGTTACGCATGCCGCTCCTATTGGATGACGGGAAGGCGTGCGCAGCGACGTGATGACGTCGATGGAGAGCGCCGACAATGCAGGGGATCCCGAAGAGGACGCGCCGGAGCCCCGAGGACAGGTAAGCTCACAGGGCACCGTAAACGGCTATCCAGTGGCAGCTGAAGCAGGCAGCGCTGCCAGATAGCCGTTTATGCGATGACCCCGACATAAAAAAGCATCGTATGTTGATGCTACCTTCAACATGCGATAGCCTCTGAGAGGCCATCGCATGTTGAAATTATCATATGTCGGGGCCATTGTAGGTCGAGGGGTCACTGTACTAAGAATGATTGTGTAAAATTGTAGAACTATTGGCAAAAAGGTATGCCACCATGTACCATGACATATTTAGCTTCACTAAAGGGTAAGGGCCCTCTTTGACACCCCGGCAAAGTAAACCATCCCAAACCCATCTGATGGGTGCTCATTTACAGAGCCTTCACAAGGCTTGATCAATCATTCACCATTTCCTGCAATAAGCCCCACATCCCCTATACCACGAGGAGATGTATGGCTGACGACCAATACTTTTTCAGCAGATCGATTCCTCATTCTTCGGCTGATCGCTAGCCCTATTACACAGGTAGAAGCCAGACTATTCGGCAGATATTTGCCCTGTATGCAACTGACCTAACATTATAAAAAATTAACTATAATATCCTCATAAAGCATATGCTGGTGGAAACATATGGGGGATATGCGTCCCCTAGTCTAGAAACTGGTGGGAATCTTAGCTGTTGGACCCCAGTAACCTAAGGCTATTTTTAGATTGTATTCCCAGTACCCATTACCCTATAATGGTAAACATATCCACAGACCTCAATAACTCAGAGGACAAAAGGGTGTCATTTTTGCTTCTATTTGGGTGATATATGTTGAAAATTGCTAACCTGAGGCTCTACAGCTACTGCAAAACTACAACTCCCAGGAAGATGAGCTACAGGTTGGAGGACACTACTACTTTTTTTTTTTTTTTTTTTTAATAAATGGGAGCCTGCCATCACACTCATGCTGCCTGAACCACAAGTCCTAAGGGTGGTCCCCCCACCCCCATGGCTTCTTCCTGCCCTGCCGGCTTTGATTGTTAGGCTGGGTTCACACTATGATTTGAACTACGGTTCCCGTATACGGCTGGGAGGAGGGGTGGGCGGGGCTTAATCACGGCGCCCGCACTCAGCCGTATTCGGGAACCGCAGTTAATGTATGTCTATGAGCCGACCGGAGTGAACCGCAGCCTCTGGTCGGCTGCTTTTTCGGCCGTATGCGGTTTCCCGACCGCAGGCAAAAACGTGGTTGACCACACACACACACATACACACACACACACGTCAGTCCGGGGGCTATATTATGGACAATCGCATCGGGTGTCACGACTGACACCCGGGGCGATATGTCTATTAGTACAGGTACTACTACTCCCATCTTGAAACAGTCTGTTCCATGCTGGGAGTAGTAATACTACCTAAAAAAAATTAAAATATAGAGAGAAAAAAAAGTGAAACACACACACACACACTTTACTAAAAATGTATTAAAATGTTGTTATAAAAAATATAAATTTCGATACATTTTTTTCCATCACTACTGCATCCTTTTTTTTATTTTTATTTTTTTGGTACCCAACAAATTTTGGGTACCAAAAAAAAAACGCTAAAGGGGCCAAAAATTCAACACAGGAAAATGCTGTGGCGTTTTCTCTGGCATTTTTTTCTTACTTTTTGGGGTGACAAAAAAATAAAAAAATAAATAAAAAAAACAAGTAGAACCTTAGCCTAACACAATACACCAGTTATTATGACTCACGTCCCGGGAGCTGTGCAGATCCTATGGGTATATTTTCCCATCATGCACAGCTCCCGGGACGTGACATCATCATTGAGCAGTTAGACAGAAAACTTCAGAAGCTAATAACTATTGGAAGGATTAAGATTTTTTAATAGAAGTAATTTACAAATCTGTTTAACTTTCCGGAGCCAGTTGATATATAAAAAAAAAGTTTTTGCCTGGAATACCCCTTAAAACAAGACCAGAACTGTAAGCTATATTTATTAATGTTTTTATCTATATTTTTATTTTATACTGCTACTGCAGATTTTGGGCCAAAGCCACAAGTTAATCCAACAGGAATGAGAAGTATGGGGAAGATTTTTCAAAACTTATGTAGAGGACGAGTGGTGCAGTTGCCCATGGCAACCAATCAGATTGCTTCTTTCCTTTTTCAAATGAAAGAAGCAATCTGATTGGTTGCCATGGGAAACTGCACCACGATTCCTCTGCACCGTTTTTGATGAATCTCCCCTTATAGATCCTTCCTTTATAGTTCTGATAACTTAAGAGATTTCTTTTAGATTTGGCTTTGAAAAACTGAATGAAAAAATGGCAGCATTTTTTAAACTGTTTGTAAGACATGAATGAAGTAATGAAATAAAAATAGTTTTTATTTTTTATTTTTTTTGCAGTATTTCCTAGCAATTTAACTTGGTGCAAGTATATGAGCAGAAACCTTTCCTCAAAAGACACAAAAGAATGTTCCCATGTGCTGTAGGAGTCTTCTCCTAGGTCACTTAGCTGTAGGACAAAGCTTCCATTGAAGTCCTTGCTATCATCGGTGATCTCAGGACCTGGCTATATAAACATTCCAACAACACACAGAACTGACCTGACTTGAATTTTTATCAACTTTCTACAAAACATGATTTGACAGATAAAGTTCTATATAAAGTAACTGGCTAGAAATCAGAGACTGAGATGTACCACCTGTCCTTCTGCCTCTCTTTAAAGGGGTACTCCTATGGAAAACTTTTTATTTTTTTCTTTCAAATCAACTGGTACCAGAAAGTTAAAAAGATTTTTAAATTACTTCTATTAAAAAATGTAATCCTTCCAGTACACTTTAGGGTCTGTATACTACAGAGGAAATTGTTTTCTTTTTGGAACACAGTTCTCTCTGCTGACATCACGAGCACAGTGCTCTCTGCTGACATCTCTGTCCATTTTAGGAACTGTCCATATGTTTGCTATGGGGATTTTCTCCTACACTGGACAGTAATGGACAGAGATGTCAGCAGAGGAAGAATGGTCCAACATTCCACAGTGCTCTATTGATGGTTATAGGAAGTGACTGATTTCAGTTATTTTTTCCAAAGGGTGTGCAACCAAATACAGTGGTCCCTCAACATACGATGGTAATTCGTTCCAAACGACCCATCGTTTGTCGAATCCATCGTATGTTGAGGGATCCGTGCAATGTAAAGTATAGGCAGCTGTACTCACCTGTCCCCGCCATTCCTCACCAGGTCCTCGCCGCTCCCGCTGCTGTCCCGCTGCTCCGGTGTCTTCTTCGAAATCCTCCGGTGTCTTGCGCATCTTCTGCAGGGTCCGGGCCTCGCTTTCTGGTGACGTTATTACGCTGCTGCGCCGGCGCGGCGTGCGTAGTGACGTAATAACGACGCCGGAAAGCAAGGCCCGGACCCTGGAGAAGATGCGCAAGACACCGGAGGATCGCGAAGTGGACCCGGAGCATCGGTAATAGGTAAGTGAACCTGCTGGGGCACATTACACTGCTATCCGATAGCAGCTTAAGCATTTTGCGCTGTCGGATAGCAGTTAATGCGATGGCCCCGACATATAAAAGCATCGTATGTCGATGCTGACATCGACATGCGATGGCCTCTGAGAGGCCATCGTATGTCGATTTTATCATATGTCGGGGCTATCGTAGGTCGGGGGGTTACTGTATTAAGTTAAATGGTTACTCCCTGTCACGATCACACCCTATCGGTCCAGCTTAGACGCTAGAGAGAGAGTGATGGTGCAAGGGTTAAAGCCGCCAGACCTCTGGGTATCCACTACTAGTCACTAGCAAGTCACCAAATTAACCCTGAGATAAACGTGTTTCCACCAGAGCTGCCTTCAGAAAGGTGAGCTCATATATTTAGAGATCAAAGACCAGAGCTGATTAATTAAACATTTAATCTGATAAAAAGGTATCACAGTGCTATGTATATAAAAATACAGAAACAAATGACATACAGGTATAAAAATATATAAAAGAGTTTAGCAAGACAAGTTCAGAAAACAAAAGATGTAGTTCTTACAGCATGATGATATAGCAGTCCATGACGAGAGTGAGAGTCCAGCTGTTCTTAGGATGGTTTTGTCAGCTTGTCGCACAGCATTGAACAACCAACTTTTAGTCTAGTATTGTTTAAATATCATATCTGCTTTCTTTGGAGGGAAAGTCCATTCCCCCTCCCCTCTGATACCACCAGGTGGGGCATCTCTCTTCCTGACCCCTTATCTGTTTGATTATATGATGGGACCAGAGTGCATGACTTCAAAAGAGCCTTTGACTTCAAAAGGAGATGTAAACAAACAGCCAGCCCCCAGACCAAAATTGGAAGCATCTGTTTGTACCACAAACCTCCTACTGAAATCTGGGGCCTGGAGGACCGGAGAGTTGGACAGTGCAGTCTTGAGGGCAATGAAGGACTTATCACAATCCTCAGTCCAGGTAATTTGCTTGGACACCTTTTTTGTCAAGTCTGTGAGAGGTTTTGCTATCTTACTATAATCTGGGACAAATCTAAGATAATACCCTGCAGTCCCCAAAAAGGACATGACCTGTTTTTTAGTCTTAGGAATTGGCCAGGTCATAATAGCCTCCACCTTACTGGGCTCAGGGCGTAGGGACCCTCTTCCTACTCTATGCTCCAGATACTGCACTTCTGTCATGCCTACTTGACACTTTTCGGGTTTTATGGTAAGCCTTGCCTCAGGTATTTGCTTTACCACCTTGCCCAGGTGACTCAGGTGCTCCTCCCAGGTGTTACTGAATATGGCAATATCATCTAAGTAGGCTACAACACATTCCCTGTGGGCCTCTAGCAGCTGATCAACCAGTCATTGGAAAATGGCTGGGGCATTTTTCATCCCAAAGGGCATGACACAGCACTCAAACAACCCAAAGGGAGTGATAAAAGGCTGAACGCTCCTGGGCCTCTGGGGTCATAGGGATCTGCCAGTACCCTCTGCTTAAATCCATGATAGTCACATATTGGGAACCTGCTAGCTGATCAAGTAGTTCATCTATTCTGGGCATGGGGTAAGCATCAAATGTAGTCATGGCATTTAACCTTCGGTAATCCACACAGAACCTAGTGGATTTGTCTTTTTTGGGCACCAGCACTACTGGGGAGGCCCAGTGGCTTTTTGACTTCTTAATTACCCCTAGATCTAGCATGTTCTCGATCTCCTTCTGTATATGGGCTTTCACCTCTGGGGATACCCGGTAGGCTACCTGTCTTAGTGGTGGCTGGGCCCCCGTATCAAAATGGTGGGTGGCTAGAGTAGTTCGCCCAAGCATCCTAGTAAAGGTGGCACTGAAGGGGCCTAGTACCTGATTAAGCTGCCTCCTCCTTTCATCTGAGAGCTGTGGATTGATCTCTACATCCTGAAGGGATTCCTGGCTCTTAGCTTCCTCCACTAGATCAAGTAAGGGATCACTACCCAGCCCTTCCTCTGGTGCACTACATACACTGACAAGAAAGGAAAGTCCAGCACTGCAGGTCCAAAGCAAGGAAGCCGTTTTATTGTATAAGAACACACGGACACCAAACGTGGATCACAAGTGATGCGTTTCGGCGAGCTCTATCGTACGACTAAGGCGATAGAGCTCGCCGAAACGCGTCACTTGTGATCCACGTTTGGTGTCCGTGTGTTCTTATACAATAAAACGGCTTCCTTGCTTTGGACCTGCAGTGCTGGACTTTCCTTTCTTGTCAAGTTTGCATTTGTACGTGGAGTCCACACGTTTCCGTGCACTGAGACGGGGAGTGGTGAGCTGGACACTGCGTGAGTGTGTGTACTACATACACTGAGTACCACCTCCTCAGGGTCATAGTATGCCTTGAGCATATTAATGTGGTACCGTCTCTGCCTCTGACCTTTCTCATCAAGGACTACTACATACGTGGTGGGTTCTAGGCACCGTAAAATGGTAAACGGACCCTCCCAGGCCGCCTGCAACTTGTTCTGCCTAATGGGGTTCAGAACCATTACCTTTTGTACCACTTCATAGACCCGGTCCCTTGCATTGCGATCGTACCAGTACTTCTTCCTGGACTGTGCTGCTGTGAGGTTGTCATGTACCAGCCCAGTCAATGCCTGCATCCTGTTCCTGAATCTCAGAGCATACTCCCCCACAGTTACAATAACTCAAAGGGCGAGAAACCTGTAGACTCTTGGGGTACCTCCCTGTAAGCAAATAACAGATGGGGTAAATACTTTTCCCAGTCTCTGCCCTCCGATTCTACAAATGTTTTTAGCATTTGTTTCAAGGTGCCATTGAACCTCTCGCAGAGACCATTTGTTTGGGGGTGGTATGGGCTTGCTACCAAGTGCTGTACATTCACCTTTTTACAGAGACTTTGCATGAGATTGGACATGAACTGGGTGATCAGTGAGCATCTCTTTGGGGAACCCCACCCTGCAGAATATACTGATCAGTGCATCTGCCACCTTATCTGCCCAGACAGAGGATAAGGCAACAGCTTCAGGGTACCTAGTTGCATAATCCACCACAGTGAGAATAAATTGTTTCCCTGTGCTGCTGGGTATAGCTAGAGGTCCCACAATATCCACTGCCACTCGTTCAAAGGGTACAGATATGACTGGTAGGGGAACTAGGGGAACACGAGTAACATCCCCAGACTTATCCACCCTCTGACAGACACAAGAAGATCTACAATAATTGGCAACAGCAGTACCCATACCCGGCCAGTAGAAATTGTGTGCTAACCTGGACTTTGTCTTGGCCACTCCCAAATGTCCTGCCAGGGGGGTCTCATGGGCCAACCTCAGCAGCTCTTTCCTGTACTGCCTAGGAACCACTAACTGCCTTTCTCTCTCCTGCGCCCCTAGCATGCCTTTGGAAAGGGACTTCCAGTGCAAGATATCATTTTACCAATATACCCGATGCCCATCTGTGTGGCTTCCCGGAAATGCTCATTTCCCTTCCCCCATCTCGTGGTATCAGGGAGCACATTTCCCCCAGGTGAACTAGCATCTCCACCTTCCTCTGCTGGGGCTTGCAAGTCACACAGCTTGCCCCTTGCATCACCATCCTCCCTTCCTGTTAAAGCTGCAGCCCTGGCATGCTGCTGAAACGTTACCACTGCCACCATTGGTATGCCTCCCTGGGGTTTACCTTCCTCCCCCTCAGTTCCAGACATAGCAATACAGGCATCACACACAGGGCTATCACTCTTTCCCTCCTCCTTAGGCCCACAGGATTGGGACATATCACTCACTGCTGGTCCCTCATCCTTACATGTCACCAGGGGCACACCAACCCCTACCCCTAGCCCATCTCCACTAGGTTTTGGCATTGGCAATGCATTGTCACCACATTTTACAATACACCCCATTTCACTTTTGGAAAACATTACTGGTTCAGTCACAGGTAAACAATTATCAATCCCCTGCACTCCCTCCTATTTTCCACATCTCGCAGTGTCTCCCAAAGTCTCGGACAGTACCTCAGAATGAACAGGGCTCTCTCCTAGCCCTTCCGGTGTCCTCTGGAGCATAATGACAGGGCATCCGACCCAAATCATTCCCCAGCAGAACATTAACAGGGATGTCCTCAGAGACCCCCACCTCCCGCAAACCTTTGCCTGTACCCCAATCCAGGTACACACGAGCCATGGGCACAGCAGGCCGCACACCTCCAATTCCTTTTAAAGCCATGGTTCTTCCAGGGATGATGTCCTCTGTATCCACCACTTCAGGCTGCACCAAGGTAAAGGAGGCTCCAGAATCTCGCAAACCCACTGTCACCCGGTCACCCACAGTTACACTCTGCAGGTTATCCGCTCTTTTCTCCATCGTTCCGGACACCAGAAGAACGGCTGTGTGTCCTCCAGCTACTGGTGGAGAATTATTTCTGTTGGGGCAAGTGGCACTCAGGTGCCCAATATTGTTGCATCTGTAACATCGGCGGGTGTCCCCCTGACCCAATGTGGCTCCTGTTGCTTTTGGGAATGATGGCAAGATTTTCCCGGCTGACCTGGTGGTGCTTTGTGGTTGTGTGGCTCCCCTCCAGGTACTTGCTCCAGCTTGTGCAGATCCAGGCTTTGCTGCGGGCGCCCGGTTGTTGGCAAAGTCATCTCCTAGTTCTGCTGCTTCCATGGCTGTCTTTGGCTTGCGGTCCAAAATCCACTCTCTGGCTTCAAAGCTCAGTGTTTGGAGAAACTGATCCAGGACCATCAAGTCCTCCAGGGCCTCATAGGTAGTGACTTGTAAGCCCCCAGTCCATTGCCTGAATGCAGCCCTTAGCTGACCTGCATGTTCAGTGCAGCTTTCTGTGGCGCTTTGTTGCAAAGTCCTAAATCTTTTCCGATAAGCCTCTGGAGTCAGATTTAAACTTTTTAGCAGGGCAGATTTTATTGCCTCATAGTCCTGTTCACTTTCAGAGGGAAGCGAAGCAAACACATCCAGAGCTTTCCCTCGCAACCGTGGGGTTAGATATCGTCCCCACTGTTCCTTAGGTAGGTGGAACTGCTGGCAAACCTTTTCAAATCCCCTCAGGAACACATCCAGATCACCATCTTTCTCCAACATGGGGAAATGTTCCAAGCAAGGTTTGTGGTCTCCTTGATCCTGCACATCACTGCATGCGGATGAAGCATCCCTTCTCAGCCTCAGAACCTCCAGTTCATGCCTTCGCTGGGCCTCCCTTTCTGCCGCCTCTCTCTCTGCGGCTCATGCCTCTCTCTCTGCTGCTTGTATCTGTGCCTCTCTCTCTGCGGCTCGTGCCTGGGCCTCTCTCTCTCTGCCGCTCGTGCCTCTCTCTCTGCAGTTTGGTACTTGAGAAGCAGTTGGAGTTTCATATTGGCATCCACATTCCCAAGGTGCTGTAAGGCAGTCCGCATATAAGAGTCCAAGGCCTCATGTGGAGTACTGTCCTGATGGGGAGTAATGTTGTATTCCCCAGGAGATATCAGTCCTTGGATGGCAGTTCCAGCTGTAGGACTTTGTCTCATGTCACTCAGCTCTTCTGCACGGGCATCATACTCCACAAGATCAGCAATAAGTTGTTCCTTGTTCTCTCCTGCAGTAGGGATGTCCTTTTCTTGGCACATTAGCTCCAGTGCAGGCTTGGACTGCTTGCGATATGCCTCCATATTTCCGAGATGAGACAGGAGGTAAAACAGGAGATGGGGAGGACAGAACTGTCTTGCACTCTTTTTGTATGTCTTTTAAACCAGCACTGAGCTCTGTCTTTGGAATTTACACACAAGAATATGTATGCAATTTCTTTTTTAGTGCTAAGATTTCCTTACAGGTAAAATCCAGCAAGCACTAAAAATCTCTAAACATATATCCCGACGCTGCCACCAGTTGTCACGATCACACCCTATCGGTCCAGCTAAGACGCTAGAGAGAGTGTGATGGTGCAAGGGTTAAAGCCGCCAGACCTCTGGGTATCCGCTACTAGTCCCAGCAAGTCACCAAATTAACCCTTAGATAAACGTGTTTTACCAGAGCCTCCTTCAGAAAGGAGAGCTCATATATTTAGAGATCAAAGACCAGAGCTGATTAATTAAACATTTAATCTGATAAAAGGTATCACAGTGCTATGCATAAAAATACAGGAACAAATGACATACAGTTACAAAAATGTATAAAAAAGAGTTTAGCAAGACAAGTTCAGAAAACAAAAGATGTAGTTCTTACAGCATGATGATATAGCAGTCCATGAGTGAGTGAGAGTCCAGCTGTTCTTAGAATGGTCTTGTCAGCTTGTCGCACAGCATTGAACAACCAACTTTTAGTCTAGCATCTCTCTTCCTGACCCCTTATCTGTTTGATTATATGATGGGACCAGAGTGCATGACTTCAAAAGAGCCTTTGACTTCAAAGGAGATGTAAACAAACAGCCAGACCCCCAATAAAATGCAATACACAAAACACCGTCTGAATGACCTCTCACCCATGTCTTGTATAAGACATTACACAGTTACAATTATAATACACATATAGGATTTTAATAATCAGGCCTTGGGCCTGACACTCCCGTGGAAAACTCTTTTTTTTTTAAATCACCTGGCGTCAGAAAGTTAAATATATTTGTAAATTACTTCTATTAAAATATCTTAATCCTTCCAGTACTTCTTAGCTGCCGAATACTACAGAGGAAATGGTTTTCTTTTTGGAACACAGAGCTCTCTGCTGACATTTCTGTCCATTTTAAGAACTGTCCAGTGTAGGAGAAAATCCCCATCGCAAACATATGCTGCTCTGGACAGTTCCTAAAATGGACAGAGATGTCAGCAGAGAGCACAGTGGTCATGATGCCAGTAGAGAGCTCTGTGTTAATAGAAGTAATTTACAAATCTGTTTAACTTTCTGGCACCAGTTGATTTAAAAAAAAAAAAAAAAAAAAGTTTTCCACGGGAGTACCCCTTTAAGGGTGCCAATAATTTTGTCCAGCCCATTTTTGGAGTTTAGTGTGACATTATGTCTAATTTGTTTTTTCCCTCCCTTTTTTGGTTTAGTTCCAATACACACAAAGGGAATAAACATGTGTATAGCACAACATGTGTTACTGCAATCCTTTTCTGTGAGAAATACTTAATTTTCTTAAACAATGTCAGGGGTGCCAACATTTATGGCCATGACTGTAAGTACTGGAAAGGTTAAGATTTTTAAATAGAAGTAATTTACAAATCTGTTTAACATTCTGGCACCAGTTGATTAAAAAAAAAAAAATTTCACCGAAGTACCCCTTTAACTGCAGCACCCTTTGTACCTGAACCCCCAATGAAGCAGTATATAACTGTTAAATGTCATTGTCAGTTTAGACAGAGGCATTTAGTGTATATTTACACGTTGGTAAACTCGCAGTGTGTTATCAACTTCAATGGGTCCACGGAAAATCCACGATTACAGCAGATTTACAGATTGCGGACCCATTGAAGTGAATGGTAGTGAAACCCGGAGTGGATCTCCCTCAGGGGGAAATTAACAGTTAAAAGCTCTGTGTTGGTTATTAGCAGTGGTTGTCAGTTGATGAAACCAGCCAAGTGCCGCTGGGTATGGAGTAGGCCTGAGCAAAATATTATGGGGCAGATTTATCAAAACCTGTGTAGAGGAAGGGTGGTGCAGTTGCCCATAGCAACCAGATAGCTTCTTTCCTTTTTCCGCGGCCTTTATAAGAATAAAAGACGCAATCTGATTGGTTACTATGGGCAACAGCACCCCTCTTCCTCTACACTGGCCCTCATTTACTTAGAAAATCGGGTTGTAAGTCTATCTTGCTTTCTTACCCGACTGCATTTTTCCCCTGGTATTTATTATTATGTCGCATCCTGTTTGTCGCACTGGGTTTTGTAGGTTTTGGTTTCCAACTCCTCTGAGTTGTCAGGAAAAAATCCACAACAATTCAACAAATTCGGGTTGGAAACATTTATAAATACGAAGGAAAGCTCAGAAATGTCGGGTTACGCCCCTTTTTCGGGTTTGGGAGAATCCACATGGGGTCCGTCGGGAAAAAATTTTGCATCGTGTCGCAGACTGGCGCACGATGTCTGCGACATGTCGCAGACAAAGATGCGCCAAAAAAACCCGACAAAAGAAGTCGGGTTTAGAATAGTAAATGAGGGCCACTGTGTGTGAATTTAGGCTAACCGCTCATTGACGTAGAAGAATAAATCAGCAGGTTTGTAAGTAGATTAAGGTTTAATAATCTGTATCATGTCACCATATGTCACTTCACCACTCAGAAACAATTATGTTGAATTGTGAATTCAAGTCAATTTTAAACACCTAGTGAGTTTCTATCAATCTCCATATTATACCTTCCCCCCAGAGGAACAAGATGACGGAGAGTCCCAGATTAAAGTACTTTCCCTGAGAGGAAGCGGATGTCAATGTCACACTTGAAAAGTAGAGGGAAAATGTAACAGCTGGAAGTGTCATCCGAGGGTCCATTACTAATCTGCAAAAATGTTAGAATACAGTGTGTTCAGAGAATACACATTATAAGAAGCAGAAACAAAAAGGTCGTATTCCTCTTGAAGGGTTTACTACTGGATACAGAACATGGACGCCTGAGTGACTCCACAATGTGCGGAACATGTGTTACTAGTATGGGGGAAGCAGAAGGACATCATCCTATTAGCCCCAGGGGAGGGCAGATGACTCTAGACTAGTGTTTCCCAACCAGAGCACCTCCAGCTGTTGCTAAACTACAACTCCCAGCATGCCCAGACAGCCAAAGGCTGTCTGGGCAAGCTGGGAGTGGTAGTTTTGCAACAGCTGGAGGCACCCTGGTTGGGAAACACTAGTCTAGACTGTAGGAGACAGATAACTCAAGGAGGTGGATTGATTATTTTATTCCTAGCGATAAGAATTTCCAAATCCTGCAGATAGAATTTCAGTGCGGGTTATGGGAATTCAATCTATTTACATTATGGTCTGTTTACAGTAACATATTTCGCTCCACAGTGTTTATGTAGCAAAATATGCAAAACTACAGATTTACACTTTATTACAGGATAATTTGGCAGGAAAACTGAGGAGATATTACAAAATATGAGCAGGTTGGGAGTTTCTGCACATTTGTCTATGAGACTGCAGAACACACTGGGGGAGATTTATCAAAACCTGTCCAGAGGAAAAGTTGCCCAGTTGCCCATAGCAACCAGATCGCTTCATTCATTTTTAACAAGGCCTCTGCAAAATGAAAGAAGTGATCTGATTGGTTGCTATGGGCAACTTTTCCTCTGCACAGGTTTTGATAAATATCCCCCACTGAGCGCTATTTCTGTCCATCTCATAGACCAGTGTTTCCCAACCAGGGTGCCTCCAGCTGTTGCCCGTTAGGGCTGTATTTGTGCAAGGGGCATGAGTATTCCATATCCACCCCCCACCCACCCACCCTAGGTGGGGCATATAGGAATCATGGAAGAGGCGTGAGTATATAAGATCCCTGCTCCATCTAAGCAGGGCGTACATGAGGTTTGTGGAAGGTGGTGGTGTACGGCAGGTTTATCGTTTGAATCTCTCCCCACTCTTCCGGCCTCCCCAATGCTCCAACACCCGCTCACTCTAACAGGGCCTTGACGCTAGGGTCTAAGTCAGGTGGTGCGGTCTCGGGATCTTGGCATCTTGTTTGATTGAAATTCCAAAAAAAAAAAACTATGCAAAGTCAAAAACCGTATGGTGCAAACTGGATGGGACTGTATGCACATACGGTTCTGTAAGGTTCCCATTAACTCCCATGTTAAAAAAAATAAAAGTATATGGTTTAATACCGTTTTTCACCTGGACCAAAAACCGTGGTAGGCTACGTTTTTTGGTACGGGGGAAAAAAATTGACAAAACCGTACAGGATGCAAAACGGGTGCATCTTTTGGCATACGGTTTTCAATGGAGAGTCAATGCATACGGTTTTCAATACAGTTCAATATGGTTTTCACATTGAAAACGTATATGGGACCTGTATTGCAAAAACGTTGTGTGAATGCAGCCTAACACAACGAAAGCCCCAGCCGTTGCTAGTAGGAGCAGCCTCAGGCCACTTTCACGTGGCAGTGTTTTGGGCAATACTGTGCATCAGTGTTTGTTAGCCAAGACTATAATCAGGACCAAAACGTGAATCATTCCTTGGTTTGCTCTGTGTAGGTTCCTCTCAAAGTCTCGTCTTACAAATACTGGTGTAAAATACAGAGCTATATACTGCTGTGTGTAAGTGGCCTTACTGTAAAAGCATTGATCATACATGGCAGGTTTCACATGGCGTATGCTACACATGGCCCCCTCATGACATCACTCCCAGCCCCTCAATGCAAGTCTATGGTAGGGGGCGTGACAGCGGAGCAGCGGAGTACCCCTTTAAAGTTACAAGGCAATAAACTTTATTAACATGCCAATCACAATTGCAGATCCGCAACTTTAAATCTGCAGCTGGTGTGTGTGAATTGACACTAGCGGATTTATGCTGCAGATTTGCTGCCTGTTAACTTCAATGGGTAGCAAAATCTGCTACAGAAAATCTGCAGCAGATCTGCAGCAAAAATCTGCTCGTGTGAATGTACCCTAAGGCTAGGTTCACACTACGGAATTTCAGCCTGCAATTCCGCTTTGTAATTGCAGACAGAAATTCTGCTTACTAAAATGTACATGCAAGTCAATGGGGGGCATTTATCATTGGGTTTACATCACTTCAATCTTCTAAACGTCCCTGCAAATTTTGCACAATTTTTTTTTGCACAATTTTCAGTAGAACATCTTTCAAAGTTGTCTATTGTTTGGGGCACTGAACCCCACTTTATGCAGTGGAGCTGTTTTTATTATTTGTGCAACTTAAATTTGCATAAAGCCTCCTTTTTTTTTGCGCAAATCTACAGCATTTAATAGGACACCTCCAAAAGTGTCAGATGCCGGAGCACAAAGCTTAAACCAATCTCTGCCGCCCACTGGTTTCTAAAATTAAGCTAAATTTATCAAGTCCTGTTCACTTTTTAATACATTTTTAGCAATTGTGCAAACAATACCCCAAGCAAACAGGGGAAAAATTTATTCTACCTTACACCAACATTGATAAATGTCCCCAATGGGTTTTCCGTGCACCCATTCACACTTCCGAATTTTTAAAGCGGCATTTGTAAGCAGAATTTTCGCTTTCAAACTTCCGCCTGAAGAATGGTGGTGCTCTTTCTTCAGGCGGATTTTTGCAGCAGAATCCCACTGACTTCAATGGGACTCTCATTTGAAGGAGGAATTATACCCAACGCAGAATGGGGGGCAGATTGGAAGCGGATTTCAGAATATAGGCTTTGGAGGCGGAAATTACTCTACCAAACTGTAGCAAGCAGACAAGCGGAATTTCAGTGGTGTGAACCTAGCCTGAGGCTGGGTTCACATGGCAGAATTTCTGCATTGAATTCTGCATGGAAATTCTGTATAAAAGCCAATGCACATCAATGGAATTGCTGCAGCAGAAATTCTGCTGTGTAAATAGGACAGCGGAATCCCATTGAAGTGTATTGGCTATAAATTTGTGCAGAATTTTCAGGCAGAATCCCGTGCAGAAATTCTGCAGTGTGAACCCGGCTTATGGGTAGGGTCACTCGTAGTGCACCTGCAGTAGGTTTCCTGCAGCTTAAATTCTGTTTGCGGGTTTATTTTTTGCTGCCGAATTTCTGCATCTGAATATTCACAAGCAGGTTATGTTGCTACCCACTGAAGTCAAGGGGTAGCAACAATCTGTTTGCAGAATTCTGCAGCAGAAATTCCGCAAGCGGAATTTCAGCTGCAGGAAGTGCACTGCAGATGCAGTGTGTGCGCAACTTTTTTTTTATAAAAGGTATATTCACATGGGTAGGTTAAACAAGAGTTTTCTGCGGCCAGTTTTCCGTGTCGGAATTTCCGAAGCAAAACATTTTTCCACTGCAGAATTCCACTGCAGTAAATCCGTAAGGGGAAACTCAAGGGTAACCCACCTGTGTGAACGTAGCATAAAGGGATATTTGGGGATTTAAAAAAATATTCTAATATTCTTGGAGAGATGCTAGAAGTAACAAAAATAAATAAATAAATTAAAAACACAATAGGTTACCTACACCAGTTCCCCCACAGCTTCCGATTCAATAGCCTTTAGTCACCTGCTGCTCACCGCTTATAGCAGAGCAGGACCAGCCCAACTATCGTCTTGGAAGCAGCTACAAGAGGTGAGAAGCGATGGACTGGTAGGTATGTATGGCTTATTTTTTATTTCTTACAGACCCACAGGAATATTAAAAAAATATCTTGGAATACCCCTTTAAAATCAATCAGTAAAGCTGCAAAAAAAAATGTAGTGTTTCCCAATTGTTGCAAAATTACAACTCCTACCATAAAATGAATGCCAGGCTATCAGGACATGATGGGGGTTGCAGTTTTTCAAGAGATATTGAGTCACAGGTTAGGAAACACTGCTTTAATGGGAAGTAATGTCATCCCATGTATTCCATAAGAAAAAACAATAAAAATACAAGTCTTTTTGAAATGCGGCAGCCAATTGCGGCACGAGTTTAAAGCTGCATTTTGGCCAACAGCTTTTGTGTTTTCACCATAAGGGTACATCCAGACGAACGTATCCACAGCTACAAACAGACACACTGCAATGTGCGAGTCACAGCGCCCATGTGCAGTATACCTGAGCATCGCGGCTGCTCTCGGCCTAGCTCAGGGAGCAGGAGGAGCAGCCACTATGTGTGTGAGTACACCACACATGCGCGGCGACTTTCACATCGCAGTAGTGTGTCTGCTTGTAGTGGCGTAGTGCTGCTCCTAGTAGGCACATCTAAAGGCACCTTGCAGGGGTCCTTGGGTGGCGGATTCGCAGCTTACAATACGCTGTAGATCCGCTCGTCTGAATGTACCCTTAGGCTATGCTCACATGGCAATTCTGCAAAGATTCTGTTCAGAGTTCGCTGAACAGAATTGTGGAATTCCATCAGAATTGTGCCGGAGTTCAGCGTACTCTGAACACAGAATTCCGCCAAAATGCAAGCCCCATTGACTTCAATGGATTTCGACGTGGAACTCTGCAAAATATAAGACTGGTCTTCATTTTTTTTTTAGAGAAAGCAGAATTTCTGCAGCGGAATACCCACCAAGGAAATTCTGCTGCGTGAATGGGACAGCAGAATCCCACTAAAGTGAATAAATAGTGAAATTTCTCCATCTGAACATAGCCTAAGGGCTAAACTGCAAATTCCAATTAAAGGGGTACCTCGGCAGAAATTTCCAGTACTTATCAGCTGCTGTATGTACCAGAGGAAGTTCTTTTCTTTTTTTAAAGGGGTAATCCGTCCCTAAGACATTTTATCCCCTATCCAAAGGATAGGGGATAAGATGTCTGATCACAGGTGTCCCACCGCTGGGGACCCTTGCTATCTCGCATGCAGCACCCACCTCTGGGAGCTACACGCAGCGATGTAGCCTGGGAGTCTGCCGGTGCATTGCCATAGAATGAAATTTGCCATAGAATGAAATGCTCCGCCTCCATCACATCCTATTGGCTCACACTTGTCACGTGACATATTTAACCGTCACGCATCGACACGCACAGCAGTCTGTTTGGCTATCACAGGGAGAGGATCTCCTCTCCCTGTGATAGCTGAAGCTGCACGGAGCTCACATGGGCTCTGTGGCCCGATTCAATCGGTCCACAGAAGCTCATACATTTACTCAGCTCATATGGCTCATACATTTACTCTTTTATTACATGTACTGTTTTATAGATCTACAGCGCTATCGGGATCCCTATGCCCGATAGCGCTGTCATCAGCGTGCCTCCCCGCGAGCGCGATAGATCCACAGCGCTATCGGGATCCCTATTCCCGATAGCGTTGTCAGCGTGCCTCCCGCCAGCGCTATCGATCAACAGCGCTATCGGGACCCCTATGCCCGATAGCGCTGTCATCAGCATGCCTCCCCGCGAGCGCTTACTACACCCCACGCCCGCAGCTCTACTCCCCGTCCCTCGTTAACTCTCAGGGAGCGGGGAACATACAGTAGAGCATCGGGCGCAGGTAAAGTAGTACTGCGCAGGCGCAGCACTACGCAAATAGCGAAGGGCTAAAGTTAGTATTGCGCATGCTCAGTTGTCCTTCCCTACGCAATTTGCGTAGGGAGGCCAGCTGGCCATGCGCAGTCTGTATGCATTGCAATAGAATGAGATTTTCCTTCGGATGGCTCGGTGCTGCTTCAGCTATCACAGGGAGAGGAGATCCTCTCCCTGTGATAGCCAGACTGAGACTGCTGTGCGCGTCGATGCGTGACGGTTAAATATGTCACGTGACAAGTGTGAGCCAATAGGATGTGATGGAGGCAGAGCATTTCATTCTATGGCAAATTTCATTCTATGGCAATGCACCGGGTCACAACTATGGGGCCAGAGTAGCTAGACTGCAGAAAAGACACAAGCAAGTTGCAGTCAGTCTGATCAGCTAGTTATCTCCTATCCATAGATGATCAGTGTGGATCTGACTGATCAGCTAGATATCTCCTATATATAAATAGCCAATCAGTGGGGGGGTCTGATAAGCTAGTTATATAGCTATAGATAATCAGAGGGGGTCGGACTGATTAGCTAGATATCCCTTATCCATAGATGATCAGTGGGGGTCAGACTGATCAGCTAGTTATCCCATATCTATGGATAATCAGTGGGGGTCTGACTGATCAGCTAGATATCCCTATCCATAGATGATCAGTGGGGGTCAGACTGATCAGCTAGTTATCCCATATCTATGGATAATCAGTGGGGGTCTGACTGATCAGCTAGATATACCTATCCATAGATGATCAGTGGGGGTCAGACTGATCAGCTAGATATCTCCTATCCATAGATGATCAGTGGGGCTCGGACTGATCAGCTAGTTCTCCCATTTCTATAGATGATCAGTGGGGTCGGACTAATCAGCTAGTTATCCCCTATCCATAGATGATCAGTGGGGGTCGGACTGATCAGCTAGATATCTCCAATCTATAGATGATCAGTGGGGTTCTGATCAGCTAGTTATCCCCTATCCATAGATGATCAGTGGGGCTCGGACTGACCAGCTAGATATCCCCTATCCATAGATGATCAATGGGGGGTCTGATCAGCTAGTTCTCCCATATCTATAGTTGATCAGTGGGGGTCAGACTGATCAGCTATATATCCCCTATCCATAGATGATCAGTGGCGGTCAGACTGATCAGCTAGATATCCCTTATCCATAGATGATCAGTGGCGGTCAGACTGATCAGCTAGATATCCCTTATCCATAGATGATCAGTGGGGGTCGGACTGATCAGCTAGATATCCCCTATCCATAGATGATCAGTGGGGGTCTGACTGATCAGCTAGATATCCCCTATCTATAGATAATCATTGGGGTCTGACTGATCAGCTAGATATCCCTTATCCATAGATGATCAGTGGGGGTCGGACTGATCAGCTAGATATCCCCTATCCATAGATGATCAATGGGGGGGTCTAATCAGTAATCAGCTAGATAACCTATCCAATTGATTGGGAATCTCTCTTGATTGTTGGATAACCCATTTACCACTGAACGATGTTCTTTTCACCTTATGAAGCCTCCGGTACCTGTGTCACCTGGGGAAGGGGCTCGCAGAAGTTTTCTACCCCTCTCTCTGTGCAGAATACAGGTCCTCTAGCTGCGCCCTATTCATCAATGTGCGGCGTGTTGGGTCACAGCCTCAGCATGTCCCGGTGTCACTGTTACGTCTGTGACCTCAGCAGCTCCAATCACTCTGCCCTATACATCCTAGAACACCAAGCCTCTGCTCTACACAGATTGTCCATTAACCCTTTCCATCCCGCAGATGTTTACGTGGAAAATAAGACACATATGCTGAACACTTCCTTCAGCTTGGCTTCCTGTATAGAGGGCGGGGGAAACAGACAGCTTGTTTTTTTTTTTCGCTAGTACTAGCCAAGCCAGAATGTCAAGGCGGAAGCCTCAGTACACAGCCAGATCTGCAGGCATGACACCCTCGCCTGAGCAGATGCTGCTATCCCCTGCCCGCGCTCAGCTCTGGGGCTTGTAGGGTTAATGCAGCATATGCATCCTCTGCAGGTCTCCATGGGTGACAGCTGACAGCACCAGGGACACAGACTACATATGGGAGCCATCACTGCTGATCAGTGATTGCTGGTGCCAATACACTATGGCAGTGCTTCCCATCCAGGGTGCCTCCAGCTGTTGCAAAACTACAACTCCCAGCATGCCCGGACAGCCTTCGGCTGTCCGGGCATGCTGGGAGTTGTAGTTTTGCAACAGCTGGAGGCACCCTGGATGGGAAACAGTACACTATGCCATATGCCACCCACATTCCATAGAGATAACCTATCCCTGATCAGCCCTCCTCCTTCACAGTGGCACTAAGGTATATAGTGCAGCCAGATCGTGCTCAATGCATAAGCCTCACCCCATATACATACATACATGCAGCTAGATGCACCCACCGTGTGTACATATAGGCGCCTCCAGGGGTCCACTGCTTGTCAATAGCCAGCACTGTATGAGAGGATAGAGGTGAGCTGGCAGATAACAGGTTAAGGAAATTCTAGCCCCGCCAGGTGAGAAACCTTCCTGTCCGGACTGTGCAGGAGCCGCCCCCCCAGCCCGGGCCGCTCCACCTCCAGATGTGTGCTCAGGTTGGTGCACGGCGTCTTCCTGCACGGCAGAGGTGCAGCTTTCCTTCCGTCTCAGCGTCTGGGGAATAGAAGCGCCACCTGCTGGAGCTGCGCGGAACTGCAGCTGTCCTAGGGAAAGTCTAAACACTACGATTTGTTACTTGTCACGACCGGATTGTTATATCACAGACTTCCTGTACTTGTCACGATCAGATTGTTATATCACAGACTTCCTGTACTTGTCACGATCAGATTGTTATATCACAGACTTCCTGTACTTGTCACGATCAGATTGTTATATCACAGACTTCCTGCACTTGTCACGACCAGATTGTTATATCACAGACTTCCTGTACTTGTCACGATCAGATTGTTATATCACAGACTTCCTGTACTTGTCACGATCAGATTGTTATATCACAGACTTCCTGTACTTGTCACGATCAGATTGTTATATCACAGACTTACTGTACTTGTCACGACCAGATTGTTATATCACAGACTTCCTGTACCCCGCCCGCAGAGGTGATCAGTCCATACCTGCTAGGAGTACTACTACCCCCATCAGCTACAAAATCCCACATAAGAGTTTCTTATACTCATGGAGACAGAAGAGGTGTACTCATTGGGGGGGACCTTTATCATTGGCTCTACACCACTTCAATGTTTTAAATGTCCCTGCAAATGTAGGATTTTTTGGCGCAATTTTTGTTTGCGCAATTTTCGGTAGAACGTCTTTCAAAGTTGTAACGCCACAACAGAAGATAAAGAAAGCGGAGAGCTCACCGTTCCATTGTAGGCAGGTCACGTCGATGGAGTGAGCCCGGGACCGGGCATAGGTCCAAGCAGGGAGGCGGCAGCTGGAAACCGGGGGGAGCTCAGACATCGGGCCACGGACCATTACACGCCCCTAGGCGCTTTGTCAGGCCACATTTTCGGTAGAACATCTTTCAAAGTTGTCTACTGTTGGGTGCAGTGGAGCTGTATTTATTTGCGCAAAATTACATTTTGAAGTGTGTTTTTTTTTTGTTTGTTTTTTTGCGAAAATCTACACCATCTAATAGGACACGTACAAAAGTGTCTATGCTAGAGCACAAAGCTTAAAGGGATATTCCGCTGCTCAGCATTTGGAACAAACTGTTACGAACGCTAGAGCCGACGCCGGGAGCTTGTGACGTCATAGCCCCGCCCCCTCATGACGTCACATCCCACCACCTCAATGCAAGTCTATGGGAGGGGGCATGACGGCTGTCAAGCATCCTTCCATAGACTTGCATTGAGGGGGCAGGGCAGGATGTCATGGGGGCGGGGCTATGACATCACAAGCTCCCAGTGCCGGCTCCAGCGTTCATAACAGTTTGTTCCAAACCCTGAGCAGCAGAGTACCCATTTAAAGGGGTACTCCGCTGCCTAGTGCTTATTTCACCAACTTTTTACCTCTTACTTGATGACTTCACATAACACCCCTGTACTGTATGCACCTTATCCATTAGCTTTGTCGTTCCCTGAGTTGGCGTTCTGTCTGGCTCACGTTGTTGCTTATGTCCTGTTGTTCGGTCCTTGAAAACCACAATTCCCCTAATACTTTGCGGCCTGATTATGCGCTTAGGTGCCACCTATTTTTCCTTGTTATTCCGCCCACCCTTTTTTTTGTCCACGCCTATGTGCATGCCCCTTTTTTTTATTTCTGCCCATAGGCGTCCTAGCTTCTGCCCCTTGTTTCTTCTTTCCACGTCCATTATGTTCCATCGTTCGGTAGAGAAATGTGCGCCTGCGCATCCCTACGTTGCCTGCGTAGTGCTAACGTAGCATACGTTAGTAGCGTAGCCATGTGCATGCGCAGTTCTCCTTCCAGTTCAGGGCCTACGTTCCTAGCGTAGCCCTGCGCATGGGCAGTTGTCGTTACAGCTCAGGGCTACGCTACTAACGTAAGCCCTTATCTGTAAGGACTACTGCGCATCTGTAAGGACTACTGTAAGGACTACTACTGACGTAGCCAACGTTAGCACTACGCTGTAAGCGTAGTGCTGAGAACGCGATTCACAAAATGACCAGACATGCGCACTACGCGCCGAAGACGACTCTCAAAATATACATGACGCATGCGCCTGGCGCAAAGGACGATTGGACCAGGCTAGGACGCTCACACAAGGGGCGGCAAATAAAGTTAAAAACGGCATTCCCACACAATTTCAAAGAATTAATATTCAAGAAGTGGGCCGGCTTGACTACGGACACGGGAGGAGGGAAATGCGGACGTCAACGCCGACACTGCAGGGCGGGCTGACAACAACATGGCCGCAAACGTTGTCAGCAGTCACAAAGCACCAAAAAACGACACTACTTCATGCACATAGGAACAGTAAGTATAAGGGAAATAATATGCATTATTGACACAGCAAGCAATGGGCAAATGTATTGATGGGCAAATGTATTGATAAAGTCATAGCAGCGGAGTACCCCTTTAAACCTATCTCTGCAGCTCACTGGTTTCTATAGTTAAGCAAGTCCTGTGCACCTTTCTTAGTAAATTTTGAGCAACTGTGTAAATACACCAAGCAAACGGGTACAATCTATTCTACCTTACCCCAACATTGATAAATGTCCCCCATTGTCATTTGTTTGTGAACAACCTTTAATAATAGGAAAAGGAGGAATTTCTTAGGTAAGGCTGTGTTCACACACAGAACAACGGAGCTTAAATACATTTTTCCCCTTTGTTTTCTCCTCTGTATTATAATTGACATTTTTTTTTTTTTATCTACAGAGCCTTAGTGATGAGAATATTTGTACTGCAAAACAAATGAAAAAAATAAAAATAAAAAACACAACGGCCCTCATTTGCTATTGCAAACCTGAGATGTTTTGTCGGGTTGTGCTCCAGATTCTGTCGCATTGTGGCAGAAATTCTGTCTGCGCCAGATTTTGCGTCAGAATTTGCGCCAGAATTGAAAAAACCCGACTAACTCTCCATTTTGCTAAGAAAACCAGAAGAAGGGGCGTGACCGCTGGGAGAAGGGGGCGTGGTCTCAGAAAAGGGGCGTGTTCCTGACATTTTCACAAAAACCCAACATATTTACTAAGGTTTCTACATGAAATGTGGTGGATTTGAAATGAGGAAAATCTGACAGATCAGAGCATGTGTAAAAAAAAGCAAAATGTAGGGAAAGTGGAAAATGTAGGGAAACCTTAGCAAATACGGTGGAAAATAAATTGTAGGGAATTAAAACCCACAAAGAAACTAAAATAAGGCTTTTTGGAGAGTTTAATCTTTTTCTCGCATGTGACCATTTTTATTGTTGTTGTTTCGACTTTTTTATTTGAAGAATATTTTTATTTTTACAAGGCAGTCACGGAGGTCTTTAGAAGGCCTCAAGCTGCCATGGTAACTGATCAGCAACTAGCTAATGCATTATGAGTGTACCAATGGGATACCAGGCCGTGCAGGCGACCACCTCAATGCCACAATCCCTGCTGACTGAAATTTAGGGCATTAAAGTGAACTCTGACAACTGCCAATATCATGCAGCACTGGAGCATACTTCATATTTATATGGTGAATGTTACAATGGGGCTAATAAATCTGTAAGATATTGTAATGTCATTATTCTGTTTAAGTATTTTAATAAAATAAAATGAGAACAGCTGAGCTCATGTGGATGGTTTCTAGCAGCAGCTGTTTCATAAATAAGGGTCAACAGCTAAAATTGCACAAAAAAACTAGCCTTTTCTCAAAAAGTACTAAGCCCCAATAGTATCCTAGCAGAGCACCAACCTGGAGAAGAGCAACCCTTAATACTGCACTAACCTATCCACTCATTTGTCGGTAGGAGTTACTTGGTGGGGTAAGTCAGATCCCTGTTCCTCCCTCATAACTCCTACATCTACTTCCACCACAAACCTTTCAAGGCACTGCCCAGTTCATACAGAAGGAGATTTATCATTATTTTCAAACGTATGGCTTTTATATGACAATTTCTTTTAACTTACCTTTGCTTACATGCAACCTATTGATCAAATAGTCGCACAACCTTGATGAATAAATCACACGTAAGCAAAACCTGGGAAACCCTCTTACAAAAGCATTTTTTAAAGTAGAAAAGTTTTCCCTTACGGTAATAGCCGAAGTTCTTTTATCTACCCTTTATTACCAGTAGCGTTGCTAGAGAGTGACGGGGTTGGGAGGGCATAACATATCGGGTGACACCCTGACTGGCCTGCCTGGCACTAAATAGCTGCACGCCAACTATCCCACAACAACCCACCCACCCTCCTCAGAAATTAAAAAATATTATTATTATACCTACTCCTCCCCCAACCCATTTATCTACCCACTATACTGTGTGGGACATCCATGGGGTGGTTATTACTGTATGGAGCACTATAAGTGCTGAAAAAGTGCAGAGTCTTAAATGTTTGTCTGGCAGGTTCTGTGGAGAAGAGTTGTGTCTGGAAGAAATAGTCATGACGGTCTGGGCCGGATGGATAAGAAAAGGAAATTGACTGACACCAATCAGAGATGACGTCACCTGTGAGTCACCTGATGTAACTGTATGTAATCACTTATATGGTCTGCAGAGCCTGTGCAGAGCTGAGGCCACTAACTTCTGTGTAAAGTGGTTTATTCAGTATTAATATGGTAATATTATCCTGTTACTATGTGGGGGTAATGTATAGTCATAGTGTGGTACAATTATTTGACCCTTGTATAGAGATGTTGTTGGTTATACTGGTCTGTATATTGGTGTTATTGATGATACTGGTATCAGTATAGTAATAATTATCCCTTTACTATGTGGGGGTAATGTGTAGTCCTGGTGTGGTAGAATTATTTGTCTCTTGCATAGTGGTGTATTTGGTGATAAAGGTTTATGTACAGTGGTTTTATTTATTATCAGTTTGGTAGTATTATCCTGTCACTCTATGGTGGTAACGGTAGTGGTAATGATGCGGTGCAATTATTTGTCCCTTGAATAGTGAAGTCATTGGTCTCTGTATAGTGGTTTTTAAACAATATAATAACAGCAGGAGTAATATGTTGTCCCGGCGTGGAGGTAATATTTTATGTTTTTAAAGGGGTTGTGCTCTGCCCTGCAGTTTGGATCTCTGCTCACAGCGTCCGGAAGTTCATTACTCCGAACGCTGTGTGCGGGCTTCCGTGTTCGCGGCCGCCGGGCGTGACGTCTCACCCGCGCCCTCGTGACGTCACGCCTGCCCCCTCTACCAAAGTCTATGGGAAGGGGGCGGGAGCCCATTATAACCCTAGGGACGGGAGCATTTTTTGCAATTCTGACCACTGTCACTTTAAGCATTAATAACTCTGGGATGCTTTTACTTTTCATTCTGATTCCAAGATTGTTTTTTCGTGACATATTCTACTTCATGTTAGTGGTAAATTTTTGTCGATACTTGCATCATTTCTTGGTGAAAAATTCCCAAATTTCATAAAAAAATTGAAAATTTAGCATTTTTCTAACTTTGAAGCTCTCTGCTTATAAGGAAAATAGACATTCCAAATAAATTATATATTGATTCACATATACAATATGTCTACTTTATGTTTATATCATAAAGTTGACATGTTTTTACTTTTGGAAGACATCAGAGGGCTTCAAAGTTCAGCAGCAATTTTCCAATTTTTCACAAAATTTTCTAAATCAGAATTTTTAAGAGACCAGTTCAGTTTTGAAGTGGATTTGAAGGGCCATCATATTAGAAATACCCAACAAATGACCCCATTATAAAAACTGCACCCCTCAAAGTATCCAAAATGACATTATGAAAATTTGTTAACCCTTTATGTTTTTCACAGGAATAGCAGCAAAGTAAAGGAGAAAATTCAAAATCTTCATTTTTTTACACTCGCATGTTCTTGTAGACCCAGTTTTTGAATTTTTACAAGGGGTAGTAGGAGAAAAAGCCCCCCAAAATTTGTAATCCAATTTCTCTCAAGTAATGAAATACCTCATATGTGTATGTCAAGTGTTCGGCGGGCGCAGTAGAGGGCACAGAAGGGAAGGAGCGACAGTGGGATTTTGGAGAGTGTATTTTTCTGAAATTGTTTTTGGGGGGCATGTCACATTTAGGAAGCCCCTATGGTGCCAGAACAGCAATGGCATACTATTTTGGAAACTACACCCCTTAAGGCACGTAACAAGGGGTCCAGTACGCCACAGGTGTTTGACGACTTTCCGTTAATGTCGGATGTGTAAATGAAAAATGTTTTCACTAAAGTGCAGTTTTTTCCCCCCAAATTTACCATTTTTACAAAGGGTAATGGAAAAAAATGCCCCCCAAAATTTGCAGTGCAATTTCTCCCGAGTACGGAAATACCCCATATGTGGCCCTAAACTGTTGCTTTGAAATACGACAGGGCTCTGAAATGAGAGAGCGCCATGCGCATTTGAGGCCTGAATAAGGAATTTGCAATAGGGGCGGACCCGGTTACCTACAGTAAAACCCTACAGCAGTGTTTCCCTAACAGGGTGCCTCCAGCTGTTGCAAGACTCCCAGCCTGCCAGGACAGTCTATGGCTGTCCGGCAATACTGGGAGTTGTGGTTTTGCAACAGCTGGAGGCTCTGTTTAGGAAACACTGCCGTATGAGACGTTTTTCATTTTTATGGGGGGGGGGGGCGTGTAAGGGGGTGTATATGTAGTGTTTTACTTTTTATTATTTGTTAGTGTAGTGTAGTGTTTTTAGGGTACATTGACACAGGCGGGGGTTCACAGTAAGTTTTCCGCTGGGAATATGAGCTTTTGAGAATTTGCCGCAGCTCAAACTTGTAGAAGGAAACCTACTGTAAACCCACCCGTGTGAATATACCCTGTATATTCACAAGGTGGGGGCACCCCAAACCTTCAGCTGTGGCAAAATGACAACTCCCAGAATGCAGACCGTACATGCTGGGAGTTGTAGTTTTACAACAGCTGTAGGCACACTGGTGGGGAATCACTGAGTTAGAAAACAGACTCTAGCTCAGTGATTCCAACCAATGTGCCTCCAGCTGTTGCAAAACTACAACTCCCAGCATGTATGGTCTGTCAGTGCATTCTGGGAGTTGTAGTTTTGCCACAGCTGGAGGCACATGGGTTGGAAACACTGAGTTAGGAGACACTCTAGATCAGTGTTTCCCAATCAGTGTGCCTACAGCTGTTGCAAAACTACAATTCCCAGCATGGCCAGACAGTCAGGGATGATGGGCGTGTAGTTCTGCAATATCTGGCCCTTCATATGTTGCAGAACTACAACTCCCAACATGCCTGGACAGTCTGGGCATGCTTGGAGTTGTAGTTATGCAACAACTGGGGAAGAACTGTTTGGAGACCGCTAAGTAGTGGTCTCCAAACTGTAGCCCTCCAGATGTTGCAAAACTACAACTCCAAGCATGCCCAGAGTGTTCAGGCATGCTGGGAGTTGTAGTTCTGCAACATATGAAGGGCCAGATATTGCAGAACTACACGCCCAGCATCCCTGACTGTCTGACCATGCTGGGAGTTGTAGTTTTGCAACATCTGGAGGGCAAAAGTTTGGAGACCACCATATAGTGGTCTCCAAACTGTTCCACTTCAGATGTTGCAAAACTACAACTCCCAGCATGCCCAGACAGTCAGTGCATGCTGAAAGTTGTAGTTTTGCAACATCTAGAGGTCCACAGTTTAGAGACCACTATACAGTGGTCTCCAAACTGTGACCCTCCAGATGTTGCAAAACTACAACTCCCAGCATGCCGGCTGCCTGGGCATGCTGGGAGTTGTAGTTTTGCAGCTTTTAGAAGGCCACAGAGAAGATCACTTACCACGATCTTCACTGCAGCCTTCTCCGCCGCGCTTTCCGGCCGCTCCAACTGCTGTCGATGCCTTCGCCGCTGCCGCTGGTCCAGGATGCCTCCACCGGTCCGGGTAAGCCGGACCATGCTCCCCCCTCGCCGCGGGGGTGGCAACACTGCCACCTCGCTCCTATCCTCTAGCTCCGACCATGCTTATTTTCCGGGAGATCGGGTCACCAGTGACCTGATTAGCCCGGATCGCGGGCAAATCGCTGGTCGGAATTGACCAACGATTAGCCGCGATCGCTGACATGGGGGGTCTCCGGACCAGATGATCTTTACTGTGGCAACCACTAGGAAGGTCAAACTGCAACTCCCAGCATGCCCAGACAGCCAAAGGCTGTCTGGGCATGCTGGGAGTTGTAGTTTTGCAACATCTGGAGGGTCACAGTTTGGAGACCACTGTTACAGTGGTGCCCAAACGGTAACCATCCAGATGTTGCCAAACTACAACTCTCAGCATGCCTCGACTGCCCAGGCATGCTGGGAGTTGTAGTTCTGTAACATCTGGCCCTTCAGATTTAGCAATTTTCATGAAATTTTTGAAAATTGCTGCTCTACTTTGAAGCCCTCAAATTTTTTCAAAAAGCAAAAGTATGTCCATTTTATGATGCCAACATAAAGTGGACATATTGTATTTGTGAATAAAAATAAAATTTATTGTGAATATTCATTTTCCTTACAAGTAGAGAGCTTCAAAGTTAGAAAAATGAAAAATTTTCTAAATTTTCATGAAATTTTGGGATTTTTCACCAAAAAAGGATGCAAGTAACGCCGAAAATTTGCCACCAAAATAAAGTAGAATATGTCACGAAAAAACAATCTCAGAATCAGAATATTCGGTAAAAGCATTTTCTCGTTATTAATTCGTGAAGCAACGGTGGTCAGAATTGTGAAAAAGGGCTCAGTCCTTAAGGTGAAAAAAGGCTGCCTTCTTAACCCCTTAACGACGCAGGACGTATATTTACGTCCTGCGCCGGCTCCCGCGATATGAAGCGGGATCGCGCCGCGATCCTGCATCATATCGCTTCGGTCCCGACGCTCATCAACGGCCGGGACCCGCGGCTAATACCACACATCGCCGATCGCGGCGATGTGCGGTATTAACCCTTTAGAAGCGGCGGTCAAAGCTGACCGCCGCTTCTAAAGTGAAACTGAAAGTATCCCGGCTGCTCAGTCGGGCTGTTCGGGACCGCCGCGGTGAAATCGCGGCGTCCCGAACAGCTGATCGGACACCGGGAGGGCCCTTACCTGCCTCCTCGGTGTCCGATCGACGAATGACTGCTCCGTGCCTGAGATCCAGGCAGGAGCAGTCAAGCGCCGATAATGCTGATCACAGGCGTGTTAATACACGCCAGTGATCAGCATAGGAGATCAGTATGTGCAGTGTTATAGGTCCCTATGGGACCTATAACACTGCAAAAAAAATGTAAAAAAAAAGTATCATTTAACCCCTTCCCTAATAAAAGTTTGAATCACCCCCCTTTTCCCATAAAAAAAATAAAACAGTGTAAAAAAATAAATAAATAAACATATGTGGTATCGCCGCGTGCGTAAATGTCCGAACTATAAAAATATATCATTAATTAAACCGCACGGTCAATGGCGTACGCGCAAAAAAATTCCAAAGTCCAAAAAAGCGTATTTTGGTCACTTCTTATACCATTAAAAAATGAATAAAAAGTGATCAAAAAGTCCGATCAAAACAAAAATCATACCGATAAAAACTTGAGATCACGGCGCAAAAAATGAGTCATCATACCGCCCTGTACGTGGAAAAATAAAAAAGTTATAGGGGTCAGAAGATGACATTTTTAAACGTATAAATTTTCCTGCATGTAGTTATGATTTTTTCCAGAAGTGCGACAAAATCAAACCTATATAAGTAGGGTATCATTTTAACTGTATGGACCTACAGAATAATGATAAGGTGTACTTTTTACCGAAATATGCACTGCGTAGAAACGGAAGCCCCCAAAAATTACAAAATGGCGTTTTTTTTTTATTTTGTCGCACAATGATTTTCTTTTCCGTTTCGCCGTGCATTTTTGGGTAAAATGACTAATGTCACTGCAAAGTAGAATTGGCGACGCAAAAAATAAGCCATAATATGGATTTTTAGGTGGAAAATTGAAAGGGTTATGATTTTTAAAAGGTAAGGAGGAAAAAACGGAAGTGCAAAAACGGAAAAACCCTGAGTCCTTAAGGGGTTAAGGGGTTAAAAATTTATCATGCAGTTATAACACACTTTCATGAAAAAAAAAGAAGAATACCATTAATAAAAGAGGATAATTAATTTTAGAGGATGTAAGGCATTTTAGTAAGTCAGGAATGTGCTGGAGTAAATTTAAGCAAAGTTTTCCTCTATAGCGACTTTTTAGCGACAGTCGCATTTGATAAATCTCTTACTAGTCAAGATGTAAAACTTGCTTACATAAGCAAAAATCTATTTGCTTGCTTTTCTCGCTCTTAGGGATGATTGTCGCACAGAAAATTGCGTAGTCGCAGTTGCGACATTTTTGCGACAATCATATGAAAGAAAAACGGGTAAATGCTTTCATAAATGTCCCCCTAGGTGACTCTGTTTGGTTCATTGAAATGAATGGCACCTGTGCTCTCTGCCACAGTATATGTTGGCATCCTGTTAAAGAGTACCTGTCATCAACAAAAACTTTTAATATGTTGTTCATAATCATTAATGAAGAGATATTGTAATATATCTTCATTAAAAAATATTAATATTTATACCAGTTTTTTCATTTTATACTTTTGGCCACTAGGGGTCACTCTTCTATGCCTGGTCTGCAAGCAGCATCCTATGCTTTTCATAATAAGTGTACAGCTTTTAGGACTAATGCTGAAGGGCTCTGGTCCTTCCACCGGAAGTTCAGTACTGTGAGCTACAAGCCTGCACATGCCTCTCATATAACAGCCAGTCACCTCCCCCCCCCCCTGCTCTGTGTTCTCCCTGCCCCTCACCACAAGTTATCTAATACATTGTATTATCTCACTGCACTCCCTGCTCTGTGCCCCCCCCCCCCCCTGACATTCATCTTAATCACTGCCTCTGTAATTGCTCCCTTAGTCCCTGGTTCTCAGCATTGACTTTTTAGTGCAGAGAGACACAGGAGAGAGAGAGAGAGAGAGACAGAGGATGCCATCCCTCACCTGTACTTAGTCTGTATGCACACTGCAGAGCAGTGTTTCCCAACCAGGGTGCCTCCAGCTGTTGCAAAACTACAACTCCCAGCATGTCTGGACAGCTGTTGGCTGTCTGGGCATGCTGGGAGTTGTAGTTTTGCAACAGCTGGAGGTGCCCTGGTTGGGAAACACTGCTGCAGAGGGAGAGCAGCATACAGGAAGACTGGCAGAAGCAGAGTCCCAGCCAAGCTTCATGTGACATCATGCCTGCCGGGACCCGCCTCCTTCCACCCCTCAGAAAGACTGTTCCTGAGCTAATGAAGAGGGATAAAAAAAGGTATTTCCACAGCACTTTAAACCTCAATAAACACAGGGATAGGCATAGTTAGAGAAAGGGACAGATGGGGAGGGGGATCAGGGAAAGTTTAGATGATGACAGGTACTCTTTAAGTAAACGGGGCTGATCACTAGCCCAACAGTCCCAATCACATTCTAGGTGGCTGCCGCTCACAAATGCAGCACAGGTCTGGCTCATTCACCCAAAACATAATCACATATAGGAGGGTTAAAGGAGTTATCCAGGAAAAAACTTTTTTTTATATATCAACTGGCTCCAGAAAGTTAAACATATTTGTAATTTACTTCTATTAAAAAATCTTAATCGTTTCAGTACTTATGAGCTTCTGAAGTTGAGTTGTTCTTTTCTGTCTAAGTGCTCCCTGATGACACCTGTCTCAGGAACTGTCCAGAGTAGATGCAAATCCCCATAGGAAACCTCTTCTACTCTGTGCAGTTCCCGAGACAGACAGAGATGTCAGCAGAGAGCACTGTTGTCAGACAGAAAAGAACAACTCTATTTCAGCATCTGATAATTATTAGAAGGATTAAGATTTTTTAATAGAAGTAATTTACAAATCTGTTTAACTTTCTGGAGCCAGTTGATATATAAAAAAAAATATTGTTTTCCTGGAATATCCCTATCGTAGGGTATGTGGCAGCATACATAATGGCTATTATGGTCTCTAAATTCTACTACAAGAGTTGTTTACAGAAAACAATAAAGTACATTGTTAGAACATTACACAGACGTTGGCCTAGAGTTATTAATCTATCTACCAATCACAGCTTAGCTTTGGTTCTCACATTGCTCTGATATAATGAAAGCTGAGCTGTGACTGGTTGCTATCTGTCTCAGACAGATGAATAACTCTGGGCCAATGTGCTTGCATTCATATGGCAGTCAAACCTTGTTACCTAGTAAGCTTTCCATGATAAAAAGAAGCTTCCCATCTGCACATGTTAAAGGGGTACTCCACCCCTAGACATCTTATACCCTATCCAAAGGATAGGGGATAAGATGTCTGATCGTGGGGGTCCTGCCACTGGGAACCCCACAATATGGCACGCAGCACCCACCTGTCACACCCCCTCCCATAGACTTGCATTGAGGGGGCGGGCGTGAGGTCACACGGTGGCTGAGTTGTGACGTCACGATCTGCCGTCCCCGTGGTCGGGAGCCAGACCCTCCAGCGCTTCCGGAGCAGTAGCAGGTGGGTGCTGCGTGCTATATTGCGGGGGCCCCCAGCTGTGGGACCCCCGCGATCAGACATCCCACCCCCTCACTGTGTTCTTCCTCGAATACGTGAATATTCCCATATGTGAATATTCACATATGGAAATATAACGAAAATGCGAAATTCGCGAATATAGGACGAATATTCGTCTATATATTCGTGAAATATCGCAAATTCGAATATGGGCACTGCCGCTCATCACTACTCAAAATAAGCTTTACATACTTGTTGAAGGTTTCCCTACAAAATCCTGGTGCACCATACATAAAAATTGCTTATTATATTGCATTATTGCAACATACATACTCGACTACACAAATACAATATTTTGGTGGACAATTGTTATTGTTTGTTATGAAATGCTAGGTTGATAGCTGATACAGGAATAGTGTTGTAGACACCATCTCGGGCATTGTTCACTACATGTAACACTCAAGTCTTTATCAATATCAGGGGATTCCCAACTCAAGAAAGTCCACAGAAAGTGTAGAAAATTAGAGGACCTTCAAGAGTTATGGATATTGAGAGAGATTTATCAACACCTGTGTAGTAGAAGAGGGGTGCAGTTGTCCATAGCAACCAATCAGATTGCTTTTTTTAAATTTTTGAAGATGCCTGTGAAAAATAAAGGAAGCGACCTGAGATAAATCTCCCCCATTATTCTTTGGATCCATCCATGCAAGGACATTGGGGGAGATTTATCAAAACCTGTGCAGAGGAAAACTTGCCCAGTTGCTAATAGCAACCAGTTTGTAAGCAATCTGGTTGCTATGGGCAACTAGGAAACTTTTCTTCGGCACAGGTCTTGATAAATCTCCCCTGTTGTGCGCATTACATACTCTAATATTCACTAATAAGATAAAAAAAAAAAAAACATAAGTATGTATGGAGACCACCCTTAACCCCTCAAGGACTCAGGGTTTTTCCGTTTTTGCACTTTCGTTTTTTCCTCCTTACCTTTTAAAAATCATAACCCTTTCAATTTTCCACCTAAAAATCCATATTATGGCTTATTTTTTGCGTCACCAATTCTACTTTGCAGTGACATTAGTCATTTTACCCAAAAATGCACGGCGAAACGGAAAAAAAAATCATTGTGCGACAAAATCGAAAAAAAACGCCATTTTGTAACTTTTGGGGGCTTCCGTTTCTACGCAGTGCATATTTCGGTAAAAATTACACCTTATCATTATTCTGTAGGTCCATACGGTTAAAATGATACCCTACTTATATAGGTTTGATTTTTTCGCACTTCTGGAAAAAATCGTAACTACATGCAGGAAAATTTATACGTTTAAAAATGTCATCTTCTGACCCCTATAACTTTTTTATTTTTCCACGTACGGGGCAGTATGAGGACTCATTTTTTGCGCCGTGATCTGAAGTTTTTATCGGTATGATTTTTGTTTTGATCGGACTTTTTGATCACTTTTTATTCATTTTTTAATGGTATAAAAAGTGACCAAAATACGCTTTTTTGGACTTTGGAATTTTTTTGTGCGTACCCCATTGACCGTGTGGTTTAATTAATTATATATTTTTATAGTTTGGACATTTACGCACGCGGCGATACCACATATGTTTATTTTTTATTTTTTTTACACTGTTTTATATTTTTTATGGGAAAAGGGGGGTGATTCAAACTTTTATTAGGGAAGGCGTTAAATGACCTTTATTAACACTTTTTTTTTACATTTTTTTTGCAGTGTTATAGGTCCCATAGGGACCTATAACACTGCACACACTCATCTCCTATGCTGATCACTGGCGTGTATTCACACGCCTGTGATCAGCATTATCGGCGCTTGACTGCTCCTGCCTGGATCTCAGGCATAGAGCAGTCATTCGCCGATCGGACACCGGGGAGGCAGGTAAGGACCCTCCCGGTGTCCGATCAGCTGTTCGGGACGCCGCGATTTCACCGCGGCGGTCCCGAACAGCCCGACTGAGCAGCCGGGTCACTTTCAGCTTCACTTTAGAAGCGGCGGTCAGCTTTGACCGCCGCTTCTAAAGGGTTAATACCGCACATCGCCGCGATCGGCGATGTGTGGTATTAGCCGCGGGTCCCGGCCGTTGATTAGCGCCGGGACCGATTGCGGCGCGATCCCGCTTCATATCGCGGGAGCCGGCGCAGGACGTAAATATACGTCCTGCGTCGTTAAGGGGTTAAAGGGGTATTCCAGGCCAAAACTTTTTTTTTATATATCAACTGGCTCCGGAAAGTTAAACAGATTTGTAAATTACTTCTATTAAAAAATCTTAATCCTTCCAATAGTTATTAGTTTCTGAAGTTGAGTTGTTGTTTTCTGTCTAACTGTTCTCTGATGGCTCACGTCCTGGGAGCTGTGCAGTTCCTATGGGGATATTCTCCCATCATGCACAGCTCCCGGGACGTGACATCATCATTGAGCAGTTAGACAGAAAACTTCAGAAGCTAATAACTATTGGAAGGATTAAGATTTTTTAATAGAAGTGATTTACAAATCTGTTTAACTTTCCGGAGCCAGTTGATATATATAAAAAAAGGTTTTGCCTGGAACACCCCTTTAATCCCCCTCCTTATAGGGCAGTATTATTAGACAACAGAAGAAAGATAGCGTTGATGGTTAATACTCCCAGCAGAGGAGCTTCTAACCTGGAGTTGTGTTAAAAAAACAACAACAACGTACAGTAGTCCCTCAAGTTACAATATTAATTGGTTCCAGGACGACCATTGTATGTTGAAACCATTGTATGTTAAGACCATTGTCAGGATTCGGCAGGCTGATGGTGGATCCTCTGTGTCAGAGAGGGATTGGCGTGGACCGTATCGGTGGACCGGTTCTAAGTTGCTACTGGTTTTCACCAGAGCCCGCCGCAAAGCGGGATGGATTTGCTGTGGCGGTAGCAACCAGGTCGTGTCCACCGGTAGCGGCTCAACCTCACTGACTGCTGAGACAGGCGCGGTACAAAAGGACAAGACAGAGGCGAGGTCAGACGTAGCAGAAGGTCGGGGCAGGTGGCAAGGTTCGTAGTCAAGGGCAACGGCAGAAGGTCTGGAAACACTGGTAAGGGCACTCACAAAACACTTTCACTAGGCACTGAGGCAACAAGATCCGGCAAGGACAGGAAGGGGAAGTGGGTTTATATACAGGTGGAACAGGGAAGCTTATAGACACTGATTGGGCCAGGCACCAATTAGTGGTGCACTGGCCCTTTAAATCTTAGAGAGCTGGCGCGCGCGCACCCTAGAGACCGGAGCCGCGCGCGCCAGGACGTGACAGCCGGGGAATGGGACAGGTGAGTAGATTGGGATGCGACCCGCGGGCGGGCGCGTCCCGCTACGCGGATCGCATCCCCGCCGGCAGTGACAGTGCAGCGCTCCCGGTCAGCGGGTCTGACCAGGGCGCTGCAGAGAGGAGAACGCCGTGAGCGCTCCGGGGAGGAGCAGGGACCCGGAGCGCTCGGCGTAACAACCATAACTCTATGGAAACCTGGTAATTGGTTCTGAAGCCCCAAAATGTCATCCAAAAATAGGAAAAAGTGAGGATTAAACAAAAATAAGTAGATAACTTATACAGATAAAGCAAATCCTTACATATAAAAGTAAGAAAGATCTGCTGGGAGCTGTAAGTCACTGTCTATTTCAGTGTTTCCCAACCAGGGTGGCTCCAGCTGTTGCAAAACTACAACTCCCAGCATGCCCGGTAAAGCCTTTGGCTGTCCGGGCATGCTGGAAGTTGTAGTTTTGCAACAGCTGGAGGCATCCTCGTTGGGAAACACTGGTCTATGTAGAGGACAGAAGCTTCTTCAGGGTCCTGTACAGTACACGCAATGTCCCAAAAAACGTAAAATGGTGCCGTCCTTACTTGGTGTCCAAAGGAGCAGCTAATTGTGGCATGGGTTAAAAGTAGTACAGAACATGTAATACCTCCTTGTTCTGTAGGGGGCGCTACCAGACACCAGGCAGTGCATGCACTTTAGTAATAGAGGGGTTTTACCAGTGAATGTCCATTCTGATTGGCCGATTCTTCCAGTCATTGACACGTTTTGCAGATTCCATAACATTGTATGTTGAGTCTGGTTTCAAGTTACCATAGACCAGAAAAGACCATTGTATGTTGAAACTATTGTATGTTGTGGCCATTGTAAGTTGAGGGATCACTGTATAACATCTTTATTGATGCTTTGTGGGTGCTGCCATTCCTGGGGTGCCCATCTGCAATCCAAGCATCTGGGCATAATAAATAGAAGTAAAAAAAAAGTAAAAAATCTGTTTGAAATTTACAAAAACCCACAGTATACAGCGAAAACTATGAAAGTCATATAATAAAAACAAACTATTAAAAATAAGGTTATAATGTACAATACACACATTTCCTGACTCCAATGATGACAAAGTTTTCTTAGATTGTCTAAAGAATGTAATCATACAAATACAGCTGTTGTGGGTTTATGTATTGTAGTTTAATACTAATCTGTGCCAGCGGAGTGATCATGCCATTTCCTCTCATCTATCCCCTTGGTTATGTTGCTCTTATGCCCACTCACAAAATACAAATAAGAACTTGGCAGGGATAAGAAAAGACAGCTGCTAAAAAGGAAGAATAAAAGTTTAGATACCCCAAATACAAGCTCCTGCTGTTCTTTTGTACATTTATACAATTAATGGCTATGAGCAAATGTTTATTCAGCAATTTCTATACCTATAGTATTTCTATATCTCGGAGCATTACAGGGTAATACTGTACACTGCTAGGATCCCTCAATAGAGAAGAAAGGAGAGTCCAGTCTATGGCAGCCTCTCCTTGTGAGAGAATGTGTTTTTAACATTGGTGTAAATGGGATTTTTTGTCTATCCGTTCATACTGCGGATCTTTTTTTAAATTACGCCTTTAAATGTTTTTAATAATTTTGTGCGCACTGCATTGCTGTCAATGAGGATAGCGCAGGTTCATGTGGTGCTAACACCAATCGATATCGGCAGCATTTGCTGCACTCGGAATTTTAGTCTGGAATTTCTCCTGGCAGATATGCCGTAGAGTGCCCTTAGTGTTTTTGGCCATCCTGTCCAGGGAGACAATGCTTTGTTCCTACTAAGAACTCCATCCAATCCACTTTTCAGACCTATTTTTAATCTGTAAACAATAATTAGGAAAGTAAGGAGTCTTCAGGTCTGCTTCCTAGTGTGACATGTGGATGTCTTTAAATGGGTACTCCGCCACTAGACATCTTATCCCCTATCAGGCTTGTGATGTCACGGCCACGCCCCCTCAAGTAAAGTCCATTGGAGGGACATCACGCCCCATCCCATAGACTTGCCTTGAGGGGGCACGGCCGTGACATCACGAGCCTCCGGCACTACCGTGACATCACAAGCCTCCTCCCTGTATCACCAGTCATCCAGCACAGAGCGAAGTTTGGTCTGTGCACTGGATGTCTGGGGTGCCGCAGCCGAGATCACGGGGGACCCCATTGGCGGGACCCCGTCATCAGACATCTTATGGATAGGGGATAAGATGTCTAGGGGCAGAGTACCCCTTTAAGGCTGGATAGGCAACCGTATGATGCTCAGCGAGTTCTATGCACAAGCCCATACCTCATAAAATGTACTGATGTAAAATGTAGTCGTATTTTATTTTATGCACTAATTTTTCCTTATGATCGGCACTTCTTTTTGGGTTAAGAAGGTGTCATTTTGTGGAGAATTTACACTATCCTTACTCATGCCATCTATTACTGGATTTTCCTATGTACATCCATGCTATTGCATCCAGATTATTTTATTTTATTTATGTAGGTGAAAAAAATTTTGGCCTCATTTTTTACCTTTTGTAGCAATTTTGTAGCAAAGTCTCTGTTGTCTTTATTTAAAGGCTCCTCACTGCCATCTTGTTTCTGGGTGCTTTCTTTTTAACATTTCTCCTCTTAGGCTATGTTCACATGGCAGAATTTCCAGGCAGAATTCAGCTAAATAATTTGGCTCTGAAATTTTATTGCAGCAGAGTCCCTTTGTTTTCAATGGGATTCTGCTGCACTGTGCACATGATGAAATTGCTGTGCATTTCTAAGGGGGTCTTAATGCCTACATGGTTTGCCCATGCCTGCTGTCTGCGAATAGTCCTCCCGAAAATTTTCCAGATGGACATTCTGCCGTTTGACTATAGCTTTACAGTTTATCTAACCACATTGTTTTTATCCTCTTTCTAATGTGTTTCTACCCATAAGGTATGTTCACATGTACTGTATAAGCTGTGGATATAATGCTGCAGATTTTATCATTGATTTACCAGCATAAAGTCTGTGGCATGAAATCCACAGCGCATACAGTACATGTGAACATACCCATAACCCCTTGAGGACGGAGCCCACTATGACCCTAAGGACGGGAGCATTTTTTTCATACCTGACCTCTATCACTTTATGCATAAATAACTCTGGGATACTTTTACTTATAAAATTGACAACAAGTTTGTTGTTTCATGACATATTCTACTTCATGTAAGTGGTAAATTTTCGTCGATACCTGCATCATTTCTTGGTGAAAAATTCCCAAATTTCAGGAAAAATTGGAAAATATTGCATTTTTCTAACTTTGAAGCTCTCTGCTTGTAAGGAAAAGGGACATGTCAAATAAATTACATATTGATTCACATATAAAATATGTTATCTTTATGTTTGCATCATAAAGTTTACATGTTTTTACTTTTTTAAGATATCGGAGGACGTCAAAGTTTAGCAGCAATTTTCAAATTTTTCACGAAAATTTCAAAATCTGAATTTTTCAGTGACCAGTTAAGTTTAGAAGTGAATTTGAGGGTCTTTATGTTGGAAATCCCCTATGATGGACCAAATTATGAAAACTGCACCCCTCAAAGTATTCAAAATGACATTCAGAAAGTTTGTTAACCCTTTAGGTGTTTCACAGGAATATCAGCAAAATGGAGGATAAAAATCAATATCTACATTTATTACATTAACATGTTATTGTAGCCCCATTGTTTTCAATTTTACAAGGGATAAAAGGTAAAAAGGCCCCCCCCCCAAAAAAAAAAAAAAACTTGTAATTCAATTACTCTCGAGAATGGAAATACCTCATATGTGGATGTAAAGTGCTCTATGGGTGCACTAGAGGGCTCAGAAGGGAAGGAGCGACATTGGGCTTTTGGAGATTGAATTTTGCTGAGATGGTTTTTGGGGGGCATGTCGAATTTAGGAAGCCCCCATGATGTCAGAAAATAAAAAAAAAACACATGGCATACTATTTTGGAAACTACACCCCTCAAGGAACATAACAAGGGGTAAATTGAGTTGTTAAACCCCACAGGTGATTTACAAACTTTCATTAAAGTGAGATGTGAAAATAAAAAATTTGATTTTTAACACTAAAATGCTGGTGTTACCCCAAACTTTTCATTTTCACAAGGAGTAATGCACCCCAAAATCTGTAACCCCATTTCGCTCGAGTACGTAAATACCTCATATGTGGATGTAAAATGCTCTGTGGGTGCACTAGAGGCCTCAGAAGGGAAGGAGCGAGATTTGAGTTTTGGAGAGCAAATTCTGCTGAAATAGTATTTGGGGGGCATGTCGCATTTAGGAAGCCCCCATCGTGCCAGAACAGTAAAAAAAAAAAAGACACATGGCATACTATTTTGGAAACTACACCCCTCAAGGAAGGTAACAAGGGGTGACACCCCACAGGTACTTGATGAACTTACTTTGAAATGGTACGTAAAATAAAAATACATTTCAATAAAATGCTGGTGTTACCCCAAATTTTTCATGTTCACAAGGTGTAACAGGAGAAAAAGCCCCCAAAAATTAGTAATTTTGAAGAGAGAATTTGGTTGGAATGGAAGTCGGGGGCCTTGTGCGTTTACAAAGCCCCCATGGTGCAAGAACAGTGGACCCCCCACGTGTGACCCCATTTTGGAAATGAGGGGTGCAGTGAGCATTTACACCCCACTGGCATTTGACAGATCTTTGGAACAGTGGGCTGTGCAAATGAAAAATGTTCCAAAAATCTGTCAGACACCTGTGGGGTGTAAATTCTCACGGCACCCCTTATTTCCAAAATGGGGTCACATGTGGGGGGGGGAGGTCCACTGTTCTGGCACCATGGGGGCTTTGTAAACGCATATGGCCTTCAATTCCAGCCAAATTCTCTCTCCAAAAGTCCAATGGCCTCCTTCTCTTCTGAGCATTGTAGTTCACCAGCAGAGCAATTTACATCCACATATGGGGTATTTCCATACTGGGAGGCTTTTTTTTTCCTATTACCTGGTGAATGAAAAATTTGGGGTAAAACCAGCATTTCAGGGGAAAAAAACGAATATTTAATTTTCACGTCCAACTTTAACAAAAATTCGTCAAAGACCTGTGGGATGTTAAGGCTCACTATTCCCCTTATTACATTCTTTGAGGGGTGTAGTTTCCAAAATGAGGTCACAAGTGGGTGGTTTTTTTTTTTTGCATTCATGTCAGAAATGCTGTAACTATCATTTACCCCTGTGCAAATCACCAATTTAGGCCTCAAATGTAGATAGTGCGATCTCACTCCTGAGCCTTGTTGTGCGTCCGCAGAGCATTTTACATCCACATATGGGGTATTTCCATACTCAGGAGAAATTGTGTTACAAATTTTGGGGGTCTTTTTCTCTTTTTACCTCTTGTGAAAATGAAAAGTATGGGGCAACACCAGCATGTTAGTGTAAATTTTTTTATTTTTTTACACTAACATGCTGGTGTAGCCCCCAACTTTTCTTTTTCATAAGAGGTAAAAGGAGAAAAATCCCCCACCAAAATTTGTAACACAATTTATCCTGAGTACGGAAATACCCCATATGTGGCCCTAAATTGCTGCCTTGAAATACAACAGGGCTTTGAAGTGAGAGCACCATGCGCATTTGAGGACTTTACAATAGGGGCGGACCCAGATACAAGGATGGGGCTTGACTCTACCAAAACCCTACGGCAGTGTTTCCCACACAGGGTGCCTCCAGCTGTTGCAAAACTCCCAGCCTGTCAGGACAGTCAATGGCTGTCCGGCAATACTGGAAGTTGTTGTTTTGCAACAGCTGGAGGCTCCATTTTAGAAACACTGCCGTAGGAAACATTTTTCATTTTTATTGGCGGGGGGGGGGGGGGGTATAACTGTGTAGGGGTATATGTATATGTAGTGTTTTACTTTGTATTTTGTGTTAGTGTAGTGTAGTGTTTTTAGGGTACATTGACATGGTGGGGGTTAACAGTGAGTTTTCCGCTGGGAGTTTGAGCTGCGGTGGAAAATTTGCTGCAGCTCAATTGCAAAATAACAACTCCCAGAATGCACTGACAGACCGTACATGCTGGGAGTTGTAGTTTTGCAACAGCTGTAGGCACACTGATGGGGAACCACTGAATTAGAAAACAAACTCTAGCTCAGTGATTCCAACCCGTGTGACTCCAACTGTTGCAAAACTACAACTCCCAGCATGTACGGTCTGTCAGTGCATTCTGGGAGTTGTAGTTTTACAACAGCAGGAGGCACACGGGTTGGAATCACTGAGTTAGGAAACAGATTCTAGCTCAGTGCTTCCCAACCAGTGTGGCTACAGCTGTTGCAAAACTACAACTCCAAGCATGCACTGACAGCCAAAAGGTATGCTAGGAGTTGTCGTTATGCAACAACTGGGGAAGAACAGTTTTGAGACCGCTAAGTAATGGTCCCCAAACTGTAGCCCTCCAGATGTTGCAAAACTACAACTCCAAGCATGCCCAGACTGTCCAGGCATGCTGGGAGTTGTAGCTCTGCAACATCTGAAGGGCCAGATATTGCAGAGCTACACCGCCCAACATCCCTGACTGTCTGGGCATGCTGGGAGTTGTAGTTTTGCAACATCTGGAGGGCTACAGTTTGGAGACCACTGTATAGTGGTCTCCAAACTGTGCCACTTCAGATGTTGCAAAACTACAACTCCCAGCATGCCCAGACAGCCAAAGCTGTCAGTGCATGCTGAAAGTTGTAGTTTTGCAACATCTGGAGGACCACAGTTTGGAGACCACTCCAGTGGTTGCAAAACTACAACTCCAGATGTTGCAAAACTACAACTCCCAGCATGCCCAGACAGCCTTTGGGTGTCTGGGCATGCTGGGAGTTGTAGTTTTGCAGCTTTTAGAAGGCCACAATGAAGATCACTTACCGGCGATCTTCACTGCAGCCTCCTCCGCTGCACTTTCCGGCTGTACTCCTCCTGATGTCTCCGCCGCCCGATGGTCTCTCCTGCTACTGCTGCTCCGTTGCCGATGCCGCCGCCCCTCCGGTAAGCAGATTTTCTCGCACCCCCGCCCCACTTGTTTCTCCCCCGCTCTACCCAAACTTCTATTGATAGGCAGAGGGGGGAAATTAACATTAACCCTCCCGCCCCCAACTGCTATTGGTCGGTCAGCTTGGCCGACCAATGGCAAGGGATATCCTTTAGCATGGTTGGAACTGTCTGTGACAGCTCCGATCACTATTATTTTCTGGGCGATTGGGTCACCAGTGACCCGATTAGCCCGGAATCGCCGCAAATCATCGGTCTGAATTGACTGGCGATTTGCGGCGATCGCTGACATGGGCGGGGGGTCTCAGGACCCCCCTAGGCATTGCCACGGGATGCCTGCTGATAGATATCAGCAGTCATCCCGGTCCGATCCCCTTCCAGCGCGTGGCGGGGACTGGAATTTTCAAGGGCGTACAGCTACGCCCTGCGTCCTTAAGTACCAGGACACGAGGGCGTATCCGTACGCCCTCCTTCCCCAACAGGAAAAGGTATGTATTGTTCAAAGAACCTGTTTACGGTGCTTCTTAAAATTTCACATTTAGCTTGTGTACTTTTAGTTTTGAGGACATTGCCCTAATTTACGCCTTTTAGAAGGTTGTTGTTACGCCTAGCGCTCCGGGTCCCCGCTCCTCCCCGGAGCGCTCACGGCGTCTTTCTCCCTGCAGCTCCCCGGTCAGTCCCGCTGACCGGGAGCGCTGCTCTGTCATGGCCGTTGGGGATGCGATTCGCACAGCGGGACGCGCCCGCTCGCGAATCGCATCCCAGGTCACTTACCCGTTCCCGTCCCCTGCTGTCATGTGCTGGCGCGCGCGGCTCCGCTCTCTAGGGCGCGCGCGCGCCAGCTCCCTGAGACTTAAAGGGCCAGTGCACCAATGATTGGTGCCTGGCCCAATTAGCTTAATTGGCTTCCACCTGGTCCCTGACTATATCTATCCTCCTCCCATGCACTTCCTTGCCGGATCTTGTTGCCCTTGTGCCTAGTGAAAGCGTTTTGTGTGTTTAAAGCCTGTGTACCAGAACTTCTGCTATCTCCCCTGACTACGAACCTTGCCGCCTGCCCCCGACCTTCTGCTACGTCCGACTTTGCTTCTGCCTACTCCCTTGTACCTCGCCTATCTTCAGCAGCCAGAGAGGTGAGCCGTTGCTAGTGGATACGACCTGGTCACTACCGCCGCAGCAAGACCATCCCGCTTTGCGGCGGGCTCTGGTGAAAACCAGTAGTGTCTTAGAACCGGTCCACTAGCACGGTCCTCGCTATCCCTCTCTGGCACAGAGGATCCACCTCCTGCCAGCCGGCATCGTGACAGTAGATCCGGCCATGGATCCCGCTGAAGTTCCTCTGCCAGTTGTCGCTGACCTCCCTACGCTGGTCGCCCAGCAAGCTCGTCAGATCGCCCAACAAGATCACCAGCTGTCGTACTTGACCACCATGACACAGCAACTCCAGTCACAACTACAGCAAGTACAGTCACAGCTACAGCAGCAACAACCATCTCCTCCGCCAGCTCCTGCACCCCTTCCGCAGCGAGTAGCCACTCCTAGCCTCCGCCTGTCCTTGCCGGACAAATTTAATGGGGACTCTAAGTTTTGCCGTGGCTTTCTTTCGCAATGTTCCCTGCACATGGAGATGATGTCGGACCAGTTTCCTACTGAAAGGTCTAAGGTGGCTTTCGTAGTCAGCCTTCTGTCTGGAAAAGCTCTGTCATGGGCCACACCGCTCTGGGACCGCAATGACCCCGTCACTGCCTCTGTACACTCCTTCTTCTCGGAAATCCGAAGTGTCTTTGAGGAACCTGCCCGAGCCTCTTCTGCTGAGACTGCCCTGCTGAACCTGGTCCAGGGTAATTCCTCCGTTGGCGAGTACGCCATACAATTCCGTACTCTTGCCTCTGAACTATCCTGGAATAATGAGGCTCTCTGCGCGACCTTTAAAAAAGGCCTATCCAGCAACATTAAAGATGTTCTGGTCGCACGAGAGACTCCTGCTAACCTGCATGAACTCATTCATCTAGCCACTCGCATTGACATGCGTTTTTCTGAGAGGCATCAAGAGCTCCGCCAGGAAAAAGACTTAGATCTCTGGACACCTCTCCCACAGTCTCCACTGCAATCTGCGCCTAGGCCTCCCGCCGAGGAGGCCATGCAAGTGGATCGGTCTCGCCTGACCCTGGAAGAGAGGAATCGCCGTAAGGAAGAGAATCTTTGTCTGTACTGTGCCAGTACTGAACATTTTTTGGTGGATTGCCCAATCCGTCCTCCACGTCTGGGAAACGCACGCTCGCACCCAGCTCTCGTGGGTGTGGCGTCTCTTGATGCTAAGTCGGCTTCTCCACGTCTCACGGTGCCTGTTCGGATTTCTACTTCAGCCAGCTCTTCCCTCTCAGCCGTGGCCTGCCTGGACTCTGGAGCTTCTGGGAATTTTATTCGGGAATCCTTAGTGAATAAATTCCGCATTCCGGTGACCCGTCTTGTCAAGCCACTCCACGTTTCCGCGGTCAACGGAGCCAAGTTGGATTGCACCGTGCGTTTCCGCACGGAGCCCCTCCTAATGTGCATCGGACCTCATCACGAGGAAATTGTATTTTTGGTCCTTCCTAATTGCACTTCTGAAGTTCTCCTTGGACTACCCTGGCTTCAACACCATTCCCCAACCCTGGATTGGTCCACTGGGGAGATCAAGAGTTGGGGCCCCTCTTGTTCCAAGGACTGCCTTCAACCGGTTCCCAGTACTCCCTGCCGTGACCCTGTGGTTCCTCCTATATCCGGTCCCCCTAAGGTCTTTAAGGACTCTGCCTGCCACAGGAAATGCCTCTCCCCCCCTCCCAGTCCCATCAGGCAAGCCCCTGTGTCCCCGCATGGCCCTCGTCCTGGTGTCACACTGCCCCGTGCCAGGTCTCGCCCTCTGCCCTCTCTCCCCATTCCTACTCCTGCTGTTCTGCCTGCCGTTGAGGAATCCCTCCATCCTTTCCCGGTGTCCTCATCCCAGGGGAGGCAGTTACCGGATAAAGAGAAGGGGAGACCTAAGGGGGGGGGTACTGTTACGCCTAGCGCTCCGGGTCCCCGCTCCTCCCCGGAGCGCTCACGGCGTCTTTCTCCCTGCAGCTCCCCGGTCAGTCCCGCTGACCGGGAGCGCTGCTCTGTCATGGCCGTTGGGGATGCGATTCGCACAGCGGGACGCGCCCGCTCGCGAATCGCATCCCAGGTCACTTACCCGTTCCCGTCCCCTGCTGTCATGTGCTGGCGCGCGCGGCTCCGCTCTCTAGGGCGCGCGCGCGCCAGCTCCCTGAGACTTAAAGGGCCAGTGCACCAATGATTGGTGCCTGGCCCAATTAGCTTAATTGGCTTCCACCTGGTCCCTGACTATATCTATCCTCCTCCCATGCACTTCCTTGCCGGATCTTGTTGCCCTTGTGCCTAGTGAAAGCGTTTTGTGTGTTTAAAGCCTGTGTACCAGAACTTCTGCTATCTCCCCTGACTACGAACCTTGCCGCCTGCCCCCGACCTTCTGCTACGTCCGACTTTGCTTCTGCCTACTCCCTTGTACCTCGCCTATCTTCAGCAGCCAGAGAGGTGAGCCGTTGCTAGTGGATACGACCTGGTCACTACCGCCGCAGCAAGACCATCTCGCTTTGCGGCGGGCTCTGGTGAAAACCAGTAGTGTCTTAGAACCGGTCCACTAGCACGGTCCTCGCTATCCCTCTCTGGCACAGAGGATCCACCTCCTGCCAGCCGGCATCGTGACAGTTGTCCAGATAAATATTTTTATATCTAAAAATTCTCATGGTTGGGAGAAAAAATATAATTCATTAGTACTAACCTGTTGCCGATCCCCCGATGTTGATGTTTAAACTGTGCCAGTGTCCACTGCTGATCGCTTCCTGCTTGTGTCTCAGGAAATGCCTGCTCAATCACTGGATGAAGTTACCCCTGCCGCCAGTGGTTGGTTGAGTGAGCAGATCCATAGCAAATAGGAAGTGCTTAGCAGAAGAGACCAGTTCTTAAAGGGTAGCTCCCACCATCCTATTTTTTTTTTTTTGCTAGCCCATTCCCCCCCACCCACTGCGGCACTAGCCTGTTCACTCCTACCCCACCCCAACCCCCCCCCCCCGCCCTGCATACCCTGTTCCCTCATTACACTTGCAGTTACTGCATAGTCCGGCAGCGGGCGTGCAGGGACAGCGGCGGCAACGAGGCGGTGATGTGCGGGAGGAGTGGCCTCCCAGCCAGTGGCCGGGGAGCCAATGCGCTGGCTCCCGCCTGTCTGATTGACAGGCAGGGAGCGAGTGCAGCCTAACTGAAAAAGGACTGATTGCCACTCCAAAATCAATCCTTTTTCAGTGGCCGGTTTTTAAATGTAAATGAAACCTTTTTAATGAAAAAAAAAATAATAAAAGTATATTAGAGATATGTTGTAGTACATAAGTACTACAACATATCAAAAAATAAAGTTGGTGACAGTGCCCATTTAAATTGTACTTTAAAAGTATATTAGAGATATGTTGTAGTACATAAGTAAAAAAAATAAATAAATAAATAAAACAAAAAATAAAGTTGGTGACAGTGCCCATTTAAATTGTACTTTTTTTTCGGGATTGTTCTGCTTGTTTTTTTTTATTTTAATTTATTATTTTTTTTTGCAGGGTAAGCTGTAGTTTTTATTGGGAGCATTATGTGAAACATATGGAAGGAGATTTATCATGCTCCGTAATAGATTCTTTTTGCGAAAAAAAGTCGCACAAACTTGGGCACGTGCGGCTTTTCTATAATGCTTCGACTTTTAAATTTTTGCTTATTCCACAGCACATTTCTGATTTTTTTTTCCACTTTGCAGTGGTCATGTATTTATCAAATGCGATAGTTGCTATTTATGAAGAAAAAAAGTTGCATCTCCATTTAAAAGTCGCATATGTATTCCAGGTCCAACCTGGCTTACAGAAAGTGCATACATCTGCAGAAAAGGACTTTAACCCCTTAAGGACGCAGGACGTAAATGTACGTCCTGGTGAGGTGGTACTTAACGCACCAGGACGTACATTTACGTCCTGTGCATAAATGCGGGCATCGGAGCGATGCCCGTGTCATGCGCGGCTGATCCCGGCTGCTGATCGCAGCCAGGGACCCACCGGCAATGGCTGACGCCCGCGATCTCGCGGGCGTCCGCCATTAACCCCTCAGGTGCCGGGATCAATACAGATCCCGACATCCGCGGCAGTGCGCGATTTGAATGAATGATCGGATCGCCCGCAGCGCTGCTGCGGGAATCCGATCATTCATAACGCCGCACGGAGGTCCCCTCTCCTTCCTCCGTCCGGCTCCTGGCGTCTCCTGCTCTGGTCTGTGATCGAGCAGACCAGAGCAGAAGATGACCGATAATACTGATCTGTTCTATGTCCTATACATAGAACAGATCAGTATTAGCAATCATGGTATTGCTATGAATAGTCCCCTATGGGGACTATTCAAGTGTAAAAAAAAAATGTAAAAAAATGTAAAAGTAAAAGTAAAAAAAAGTGAAAAATCCCCTCCCCCAATAAAAAAGTAAAACGTCCGTTTTTTCCTATTTTACCCCCAAAAAGCGTAAAAAACATTTTTTATAGACATATTTGGTATTTCCGCGTGTGTAAATGTCCGAACTATTAAAATAAAATGTTAATGATCCCGTACGGTGAACGGCGTGAACGAAAAAAAAAAAAAAGTCCAAAATTCCTACTTTTTTAATACATTTTATTTAAAAAAAATTATAAAAAATGTATTAAAAGTTTTTTATATGCAAATGTGGTATCAAAAAAAAGTACAGATCATGGCACAAAAAATGAGCCTCCATACTGCCGCTTATACGGAAAAATAAAAAAGTTAGAGGTCATCAAAATAAAGGGATTATAAACGTACTAATTTGGTTAAAAAGTTTGTGATTTTTTTTAAGCGCAACAATAATATAAAAGTACGTAATAATGGTTATCATTTTAATCGTATTGACCCTCAGAATAAAGAACACATGTCATTTTTACCATAAATTGTACGGCGTGAAAACGAAACCTTCCAAAATTAGCAAAATTGCGTTTTTCGTTTTAATTTCCCCACAAAAATAGTGTTTTTTGGTTGCGCCATACATTTTATGATATTATGAGTGATATCATTACAAAGGAAAACTGGTCGCGCAAAAAACAAGCCCTCATACTAGTCTGTGGATGAAAATATAAAAGAGTTATGATTTTTAGAAGGCGAGGAGGAAAAAATGAAAACGTAAAAATTAAATTGCCTGAGTCCTTAAGGCCAAAATGGCTGAGTCCTTAACCCCTTAAGGACTCAGCCCATTTTGGCCTTAAGGACTCAGACAATTTAATTTTTACGTTTTAATTTTTTCCTCCTCGCCTTCTAAAAATCATAACTCTTTTATATTTTCATCCACAGACTAGTATGAGGGCTTGTTTTTTGCGCGACCAGTTGTCCTTTGTAATGACATCACTCATTATATCATAAAATGTATGGCGCATCCAAAAAACACTATTTTTGTGGGGAAATTAAAAAGAAAAACGCAATTTTGCTAATTTTGGAAGGTTTCATTTTCACGCTGTACAATTTACGGTAAAAATGATGTGTGTTCTTTATTCTGAGGGTCAATACGATTAAAATGATACCCATTATTACCCTTTTATATTATTGTTGTGCTTAAAAAAAATAACAAACTTTTTAACCAAATTAGTATGTTTATAATCCCTTTATTTTGATGACCTCTAACTTTTTTATTTTTCCGTATAAGCGGCGGTATGAGGGCTCATTTTTTGCGCCATGATCTTTACTTTTTTTGATACCACATTTGCATATAAAAAACTTTTAATACATTTTTAATATTTTTTTTTTATAAAATGTATAAAAAAAAGTAGCAATTTTGGACTTTTTTTTTTTACGTTCACGCCGTTCACCGTACGGGATCATTAACATTTTATTTTAATAGTTCGGACATTTATGCACGCGGCGATACCAAATATGTCTATTAAATTTATTTTTTACGCTTTTTGGGGGTAAAATAGGAAAAAACGGATGTTTTACTTTTTTATTTGGGGAGGGGATATTTCACATTTTTTTTACACTTGAATAGTCCCCATAGGGGACTATTCATAACAATACCATGATTGCTAATACTGATCTGTTCTATGTATAGGACATAGAACAGATCAGTGTTATCGGCTATCTTCTGTTCTGGTCTGCTCGATCTCAGACCAGAGTAGAAGACGCCAGGAGCCAGAAGGAGGAAGGTGAGGGGACCTCCATGCGGCGTTTTGAATAATCGGATCCCCGCAGCAGCGCTGCGGGCGATCCGATCATTCATTGAAATCGCGCACTGACGCAGATGCCGGGATCTGTATTGATCCCGGCACCTGAGGGGTTAATGGCGGACGCCCGCGAGATCTCGGGCGTCGGCCATTGCCGGCGGGTCCCTGGCTGCGTACAGCAGCCGGGATCAGCCGCGCATGACACGGGCATCGCTCCGATGCCCGTGGTTATGCACAGGACGTAAATGTACGTCCTGGTGCGCTAAGTACCACCTCACCAGGACGTACATTTACGTCCTGCGTCCTTAAGGGGTTAACAACTGTTGTTCTGCATCATGAAACAAAGCTACTACATTAATGTTAATGTTAATAATAATAAAAAAAAATAATTATATAACTAATAACTATAACATTTTAAGGTTGAAAATACGCAATGCACACCTTGTTGATTTTAGGACACGTAAATGCTGGCGTACCCACTACATTTAAAAATTAATGTTGTGTTAAAATATAATAAGGCAGAAAATTATTGCGTAAGAATTTTTACAGACTACGTAAATAACCCATATGTGGCACTAAAATGTTTCCTTAAAAAAAAAACATACATCATTTTTTTTTTATAGGAAAAGGGGGGTGATTCAGATTTTTATTTGGGAAGGGGTTAAATCCCATTTATTAACACTTTATCTTCACTTTTAATCGCATCATGGCGATTGGTAATGTCTGGTATTAGCCGTGGGTCCCGGCCATTGATGGCTGCCAGGACAGACCCAATATGACGTGGGGTCACTGCGTGACCCCGTATTATATCGGGGAGCTGGAGCAGGACTTAAATATACGTCCTGCGTCGTTAATGAGCTAAAGTAAATTTCAGTTTTCACTTTGCAGTGGTCAGGGATTTATCAAGTGCAAAAAAAACACAAAAAAGAGGTGAAATATGCTGCAGATGCGCTATGTGTGACCCTATCTTTAATGTGACATGAAATGTGAAAATACTATTGCCAAACAAGCAAATATTTGAAGGGGAATTTAACCCCATAGGTTCTATTCACACAGGCGGAAATTCTGCCTGAAATGTAAACCCCATACACTTCTATGGGTTTCCGCACTCCCGTTTACAGAATTTCGCAAGCAAAATTTTGCAAGCGGAAATTCCAAAGTGTCAACAGGAGGGCAAAAACCCATAGAAGTGCATGAGATTTCCATTTCAGGCGGAATTCCATCGGCAGAAATTCTGCTGTGTAAATAGACCCTTAAGGACCAAGCCCATTTTGGGCAATTCTTTTTCGTGGTTTTGTTTCTTCCTCTTCGCCTTCTAAAATCCATAACTCTTTTATATTTCCATCCACAGACCCACATGAGGGCTTGGTTTATTTATAATTTTTTTAGTATCACTTCTGTGTTTATGTGACAAATTGATTGTTTTTTATGTTTTTTTTTTTTTGTGTGAATGTAATGTCACCAAAAAGCAGCAATTTGGAACTTTTTTTTTACATTTACGCTGTTCATCGTACGGTATCTTTTACAATATATTTTGATAGACCGGACATTTATGCACCCAGCGATACCAAATATGTTTAATATTTATTATTTTTTAAGCTTTTTTGTATAAAATGGGGAAAAGAGATTATTAAAATTTTTATTGGGGGAGGGGAGTTTTCAATTTTTTTTTTACTTTTATTTTTCACTCATTATGTCCCCATAATTCATTATGTCCCCATAGATTGCTAATACTGTTCAGTGCTATGCTGGTAGGCAGATCAGAGCACAAAACCACGGGAGAGCGGCGGGGGAAGGTGAGGGGACCTCCGTCTGCCATCTAGGGTGATCTGATCCCTGCGGCCGTGCCATTACAATCGCCGCACTACTGCAAAAGTATTCGGGGGGGGGGGGGGAGCCCTCTGCAAGCAGACATTCAGCCAGTGGCACTCCACTGGCTGAATGTCCACAGTGTGGACGAGGCCTATAGGGCTAAAGATTTATCTTTGTCTCATTCACAAGAACCTGGCATTATAACAGGGGCAGGGCCAGATTAAGACTGCCTTTAAGACGCCCCCCCCCCACCGATAGTCCCCCTTCCCTTCCACTGAGACGTGTTGCGGGCCTGTCAAGTAAGGAACAGACTGAGCCCAAAAATAGGCCTGGGTATATTAGACTCTGTCCCCCTTTTTTTTTGTGGGTGTCACAGGAGTCAGGCCCCCGTTAAAATAAAATGGCTGCATGGTCTAAAATCACTTCAGTTCAAGTCACTCTTTCCAGCTGTTGCAAAGCTACAACACCCATTATGTCTGGAGAGCTTCAGGCATTATAGGAGTTGTAGTTTTGGAACAGCTGGAGCCTCATATACAGTATCATCCATTATTACTGCAAAACTTAGAAGTGAGGAGAGATCTAATGGGACAGTCAGGAGAATACACAAACATAAAATGACTCACAGGAGACATCTTCTCTGTTGTCTTTCCTTTCCTTTTCTTCTTCATCTGGTCCAGACGCCAGGTCTTCTTCCAGCTCCATCTTCCTCTGTAAAGTTCGATGCCTGGACATCATTGGTTCCTCACTCTGCCAGCCGATCCTCATCCTCTGTATAAAGACAACACTCATTATAACCCTTCAAGAGACTGTGCTTCCTAAATATAATACTGCCAAACTCTGTGTACCCTGTATATTATACTGCCAAACCCTGTGTACTCTGTATATTATACTGCCAAACATCATGCCCTTTAAAAATAATACTACCACACACTGTGTCTATAATACTACCACACACCGTAGTGTGCACAAAGCAGCAACATCCCATTGAAAACAAGCAAAATTCTGCTGGCGGAAGTTCGTAGTGTGGACGAGCCCTAATCCCCCCAGACCCCTCTGCCCCCCCCCAGACCCCTAAGTCCTCCTCCAGACTCCTGCTCCCAGAGACCCCTAAGGCTTGGTTTCCCCCTTTTTTTACCTGCAAAAACACAGAAAAACTGCTACTGCCTTTTCCTGTTATGGTGATTTTTTGACATTTTTTTTCTTGTGCTTTTTCCTTCTCTGGAAACTTAGCCTTAGTCCTCCCCTGGTCCTTAAAGGGGTACTCCACCCCTAGACATCTTATCCCCTATCCAAAGGATAGGGGATAAGATGTCTAGGGGTGGAGTACCCCTTTAAGTCCCCCCCCCCTTCAACACTCCTGGTCCTTCTCCACTATTCCACTTTTCTGGACCCCCTACCCCCCCTCAGTCCCCTTGACACTCCTCTGCACCCTTTACCAAATCCACACTTACCTTACCTTACCTCACCCCCCACCCCACCCCCCCAAACAACCTCACTTCATCCTCCCATGCCCTCCTGGTCTTTCTCCACTACACTTTTCTCCACCAACCCCACCCCTAGTTCCCCCACATTAGGTTGTAGTTCCCCCGCATTAGGTTGTAGTTCCCCCACAGTATGTTGCAGTTCCCCCGCATTAGGTTGTAGTCCCCCCACATTACGTTGGCAGTGTCCCCCACAGACATACAGCCTCCATATACAGTGTATGGTTGGAGACTATATGTCTGTGTACTGCCCCACTTCAGTGCTCCGACCACCGCATCTCTGGTCCGGGGTCATGATCTACCGCTATGGCCTAGGGGCCATAGCAGTAGGTCCCGGGACCGGTGGTCGGAGCACTGAAGATGACGTTTAGATAACTTACCATGCTTGCATCCTCGCTGTTCCGCTCCTATGGGCGCACGCACGGGATGTCAGTGATGTCCCTGCGTGCGCTACCAACCGGCAGCCCCTGCGTTTTTAAAGTTATTGCGGGGCCACAGAAAGGTAACCGGGACATCCTTGATCTTTCAGGACACAGGGATGTCCTGCTGAATGTGAAGGGGGGGGGGGGGGGGAGGGTGAATTACAGTATTTATCTGCGTATAACACACACTGGCATATAACACGTACCCTCATTTTCCCAGGAAAATTTGAGGGGAAAAAAATAAATGTAAAATAAATGACTATAGCTCTGAACTATATGCCTCATCATCCCCCCAACTTTGATTCCCCTTGATCCTCAGTTTGCCCCCCCCCTCCTTCCTCCCCCTTTTATCAGCCACTGTGCCATATTTAACCTTCTCCCGCCTCCTTTCCCGTGTTTTCCCCTGCTCAACATTCCCCCCCTCAGGCTCATCATCCCCCCTACTCATCATTCCCCGCCTGCTCATCATTCCCCGCCTGCATATCATTCCCCCCTGCTCATCATTCCCCCCCTGCTCATCATTCTCCCCCTGCTCATCATTCCCTCCCCTGCTCATCATTACCCCCTCTGCTCATCATTACCCCCCCTGCTCATCATTACCCCCCCTGCTCATCATTACCCCCCCTGCTCATCATTACCCCCCCTGCTCATCATTACCCCCCTGCTCATCATTAATCCCCCCTGCTCATCATTAACCCCCCCTGCTCATCATTAACCCCCCCCTGCTCATCATTAACCCCCCCCTGCTCATCATTCTCCCCCTGCTCATCATTACCCCCCCTGCTCATCATTCTCCCCCTGCTCATCATTTCCTCCCCTGCTCATCATTCTCCCCGCTCATCATTAACCCCCTGCTCATCATTACCCCCCTGCTCATCATTACCCCCCCTGCTCATCATTACCCCCCCTGCTCATCATTACCCCCCTGCTCATCATTCTCCCCCCTGCTCATCATTACCCCCCTGCTCATCATTACCCCCCCAGCTCATTATTACCCCCCCTGCTCATTATTACCCCCCTGCTCATCATTCTCCCCCCTGCTCATCATTCTCCCCCCTGCTCATTATTACTCCCCCTGCTCATTATTACCCCCCCTGCTCATTATTACCCCCCAGCTCATCATTACCCCCCCTGCTCATCCTTACCCCCCCTGCTACCCCCTGCTCATCATTCTCCCCCCTTCTCCCCCTGCTCATCATTTCCCCCCTGCTCATTATTACCCCCTGCTCATCATTACCCCCCTGCTCCTCATTACCCCCCTGCTCATTATTACCGCCCCTGCTCATTATTACCCCCCCTGCTCATTATTTCCCCCCTGCTCATCATTAACCCCCCCTGCTCATCATTAACACCCCCCTTCCTCATCATTAACCCCCCCTGCTCATCATTAACCCCCTGCTCATCATTAACCCCCCCAACCCCCCCGCTCATCATTCCCCCTGCTCATCATTAACCCCCCCAACCCCCCCCCACTCATCATTCCCCCCTGCCAATCATTTCCCCCATCATTGCTCCCCGCCTCTTCCTCCTTTTTCTATTTTTCCTATTTCCTTACCTGGCCACGCTTGGCAGGCTCAGGTGATGCGTCAGGTCTTGTGGGCTGTGACGAGTTACGTCTCCTGCGGCTCCTCTGAACGACGTCAGGGACGTCACTCGTCATTTCCTGCAGCGCTGGAGTGTAATGAAGAAAATTGTGCCTGTCTGCCGAGCGCAGCCAGGTAAGGAAATATGAAATATAGAAAAAGCAGGAGGTGTCCGGGGCGGGCCCACAGGAGCCACCGTTGGTCACTGTTTTAAAGTGGCCGCGGCCGGGCTATCGGGGGGGCCCCAATCCGCTACTGAGCAGCCCGCAGGGATGTCCCGAATGTGACTGGGCCCCTGCGGGCACGGGGCCCGGAGCAGGTGCTCCATGAGCGCCAATGATGATCCAGCCCTGACCAGGGGTGTGTATACTTTTTATATCCACTGTATATTGATTTCATATTTTACAACTTCTGCATGGAAAAATAAGAATTTATTGAAAAAAAAAACATTTTGGTGTTGCCACATTCCAGGAACGATTTTTTTTTTGGTTTTTCTGTCATTGTAGCTTTTTTTTGTAACATCTTAAAATTTATACAACTTTTACACTAAAACTTTTTGAGGGGAATGAACAAGGGAAAACATCAAATATAAGTTATTCTGCAGTTAGTTGGATTACAGTCATATAAAATATGTGTATTTAAAGAGTACCTGTCACCAAATAAACTTTATAAAGCTCTCTATTTTACCTTTATTCTTGCTCACATAGTGCAATCTCCCAACAGGAGAAAGTGGGCGTATCCTAGCAGGGATGACATCACTGAAGCCTGCTGGGGGGCCACTTCCGCCCTCACATGGTTGCAGTGCTGTGATGAATAGAAGACCTCAAGTTCTATGCAGCTTTCAGTGAGGCTCTGTGGAGCTGTCAATCAAACCAGGCCAGGAGGTGACCAAACTCACTGTATTAATTAAGCAAGAGAATAGAAAAAAGCCTCCTAGTGGCCATTTTTCTATTACATTTTAAACATATTAATGTTGATTGTGTCTGCTAATTACACAAGGAACACTATATTAAAAGTAAAGTTTTATTTGGTGACAGGTACTCTTTAATAGTATTTCTATTAAATAAAATCATGGCTAAAAAATTTAATTTTTAAGAACTTTTTTTTCTCCTGTTATTTTACAGGAAATCACTGCCAGTTTAGTGCACAGTATAAAGCTTAAGGATTTTATTTCCATTTGTTCCAGAAAACATACATAAGTTCTGTATATGTTCAATGAGTCCTGCTGTGACTATATTTCCACAGAGCTACCAGTCCTTTTGCAATCATTCCTCAGTTGGAAACACAAAAAGTATCAATTTTTTTCTACACATCTAATAAATTCATACATTGATTCTTCTGGGCTATGGATTATTCAGAAATTCTTTCTACATGGATTAAGATTCTTTTATTTAATCTTTTAGTGCAAACTGTGAGGGGATTTTCTAATTTGTGTTGTTTATGGCACCATTTACGGTATATATCTAAAAGTGTCTGTTTTCAGAGTGCTTACCTGAAACAAATTTATTAGATTATCTCAATTTGTATAATTAATTTGTCCCAACTACACCTATTCGTCTAAACTAGAAAACATATGCGACAGGATTAGCCTTCTCATTTCTTGAGTGAACGTGCATAAAAATGTATGCCTTAAAGTCGCACTTAAGCTACACATAAAAGTGAGGCACTGTAAAGAGTCTTTTTTTAGGAGCACATCGATGACAAAAGTAGCAATGTTTTTTGAGCAAGCAAGAGACCTGTGCGAAAATTACTTACACCAAAGAACCCCTAGAAGAGTTCCAAAAAATCCTCCAGTATCATATGCCTATCTATCTATATATATATATATATATATATATATATATATATATATATGTATATATATAACACTCAATGGGGGAGATTTATCAAAGGATTTTGGCTGATTTTTCTTGTCTAAATTTGTTGCACAGAAAGTCGCAGTCTAAATATGTGCGACTTTTTTCCAACTTTTGCTTTAGAGGATTTTTAGAACATGATGCATTCTAGTCTATTTTAGACAGAAAAATGCATTGGTGCTGAATTTATCAATAGCGACAAGTCGCATTGGCTGAAAGTACGCTGAAATGTCAGACCGTGCTGGAGCAGGTTTAAATACAGTCTAAAGCATAGATCATGCAGTCTGTGCACAGAATTTATCAAGAGCTGTGCGCCATTTGAGAAATTAGGTGCACAATAGACCAGACTAACCCTCTGTAGTTTGGTCTATATTGATGCGGGACATAGACAGCTTTGATAAATCTCCCCCAATGCGTGTATGTGTGTATGTATGTGTGTATGTTCCAGCATCACGTCAAAACGGCTAAAGATATTAACATGAAACTTGGCACACATGTTAGTTATATATAAACAACAAACATAGGATAGGTGATTTAACCCTTACTCACCCCCATTTGCCAGGGTCTTGGTTTTTGTTTAAAGTCCCATACAACTCTATGGGGAATATATGTTACTGCATAACTTCCAAACGGCTGGAGATGTTTCTATAATACTTGGTCACACTTAACACTTGTCCACTTAAAATATAGGATGGTTAATTTAACCCTTAACTACCCCCATTTGTGAGGGTCAGGGTTTTTGTTTAAAGTCCCATGCAAATCAATGGGAAATGTATGTTCTGGCATAACTTCTGTACGGCTGGAGATATTTCAATACCTGGTACACATATTACTTATATTTCAAATAAAAATATATAATAGTTAAATTAACCCTTACCTACACCCTTATATAAAAGATGGATTTTTGTTTGATATGGAACTTCCAGTACCTTACTCCACAAGCTCTGCTCTGCATCTCCTGGTGAATGTGTCGGTCCGGCTTGCAAGCCACACCCCGTCTCACAAAGACGGGATGGGATATGGGGTCGGGCTATGAGGACGGGATTTGAGTTCGGGATATGAGGTCGGGATATGAGGTCCAGATAGGAGGACAGGATAGGAGGTCAGGATATGAGGACTGAATATGAGGATGGGGTATGAAGATGGGATATGAGGATGGGATATGAGGCCGAGATATGAGGATGGAATATGAGGACGGAATATGAGGACGGGATAGGAGGTCGGGATAGGAGGTCGGGATAGGAGGTCAGATAGGAGGATGGGATAGGAGGACGGGATAGGAGGTCAAGATAGGAGGTCGAGATAGGAGGTCGAGATAGGAGGACGGGATAGGAGGACGGAATATGAGGACGGGATATGAGTACAGGATATGAGGACAGGATATGAGGTCGAGATAGGAGGTCGGGATAGAAAGTGGGGATAGAAGGTCGAGATATGAGGATGGGATATGAGGTCGGGATATGAGGACAGGATATGAGGTCGAGATAGGAGGATGGAATAGGAGGTCAGGATATGAGGTTGAGATATGATGATGGGATATGAGGTTGGGATATAAGAATGGGATAAGAGGTTGAGATATAAAGATAGGATATGGGGACGAGATATGACAACAATATATGAGGATGGGATATGACAACAATATATGAGGATGGGATATGAAGTCAAAAGCTTCCTCCTTTGTTGCTTTTCCTCCCCAACAAGGATTAGGAAGGAAAAAACAGGCAATGCCGGGTACTCAGCTAGTAATAGAATAAAATGTAAGGTCAGTGCTGTCATGTGTTTTTAAATGTGTATGTATTTTAAGTAATTCAATGAGATTTTCACATTAAAGAGGTACTCTGACATCAGGTAAAAAATGGAAACACCGCAGAAGCATATAGTATTGCTCAACTGTCTGCCCCGGTTCTGAAATCACCAAAAAATCTTGCTAATTTGTACTTCCTGGGTGAGCAGTTGCTCAGTACTACAATTGCCAGAATGCATTGTTTCCCTTAGCTCTTCATCACAGTTCCCTTAGCACTCCTGCCAGTTCCCCACCGGAACTGTTGCAAAACATCTAATTTCACAGCAGGCTATTGTACAATGAGGGCATTTAAGCACCTGTTGACTTCATTCCCTCACTGCTCCTCTGCTTGGGGCATTGCTCAGCTCAAGGGAGCATGCTGGAAACACTCCTGATTCTCCCTTAATGTCTCAATAAAAAAATAAAATTAATATATATATATATATATATATATATATATATATATATATATACATATGTTACAGTTAAAACTGGTTTTCCCTAGTGAAAACTAGTTCTGACTAAATGCCTTTGTAAAAACTAGTATTGACTGCTTTTCCCAGTAAAAAAAAGTAGTTTTGACTGAATGCCCTTGTGAAAACTAGAACTGACTGCTTTTCCCCAGTGAAAACTAGTTTTGACTAAACGTCGTTGTGAAATCTAGAATTGACTGCTAAAATTTACTGCTCTTCCAGTGAAAACTAGTTTTTTTTTAACCTTACTTTATTGTAATGTATATGCACAACAGAATCACAGACAATATAAGGCATGAAAAAGGGACATTGCATAATCCTGACCGCCACGTCAGCTGGGATGAGCAAGTGCAATAAAAGAAATGAACATATACATTTCAATTTAAACAATGGAAAACTGCAAAACACATATAACCAACCACTATAAGTGGGAACTTGAACAAAGACAGAGACATAAGGCGAGACTCGACAAAAACAAGACAATAGGCCACAGGAAAGGGCCTAAGACAAAATAAACAAGAATAGGGAGAGAAAGGGTGGGGCAGGTGTTGGCGATAAATCATAGCATGCTCCAAACAGATCCACCTGGAAAGTAAAGGGAGTACATGCGTGTAGTAAATGGGAGATTATGATGGGGGGGGGGGGGGGGGGTGTTCAGCTGATCCTTAAGAGTCAAGAAGTGTGAAATAGTATAGTTTGCCTGTGGAGAAGCACACCATTAAGACCAAATTTTATAGAATTTAGAGGGATTCTTGCGGTGCTTGTATACAAGATATTCATAGTTCACAGCCGTGTTAACCAGGGCCTTCCAACCAGGAAGGGTAGGGGTTTTACGATCCATCCATCGCAGGGCTATGGCCTTGCGTGCCAAGAATAGTATTTCCCTGAGGAAAACAATTTCATAGTGTGTCCACTGTTCCTCATCAAAAATACCCAGTAGGCACAATTTAATATCCATCTGAATTAGGTGATTCACCAAGGTTCCTACAAATTGTACAACTTCGCACCAAAAAGCACTAATGGCTGGGCAGGACCACATCATATGCAGAAAATCTGACTCACCTGCACAACATCGATGACAGTTTGAGATCGAGCATCTACCCATCTTGACAAGTCTAACTGGAGTAAGATAGGACTGGTGGAACATGTAAAGTTGGTTGAACAGAGGGAGAAACACATAAATGAGAAGAAAGAGCATCGCTCCACTCCTCGTCAGTCAAGTCGTGAATAAGGGCTTTCCAGCGTGGCTCCACTAAAAGGGGGTTCCCCTTCCATCTTGGAACTTAACAGGGTAGCATATAGAACAGAAATAAGGCCCCTAGGGCCTTGCGATGTTAAAATACCTATAACTGGAAAGCGGGAGAAGGGTGCAGAAGAAGCAGGGAATTGTAGCGAGAATGCGCATCTGAGCTTTAGGTATTTATAAAAGGACTGTTGTGGGACGTCCTTATTGTCCTGGAAATACTGAAAGTCTCTAAATCCAGTACCGTCATGTACGTTATCTAAAGTGATAACCCCATGGGACCTCCAGAACGGAGGGTCTAGTACCCTGGAGAAGTGGGGCAGCAGGGGGTCAGACCACAGCTCTCTATCTAGAATTATGTCGGTCTATGTGAGGCAACCCATACTTGGGATGCTAATCTATGTAAAGGAAGCTACAGACCACCCACACCTGATCTACCCTACAGAACTGGCCACAAATGGGTTAAGTGCAAATAATGAGCTAGGTGGTGTTCACTGTTAGGGAGTGTTATGATTCTGCTTGCTGGATGTGGATCCTCTGTGTCAGCGAAAGATTGGCTGGGTTGCTACTGGTATTCACCAGAGCCCGCCGCAAAGCGGGATGGTCTTGCTGCGGCGGTAGCAACCAGGTCGTATCCACCGGCAACGGCTCAACCTCGCTGACTGATGAGAAGGCGTGGGACAGAAGGACTAGGCAGAGGCAAGGTCAGACGTAGCAGAAGGTCGGGGCAGGCGGCAAGGTTCGTAGTCAATAGTAACAGCAAGAGGTCAAGTACACTGGTAAGGCAAACACTGCAACGCTTACTCTGGCACAAAGGCAACAAGATCCGGCAAGGAAGAGAAGGGGAAGTGAGGTTATATAGACAGGGAGCAGGTGGAGGCTAATCAGACTGATTGGGCCAGGCACCAATCATTGGTGCACTGGCCCTTTAAATCCTAGAGAGCTGGCGCGCGCGCGCCCTAAGGAGCGGAGCCGCGCACGCCAGGACGTGACAGCCGGGGACCGGGACAGGTGAGTGACTTGGGATGCGATTCGCGAGCGGGCGCTATGTATCTGTTTGAAGAACGCTACCGGTACAGAGGGGGAGGTGTATTTGGGCAGGTACAAGCATTTGGGAAGAATCACCATTTTTATTAGATTGATATGGCCAGCTACAGAGAGCGGCACTTTGCCCACACCCTGAACTTCTCCCGAATAGAGGGAAGGAGGGGTTGGATATTCATCAGGTGATCATTCTAAAAAGCACGATTAATGTGGATACCGAAGTATTTAAAGTGGGAAATACTTTAGTCCATGTGTACTTTCACCCCAGTGGGTATCCCGTAGAGGCATGAAAACAGACCAAAACGGTTGATGAGCACAACATCAATAGTGATAGTCATAGTCGGGGTAGCCATGAACAGTATCATGTCATCAGCATACGGGCCTACCCTATCCTCCCTCGAGCCAACACTTATACCAGTATAACCAGGGTGTTGACGTATCTGTAGAGCCAGAGGCTCAATAGCTATGGCAAAAAGTAAGGGAGAGATAGGGCACCCCTGTCGTATGCCCCTGGCCAGGGAAAAGTACAGGGACAGAACACCATTAACAGCCATTTGGGCCCTCTATGGAATCGAATGCTTTAGCGGCGTCTAAGGAGGCCATAGCCCAATCCTCCCTGTTTGTAACCCCCACCTGAGCAAGCACCTGAACTCTACGTATATTATCGGAGGTGGAGCATCCCGACATAAAGCCCGACTGTTCCGCATGGACAATCTCTAAAATGACCTGATTGAGTCTAGTGGCGAGCATTTTAGTCAGTAATTTGTAATCTAAGTTTAGGAGTGATATATGGGGGTAAAAGCCGCAATCCAGTGGATCTATGTCTGGCTTTAATAGGACCACAATGGAGGCATCTTAAAAAGAATCAGGGAGTCTGACTGCAGAAAAAGCTGAACGATACATGGATAACAGGCAGGGAGCCAGCTGCTCCCTGTACTGTTGGTAAGCTTCCAGTGGAAGACCATCGGGGACCGGCGACTTACCTTTCGCTAGGGCACCCAAGGCATCAGATAATTCCTCCATGTTCCAGGGAAGCGGCACCATCAACAGAGAGTCCTGGGAAGGTGATGGTAGTGGTCAGACACCCCAAGGGTGACACATGCTAGGTCTCTCACCTGTGGTATCAGGATGGCGTTACCCACAATGAAGTCTATACTCGAGAGAGAATTATAACCGGCAGCTTGACAAGAGTATGTGTGGGTGCAGGTGTCTGTAGATATCCGCCCATCCAAACTCAGACAGAAGAGCTGCAAGCGGGGTAGGAGAGGCCTGAGGTGCCACAGCAGAGCCACATCTGTCCAAGCAGGGATCCACTACACTATTGAAATCGCCCATACATTGAATCTTGGCCCCAGGGAAAGAAGCAGCAAACACAACTGGCATACCTTCCATTTAAGATATTTATGAATCATGAAGGAGACACCCCTAGAATGAGAGGGGTAGCATGAATGTAGAGTCCATTGCACCCAGGGCCGGGATAGCCAGCAGCTGTTGTCAGGGGTCAGATGTGTCTCCTGCAGGCAAACAATAAAGGAATTGTACTTACGAATAGTCACATATACCAGAGATTGGTTATAAAGGCAGCCCAGGCCTCTCACATTCCACAAAAGGCACCTCACAGTAGCCTTGGGATCAGTGCAGGGTAGGAACTACAGGGGAAGCAAAGAGAGTAAGAGAGGGTAGCAAGGCCAACCAAAAAATGAGAATAAGACGAGTTTGAAGACGAGTGAGCGCACATAAAGACAAGACATAGACAAGGACACAAACACAAATAGAATTGTGGCAGAGTCCACAGATTGGCGGTTGATGGAGTAAAAAACTATACGGGGGTGGGGTCCGTGCGTCAGGTATGAACTGGCATGGGACTCACACAGATCAAATACCCAAGAACTACAACAGAACAAGGTCATAAGTGAATAAATCCTTAAGGGATATAGACAGTACCAGAGACACACTAAACAATGCCCACCCAGAGGCCCAAGTGTCTGGTGCCCAACCCAACATCCAGTATAAAATGAAGGAGAAAAGGAAAATAAAGGGGGAAGGAGTACCAGGGCGGGGAGAAGAGAAGGAGAAAAAGGTGGAAGGTGAAAGGGAGGGGAGGGAAGTAGAAGAGTGAGGAGGAAACGAAGGAGGGTGAAGAGAGGAAGGAGGGGGAAAGGAGGAGGAGGAGAGGGGAAAAGAGAGGGAAGGGGGAAGGAGAAGGGGAAAAAGAGAAGGGAGGGCAGAAAAAGGGAAAGAGAATGGCAGGAGGGGCAGAAAAATGGAGAAGGGGGAAAGAAGGAAGAAAACAGGAAAAAAGAGAAAACAAATAATCCCCAAATACATGCGGATGGCAACCAGGGTATAAGTGGAACAGGGAGACTAACACACTAGTTGATGTGGATATACAGGAATAGGCAACATCCAAGAAGGGGGGATTAAGTAGAGGTGGACGGGGAGGTAGCAGGCAGTTACATGAAAGTGCAGCAGCTGATTAATCTCCAGTCCCGAGAATAGGCGGTTCATAGACAATAGTGCAGTGAATGAGTAGAAGTCCAGGCAGCTGAAGGGGGAGGGGGGGGGGGCGAGGGGTAGATGGGTACAGGGGGGAAGCAAGGGGGGGATAAGAGGGTATGAGCAGAGCCCAAAGTCCAACGTATAGAGGGAGAGGGCAAAAGGTGGCTCTTTTCTTCTGCAGGTCTGGGGAGATGTCCGGAAATATGGAAACCGGTGACCCATTGTAGGTGATCTCCGGTAGACGACTGAGAAGGTGAAGAGCCATGTCCCGGTCACTGCAATTAAGCATTCGGCCAGGAGCGGCCTCGGTGGGGGCAGAGGGCGAGTTGGGACTGCAAAGGCCGATGAGAAGGGAGCATCCACCAAGAGCTCCCACAACCACTGCTCCACAAATGGGCCCGGGTCCTGGCCCTCGGATCGCTCGGGTAAGCCAACTATCCGGAGGTTGTTAATTCAGAGTCTATTCTCCAAGTCGTCTGTTTTCTCTTTCCATTGCGAGGCAGTGCGTTCAAGGGCCTCCATAGCAGCTGGCAGCAGAGCAACAGTATCCTCTACAGTAGAGATGCGATCCTCAGCGTGGGGCACCCTGTCCCTCAGGTTATTGATGTTGTGATGCAGCAGGCCAATGTCCACCTTAACCTCCTCCAGCATACTGGTGAGAGATGTTTTTCAGGCAGTGATAGTGGAGAGGAGCTGGGTATAGACTTCTCCTAGGGTTAGTTCGCCCGTCGATGAGGATGGAGGTGGATCAGGATACAAACAGGCAGCGGCAGGACCGTGCACAGCTGGAGGCTGTGAGGAGCTGGTGCTATCTTGGGAGCCCATGCGGGCAAAGGTTTGTAGCCTCGCCACCGCCGCCAAATTGCCTTCAACAGTCGGCATAATGGAGCCTAGTGAGCCATTCGGTTTCAAAGCCGGGAAAACTAGTTTTGACTGAATACCTTTGTGAAACTAGAATTTACTGATTTTTTCCTAGTTAAAACCAGTTTTTACTGAACGCCTTTGTTGAAACACCAATTTTTACAAACTAGAATACTTACAGAACGTCTTCGTTCAAACTAGAATTTACTGCTAATCAAAAACCGAATGTCAATTGAAACTGATTTGAAGTAGAGAAAACTAGTTTAACAAAATGACTCAGTTCAAACTGTTTCCACAGAGGTCAAAGTTCATCTAGCTCACACGTGGTGATTGAGAATGATTCTTATTGGTTGTGCAACATCGCCTAACTAAGAAAAAGCAGTCAATTCAAGTTTTCACAAGGCGTTCAGTCAAAACTAGTTTTCACTGGGGAAAAGCAGTCAATACTGGTTTTCACAAAGGTATTCAGTCAGAACTAGTTTTCACTAGGGAAACCCAGTTTTAACTAAAAACTAGTTTAGCACCTTAAAGATGCAGGACATATATTTCTGTCCTGCACAGGCTCCCGGGATATAACGCAGGGTCATGCAGTGGCTGCCATCAATGGCTGGGACCCGCGGCTAATACCAGACATCACCAATCGCGGTGATGCCCGGTATTAACCCTTCAGACGCAGTGATAAAAGTTGATCGCTGCATCTGAAGGGAAAGTGAAACCTTCCCGGCAGCTCAGTCAAACCGCGGCGTCCCGATCGGCTATACAGACATGAGGAGGGTCCCTACCTGCCTCCTCTCTGTCCGATCACTGAATGACTGCTTCATGCCTGAGATTCAGGCAGGAGCAGTCGAGCGGCGATAACACTGATCATTGCTATGCGATTGCATAGCAGTGATCAGTGTAGGAAATCAGTGTGTGCAATGTTATAGTCCCCTATGGGGGTTTTAACATTGTAAAAAAAGTGAAAATAAAGTGCCAGGCTGTATCATTCAGAACGCCGGAGCCACGCACGGAAGGAAAGTTAAGCCCTCAGGCTACCTCAGCAGTGATCCACCCCACTGGACCACCAGGGACTGAATACAGGCACCTTTAAACTTTGACAGCGGCGACCTAAAGGGTTAATAGCCAGCCGCGGTTAATAGATCGCCGCTGGTCGGCTATTAACGCCGGCCCCCAGCTACAGGAATCAGCTGGGGGCCGGCCGGTATGACGCAGGCTCGAGTCAGGAGCCCGGGTCATACCCAGTTATGGGCTATTGGACGTGTATACACGTCCATGGTCCTTAAGAGGTTAAAGGGGAACTCCGGTGGAAAACCTTTTTTTTTTTTAAATCAACTGGCGCCAGAAAGTTAAACAGATTAGTAAAATGGATAGTTCCTAAAATGGACGGAGATGTCAGCAGAGAGCACTGTGCTCGTGATTCAGCAGAGAGCACTGTGTTCCAAAAAGAAAAGAATTTCCTCTGTGGTATTCAGCAGCTAATAAGTACTGGAAGGATTAAGATTTTTCAATAGAAGTAATTTACAAATCTGTTTAACTTTCTGACACCAGTTGATTTAAAAAAAAAAAAAAAAAAAAAGTTTTCCACTGGGGTACCCCTTTAACCCCTTAAGGACTCAGCCCATTTTGGCCTTAAGGACAATTTAAATTTTAGGTTGAAATTTTTTCCTCCTCGCCTTCTAAAAATCATAACTCTTTTATATTTTCATCAACAGACTAGTATGAGGGCTTGTTTTTTGCGCGACCAGTTGTCCTTTGTAAAGACATAACTCATTATATTATCAAATGTATGGTGCAACCAAAAAACACTATTTTTGTGGGGAAATTAAAAAGAAAAACGCAATTTTGCAAATTTTGGAAGGTTTCGCTTTCACGCCGTACAATATACGGTAAAATGACATGTGTTCTTTATTCTGAGGGTCAATACGATTAAAATGATACCCATTATTACGTACTTTTCTATTATTGTTGTGCTTTAAAAAAATCTCAAACTTTTTAACCAAATTAGTACGTTTATAATCCCTTTTTTTTTGATGACCTCTAACTTTTTTATTTTTCCGTATAAGCGGCGGTATGGGGGCTCATTTTTTGCGCCATGATCTGTACTTTTTTTTGATACCACATTTGCATATAAAAAACTTTTAATACATTTTTTATAATTTTTTTTTTTATAAAATGTATTAAAAAAGTAGCAATTTTGGACTTTTTTTTTTTCATTCACGCCGTTTACCGTACGGGATCATTAACATTTTATTTTAATAGTTCGGACATTTACGCATGCGGCAATACCAAATATGTCTATAAAATGTATTTTTTACGCTTTTTGGGGGTAAAATAGGAAAAAACGGACGTTTTACTTTTTTATTGGGGGAGGGGATTTTTCACTTTTTTTTTACTTTAACTTTTAAATTTTTTTACATTTTTTTTTTATACTTGAATAGTCCCCATAGGGGACTATTCATAGCAATACCATGATTGCTAATACTGATCTGTTCTATGTATAGGACATAGAACAGATCAGTGTTATCGGCGATTTTCTGCTCTGGTCTGCTCGATCTCAGACCAGAGCAGGAGACGCCGGAAGCCGGACGGAGGAAGGAGAGGGGACCTCCGTGCGGCGTTCTGAATGATCGGATCCCCGCAGCAGCGCTGCGGGCGATCCGATCGTTCATTGAAATTGCGCTCTGCCGCAGATGTCAGGATCTGTATTGATCCCGGCACCTGAGGGGTTAATGGCGGATGCCCGCGAGGTTCGCGGGCATCGGCCATTGCTGGCAGGTCCCTGGCTGCGATCAGCAGCCGGGATCAGCCGCGCATGACACGGGCATCGCTCCGATGCCCGCGGTTATGCACAGGACGTAAATGTACGTCCTGGTACGTTAAGTACCACCGCACCAGGACGTACATTTACGTCCTGCGTCCTTAAGGGGTTAACCCCTTAAGGACCAGGCCATTTTACAGCTTAGGACCAGAGCATTTTTTGCACATCTGACCACTGTCACTTTAACCCCTTAAGGACCAAGGACGTACCGGTACGTCCTTGGTCCTGCTCTGCTGATATAACGCGGGGTTACACAGTAACCTTGCGTCATATCACGGAGGGCCCGGCGTCATAGTGAAGCCGGGATCCGCCTCTAATAGCGCGCAGCACCGATCGCGGCGCCGCGCGCTATTAACCCTTTAGCCGCGCGCTCAGAGCTGAGCGGCTAAAAGTGAAAGTTCCCGGCTAGCTCAGTCGGGCTGTTCGGGATAGCCGCGGCTAATCGCGGCATCCCGAACAGCTGACAGGACAGCGGGAGGGCCCCTTCCTGCCTCCTCGCTGTCCGGTCGCCGAATGACTGCTCAGTGCCTGAGATCCAGGCATGAGCAGTCATGCGGCAGAATCGTTGATCACTGGTTTCTTATGAGAAACCAGTGATCAGCATAGGAGATCAGTGTGTGCAGTGTTATAGGTCCCTATGGGACCTATAACACTGCAAAAAAAAAGTGAAAAAAAAAAGTGAATAAAGATCATTTAACTCCTCCCCTATTAAAAGTTTGAATCACCCCCCTTTTCCAATAAAAAAAAAATAGTGTAAATAAAAATAAAAATAAACATATATGGTATCACCGTGTGCGGAAATGTCCGAATTATAAAAATATATCATTAATTAAACCGCTCGGTCAATGGCGTGCGCGCAAAAAAATTCCAAAGTCCAAAATAGTGCATTTTTGGTCACTTTTTATATAATTTAAAAATGAATAAAAAGCGATCAATAAGTCCTATCAATGCAAAAATGGTACCGTTAAAAACTTCAGATCACGGCGCAAAAAATGAGCCCTCATACCGCCCCATACATGGAAAAATAAAAAAGTTATAGGGGTCAGAAGATGACAATTTTAAACGTATTAATTTTCCTGCATGTAGTTACGATTTTTTCCAGAAGTCCGACAAAATCAAACCTATATAAGTAGGGTATCATTTTAATTGTATGGACCTACAGAATAAATATCAGGTGTCATTTTTACCGAAAAATGTACTACGTAGAAACGGAAGCCCCCAAAAGTTACAAAACAGCGTTTTTTTTTCAATTTTGTCGCACAATGATTTTTTTTCCCGTTTCACCGTAGATTTTTGGGCAAAATTACTGATGTCATTACAAAGTAGAATTGGTGGCGCAAAAAATAAGCCATCATATGGATTTTTAGGTGCAAAATTGAAAGCGTTATGATTTTTTAAAGGCAAGGAGCAAAAAACGAAAATGCAAAAACGGAAAAACCCCCGGTCCTTAAGGGGTTAAACATTAATAACTCTGGAATCCTTTTAGTTATCATTCTGATTCTGAGATAGTTTTTTCGTGACATATTCTACTTTAACATAGTGGTAAAATTTTGTGGCAAATTGCATCCTTTCATGGTGAAAAATCCCAAAATTTGATGAAAAAAAATTAAAATTTTGCATTTTTCTAACTATGAAGCTCTCTGCTTGTAAGGAAAATGGATATTCTAAATCATTTTTTTGGGATCACATATACAATATATCTACTTTATATTTGCATCATAAAATTGATGACTTTTTACTTTTGGAAGACACCAGAGGGCTTCAAAGTTCAGCAGCAATTTTCAAATTTTTCACTAAATTTTCAAACTCACTATTTTCCAGTGACCAGTTCAGTTTTGAAGTGTATTTGAAAGGTCTTCATATTAGAAATACCCCATAAATGACCCCATTATAAAAACTACACCTCCCAAAGTATTCAAAATGACATTCAGTAAGTGTTTTAACCCTTTAGGTGTTTCACAGGAATAGCAGCAAAGTGAAGGAGAAAATTCAAAATCTTCATTTTTTACACTCGCATGTTCTTGTAGACCCAATTTTTGAATTTTTGCAAGGGGTAAAAGGAGAAAATGTTTTCTGATATTTGTAGCCCAATTTCTCTCAAGTAAGTACATACCTCATATGTGTATGGAAAGTGTTCAGCGGGCGCAGTAGAGGGCTCAGAAGGGAAGGAGCGACAAGGGGATTTGGAGAGAACATTTTTCTGAAATGGTTTTTGGGGGGCATGTCACCTTTAGGAAGCCCCTAGGGTGCCAAAACAGCAAAAAAAAAAAACACATGGCATACCATTTTGGAAACTAGACCCCTTGGGAACGTAACAAGTGGTAAAGTGAACCTTAATACCCCAAAGGGGTTTCACGACTTTTGCATATGTAAAAAAAAATAATAAAAAAAAAAATGTACCGAAAATGCTTGGTTTACCAAAAATTTTACATTTTTACAAAGGGTTAAAGCAGAAAATACCCCCTAAAAATTGAAGCCCAATTTCTCCTGATTCAGAAAACACCCCATATGGGGGTGAAAAGTGCTCTGCTGGCGAACTACAGGTCTCAGAAGAGGAGTAGTCACATTTGGCTTTTTGGAAGCAAATTTTGCTCTGGGGGCATGCCGCATTTAGGAAGCCCCTATGGTGCCAGGACAGCAAAAAAAAAACCCCACATGGCATTATATTTTGGAAACTAGACCCCTTGGGGAACGTAAAAAGGGGTAAAGTGAACCTTAATACCCCACAGAGATTTCACGACTTTTGCATATGTAAAAAAATATATATATATTTTCCACTAAAATGTGGGTTTCCCCACAAATTTCACATTTTTGCAAGGGTTAATAGTAGAAAAGACCCCCCAAAATTTGTAACCCCATCTCTTCTGAGTATGGAGGTACCCCATAAGTGGACGTCAAGTGCACTGCAGGAGCGCCACAATGCTCAGAAGAGAAGGAGTCACATTTGCAAACTTTGCTGAAATGAGGGGGACATGTCGCATTTAGGAAGCCCCTATGGTTCAGGACAGCAAAATACCCCCACATGCCATACCATTTTGGAAACTAGACCCCTTGAGGAATGTAACAAGGGGTAAAGTAAGCCTTAATACCCCACAGGGGTTTCACCACTTTTGCATATGTAAAAAAAATATTTTTTTTTTCACTAAAGTGTTTGTTTCCCCCCAAATTTAACATTTTTACAAGGGTTAATAGCAGAAAAGACACCCCACAATTTGTAAATACATTTCTTTGGAGTAAGGACATACCTTATTTTTGGATGATTTAGGCTTGGCGGGTGCACAGCAGGTCTTGCTTGAGTGGGAGCGCAGTCAGGGACCTTGAGCTTGATATGGAGCCAGGATATGGGACCCCCCCCTCAAGGAGCGCTAATGGGGCGAGCACTGAGACCTAAAATAGGGGAACTACAGTGGGCCAGAAAATTATAAAACATAATAAAACAGGATATGTTCCCAGTATGATGACCCAGAGCATAGCCAAAACTAAAAAAAATATGCCCGCCCCAAACCCTATGCTCTGAGTCATCATTCTGGGAATGTGATGTGTGTGGCCGTCCCTAACCTGTTGCCTCAAATGCGCACCCGCTCAGGTGGAGAGAGAGCGCTGCGCATTTGAGGCAACATAAAAAGTCCCCGATGATTGTGACTCAGTGACCTATGACCCATTTTTGAAAAAACACCCCCAGAGGTCAGGTTCTGTTTTTTTTTCAGGTTTTTTTGGGCAATTTAGTGATTTATGGGGGTTAAATTTTGGAATGTACTCAGGACTTGGTACATTGGTCAAATTATGGAAAATTCAAATGAAAAGGGAAAGTTTAGTGCTCCATGGAAGTGTGATACTCCCTGAAGCAGCCTATGCAGAGGCCCAGATTATCTGGGCAAGTGTCGCATTGATATGTGGTGTCCTTGCGAATCCCCCTCCTGAAACACACTCTGCATTTTTTCTGGGTTCGTCCCTTCTTTCCAGTGGGGGGGGGGGGGATCACACCTGGAAAGTGCTGGCCGGGGATGATCCTGGCACCTTCCCAGACCCTTGGGAAGTCCGGCCTGATCTTTCCCGGTCGTCAAAGATCAGGAACCTTAGGACTTCTTCTTGGTACTGGAGGAATGTCCCTGTGTTGCCAGCATACTGGGATAGTACAAAAACGTTGTACATGTCAACCTGTACCAAGTAGACCGCAACTTTTTTGTACCATGCCCATGTTTTCCGCATGGCGTTGTATGGCTTAAGGACTTGATCTGAGAGATCAACTCCCCCCATATACCGATTGTAGTCCAGAATACAATCGGGTTTGAGGACCGGTCCCACAGTACCTCGCACAGGGACAGGGGTGCTGCCATTCCCATGAATAGTGGTGAGCATAAGGACATCCCTCTTGTCCTTATACTTCACCAACAACAGGTTATCATGGGTCAGGGCACGGGACTCACCCTTGGGAATAGGCGTCTTGACCAAATTTAGAGGGTGGCCTCTCTGGTTTTTCCGCACGGTCCCACAAGCGGACGTGGATCTGGCATCAAGGGATGTGAAGAGAGGGATGCTGGTATAAAAGTTGTCCACGTACATGTGGTAACCCTTATCCTGCAATGGGTGCATAAGGTCCCAAACGATTTCCCTCTATCACCCAGAGTGGGGGAACAATCTGGGGGTTCAATACGGGAAACTCGGCCCTCATTTACTCTAAACCTGCAAGTGTACCCGGAGGTACTCTCGCAGAGTTTATAGAGCTTCACGCCATACCGCGCCCGCTTCAAGGGAATATACTGGTGGAAGATGAGTCTCCCCTTAAAACTGATGAGAGACTCATCTACCGAGAGGTCCCTGAGCGGTAGGTAGGCCTCCAAAAAAAAATTTGGCCCCAAAGTGATCGATCACCGGCCTCACTTTGTAAAGCCGTCATGGGCGGGATCACTTTGGGGCGGACATCCCGCATTATCTGCATAATGCAGGCATTTCCGAATAGCCTCAAACCGCCTCCGTGTCATCTTTTTTTTTTTTACTTTTTTTTCTTCTTCTTTTTTTTACTTTTTGTTCACTTTTTTCACTTTATTACTCCTACCTGTCTCTATACACTGCTCTCCCTATTGTAACGGCTCCTGAGGGGGCTCTGGCTCCGAGGGGGGAGCCACGGCTTCTCCTCACTGCGGCACAGCAGTATAGCAGCGGGAAGGAGCCGTTAACCCCTCCTCTGCCGCTCTGCTATTTGCTGGACGATCGCCGGCCAATAGCAGCGTTGCTGGGGCGGTGACAGTATTGTCACAGCTCCCCAGAAACGGTAGGGGATTAGCGGTGTATTGTACACCGCCGATCACCATTTATTTCCAGATCATCGGGTTATCACTGACCCGAATGACCGGAATCACCGCAGATCGCCCGCGCGATTTCGCGGACGATCTGCGGTGATCGTCGACATGTAGGGGTCCCGGGACCCTCCTCGGTGTTTGCCTGGGATGCCTGCTGAATGATTTCAGCACGCGCCCGGTTTCGCAACCCGCCTGGCGCGCGGCGGGATGCGAAATTCGCTGGGACGTATGAGTACGTCCCTGGTCCTTAAGACCCAGGGCGCAGGGACGTACTCATACGTCCGTGGTCCTTAAGGGGTTAAACTTGTGTTGGATTTTATCCTTGGTTTGGTCTGTTGAGTTCTGCGAGTACCCACCTTTCTTCAAAGCAAGTTCACATTATATCCAGCAGTCAGAGGAGAGAGGGAAGGCGGGTAGGAAGGAAGAAGTTGGTAGCTGGTTACATTGAAAATGAAACTACACAATTTATTGTGGAAGTGAATCACGCAAAAACATGCTGAAGCCAGTATGATTTGTTATTACACTATATTGGCAATTTATATATCGTGGAGTCTAATTCAAATACAGTTTTCTGAAACTGGAATACCCCTTTAAAACAGTCTTATTGTATACAAAAGCAAATCATGAAGATGGTTACAAAAGAAAAGCTAGGGAATGAATGCTAAACAGCATCAATGACAATAAGATAATTTGTGTATAGTTTACCTGGGCCAGCAGGGAGCTTGAAATATCTTCTGAAGAGAAATTGAAGGTAGGACATAATGAAATAGCTATGCCAGCAGAATGAATATATTATAAAGAGCATCAATACAAAAACTTATTATAAGTGATAGGCAGCAATGTTTTACTAAGGACAGGAACAACCTCATTTGTTTTTACGGAGAGATGAGTGGAAGCCTGGATAGGGGGCGGCTGTGGATATTGGAGGAGATTTATCAAATGGATTACCCTGGGTTCAGTACTAGTTCCTCTTATGTATAGCTCATTTATTAATGATAAACAGCAGATATAGCCAACCTTTTTTTTTTTTTTTTTTTTAAACAGTAGCAGCAGCCTGACATTACCAGGGTAGCAAGGACCAGTTATTTTGCTACCAGCCTGCCACCAGCCCAGACTTGGAGTGCCTTTTTTTAGGTGCTCCAGGCCATCCATCACCTGGCTCTTCACAGTACCTGTCACGATTCGGCTGGCAGGAGGTGGATCCTCTGTGCCAGAGAGGGATTGGCGTGGACCGTGCTAGTGGACCGGTTCTAAGTTACTACTGGTATTCACCAGAGCCCGCCGCAAAGCGGGATGGTCTTGCAGCGGCGGTAGTAACCAGGTCGTATCCACTAGCAACGGCTCAACCTCTCTGACTGCTGAAGATAGGCGCGGTACAAGGGAGTAGACAAGAGCAAGGTCGGACGTAGCAGAAGGTCGGGGCAGGCAGCAAGGATCGTAGTCAGGGGCAACGGCAGGAGGTCTGGAACACAGGCTAGGAACACACTAGGAAACGCTTTCACTGGCACAATGGCAACAAGATCCGGCGAGGGAGTGCAGGGGAAGTGAGGTATACATAGGGAGTGCACAGGTGAACACACTAATTAGACCAACTGCGCCAATCAGTGGCGCAGTGGCCCTTTAAATCGCAGAGACCCGGCGCGCGCGCGCCCTAGGAAGCGGGGCCGCGCGCCGGGACAGGACCGACGGAGAGCGAGTCAGGTACGGGAGCCGGGGTGCGCATCGCGAGCGGGCGCCACCCGCATCGCGAATCGCATCCCGGCTGGGGGCGGTATCGCAGCGCACCCGGTCAGTAGATCTGACCGGGGCGCTGCAGTAGCGAGGATGTTGCCAGCGCTCCGGGGAGGAGCGGGGACCCGGAGCGCTCGGCGTAACAGTACCCCCCCCCTTGGGTCTCCCCCTCTTCTTGGAGCCTGAGAACCTGAGGACCAGACTTTTGTCTAGGATGTTGTCCTCAGGTTCCCAGGATCTCTCTTCAGGACCACAGCCCTCCCAATCAACCAAAAAAATTTTTTTCCCTCTGACCGTCTTGGAGGCCAGTATCTCCTTCACGGAGAAGATGTCAGAAGAACCGGAAACAGGAGTGGGAGAAACAAGTTTGGGAGAGAAACGGTTGATGATGAGTGGTTTAAGGAGAGAGACATGAAAGGCATTGGGAATACGAAGAGAAGGAGGAAGAAGAAGTTTGTAAGAGACAGGATTAATTTGGCACAAGATTTTGAAAGGACCCAGATAGCGTGGTCCCAGTTTGTAACTGGGGACACGGAAGCGGACATATTTAGCGGAGAGCCATACCTTGTCTCCGGGAGCGAAAATGGGGGAAGCTCTTCTTTTCTTATCGGCAAACTTTTTCATGCGAGATGAAGCCTGTAAAAGAGAATTTTGGGTCTCTTTCCATATGGTGGAAAGATCACGAGTCACTTCATCCACAGCGGGCAAACCAGAGGGCAAGGGAGTAGGGAGGGGGGGAAGAGGGTGACGGCCGTACACCACGAAAAATGGGGATTTAGCAGAAGATTCAGAGACTCTGAAGTTGTACGAGAATTCGGCCCATGGTAGAAGATCTGCCCAGTCATCCTGGCGGGAGGAAACAAAATGCCGTAAATAGTCACCCAGGACCTGGTTAATTCTTTCTACTTGCCCATTGGATTGAGGATGATAAGCAGAAGAGAAGTTTAATTTAATCTTGAGTTGTTTACAGAGAGCCCTCCAGAATTTTGACACGAATTGGACGCCTCTATCCGAGACGATCTGCGTGGGCAAACCGTGAAGACGAAAAATGTGTACAAAAAATTGTTTTGCCAACTGAGGCGCTGAAGGAAGACCAGGAAGAGGAATAAAATGTGCCATCTTGGAAAATCGATCAACGACCACCCAAACAACAGTGTTGCCACGGGATGGGGGTAAGTCTGTAATAAAGTCCATACCAATCAGAGACCAAGGCTGTTCGGGGACAGGCAGAGGATGAAGGAGACCAGCAGGCTTCTGGCGAGGAGTCTTATCCCGGGCACAGACAGTACAGGCCCGCACAAAATCAACAACATCCGTCTCCAGAGTTGGCCACCAATAGAAACGAGAGATGAGTTGCAAGGACTTTTTGATGCCCGCATGGCCTGCGAGGTGGGAGGAGTGACCCCATTTGAGAATCCCGAGACGTTGGCGTGGAGAAACGAAGGTCTTCCCTGGAGGAGTTTGCCTGATGGAGACTGGAGAAGTGGAGATCAGACAGTCAGGAGGAATGATGTGTTGCGGAGAGACCTCTACTTCCGAGGCATCCGAGGAACGAGAGAGAGCATCGGCCCTAATGTTCTTGTCGGCAGGGCGAAAATGAATTTCAAAGTTAAAACGGGCAAAGAACAACGACCACCTGGCCTGGCGAGGATTCAGCCGTTGGGCAGACTGGAGATAGGAGAGATTCTTGTGATCGGTGTAAATGATAACTGGAAATTTTGATCCCTCCAGCAGATGCCTCCATTCCTCAAGTGCCAATTTAATGGCCAGTAGTTCTCGATCCCCGATGGAGTAGTTCCTCTCCGCCGGAGAGAAGGTCCTAGAAAAAAAACCACAAGTAACAGCATGCCCGGAAGAATTTTTTTGTAGAAGGACCGCTCCAGCTCCCACTGAGGAGGCATCAACCTCCAATAGGAAGGGTTTAGATGGGTCAGGTCTGGAGAGCACGGGAGCAGAAGAAAAGGCAGACTTGAGCCGTTTAAATGCGTCTTCCGCTTGGGGAGACCAGGACTTAGGATTGGCATTCTTCTTGGTTAAAGCCACGATAGGAGCCACAATAGTGGAAAAATGTGGAATAAATTGTCTGTAATAATTGGTGAACCCCAAAAAACGTTGGATAGCACGGAGTCCGGAGGGGCGTGGCCAATCTAAGACGGCAGAGAGTTTATCTGGGTCCATTTGTAGTCCCTGGCCAGAGACCAAGTATCCTAGGAAAGGAAGAGATTGACATTCAAACAGACATTTCTCCATTTTGGCATAAAGTTGATTGTCTCGAAGTCTCTGAAGAACCATGCGGACATGCTGGCGATGTTCTTCTAAGTTGGCAGAAAAAATCAGAATATCGTCCAGATACACAACAACACAGGAATATAAGAGATCACGAAAAATTTAATTAACAAAGTCTTGGAAGACGGCAGGGGCGTTGCACAGGCCAAAGGGCATGACTAGATACTCAAAGTGTCCATCTCTGGTTTTAAATGCAGTTTTCCATTCGTCCCCCTCCCTGATGCGGATGAGATTATAAGCACCTCTTAAGTCCAGTTTGGTAAAGATGTGGGCACCTTGAAGGCGATCAAAGAGTTCTGAGATAAGAGGTAGGGGGTAGCGGTTCTTTACCGTGATTTTATTAAGTCCGCGGTAATCAATGCAAGGACGTAGGGAGCCATCTTTTTTGGACACAAAGAAAAATCCAGCTCCGGCAGGAGAGGAGGATTTGCGGATAAACCCCTTTTTTAAATTTTCCTGGATGTATTCAGACATAGCAAGAGTCTCTGGGGCGGACAGAGGATAAATTCTGCCCCGGGGTGGAGTAGTGCCCGGGAGGAGGTCAATAGGACAGTCATAAGGCCTGTGAGGAGGTAAAGTCTCAGCTTGTTTTTTGCAAAATACGTCAGCATAGTCCATATAAGCCTTAGGGAGACCGGTTACAGGGGGACCCACAGGGTCACGGCAGGGAGTACTGGGAACCGGTTTAAGACAGTCCTTGAAACAAGAAGTACCCCAGCTCTTGATCTCTCCTGTGGACCAATCAAGGGTTGGGGAATGGCGTTGAAGCCACGGTAGTCCAAGGAGAATTTCGGAAGTGCAATTGGAGAGGACCAAAAACTCAATTTTTTCGTGATGAGGTCCGATGCACATTAGGAGGGGCTCAGTGCGGTAACGCACGGTACTGTCCAATCTTTCATTGTGAACACAATTGATGTAGAGGGGTCTGGCGAGACTGGTCACCGGGATGTTGAACCTGTTGATGAGGGAGGCCAAAATAAAATTTCCTGCAGATCCGGAATCCAAGAAGGCCATAGTAGAGAAGGAGAAGGTAGAGGCAGATATCCGCACAGGCACAGTAAGGCGTGGAGAAGCAGAGTTGACATCAAGAACTGTCTCACCTTTGTGCGGAGTCAGCGTACGTCTTTCCAGGCGGGGAGGACGGATAGGACAATCCTTCAGGAAGTGTTCGGTACCGGCACAGTACAGGCAAAGATTCTCCATGCGGCGTCGTGTCCTCTCTTGAGGTGTCAAGCGAGACCGGTCAACTTGCATAGCCTCCACGGCGGGAGGCACAGGAACGGATTGCAGAGGACCAGAGGAGAGAGGAGCCGGGGAGAAAAAACGCCTTGTGCGAACAAAGTCCATATCCTGGCGGAGCTCCTGACGCCTTTCGGAAAAACGCATGTCAATGCGAGTGGCTAGATGAATGAGTTCATGCAGGTTAGCAGGAATTTCTCGTGCGGCCAGAACATCTTTAATGTTGCTGGATAGGCCTTTTTTAAAGGTCGCGCAGAGGGCCTCATTATTCCAGGATAATTCGGAAGCAAGAGTACGGAATTGGATGGCGTACTCGCCAACGGAAGAATTACCCTGGACCAGGTTCAGCAGGGCAGTCTCAGCAGAAGAGGCTCGGGCAGGTTCCTCAAAGACACTTCAAATTTCCGAGAAGAAGGAGTGTACAGAGGCAGTGACGGGGTCATTGCGGTCCCAGAGCGGTGTGGCCCATGACAGAGCTTTCCCAGACAGAAGGCTGACTACGAAAGCCACCTTAGACCTTTCAGTAGGAAACTGGTCCGACATCATCTCCAAGTGCAGGGAACATTGCGAAAGAAAGCCACGGCAAAACTTAGAGTCCCCATCAAATTTATCCGGCAAGGATAGGCGTAGGCCGGAAGCGGCCACTCGCTGCGGAGGAGGTGCAGGAGCTGGCGGAGGAGATGATTGCTGAAGCTGTGGTAGTAGCTGCTGTAGCATCACGGTCAGTTGAGACAGCTGGTGGCCTTGTTGCGCTATCTGTTGCGACTGCTGGGCGACCACCGTGGTGAGGTCGGCGACAACTGGCAGTGGAACTTCAGCGGGATCCATGGCCGGATCTACTGTCACGATTCGGCTGGCAGGAGGTGGAGCCCGCCGCAAAGCGGGATGGTCTTGCAGCGGCGGTAGTAACCAGGTCGTATCCACTAGCAACGGCTCAACCTCTCTGACTGCTGAAGATAGGCGCGGTACAAGGGAGTAGACAAGAGCAAGGTCGGACGTAGCAGAAGGTCGGGGCAGGCAGCAAGGATCGTAGTCAGGGGCAACGGCAGGAGGTCTGGAACACAGGCTAGGAACACACTAGGAAACGCTTTCACTGGCACAATGGCAACAAGATCCGGCGAGGGAGTGCAGGGGAAGTGAGGTATACATAGGGAGTGCACAGGTGAACACACTAATTAGACCAACTGCGCCAATCAGTGGCGCAGTGGCCCTTTAAATCGCAGAGACCCGGCGCGCGCGCGCCCTAGGAAGCGGGGCCGCGCGCGCCGGGACAGGACCGACGGAGAGCGAGTCAGGTACAGGAGCCGGGGTGCGCATCGCGAGCGGGCGCCACCCGCATCGCGAATCGCATCCCGGCTGGGGGCGGTATCGCAGCGCACCCGGTCAGTAGATCTGACCGGGGCGCTGCAGTAGCGAGGATGTTGCGAGCGCTCCGGGGAGGAGCGGGGACCCGGAGCGCTCGGCGTAACAGTACCACTGGTTCCTGTGGATACTGGGTCAGAAGGCTATAGCTAAGCTTTCACCAAGTCAAGTTTAAAAAAAAATAATTGATTGCAATGAAACCCCCCCGACCCAATTTTACACATTTTATTTCCAGTAAAATTCTCCTTTCTGACTTGGTCCAGTCTTCTGCCTGTAAAATACTAAATACTACTCAGTCCCCACACATACACGGCACCCAGCCCCACTCCTCCCACCAACACACTTCCCCTAGCCCACACACACACACTGCCCCCAGTCCACACACACATTGCCCTCAGCCCACACACACACTGCCCCCAGCCCCCCCACACACTGCCCCAACCCATACATACACTGCCCCCAGCCCACATACACTGCCCCAACCCACACATACACTGTCCCCAGCTCACACACACACTGCCCCAGCCCACACACACACTTCCCCCAGCCCACACACACACTGCCCCCAGCCCACACACACTGTCCCCAGTCCACACACACACACACACACTGCCCTCAGCCCACACATACTGCCCCGAGCCCACACACTGTCCCCAGTCCACACACACAAACACTGCCCTCAGCACACACACACACACTACCCTAAGCCCACACACACACACTGCCCTCAGCCCACACATACACTGCCCTCAGCCCACACACACACACTGCCCTCAGCCCACACACACACACTGCCCTCAGCCCATACATACACTGCCCCCAGCCCACACACACACACACTGCACTCAGCCCACACACACACTGCCCTCAGCTCACACAGTGCCTCAGCTCACACACACACACACACACACACACCGCCCTCAGCTCACACACACTGCCTTCAGCTCACACACACACTGCCCTCAGCCCACTTTTCTCAGCCCCAATACACTTCCCCCACCCCTCGCACACTGCCCTTTGCCCACATACACATTGCTCCAGCCCACACACAACTACACACACACATACTACCCCCAGTCCACACACACACACACACACTGCCTGACTCCTGCCAGCAGAGCCTTAGTAAAAGCAGGCCTGTTGCAGAAATAAGGTCAGTCACAGTGGTGACCAGGCCCTAAACTGGACATAAAGTTTGTGTAACAAGGGTCTATATGTGTTCAACTATGCAAAGACTGAACTGTGACCATTTACCATCCAAAGGTCCTCTTCCAGGGTTGGTGGTTCTACTAACAGTGTCCTCCTCCTGCTTTGCTGGACAATGTCAGGGGCATGAGTATATAGCAGGACTAGCTTGCATAGTACAATTGGCCACTTTAAGAGGCCTTGATGCCGCTGCTGCTTTAAGAACAGGCTAGGTGCGAATTATATCAGGCCTGCCTGGCACTAAATATCTGCACTCCAACTATCCCACAGCAACCCATCCACTTTTCTCAGAAATTGAAAATAATTAAAAACATACTATGCCGCACCATGAATATCCGTACTTTGGAGGCTTATTTGTTTTATTTTGAGCTCGCATTTTGTTACATTGGGGGGCGGAGTCTTGCGTCGCTGCACTGAGGTCGGAGTTCACATCAGGAAGGAAGGAAGACATTGCAGCACCAACAGGCACATAAACAATAGTGAAGCCACAAAAAAAAAAAGGCTCGGTACGTTACCCACACCTAAATGTGCATGAAGCTGTATTACTGTGGATGTTTCTTTTTTTAAGGAAAATTTCAGTGCTACATATGGATTATTTATATAGTCGATAAAAATTCTTACACAATTATTTAGTGCCTTATTCTATTTTAACACAACATTAATTTTTAAATTTAGTGGGTACGCCAGCATGTACGTGTCCTAAAAGTAACAAGGTGTGCAGTGTGTATTTTCAACCTTAAAATTAATAGTTATTAGTTATATAATTATTTTTTCCTATAATTAACATTAACATTAATGTAGTAGCTTTGTTTCATGATGCAGAACAAGAACAGTTGTTAAAGTGGGTGTTAATTTCCTTTTCTGCAGACATATGCACTTTCTGTTAGCCAGGTTGGACCTGGAATACATATACAACTTTTAAAGGGGTACTCTGGCCCTAAGAAATCTTAACTCCTTTCCAAAGGATAGGGGATAAAATGTCTGATCGCGGGGGTCTTGCCACTGGGGACAATCTAGCATGCAGCACCCACCTGTGAGCACTGCAGGAAGTGCTGGCGTGTCCAAGTCTTATGCCTCCCGACCACGAGGACAGAGTATCGTGCACTCACGACTCCGCCCCAGTAGTGGGAGTCGCACGATCAGACATCTTATAAGATGTCTTAGGGCCCGAGTAGCCCTTAACCCCTTAACGACGCAGGACGTATATTTACGTCCTACGCCGGCTCCCGCGATATGAAGCGGGATCGCGCTGCGATCTCGCATCATATTGCGTCGGTCCCGGCGCTCATCAATGGCCGGGACCCGCGGCTAATACCACACATCGCCGATCACGGCGATGTGCGGTATTAACCCTTTAGAAGCGGCGGTCAAAGCCGACCGCCGCTTCTAAAGTGAAAGTGAAAGTGACCCGGCTGCTCAGTCGGGCTGTTCGGGACCGCCGCGGTGAAATCGCAGCATCCCGAACAGCTTGCAGGACACCGGGAGTGCCCTTACCTGCCTCCTCGGTGTCCGATCGGCAAATGACTGCTCCGTGCCTAAGATCCAGGCAGGAGCAGTCAAGCGCCGATAACACTGATCACAGGCGTGTTAATACACGCCTGTGATCAGGATGAGAGATCAGTGTGTGCAGTGTCATAGGTCCCTATGGGACCTATAACACTGCAAAAAAAAGTAAAAAAAAGTGTTAATAAAGGTCATTTAACCCCTTCCCTAATAAAAGTTTGAATCACCCCCCTTTTCCCATAAAAAAAATAAAACAGTGTAAAAAAAAAAAATAAACATATGTGGTATCGCCGCGTGCGTAAATGTCCGAACTATAAAAATATATCATTAATTAAACCGCACGGTCAATGGTGTAAGTGCAAAAAAATTCCAAAGTAAAAAAAAGCGCATTTTTGGTCACTTTTTATACCATTAAAAAATGAGTAAAAAGTGATCAAAAAGTCCGATGAAAACAAAAATCATACCGATAAAAACTTCAGATCAAGGCACAAAAAATTAGTCCTCATACCACCCTGTACGTGGAAAAATAAAAAAGTTATAGGGGTCAGAAGATGACATTTTTAAACGTATATGTCACGATTCGGCTGGCAGGAGGTGGATCCTCTGTGCCAGAGAGGGATTGGCGTGGACCGTGCTAGTGGACCGGTTCTAAGCTGCTACTGGTTTTCACCAGAGCTCGCCGCAAAGCGGGATGGTCTTGCAGCGGCGGTAGCAACCAGGTCGTATCCACTAGCAACGGCTCAACCTCTCTGACTGCTGAAGATAGGCGCGGTACAAGGGAGTAGACAAGAGCAAGGTCGGACGTAGCAGAAGGTCGGGGCAGGCAGCAAGGATCGTAGTCAGGGGCAACGGCAGGAGGTCTGGAACACAGGCTAGGAACACACTGGGAAACGCTTTCACTGGCACGATGGCAACAAGATCCGGCAAGGAAGGGAAGGGGAAGTGAGGTTATATAGGGAAGTGCACAGGTGAATACACTAATTAAACCAACTGCGCCAATCAGCGGCGCAGTGGCCCTTTAAATCGTAGAGACCCGGCGCGCGCGCGCCCTAAGGAGCGGGGCCGCGCGCGCCGGGACAGGACCGACGGAGAGCGAGTCAGGTACGGGAGCCGGGGTGCGCATCGCGAGCGGGCGCCACCCGCATCGCGAATCGCATCCCGGCTGGAAGAGGTATCGCAGCGCACCCGGTCAGCAGGTCTGACCGGGGCGCTGCGATTGCGAGGATGTTGCGAGCGCCCGGGGAGGAGCGGGGACCCGGAGCGCTCGGCGTAACAGTATATATTTTCCTGCATGTAGTTATGATTTTTTCCAGAAGTATGACAAAATCAAACCTATATAAGTAGGGTATCATTTTAACCGTATGGACCTACAGAATAATGATAAGGTGTAATTTTTACCGAAATATGCACTGCGTAGAAACGGAAGCCCCCAAAAGTTACATAAATGGCGTTTTTTTCTTCGATTTTGTCGCACAATGATTTTTTTTCCGTTTCGCTGTGCATTTATGGGTAAAATGACTAATGTCACTGCAAAGTAGAATTGGCGACGCAAAAAATAAGCCATAATATGGATTTTTAGGTGGGAAATTGAAAGGGTTATGATTTTTAAAAGGTAAGGAGGAAAAAACGAAAGTGCAAAAACTGAAAAATCCTGAGTCCTTAAGGGGTTAAGGACCCAGGGTTTTTCCTTTTTGCATTTTCATTTTTTCCTCCTTACCTTTAAAAAACCATAACTCTTTCAATGTTGCACCTAAAAATCCATTTGATGGCTTATTTTTTGTGCCACCAATTCTACTTTGTAATGACATCAGTCATTTTACCCAAAAATCTACGGTGAAACGGAAAAAAATATCATTGTGAGACAAAATTGAAAAAAACAAAAAACGCCATTTTGTAACTTTTGGGGGCTTCCGTTTCTACACAGTACATTTTTTGGTAGAAATTACACCTTTATTCTGTAGGTCCATACGATTAAAATGATACCCTACTTATGTAGGTTTGATTTTGTCGTACTTTTGGAAAAAATCATAACTACATGCAGGAAAATGTATACGTTTAAAATTGTCATCTTCTGACCCCTATAACTTTTTTATTTTTCTGCATATGGGGCAGTATGAGGGCTCATTTTTTGCGCCGTAATCTGAAGTTTTTAGTGGTACCATTTTTGTATTGATAGGACTTATTGATCATTTTTATTCATATTCACTTTTTCATGATTTAAAAAGTTTTTATTTATTTTTATAATTCGGACATTTCTGCACACGGCGATACCACATATGTTTATTTTTATTTACACAGTTTTTTTTAATGGAAAAAGTCGGGTGATTCAAACTTTTATTAGGGGAGGGGTTAAATGATCTTTATTCACTTTTTTTCCACTTTTTTGGCAATGTTATAGATCCCATAGGGACCTATAACACTGCACACACTGATCTTTTACATTGATCACTGGTTTCTCATAGGAAACCAGTGATCAATGATTCTGCTGCTTGATTGCTCATGTCTGGATCTCAGGCACTGAGCAGTCATTCGGCGATCGGACAGTGAGGAGGCAGGTAGGGATCCTCCGGCTGTCTTGTAAGCTGTTCGGGATGCCGCGGTGGCAATCCCGAACAGCTCTCTGAGCTAACCGGCAATGATTTAGTTTCACTTTCGACGTGGCGTTCAACTTTGAAGGCCGCATCTAAAGGATTAATAGCGCGCGGCATTGCGATCATTGCTGCGCGCTATTAGCCACAGGTCCCGGCCATTGTTAGAGGCCGGGCACTACCCGCTATGATGTGGGGACCTGGTATGTCAAGGGTCCTTAAGAGGTTAAATGGAGATGCAACTTTTTTTTTAAATAAATAGTGAATATCGCATTTGATAAATACATGACCACTCAAAGTAAAAAAAAATATTACTATGTGAGCAGATTTCAGAAATGTGCTTTGGAATAAGCAAAAATCTAAAAGTCGCAGCATGAATAGAAAAGTCGCACGTGCGGAAGTACATGCAACTTTTTTACGGAAAAAAATCTTCTACGTAGCTTGATAAATCTGGTTCTCCATAGTTATTATCTAAGTGCTTCTGCAGCAATTACTGTGCATTTATAGTTCCTCTACGGCAGTCCAGAATTTATCTCTGTATTCACTTTGTCCAAATGTTAAGAGCTGTTTTAATAGAGATTTTTCAATAATGAAATATTTAGTTTATTACTAGAGGTTTTGTGATTTCTTTTTCTTGGGTATTTTATCAGATGTGGAGGTCCCTCTGATATGTATTAGAGGATTATATTGGACACCAATATGATATGATGATTTTACATAGCAGAAGGTGTCAGGTTGGATTCATTTGTTTACCACTTTAAGAAAAGGCAGCATGGGCTTCGGCCACATAACACTTTTTTTTCACGTATCCATGGGGGAACTGCTAAGTAATATTCTGTTTCTATCTTTGCAAATAAGAAGCTTTGTAGTACAGTACAGTCTATGGAATATGTGCACAAGTTACAAGCTGACTTAGAAACACTGCGTGTCTGGGCATCCACTTGGCAAATGAGAATCAATGTAAATAAATGTAAAGTTATGCATCTGGGTACAAATAACCTGCATGCATTATATGTCCCAAGGGCAGTAAAACTGGGAGAGTCACTAGTAAAGAAGGATTTGGGTGAATTTGTAGATCAAAGATTACAGAACAACATGCAATGTCAGCTGCTTCTAAGGCTGGCAGGATATTGTCATGTATTAAAACAGGCATGGACTTGCAGGACAAGGACATAATGTTACTGTTTTATAAAATGTTGGTGTAGCCTTATCTGGAATATGTTGTTTAGTTCTGGGCACCAGTTTATAGAAAAGATGTCCTGTAGCTGGAAACAGTACAGAGGCGCACAACTAAACTAATAAGGGGCATAGAACATCTCAGATATGAGAATAAAATTCCAGGTGTACTCCGGTGGAAATTTTTTTTTTTTTAAATCAACTGGTGTCAAAATGTAAACAGATTTGTAAATTACTTTTATTTAAAAATCTTAAAGGGGCTATCCACCAAAAGGTGTTTCTAGCACCTACCTGGCAGACAGGTACAGACAGAATATTATGAACTACACTAACTTTACAGCCCCTGTAGCATAGTCAAATAAAAAAAAATCCTGGAATACCCCTTTAACCTCTTTAGGATGCAGGGCGTACCTGTATGCCCTGTGACCACTCCTGTGCTATAACGCAGGTTCACATGCTGACCCTGCATCATAGCGGGTCGGTCCCGGCACCTAGCAATTGTTACGCCTAGCGCTCCGGGTCCCCGCTCCTCCCCGGAGCGCTCACGGCGTCTCTCTCCCCGCAGCGCCCCGGTCAGTCCCGCTGACCGGGAGCACTGCACTGTCATGGCCGTCGGGGATGCGATTCGCACAGCGGGACGCGCCCGCTCGCGAATCGCATCCCAGGTCACTTACCCGTCCCGGTCCTCTGCTGTCATGTGCTGGCGCGCGCGGCTCCGCTCTCTAGGGCGCGCGCGCGCCAGCTCTCTGAGACTTAAAGGGCCAGTGCACCAATGATTGGTGCCTGGCCCAATTAGCTTAATTGGCTCCCACCTGCTCCCAGACTATATCTGCTCACTGCCCCTGCACTCCCTTGCCGGATCTTGTTGCCTTGTGCCAGTGAAAGCGTTTAGTGTGTCCAAAGCCTGTGTTACCTGAACTTCTGCTATCCATCCTGACTACGAACCTTGCCGCCTGCCCCCGACCTTCTGCTACGTCTGACCTTACCTCTGCCTAGTCCTTCTGTCCCACGCCTTCTCAGCAGTCAGCGAGGTTGAGCCGTTGCTAGTGGATACGACCTGGTTGCTACTGCCGCAGCAAGACCATCCCGCTTTGCGGCGGGCTCTGGTGAAAACCAGTAGCCTCTTAGAACCGGTCCACTAGCACGGTCCACGCCAATCCCTCGCTGACACAGCGGATCCACAACCCGTAAGCCGAATCGTGACAGTAGATCTGGCCATGGATCCCGCTGAGGTGCCGCTGCCAAGTCTCGCTGACCTTACCACGGTGGTCGCTCAGCAATCGCAGCAAATTGCCCAACAAGGACAGCAGCTGTCGCAGTTGACCGCCACGTTACAGCAACTTCTGCCTCTGCTACAGCAGCAACCATCTCCTCCGCCAGCTCCTGCACCTCCTCCGCAGCGAGTGGCCGCTCCTAGCCTCCGCTTGTCCCTGCCGGACAAATTTGATGGGGACTCTAAACTCTGCCGTGGATTTTTGTCTCAGTGTTCCCTGCATATGGAGATGTTGTCGGACTTGTTTCCTACAGAACGGTCTAAGGTGGCGTTCGGAGCTCGCCTTCTTTCAGGAAAGGCCTTGTCTTGGGCCACACCGCTCTGGGACCGCAATGATCCTGCCACAGCCACAGTCCAGTCCTTCTTCGCTGAAGTCCGGAGTGTCTTCGAGGAGCCAGCCCGAGCTTCTTCTGCCGAGACTGCCCTGTTGAACCTGGTCCAGGGTAATTCTTCAGTGGGCGAGTACGCCATCCAATTTCGTACTCTTGCTTCCGAGTTATCATGGAATAACGAGGCTCTCTGCGCGACCTTTAAAAAAGGCCTATCCAGTCGCATCAAGGATGTGCTGGCCGCACGAGAGATTCCTGCCAACTTCCAAGAACTCATCCATTTGGCTACCCGCATTGACATGCGTTTTTCTGAGCGACACCAAGAGCTCCGCCAGGAAAAAGACTTAGATCTCTGGGCACCTCTCCCACAGCATCCTTTGCAGTCTACGCCTGGGCCTCCCGCCGAGGAGGCCATGCAAGTGGATCGGTCTCGCCTGACCCAGGAAGAGAGGAATCGCCGTAGGGAAGAAAATCTCTGTCTGTACTGTGCCAGTACCGAGCATTTCTTGGTGGATTGCCCTATCCGTCCTCCACGTCTGGGAAACGCACGCACGCACCCAGCTCACGTGGGTGTGGCGTCTCTTGGTTCTAAGTCTGCTTCTCCACGTCTCACGGTGCCCGTGCGGATTTCTCCTTCAGCCAACTCCTCCCTCTCAGCCGTGGCCTGCTTGGACTCTGGTGCCTCTGGGAATTTTATTTTGGAGTCGTTTGTGAATAAATTCCGCATCCCGGTGACCCGTCTCGTCAAGCCGCTCTACATTTCCGCGGTCAACGGAGTCAGATTGGATTGCTCCGTGCGTTACCGCACAGAACCCCTCCTGATGTGTATCGGACCCCATCGCGAAGTGATTGAGCTCTTCGTCCTACCCAACTGTACCTCTGAGGTCCTCCTCGGTCTGCCATGGCTCCGGCTTCATTCCCCCACCCTTGATTGGACCACCGGGGAGATCAAGAACTGGGACTCTGCCTGCCATAGAAAGTGCCTCCCCCCCCCTCCCAGTTCCGTCAAGCAAACCTCAGTGCCTCCTCATGGCCCCCGTCCTGGTGTCACACTGCCCTGTGCCAGGCTTCGCCCTCTGCCCTCCCTCCCCATTCTCACTCCTGCCGTACTGCCTGCCGTTGAGGAAACCCTCCATTCTTTCCCGGTGTCCTCATCCCAGGGGAGGCAGTTACCGGACAAAGAAAAGGGGAGACCTAAGGGGGGGGGTACTGTTACGCCTAGCGCTCCGGGTCCCCGCTCCTCCCCGGAGCGCTCACGGCGTCTCTCTCCCCGCAGCGCCCCGGTCAGTCCCGCTGACCGGGAGCGCTGCACTGTCATGGCCGTCGGGGATGCGATTCGCACAGCGGGACGCGCCCGCTCGCGAATCGCATCCCAGGTCACTTACCCGTCCCGGTCCTCTGCTGTCATGTGCTGGCGCGCGCGGCTCCGCTCTCTAGGGCGCGCGCGCGCCAGCTCTCTGAGACTTAAAGGGCCAGTGCACCAATGATTGGTGCCTGGCCCAATTAGCTTAATTGGCTCCCACCTGCTCCCAGACTATATCTGCTCACTGCCCCTGCACTCCCTTGCCGGATCTTGTTGCCTTGTGCCAGTGAAAGCGTTTAGTGTGTCCAAAGCCTGTGTTACCTGAACTTCTGCTATCCATCCTGACTACGAACCTTGCCGCCTGCCCCCGACCTTCTGCTACGTCTGACCTTGCCTCTGCCTAGTCCTTCTGTCCCACGCCTTCTCAGCAGTCAGCGAGGTTGAGCCGTTGCTAGTGGATACGACCTGGTTGCTACTGCCGCAGCAAGACCATCCCGCTTTGCGGCGGGCTCTGGTGAAAACCAGTAGCCTCTTAGAACCGGTCCACTAGCACGGTCCACGCCAATCCCTCGCTGACACAGCGGATCCACAACCCGTAAGCCGAATCGTGACAGCAATGGTCGGGACCCGCGGATAATACCAGACTTCACCGATCGCGGTGATGCCTGGTATTAACCTCTCAGAAGCGGCGATTAAAGTCTAAAATGTAAAAAAAAATGCTTTCCGACAGCTCATTTGGGCTGATCAGGATCACTGCAGTGTCTCGATCAGCTGAGGACACGCAAGGAGGGTCCCTACCTTCCTCCTTGGCATCCGATCAGCGATCTACTGCTCCATGACTGAGATCCAGGCTGGAGCAGCAGAGCTCGGATAACACTAATCAAGATAGAAAGAAATGGGGGGCTCTGCTAAACCATGTGTGTGACCAGAGGTGCTACCTATAATTAAAATATCTATCACTGAAACTCAAACCAAAGACCAATGCTATAACAGATGCAGACCCAAAAGAATAAGTGTAAAGGAAAATAGTAATACATTTTATTGAGAATACACGAAATACAAAATCAACAAAAAAGACACAAGAATAAAAACATTTAAAAAGGCTCATACTGAGCCACACTACAACAGGGAGACACTGTACATGTCACCCCAGGACATAGGTGTAAATGCGGTATCAAAACTCCCTATCCAATTAACATGTACCTGTATTAACCCCTTAATACTGCATAATGACTCTCATTTAAATAAAGTTAAGTGATACAAGATGATGCAAGAAAAGGGTACACAGCCAACAATATCGTAGTACCACAATAGAGAGAGACCTGCGGAGGGAATCAAAAAAAGAACATAAGGTCAATGATGTACATAGTCAAAAGGTAATAGCAATATTCAATGAGAAAAAACAGCTGGTATACAACCGTCTCATAGGGGGAAAAAGCCAGGTTAAAAATAGGGGAGCAGGAGCAACAGGGAAGTAAATTACCCCATGCATTCTGTTACTACATGTGACTTCCTCCGGGGTGTGGAGGTGTTTAGAAATACTGTGTAAATTAGGCAAATACCTGTCAGATGTGGGTCAGTACAGCACCATACTCATGGCTTGCTGGGCGTTAGACTGAGCGTAATCAGGTGCATAGGTCAAAATTCAATGTGTCATCAGCGCCTATAGTACACAGTAAGTCATCAGCGCGTCTAGCGCGCCGGCACCATTGTTTCCTGTATGTTGATTTACATATCACGTGATAATGCAGGTCACATGTTCTTAATCACATTATGTAAGTGATCACATGATCGCCATGAATGTTAATGACGAATGTTAGTAGATATAACATCACTACTTCCGCATATGATAAAGAACAGCCCCCTATTCAAGAAAAATAAAGATAAACGTTTCTATGAGCATCGGTAATTACAGCGCCACACCTTCCTTATATTTATAGATGTAAAACTAAGTAATAAGGCTGGGTCCACACCATGTTTTTTTGCAATACAGTTCCCGTATACGTTTTCAATTTGAAAACCATACATTACCGTATTGAAAACCGTATGCATTGACTCTCAATTGATAACTATATGCCAAAAGATTCATCAGGTTGTGTCCGTTTTGCATCCTGTATAGTTTTGTCAGTTTTTTTCCCGTACCCAAAACCGTAGCCAACCACGTTTTTTGGTCCATGTGAAAAACCTTATTGAAACGTATACATTTTTCTTTTAACATGGGAGTCATTGGGAACCATACAGAACCATATGTGCGTCTGGTTCCATCTGGTTTTCACCATATGGTTTTTGACAGTTTTTTTCTTGGAATTTCAATCCAACACGTTAAACTTTATTAATAATGGAATGAAAAGTTAAAAACGTCTAAGTTTTTTTCTTAAAAGACGGATTCAACTGGACATCATTTTCAAACAGTATACGGTTTTAAACCGTATATATGAATTAAAATTTGTACACATGTTTTTATACAGTTTATTCAGGTTTTGAGGAATCCATTTTTTATCAAAAACCTGATACAGGAACTGCAAAAACGTGGTGTGAATCCAGCCTAAGAGTGCATTCACACGCTATTACTTCCTGCAGCGGGAAGCCTGCTGTGAATTACGCAACCATTGATTTAAATGGGTCCACGCGGACCCATTCAAATGAATGGTAGTGTAACTCGCAACGGATTTCCTGCTGCTAGTTACTAGTGTGTGAACACACCCTAAGACAAATAATTCTTTAGGAGTCACGTGATCTCCATGAAAGTTATCAGATACAGCTCCCAGCCCTCTTAATTAACATATACTAAGAAGCACAAAAAATAATAATGAAAATAATAATAATAATAATGAAAAAATTATATATAAAACATAGAAAAGCCAGAACACTGTGTATAATATTCACCAAAACAGTACTACTCTCATTGCATAAACATATTCATGTGTTGTCAAACTGGATTATAAGGTATATGGGTTCAAACACATCCCATTAACCATGATATGTGAGGAAGATGTTTCACATTAGATAATATAACCCTACCTCATATCAACATCTATCCACAATAAAAATTATATAAAAAAATATAATATAAATAAAAAGAAAAAAAGGAAATTAAAAAGAAACTATATGTAGTGGAAACCTTATTTATTTATTTATTTAAGGACCCGTTTTTTTTTCTTCCGTTTTTGCACTTTCATTTTTTCCTCCTTACCTTTAAAAAATCATAACTCTTTCAATTTTGCACCTAAAAATCCATATGATGGCTTATTTTTTGCGCCACTAATTCTACTTTGTAATGATATCAGTCATTTTACCCAAAAATCTATGGCGAAACGGAAAAAAATCATTGTGAGACAACATAAAAAAAAAAAACACCATTTTGTAACTTTTGGGAGCTTCTGTTTCTACACAGTAAATTTTTCAGTAAAAATGACACACATTCTCTTTATTCTGTAGGTCCATACGATTAAAATGATACCCTACTATTATAGGTTTGATTTTGTTGTACTTCTGAAAAAAATCATAACAATATGCAGGAAAATTTATACGTTTAAAATTGTCATCTTCTGACCCCTATAACTTTTTTATTTTTCCACATATGGGGCATTATGAGGGCTCATTTCTTGCGACGTGATCTGAAGTGTTTAGCGGTACCATTTTTTTTTTATTGATCTGACTTGCTGATTGCTTTTTATTCATTTTTTCATGATGTATAAAGTGACCAAAAATACACTATTTTGGAATTTGTTTGCGCGTACGCCATTGACCGTGTGGTTTAATTAACTATTTATTTTTATAATTCGGACATTTACGCACGCTGCGATATACATATGTTTATTTTTATTTACACAGTTTTTTTTTTAAATGGGAAAAGGGGAGGGGGGGTGATTCAAACTTTTATCAGGGGAGGGGTTAAATGATCTTTATTCACTTTTGTTTTCACTTTTTTTTGCAGTGTTATAGCTCCTATAGGGGGCTATAACACTGCACACACTGATCTTTTTCATTGATCACTGGTTTCTCATAGGAAACCAGTGACCAATGATTCTGCCGCTTGACTGCTCATGCCTGGATCTCAGGCACTGAGCAGTCATTCGGCAACCATTCCTCGAGTCATTCACCAACCGCTAATAAGTACTGGAAGGATTAAGAATTATTAATACAAGTAATTTACAAATCTACGATAAACAAGAGAAAAGATCCAGCAACTCACCGCCTCTGGGAGAGGCCAGATGAAGTACACCTGTACGAAACAAACCGGTTAGTCGCCTCTGAGCCTCCCGTTACATCTACCTGTCCACCTGCTTCCTCGTTGTGCCTCCATTTGTTCGGTCATCTCGGCGGTGAGTTGCTGGATCTTTTCTCTTGTTTATCGTAGATTTGCTTCTATTTCTTGGATCCTGGCACCACTACTGCACTACAGTTTATTACATTGATTGGACTGCATTGTTTATTACCTTTGAGACGTGGACCTTAGTTTTGTTTGTTCTCGTTACTTCCACCCTTATACCTGCACACGTGGTTTTGTTATGTGCCTCCCTTTATCACTTCTTTATTTACTTGATAATTTACAAATCTGTTTAACTTTCTGGCACTAGTTGATTTAAAAAATAAAGTTTCCCACCCCTTTAATAAAGAGGGCTGGGTGCCATATCTGATAACTTTCATGGAGATCATGTGACTACTAAAAAATTATTTGTCTTACTTCATTTTACATCTATAAATATAAGGAAGGTGTGGAAGGTGTTACTGAATGTAACAAGGGGTGCAGTGAGCATTTACACCCCACTGGCGTTTGACAGATCTTTGGAACAGTAGGCTGTACAAATGAAAAATTTAATTTTTCATTTTTACAGACGGCAGTTCAAAAAAATCTGTCAGACACCTGTTGGGTGTAAATGCTCACTGCACCCCTTATTACATTACGTGAGGGGTGTAGTTTCCAAAATGGGGTTACATGTGGGGGGGGGGGGGTTCCACTGTTCTGGCACTATGGGGGCTTTGTAAACACACATGGCCTTCAATTCTAGACTAGTTCTCTCTCCAATAGCGCTCCTCTTCTGAGCCCTGCAGTTCACCCGCAGAGCACTTTACATCCACATATGGGGTATTTCCTTACTCAGAAGAAATGGTGTTATAAATTTTGGGGGGCTTTTTTCCTATTACCCTTTGTGAAAATGAAAAATTTGAGGTAACACCAGCATTTCAGGGAAAAGAAAACATTTTTAATTTTCACTTCAAACTTTAATGGAAATTTTTCAAAGACGTGTGGGTGTTAAGGCTCACTATACCCCCTTGTTATGTTCCTTCAGGGGGTGTAGTTTCCAAAATGGGGTCACATGGCAGTGTTTTTTTTTGCGTTCATGTCAGAACTGCTGTAACTATTAGCCACCTCTGTGCAAATCTCCAAGCAATCTCCGCAGAGCATTTTACGGCCATATATGGGGTATTTCCGTACTCAGAAGAAATTGCGTTACAAATTTTGGGGGTCTTTTTCTCCTTTTACCTCTTGTGAAAATGAAAAGTATGGGGCAACACAGCATGTTAGTGTGAAATGTTTTATTTTTTTACACTAACATGCTGGTTTAGCCACTAACTTTCCCTTTTCATAAGGGTAAAAGGAGAAAAAGTCCCCCAAAATTTATAACGCAATTTCTCCTGAGTACAGAAATACCCCATATGTGGCCCTGAACTGTTGCCTTGAAATACAACAGGGCTCTGAAGTGAGAGAGCGCCATGTGCATTTGAGGCCTAAATTAGTAATTTGCAATAGGGGAGGACCCGGATACAAGGATGGGGCTTGTCTCCACCAAAACCCTGTGGCAGTGTTTCCCAAACAGGGTGCAACAGCTGGAGGATCCGTTTAGGAAACACTGCCATATGAGACGTTTTTCATTTGCAAGGGTGTGTATGTAGTGTTTTACTTTTTATTTTGTGTTAGTGTAGTGTAGTGTTTTTAGAGTACATTCTCACAGGTGGGGGTTCACAGTGAATTTTCCGCTGGGAGTTTGAGCTGCGGCGGAAAATTTGCCGCAGCTCAAACTTGTAGAAGGAAACTCACTGTAAATCCCTGCCTGTGTGAATGTACCCTGTACCCTGGCACCCCAAACCTTCAGCTGTTGCAAAACTACAACTCCCAGCAAGCACTGACAGACCGTACATGCTGGGAGTTGTAGTTTTGCAACAGCTGTAGGCACACTGGTGGGGAACCACTGAGTTAGGAAAGACTCTAGCTCAGTGATTCCAAATTGTGTGCCTCCAGCTGTTGCAAAACAACAACTCCCAGCATGCACTGATAGACTGTACATGCTGGGAGTTGTAGTTTTGAAACAGCAGTAGGCACACTGGTGGGGAACCACTGAATTAGGAAACAGACTCTAACTCAGTGTTACCCAACAAGTGTGTGTCAGGATTCGGCAGGCTGATGGTGGATCCTCTGTGTCAGATAGGGATTGGCGTGGACCATACCGGAGGACGGGTTCTAAGTTGCTACTGGGTTTCACCAGAGCCCGCCGCAAAGCGGGATGGTCTTGCTGCGGTGGTAGCAACCAGGTCGTGTCCACCGGTAGCGGCTCAACCTCACTGACTGCTGAGACTGGCGTGGTACAGGAAGACTAAACAGAGGCGAGGTCAGACGTAGCAGAAGGTCAGGGCAGGCGGCAAGGTTCGTAGTCAAGGGCAAAGGCAGAAGGTCTGGTAACACTGGTAAGGGGACTCACAAAAACGCTTTCACTAGGCACAAAGGCAACAAGATCTGGCAAGGACAGGAAGGGGAAGTGGGTTTTTAAACACAAGGAGCAGGAAGCTAATTGACACTGATTGGACCAGGCACCAATTAGTGGTGCACTGGCCCTTTAAAAGTCAGAGAGCCGGCGCGCGCGCGCCCTAGAGAGCGGGGCCGCGCGCCCCGGGATGTGACAGCCGGGGAACGAGACAGGTGAGTAGATTGGGATGCGACCCGCGGACGGGCGCGTCCCGCTACGCGGATCGCATCCCCGCCGGCAGTGACAATGCAGCGATCCCGGTCAGCGGGTCTGACCGGGGCACTGCAGAGAGGAGAATGCCGCGAGCGCTCTGGGGAGGAGCAGGGACCCGGAGCGCTCGGCGTAACAGTGTGCCTCCAGCTGTTGCAAAACTACAACTCCCAGCATGCACTGACAGATGAAAGGCATGCTGGGAGTTGTAGTTATGCAACAACTGGGGAAGAACAGTTTGGAGACCGCTAAGTAGTAGTCTCCAAACTATAGCCCTCCAGATGTTGCAAAACCACAACTTCAAGCATGCCCAGACTGTCCAGGCATGCTAGGAGTTGTAGTTTTGCAACATCTGGAGGGCCATAGTTTGGAGAACATTGTGCAGTGGTCTCCAAACTGTGGTCTTCCAGATGTTGCAAAACTACAACTTTCAGCATGCACTGACTGTCTGGGCATGCTGGGAATTGTAGTTTTGCAACATCTGGAGTGCTACAGTTTGGAGACCACCTTATAGTGGTCTCCAAACTGTGCCACTTCAGATGTTGCTGGGAGTTGTAGTTTTGCAACTTTTAGAAGGCCACAGTGAAGATCACTTACCAGCGATCTTCATTGCAGCCTCCTCCACCACCGCACTTTCAGGCCTGCCTTCTCCTGACGCCGCCTGATGTCTCTGCCGCCACCGCTGCTGCTCTGGTAAGCTGGACATGTCCCCCTCCCATTGTGCGCGGACTTCAATCGGTGGGCAGAGCGGGGGAAATTAACTTTAACCCCCCCGCCCCTAACTGCCATTGGCCGGTCAGTCCTGATCGACCAATGACAGTGGATAGGAGGAGGTGGCATCCCTGCCACCTTTCTCCTATCCTTTAGCATGGTTGGAGCTATCTCTAACAGCTCCGATTACTCTTATTTTCCAGGCGATTGGGTCACCAGTGACCTTATTGGCCCGGAATCGCCACAAATCACCGGTCTGAACTGACGACATGGGGGGGTCTCTATCTGCTGATAGATATAAGTACAAGGACGAGAGGTCTTACATGTACACCCTCTGTACCCAACAGGTTAAAAAAAATAAGTAAACAAAATAAACAAACATATGTGGTATCATCGCGTGCGTAAATGTCCGAGCTATAAAAATATAATGTTAATTGAACTGCACGGTCAATGGCGTACACATAAAAAAATACCAAGGTCCAAAATTGCGTATTTTTGGTCACTTTGTATACCATAAAACATTTATAAAAAGCGATCAAAAAGTCCCCTCAAAACAAAAATGGTACCGATAAAAACTTCACATCACAGCGCAAAAAATTAGCCCTTATACCTGTATGCGGAAAAATAAAAAAGTTATAGGGGTCAGAGAAGGACATTTTTAAACATACCAATTTTCGTTCAAACTGTTATCATTTTCACCAGAAGTAAAACAAAATCAAACCTATGTTGGGTATTATTTTAATTGTATGGACCTACAGAATAAAGATACAAAAAAAAAAAAAAAAAGTTGCAAAATGGCAATTTTGTTTTCAATTTTGTCACACAAATACTTTTTTTTTATTTCATCATAGATTTTTTGGCAAAATAACTAATGTCATTACAAAGTACAATTGGTGGCGCAAAAAAACAAGCCATCATATGTGTCTGTAGGTGCAGAATTGAAGGGTTAGGATTTTTAAAAGGTGAGGAGGAAGAAACGAAAGAGCAAAAAAGGAAAAATCCTGAGTCCTTAAGGGGTTAAAGGGGTAAAAAATTATATATATATATATATATATATATATATATATATATATATATATTTTATTTATTTTTTTCAACTGGTGATTAAACAGATTTGTAAATTTCTCCTATTAAAAAATCCTAATCCTTTCAGTAGTTATCAGCTGCTGTATGCATCAGAGGAAGTTCTTTTCTTTCAATATTTTTTTCTGTCCGACCACAGTGCTCTCTGCTGACACCTCTCTCTGTATAAGGAACTGTCCAGAGCAGGATGAGTTTGCTATGGGGATTTGCTTCTGCTCTTGACAGTTCCTGAGACAGAGAGAGGTGTCAGCAGAGAGCACTTTGGTCAGACTCGAAAGAAATGTAAAAAGAAAAGAACTTCCTCTGGGCATACAGCAGCTGATAAGTTCTGGAAGGCTTAAGATTTTGAAATAGAAGTAATAATAACATGTTTTTCACCGGAGTACCCCTGTAATCCTTCCAGTACTTATCAGCTGCTGTGTATTACAAAAGAAGTTGTATCGTTCTTTTTTTGTCTGACCACAGTGCTCTCTGCTGACACCTCTGTCTGTGTCAGGAACCGGAGTAGGAGCAAATCCCCATAGAAAACCTTTAATGCTCTGGACAGTTTCTGACATGGACAGAGGTGTCAGCAGAGAGCACTGTGGTCAGACAGAAAATAACTACACAACTTTCTCTGTAGTATACACAGCTGATAAGTACTGGAAGGATTAAGATTTTTAAAGGGGTTGTCCAGGAACCGAAAAACAGAACTGTTTTCTTTCAAAGTCTCCACTTTGGGTGTGGTATTACAACTTGGCTCCATTAACTTCAATGGAACTGAGCTGCAGAACCATACCCAACCTGGAGACAGACAGGGAGCAAAATATATATTTTTTAAATATTTTTTTTATTCCTTGATAACACCTTTAAATAGAAGTAATTTACAAATTTGTTTAACTTTCTGCCACCAGTTAATTAAAGAATAATTTGTTTTCAATTGGAGTACCCCTTTAACCCCTTAAGGACACAGGGTTTTTCCATTTTCATTTTTTCCTCATCACCTTCTAAAAATCATAATGCTTTCAATTTTGCACCTAAAATTCGATATTATGAGTTATTTTTTTGCACCACCAATTCTACTTTGCAGTGACATTAGTCATTTTACCAAAATATCCACGGCGAAGTGGAAATAAAATTCCTTGTGTGACAAAATTTAAGAAAAAATGCCGTTTTGTAACTTTTGGGGGCTTCCGTTCTTATGCAGTGCATTTTTTGGTAAAAATTACATCTTATCTTTATTCTGTAGGTCCATACGGTTAAAATGATACCCTACTTATATAGGTTTGGTTTTGTATTACTTAAAAAAAAATAACAAAAACCATAACTACATGCAAGAAAATGTATACGTTTAAAATTGTCATTGCTTTTTATACATTTTTTCATGGTATAAAAAGTTACCAAAAATACGCTATTTTGAACTTGGGAATTTTTTTGCGCTTACGCCATTGACCGTGCAGTTTAATCAACGATATATTTTTATAGTTCCACATGCGGCGATACTACATATGTTTAATTTTTATTTACAGTTTTTATTTTTTAATGGGAAAATGGAGGTGATTCAAACTTTTATTAGGGAAGGTTTTAAATGATCTTTATTAACTTTTTTTTACACTTTTATTTTGCAGTGTTATAGCCCCCCCTGGTGGCTATTACACTGAACATACCGCTCTCATACACAGATCACTGCCATGCATTAACATGGCAAAGATCAGTGTAATCAGCGGACGATTGCTCAAGCATGGATTTCAGGCTTGGAGCAATCAATCACCGATCGGATGGGACGGAGGCAGGTGAGGGGACCTCCGCTCGCGTTCTAGCCGATCAGGACATCGCAATTTCACAGCGATGGTCCCGATCAGCCGACTGAGCTGCTGGAAAGCTTTTACTTTCATATTAGACATTGCGGTCAACTTTGTACACCGGGTCTAAAGGGTTAATAGTGAGTGTCACAACGATCGGTGCCGCACGTTATTAGCCCAGGGTCCTGGGTGTCATTAGTCATCGGGACCGATCCGGTATGACGCGGGGTCACAATGTGACCCCGCGTTTTATGCCGGGACCGGGCGCAGGGCGTACAGGTATGCCATGCGTTCTTAAGAGGTTAAAACAATTACAGTTGTTTAGTCTTTAGAGGAGAAGTGGGGACATTATCAACTTATTTATTTAAGTATATAAAATGTCCCATGTAAAAGTGTTCCAGGTAAAACCCTCTCAAAAGACAAGAGGGCACTCTCTCTTCCTGGAGAAAATAAGTTTGATCTCTAGGATGACAAGTCTTCTTTACTATGAATTTATGTAACAATAATGGCCACAGCAGAAATGGTTGAGGGCTTCAAAAAAGGGTTAGATACATTCCTAGAACAAAATAAATTAATGCATATGTACAAATAAAGCATCACATCCTTCCCCTTTATCCACCCACTCCTTAATCCATCTTCTCCTCTTCTTGGATGACGTCGATGGACATGTATTAACCATCCTAACTAGGAAGATTTATCGATATCTGTGTGGAGGAAGAGGGGTGCAAATCTCCATAACAACCAATTAGATTGCAGTTTAACATTTATGTAAAATATTTTGTTATGCATGCCTTGACTTAGGCCCCTTTCACACTACGGTTATCCTTCTGTAAAAACCTGCGTCATGAACTCCTGTCAGAAAGTCCATAAAATGGCCATCAAAAAATACCATCCATGTCAATGGGATTTTTTGACCATCCTTTAGCATCAGTTATGTCCCGTTGTGACTAATGTCCATTATTTTTGACGGGGCAAATAACATTGCATGCACTAATTTTTGTCCTGTCAAAAATAGCGGTGGAATAACGGACGTTAAAATTTTAACTTTGAAGTCTATGGGTGACGAATTTTCACAAATGACATCCGTTATTGTCTGTTATTTTTATGTTCCATTATGATCCATTATTGCTACTGAGTATGCTCAGTACAGCAACACAACCAGGAAGTCACATGGAAATAAAATAACGTACAGTACAGACCAAAAGTTTGGACACACCTTCTCATTCAGAATTTTCTTTATTTTCATGACTAAGAAAATTGTAGTTTCACATTGAAGGCATTAAAACTATGAATTAACACACGTGAAATTATATACATAACAAAAAAGTGTGAAACAACTGAAAATATCTCATATTCTTGGTTCTTCAAAGTAGCCACCTTTTGCTTTGATTACTGCTTTGCACACTCTTGGTATTCTTTTGTTGAGCTTCAAGAGGTGGTCACAGGTTTTCTCTTCACAGGTGTGCTGGTGTGGAGGAGGAGGTGTGATGGTGTGGGGGTGCTTTGCTGGTGACACTGTTGGGGATTTATTCAAAATTGAAGGCATACTGAACCAGCATGGCTACCACTGCATCTTGCAGCGGCATGCTATTCCATCCGGTTTGCGTTTAGTTTGACCAGCATTTATTTTTCAACAGGACAATGACCCCAAACACACCTCCAGGCTGTGTAAGGGCTATTTGACCAAGAAGGAGAGTGATGGGGTGCTGCGCCAGATGACCTGGCCTCCACAGTCACCCGACCTGAAGCCAATTGAGATGGTTTGAGGTGAGCTGGACCATAGGGTGAAGGCAAAAAGGGCCAACAAGTGCTAAGCATCTCTGGGAACTCCTTCAAGACTGTTGGAAGACCATTTCAGGTGACTACCTCTTGAAGCTCATCAAGAGAGTGCCAAGAGTGTGCAAAGCAGTAGTAGAAGCAAAAGGTGGCTAGAACCTAGAATATGACATATTTTCACACTTTTTTGTTATGTATATAATTCCACATGTGTTAATTCATAATTTTAATGTCTTCAGTGTCAATCACAATTTTCATAGTCATGAAAATAAAGAAAACTCTGAATGAGAAGGTGTGTCCAAACTTTTGGTCTGTACTGTACATAAAATAACGGACTATAACGAGTGATAACGGATGGCACATGTCTGTTATTTTGACAGAAAGTCTGTCAAAATTATTCATCAGCTATCATCCATTGTATTCAGTTATTTCGTCCATTTTTTTCATGACCTGTTATTGCTCAATAATGGATGTCAGAATGCAGGAACATACCAGTAGTGTGAAAGGGGCCTTAAGGTGCGTACAAGTGTTCAGGCACTATGGGGGAGATTTATCAAACTTGTGCAAAAGAAAGGATGACCAGTTGCCAATAGCAACCAATCAGGTTGGTTCTTTAATTTTTAAAAAGGACATTTTTAAATATGAAAGAAGCGATCTGATTGGTTGCGATGGGAAACTGGTCAGGTTTGCCTCTGGACGGGTTTTGATAAATTTTCATATACTGTTTGAATTTATGCATAGAGGCAACATAATGGGGGGAGATATATCAAAACCTGTGCAGAGGAAAAGTTAACCAGTTGCTTATTGCAACCAATGAAAGAAGCAATGTGATTGGTTGTTATGGGCAACTGCACTACTCTTCCTCTACACAGGTTTTTATAAATCTCCTCCTGTGTAACTATATCTAGTCCTAACACTGACAACAACCAAACTTCAACAAAGGGTATCATAGGGAAATCATAACAGGGATCAGGGATCACAAAATAGTACAATCATACAAAATACATCATCAATGTTTTGTCCATGATATAGAGTGGGGGACATGAGATTCAGGGGAGGTAAAGTGTTCTAGAGAAGATAGAGAAAGTTAATCCAGTGTTGTTATACCACATTGTAACATTAAAGGGGTTATCCAGGAATATAAAAACAGAGCTTGTTTCTTTCAAAAACAGCTCCATGTCTGTTCCCGGTTTGTGTGTGGTATAAACCAGTTGCCATCTGAGAATGAGCTGGCTCGTCCTGAGACGGCAATCATTGTATGGTGCCGACATGCTGCATCGCGACTGGCTATTAACTCTTTAGATCACTGCTGTCAAAGTTGACAGCGGCGTCTAAAGGGACCTTTAAACCATCCCTGGTGGTCCAGTGGGGTGGATCGCTGGGGGGCGAACCACTGCTGAGATAGCTGGAGGGCTTACCTCACGTCCTATGCCAGCTGCTGTGCTGTGAATGAGAAAGCCTGGCAGGACCACGCTTTATCAATCGAGCGTAGAGCACACAGATCAATGTGGTTCTATGAAACCACATTGTTCTGTATGAGTAATCTGATGATTCCTCCTAAAAGTCTCCTAAGGGGACTAAAAGTGTAAAAAAAAAAAAGTTGAATAAAAAGAAAAAAAAAAACACTAATTAACCCCTTCCTTATTAAAAGTTTAAATCACCCCCCTTTTCCCAAATACCATATAAAAAATATGTAACCATAATAAAAATAAACATATATGGTATGGCCGTGTCTGTAAATGTCCAAACTATAAAAATATATCATTAATTAAACCGCACGGCCAATGGTGTGTTCGCAAAAAATTTCCAAAGTCCAAAATAGCGTTTTTTTGGTCACTTTTTATATAATGAAAAAAATGAAGAAAAAGTGATCAAAGAGTCCAGTGAATACAAAAATGGTACAACTGAAAACTTCAGATAATGGCACAGAAAAATACCCAGAAAAATAAAAAAGTTATAGGGGTCAATTTTAAAAATAAATTTTCGTGCATGTAGTTATGATTTTTTCCAGAAGTACGACAAAATCAAACCTATATAAGTAGGGTATCATTTTACCCGTAAGACCTACAGAATAAAGAGGTGTCATTTTTACTGAAAAATGTACTGCGTAGAAACAGAAGCCCCCAAAATTTTCAAAATTGTGTTTTTTTCTTCTATTTTGTCGCACAATGATTATTTTTTTGGGGGGTTTCGCTATAGATTTTTGGGTTAAAAGACGGATTTCATTACAAAGTTGAATTTATGGCACAACAAATTAGCCATCATATGGATTTTTAGGTGCAAAATTGAAAGGGTTAAAAATTTTAAGGTAAAGAGAAAATAACGAAAGTGCAAAAATGGAAAAACGCTCAGTCCTTAAGGGGTTAAAACTTTGCTCCATTCATTTCAATGAAACTGAGCTGCAGAATCACACCCAAACTGGAGACAGACGAGGAGCAGTTTTTGAAAGAAATTTGTTCTGTTTTTCTGTTCCTGGATAATCCCTTTAAAATCATTGGTGAGAACCCACCGTTAGTTCCTCTTTTCTCTGGAGGGGAAGTATTTCAGCATACCATTCAGCGATTGAAGGCAGCTAGGTATTCTTTCATCGTCATAGTATGATTGTTCTTGCTGCTAGTAACAAAAAGTAAGGGAATGCTCTGGCCAGAGCAATAATGACCAGTGAACATACAATACAACAATCCGATGACCCCTTGACTCCGGTCATGTGGTCCTAGAGTCAGTCAGTCACCTGTTCATGATGTCAGCATCAGTAATATGGCTTACTTACGATGACATCATGAACAGGTGACTGACTGACGTCAGGACCACACAACCGGAGTCAAGGGGTCATCTGATTGCTGGTGTATATATATATATATATATATATATATATATATATATCAGGGCTGACCGCACACTGATCACACCCTGGAAGAAGCCATCTGTTGGCGAAATGGCGGGCAGTGACGGCTCACATCTAGTCATTCCTCCTACCACTTGGTAATTATTACATTGGCACTTTTTTTTTGCAAATAGCACTTTTTTGTATAGAATTGTTCTTTTACTTCCAGTTTACTGGGTTGCACTTGCATTGACTTATCTGTAGTCTCCACTCTTCATACTAGTTGTCTATGTGAGTTCTCACATTTTTTCAGTCTTATGCTGGCATTTCTCCTATTCTGCTCTCCTTATATGGAGTTTATGTATGTTTTTTTTATTTTTTTTATTTTGTGCATTAATAAAGTATTATTATGATCTCTACATACGCTGTATACTCTTGTTGTTTAGTTTAGCTTTTCCATGGGATCTGTTATTTATGTGGGGATTTTTTGTTGTTCATTGTTATATGCAGGCATCCAAAACTGGACACTATCCTCCATATGTGGTCTGACTAATAGTTTTACCTCTGTATGAATCATGTTCATGTCCCGATCCTCTATGTCTCTCTTAATGTATCCCATAACTTTATTAGCCTTGGCAGCAGTTGCCTGGCACTGGTCACTAAAGTTGAGCTTACTGTCAAGCAGTACCCCCAAAATATTTTCGGTAGAAGTTTTACCTGTTTTATTATTTAATTTTACATGTTGTTTTTACAACCCAAGTGCATCCCCTTACATTTATCCACATTAAACTTAATTTGCCATGTCTATGCCCAAGCCTCTAGCTTCCCCAGATCCCTCTGTAATATTATGTTATCCTCCTCTGTACCAAAGCCATGTAATACGGATGTCTGGCAATGCCAATCCCCCTAAGAGTTTTTGCCTTATCAAGAATGACCTGGCTATTTGTGGAGGTTTCCAGGACTAAATAAAAGGGCAAAACAATTTGTTAAAGGGGTATTCCAGGATTTTTTTTTTTATTTGTGCTAAAGGGGCTGTAAAGTTAGTGTATTTCATAATATATATATATATATTTTTGTAAATGATGTTTATTGAACATTTTCAGATTTTACAACATAGGAACAAAGGATCATTTGCATAGATCACAAATGGGAATACTTATACAGTTTGAGATATATGAATGCAGGTCAGGCCCTGCACAATCCTTTAACAAGGGTAATTTTGTCCTCAATAAACAGAACAAAAGCGGTTAAGAACAAAAACCGAACCACAAAAACAAAATGGCAATACTTTGTAAATCGATAAGCAGTGAAAATATCGTTGTCGGTCAACTGAGTACAGGAAATGTTAGCGAGATATTCCTTTCAATGAACTGCCTGAAAGACTTTGTAGGAAAGTTCTAAGAGAGAACCGTCACAATTAGAATACTATCACTGTGAATTGGATTTTTAACAGTTGATGGGATGGTGTGTGTATGCAAGGAGCGTAAGAAAGAGGTAGGATTAGTTTATTAAGGGATATTTGTGAAATGCGGGGAAAAGGACCATTGCTGCCACCTCAGGCTATAATCTGTTCATAAGCAAAGGTGGAATGTATTCTGCAACAGGGCCTCCAAGGTAGGGAGCTTGTTCATTTTCCAATTGCTCACTATAACAATTTTAGCTTTGATACATATAATGCAATATCATTCCTGGGCATCCCTTGGCAATACGCTCAGGTCAAGAAAAAGTAACGCTGACTGCGGAGACCATGGAATATTCCTAAAAAGGTCCTGTAAGGCTTGAACTAGAGATGAGCGAACTTACAGTAAATTTGATTTGTCACGAACTTCTAGGGTCGGCAGTTGATGACTTTAGTCTGCATTAATTAGTTCAGCTTTCAGGTGCTCCAGTGGGCTGGAAAAGGTGGATACAGTCCTAGAAGACTCTTTCCTAGGACTGTATCCACCTTTTCCAGCCCACCGGAGCACCTGAATGCTGAACTAATTTATGCAGGATAAGTCAGCAACTGCCGAGCCGAGAAGTTCGTGACGAATCGAATTTACTGTAAGTTCGCTCATCTCTAGCTTGAACTCTACTGAGTTTTTTTTGGGAAAAACGCCATTAAAAACGCCAATTTTCCCGCACAACTTTTTATCAGTGAAAAAACGCCGCGGCCAGATGTTAGCTGCAAATCAATAGTAAACTGCAAAATGCCAGATTCACTTGTCGTTTTTCAGTTTGGCGTTTTTTTTTTTATCCTTTTGGTGTTTTTCAGCAATTTTGGCTCAGAGGCTGGATTTTCAAATCGCCCGACAAATCGCGTTTTTTGCCCTGAAATCGTGGCGTTTTCCTCCCATAGAAGTCTATGGGAGAGCAAAAACGTCAAGAAAAATGCCATGTTGGTTTTAAATTTTGCATTTTTTTGCAGGCGGTTTTTATCCTTTTTTGGACTTTAGCGATCCAAAAATAAATATGGAGATACCTTTTTTTATTAAAATTTCGTAGGGTACCATAAAAAAATTTATAAAAAAGATACAGTAGTGATGGAAAAAATTGTATCTAATGAAATTTATCTTTATTATTATTAAATGTTTATTAATTTTTAAACAGGAATCAATTTATGTGAGCGGGTAAAGCGCTAAAAATGTAGCCAACAATAATAAAAATGTAGTGTGTGTGAGTTTTTCACTTTTTATTTATTTGTTTTTACATTTTTTAGGTAGTACTACTACTCCCAGCATGGAACACACTGGGAGTAGTAGTACCTGTACTAATTGACAGATCGCCTGCTGCGATCCTCTTGTATAATGTATAGATGTGGCGGCCGCTCTTCTATGGTCCCCTGCACTGACGTATATATACACATATTCATATTTCCCACAGAGAGCTGTGATTGGCCAGATGGTTACAGCCAATCACAGCTCTAGGAATATGTGTATATATATACGGCAGTGCAGGGGACCGTAGAAGAGCGGCCGCTGCAGCTATACATTATAGGATCGCAGCGCGTGTCAGTAGTGATACCCGCTGTGATCTTTCCTTAACTACAGAGGAAAGTACTAATACTCCCAACATGGAGCACACTCTGCCCCATGCTGGGAGTTGTAGTACCTGCATTAATAGACGGATCGCATCATGTGTCAGAAATTACACTCGCTGCAATCTGTCTATTAATGCAGGTACTACAGCTCCCAGCCTGGAGCAGAATGTGCTCCATGTTGGGAGCAGTAGTACCTGCAGTAAGGGACAGATCACAGCGGATGTCCCTTCTCCTGACACCCGCTGCGATACTCCTGATGTCGGGATCAGCTGTTCTCAAGGCTACAGAGCCGGGAGAACAGCTGATGCTGAGCCCTAGGTATACATCGTATATCTACTGCCCAGCAAGAACTTACAGTGAGCCTGCAATGTGTATACAGTAAACATATTGCTGGCTCACTTAACCCCTTGCTGACATGTGTGCTGACATGCGCAAGCCCAGCAAGGAAAGAGTTAACTTACACTGCTGGACAGTGTAGGTTAACCCTTTGGGCGGTATACACTATATACAACTATCTATAGCTGTATATAGTGTATACAGAAGACAAAGTCCGCTTACTTCCCTCGAGTCCCGGGCAGGTCCGTGTAGCTCTGCTCCCTAGTGATGACGTCATTAGGGGGCGGAGCTACAGAAGGGAACCAGGCTAGTAAATCTAAAGCTCTGTTCACATTGTCCGTTTTGTATAATGGGAACAGACCCTTCTGCCAGTGTCTACCCAGACAGGGAGACTCCAGCTGTTGCTAAACTACAACTCCCAGCATGCCCAGAGAGCCAAAGGCTGTCTGGGCATACTGGGAGTTGTAGTTTTGCACCAATTGGTGGCTCCCTGTTTGGGTAGACATTGCATCATGGATGCTCTCACCAGCGGACAGCGCCAAAAATGTCATAACCAATTTTTTGTGTTTTTTTTCTTCTCATTTCAGATCCGTGTATGCAGAGGATTACGACGGATTCTATGGATTACGGCGGATTAAAGGGGTATTCCAGGAAAAACTTTTTTTATGTATATCAACTGGCTCCAGAAAGTTAAACAGATTTGTAAATTACTTCTATTAAAAAAATCTTAATCCTTTCAGTACTTATGAGCTTCTGAAGTTAAGGTTGTTCTTTTCTGTCTAAGTGCTCTCTGATGACACCTGTCTCGGGAAACGCCCAGTTTAGAAGCAAACCCCCATAGCAAACATCTTCTAAACTGGGCGTTTCCAAAGACACGTGTCATCAGAGATCACTTAGACAGAAAAGAACAACCTTAACTTCAGAAGCTCATAAGTCCTGAAAATATTTTTTTATAGAAGTCATTTACAAATCTGTTTAACTTTCTGGAGCCAGTTGATATATAAAAAAAAAAGTTTTTTCCTGGAATACCTCTTTAATAAATGTGAATTAAACCTTTCCCTCCTAAAAGTGTGATTTACCCCCCAAAAAATTATGTAAACAAAAATAAACATAAACATATATGGTATCGCTGCATGTGTTAATGTCCAAACTACAAAAATATATTTTCTATTAAACTGTACATTTTACGGCGTATACATACAAAAAAAAAAAAAAGGCCAGAATTTCACATTTTGGTCACTTTGTATACCACCAAAATTTTACATAAAAATCTATAAAAAAGTCCCATCAAAACAAAAATGGTACCATTGAATAATACATATCACGTTGAACAAAATTAGCAATCACACATCCCCGTATACGGGTAAATAGAAAAAGTTATAGGGGTCAGAAGGGACAATTTTCAAACAAAAAGTTATACTTTTTTAAAAGAAGCAAAACAAAGTAAAACCTATACAATTTGGTTATGATTGTAATTGTATCGACCTACAGAATAAAGGTAAGTTGTCATTTTTACCAAAAAGTGCACTGTGTAAAAATGGAAGCCCCCAAAAGTTACAAATTTTTTTTCTTCAATTTTGCCCCATAAAATATATTTTTTTGGTTTTCTCCATAGATTTTGTGGTGAAATGATTGATGTCATTACAGAGTAAAATTAGTGGCACAAAAAAAACAAGCCCTCATATGCGTCTGTAGGTGGAAAATTTTAAGTGTTATGATTTTTAGAAGGTCATGAGGAAAAAACGAAAAGCAAAAAAGAAAAATCCTTAAAGGGATAACTCTGCTGAAAACATTTTATCCCCTATACAAAGCATAGGGATAAGATGTTAGATTGCGGGGGTCCCGCCACTAGGGACCCCCGCCATCTCCGGGCCAGCAGCTGTGGCGTCCGGCACATGGAAGCTTTCAGCTTCTGCGTTCGTGATGTCTAGTACATAGCCCATGCACCAAATGACAGCGGCGGGACCTCTGCAATTAGACATCTTATCCCATATCCTTCTGATAGAGGATAAGAGGTTTTCAGCGGAGTACCCCTTTAGGGTGTTAAATTGGCTGTGTCCATAAGGCTGAAATGGGCTGTGTCCTTAAGTGGTTAATTAACAAAATATTAGCTGCCTGCAGCCACCACTAGGGGGAGCTTATGAGATTTATAGCACACAATTACATAATTGTATGAGCCAGATTTCCAGAAAAAAATAATAAAAGGAAAAATACTCAACTCAAACAGAACATTTATGTAACGTTATTGTGCCAGACACTTGTTGATTTTTAAATCAGACTGTCTGGCTGCAGGGCAAAAGAAGCACATTTTAATCAGGTAGATTAAATTACTTCTCTATATATAAAACCCGTCTATAATTAACTGTTTTCACCTGAACTAGTCAAGGTACTCCTACTGATATGCTAGCTCGAAATGGAACAGAATGATTTTTCATCTGTTATGTGGTCTCTTGCAGTACTACTTTTCCAAGCCGAAGACTGTTGAAAACAACAGGGCCAATAGCTCCTAATTGTTGTTTGGAAGTGTTCAGTAAGGCTTGTCTAAATAAGGATGCTAGGTTCTCAAAAACCATACAAAACCATCATGTCTTAAATCATAAAATTATGGGTTAGCTTAGGCTGATGTGTTATTGACAGAACACTTTATTGCAATATCTATGAGTTCCCTCTTCAGATACATTAAAGGGGTACTCCAGTGGTCAACGTGTTTTTCCGTTTTTCACTTACCCTATTTGTTTTGTTTAATTTCTATTCTTGTTGTTTAGCCTACTCTATTTCCGTTCTTTGTTGTCTTTTTATCCCCCACTTTGTTTTCCTATCTTTGCTTCTATTTCCTGTTTCTTGCTGTGCTGAAAACTACAAATCCCAGCATGCCACATGCCTTGCTGGTATGGGGCAGCTCTTTTTTTTTTTTTTTTTGTTCCGCCCTTTACCCATCCTACTATTTTCCTGGGCCGGCCCCCTCATACACAGCACACTAATATAATCAGCCCTGGTTGGGATACAATGGCATACACACACACACACAAAAGGGACTACAACTCCCAGCATGTGTCATTCAGGAGTCTTCAGTCTGTGGTATAACACCAGCATGCTTCCTCTGTAGTCTCCTGGGGGTTGTAGTTCACCACAACTCTATAGGGCATACACCAGTGTTTCCCAACCAGGGTGCCTCCAGGTGTTGCAAAACTACTACTACCAGCATTCCTGGACAGCCAAAAGCTGTCTGGGCATGTTGGGAGTTGTAGTTTTGATACAGCTGAAGACACCCTGGTTGGGAAACAATGCACTTTGTTTGTAATATACTGAATAGGCTAGGCCAGTGTTTCCCAATCAGTGTGCCTCCAGCTGTTGCAAAACTACAACTCCCAGCATGCTCAAAGGCTGTCAGGGAATGCTGGGAGTTGTAGTTTTACAACAGCTGGAGGCACCCTGGTTGGGAAACACTGGTGTAACATGATATGTATGCTGAATAGGCTAGGACAGTGTTTCCCAGCCAGTGTGCCTCCAGCTGTTGCAAAACTACAACTTCCAGCATGCCCAAAGTCTGTCCAGGCATGCTGGGAGTTGTAGTTTTGATACAGCTGGAGGCAGACTGGTTTGTAAACACTAGCATACACACATAACAGGGACTACAACTCCCAGGATGTGTCATTCAGGAGTCCCACCCCCTTCACATATAGAAATCATCCCCAGTCGGAGATTTATTCCCCTGCAGTCTATACATCCCCAGCCTGTGCACCTTGTTATCCCTTCACATAACACTTCCTCCCCTTCACGTACATCTTCTCTGTCTTCTTTCAGTGCAGACCTGCGTCCTCAGAAGACAGAGCAGGGGGAGGGGGAGGGGGAGCTGTGTATGAGCTTCTTTCTCTCATGCACACCTGCAACCACCTGGAAAGGAAGATGAGGGGCGTGGCTTATCTCTGTCAGGCAGTTTTGAAAGAACAGAGAAAAAAAAAAAGCCATGACATGTTGTCCACAGCCTAATCCTAACCTGTGGACAACAGTCAGAGATCCAACACAGAACTACAGAACTTCCTGGCCCACAAACAGGTAAGAAAAAAAGACACATGCTACACAAACATATAATACATGTCAATTGCAAAAAACATGACCATTAAAAGTAGATGCAATATAGCCAAAAATCTTAACCACTGGAGTACCCCTTTAAAACATTGCTTTTTAGTGCAGCTAATTGCCCACCTGTCCTTTGGGAATCATAGTCATGCAGGTTATTTACAGGCCATTGCATCTAAAGAAATGCAGAGCATTGACATTATGTCTCTATCTAGCTAGCTTATTTCAACTTTAATTCCCACTTTATGGTCTCTGTACCTGTGATGACTATTTCTGCCAGAACCCGTAGGGTTAATGCTTTCTAGCCCTGTTGTTTATTTTGGTAGCTGGGATGACGCCTCTGTGCTCCTGGGTGTGGTTCAGTTTCTGAGCCAATTAGAGTCGTCCTGGTTGCAGCTCAGGCATATATATATATATATATATATATATATATATATATATAAGGAGGCCTTTTATAGTCATTCCCTGCTTGTGATAGTTCTACTAACTGACCTAGCAATCTCTTACTCTGTCTGTTTATTCTGTCTTTCTGTGATTCTTGGCTTGGCTTTTTGACTTCCTTTTACTACTCCGTTATTGTACTTTGTTCCCTCTTGGCTAGGACTCGGATTTTACTCGATGACTACGATTTAGTGTGTGTGCGTGTTTAGGTTTTTTTCTGTAAGTTTGTCCATGTCAGGAACTGTCCAGAGTAGGAGCAAATCCCCATAGCAAACCTCTGCTGCTCCGGACTGTTCCTGACATGCACAGAGGTGTCAGCAGAGTTCATTTAAACAAAAATTGTTTTCCACTAGAGTAACCCTTTAACACAGTTAGGAATTTCCGTCTGGAATTCTGAATTAGAATTCCGCTTCAAGATTCCGCAGCAGCAGAGTCCCATCAATGGGATTATGCTGCATTGTGCATGTTTCTGCTGTGGAAATTCCGATTCCGGAGTCCGCAGAAAGAATGGACATGTCTATTCTTTCTGTGGAGTCTGCACAGAAATGCATTGCCGTCTATGAGACGTTGCATTTCCAAGCAGTTCTAGCTTCGGCATGTTTTGCTGGTGCTCCGCTGTTGGAGGAATGTTCGCACAGAACATTTACATGCGGATATTCTCCCATTTGAACAGAGCCTTAAAGGGATATTCCAGGCAAAACTTTTTATTTATATATATATATATATATATATATATATATATATATATCAACTGGCTCCGGAAAGTTAAACAGATTTGTAAATTACTTCTATTAAAAAATCTTAATCCTTCCAATAGTTATTAGCTTCTGAAATTTTCTGTCTAACTGTAACTGCTCAATGATGATGTCACGTCCCGGGAGCTGTGCATGATGGGAGAATATCCCCATAGGAACTGCACAGCTCCCGGGACGTGAGTCATCAGAGAGCAGTTAGACAGAAAACAACAACTCAACTACAGAAGCTAGTAACTATTGGAAGGATTAAGATTTTTTTATAGAAGTAATTTACAAATCTGTTTAACTTTCCGGAGCCAGTTCATATATAAAAAAAAAAAAGAGTTTTGGCCTGGAATACCCCTTTAAGGTGTCAGGAATACAACATTTAGAGGTGTAACTAACCTGCGACCTGCAAGAAATTAGGAGTTGTTCATTCTTAATGTGCACTGATCATGAAATACTGCCATTGTTACAAAGACACAGTGTAAACCACTGACTTGTGCTGAATATTCACAATATGATGGAGCAACACTCTAAATAAACATGATCCCGGTCATGGCTAGTTGAGTTTAGGCAGGAGTTTTGTTTTGCCTCTTCTTATTTGACCTTTCTAGAACTGTAGCTAAACAAGAAAGGGAAGAAGGTCAATTCGAATGAGTTTTACAGAGTCTAAACTTAATACTGTGTTCTAATGAAGAGTGGTTGTATCCCCATGAAACATCCGTAACCTACCTACTACCTTGATCCTATATCCACTGTCTACATGTTTTATGTGCACTATACTTCAGTGAGAGCCACTGCCTTTTTTTTTTTACTGGTTTGCTTTATGGACTTCAGCTACTCTTGCTATTCTGCTGTGCATCTCAAAGAACTGGAGCATGTGACCACTTGAGATTTACTGGTGCTATCTTGGATTGCACAGAGTAAAAGGGATTGTCCAGTAAAATGTTTTATTTATTCTATGTGACTGTATAATAAAACCTCACCTCCCTTTCTCAATCTCTTAGCTTTTGGTATTGGCGCACTTCACAAAGCTGTACACAAAAACATCACAATGCCCCTCAGCCAATCATTGACTTGGGCGGAACATCGCTGCTGCCAGTGTTTGCTCAGTCAATTACTGGCCGCAGCAATGTCACGCACCAGTCAATGAGTGTTACTGTGACGTGGCTTCTGCAGCTCCATGAAGGGGAAGTTGCTAGAGACAGGGCATTGATACTACGAGGGTGCAAGGGAGGTGATTAGAAGCTTTTTTGGGTATTAGGCAGTCTGGGTCCATTAGTAAAAAAAAAATAAAAAAAATTCCCCAGACAACCCCTTTAACTCCTTGGGGACAAAGGGTGTATGCATACACCCTCGTGTCCCGTCACTTAAGGACGGAGGGCGTATCCATACGCCCTCCAAATTTCCGATCACCGCCGCTCGCCGGGCCGGATATCTATCAGCAGGCATCCTGTGGCAATGCCTAGGGGGGGTCCTGAGAACCCCCATGTCGGTGATCGCAGCAAATCGCAGGTCAATTCAGACCTGAGATTTGCCGCGATCCGGGCCAATTGTTTCACTGGTGACCCGATCGCCCGGAAAATAAGAATGATCGGAGCTGTCGGAGCCAGCGCCGACCATCCTAAAGGATAGAAGCGAGGTGGCAGTGTTGCCACCCCCTCCTATCCCCTGCTATTGGTCGGTCAGGCAGACCACCAATGGCAGGAGGGGGGCAGGGGGTTAGAATTCATTTCCCCCGCTCGGCCCACCGATCAAAGTCGTAGTAGAGCGGGGGGGGACATGGCCGGCTTACAGGGACCGATGGAGGCGGCGGATGCGGCATCCTGGAGCAGCGTCGGCATCAACACAGGAGGAGAGGCTGGAAAGTGCGGTGTGGAGAAGGCTGCAGTGAAGATCGCGGTAAGTGATCTTCTCTGTGGCCTTCTAAAAGCTGCAAAACTACAACTCCCAGCATGCCCAGACAGCCAAAGGCTGTCTGGGCATGCTGGGAGTTGTAGTTTTGCAACATTTGGTGGGTCACAGTTTGGAGACCACTGTGTAGTGGTCTCTAAACTGTGGTCCTCCAGATGTTGCAAAACTACAACTTTCAGCATGCACTGACTGTCCGGGCATGCTGGGAGTTGTAGTTTTGCAACATCTGAAGTGGCACAGTTTGGAGACCACTATACGATGGTCTCCAAACTCTAGCCCTCCAGATGTTGCAAAAATACAATTCCCAGCTTGGCCAGACAGTCAGGGATGCTGCGCGTGTAGTTCTGCAATATCTGGCCCTTCATATGTTGCAGAACTACAACTCCCAGCATGCCTGGACACTCTGGGCATGCTTGGAGTTGTAGTTTTGCAACATCTGGAGGGCTAAAGTTTGGAGACCACTACTTAGCGGTCTCCAAACTGTTCTTCCCCAGTTGTTGCATGACTACAACTCCTAGCATGCCCAGACTGTCCAGGCATGCTGGGAGTTGTAGTTCTGCAACATCTGAAGGGCCAGATTATGCAGAACTACACGCCCAGCATCCCTGACTGTCTGGCCAAGCTGGGAATTGGAGTTTTGCAACAGCTGTAGGCACACTGTTTGGGAAGCACTGTGCTAGAGTCTGTTTCCTAACTCAGTGATTCCAATCCGTGTGACTCCAGCTGTTGCAAAACTACAACTCCCAGAATGCACTGACAGACCGTACATGCTGGGAGTTGTAGTTTTGCAACAGCTGGAGGCCCGCTGGTTGGAATCACTGAGCTAGAGTCTGTTTTCTAACTCAGTGGTTCCCCACGAGTGTGCCTACAGCTGTTGTAAAACTACAACTCCCAGCATTTACGGTCTTTCATTGCATTTTGGGAGTTGTCATTTTGGGGCTCCCCCCCCCATGTGAATGTACAGGGTACATTCACATGGGCGGGTTTACAGTGGGTTTCCTTCTACAAGTTTGAGCTGCGGCCATTTTCCGCCGCAACCCAAACTCCCAGCGGAAAACTTACTGTGAACCCCCGCCTGTGTGAATGTACCCAAAAACACTACACTAACAAATAATAAAAAGTAAAGCACTACATATACACCCCTTACACGTCCCCCCCAAATAAAATTGAAAAACGTCTCATATGGCAGTGTTTCCTAAACGGAGCCTCCAGGTGTTTCAAAACCACAACTCCCAGTATTGCTGGACAGCCATAGATTGTTCTGGCAGGCTGGGAGTCTTGCAACAGCTGGAGGCACCCTGTTTGGGAAACACTGTTGTAGGGTTTTACTGTAGGTAACCGGGTCCGCCCCTATTGCAAATTCCTTATTCAGGCCTCAAATGTGCATGGCGCTTTCTCATTTCAGAGCCCTGTCGTATTTCAAGGCAACAGTTTAGGGCCACATATGGGGTATTTCCGCACTCGGGAGAAATTGCACTACAAATTTTAGGTGGATTTTTCTCCTTTTACTCCTTATGAAAAGGTAAAGTTGGTGGCTACACCAGCATGTTAGTGTAAAAAAAATTTAAATTTTTACATTAACATGCTGGTATTGCCCCATACTTTTCATTTTCACAAGAGGTAAAAGGAGAAAAAGACCCCCAAGATTTGTAACACAATTTATTACGGAAATACCCCATATGTGTACGTAAAATGCTCTGCGGACGAACTACATGGCTCAGGAGTGAAAGAGCGTCATGTACATTTGAGGCCTAAATTGGTGATTTGCACAGGGGTGGCTGATCGTCACAGTGGTTCTGACATGAATGCAAAAAGAAAACACCCACATGTGACCCCATTTTGGAAACTACACCCCTCACTGAATGTAACAAGGGGTATAGTGAGCCTTAACACCCTTCAGGTCTTTGACAAATTTTCGTTAAAGTTGGACATGAAAATGAAAAATTTGTTTTTTTTTCCCAGAAATGCTGGGGTAATAGGAAAAAAGCCCACCAAATTTATAACCCCATTTCTTCTGAGTATATAAATACCCCATATGTGGATGTAAAGTGCTCTGCTGGCAAACTATAATGCTCAGACAGAATTAGGCTAGAATTGAAGGCAATGTGTGTTTACAAAGCCCCCATAGTGCCAGAAAAGTGGACCCCCTTCACATGTGACCCCATTTTGGAAACTACACCACTCACGGAATGTAACAAGGGGTGCAGTGAGCATTTACACCCCACAGGTGTCTGACAGATATTTTGAACAGTAGTCCATAAAAATGAAAAATGTAATTTTTCATTTGCACAGCCCACTGTTCCAAAGATCTGTCAAATGCCAGTGGGGTGTAAATGTTCACTGCACCCCTTATTAAGTTCTGTGAGGGGTGTAGTTTCCAAAATAGTATGCCATGTGTTTTTTTATACAGTTCTGGCATCATGGGCCTTCCTAAATGCGACATGCCCCCAAAAACCCTTTCAGCAAAATTCACTCTCCAAAATCCCATTGTCGCTCCATCCCTTCTGAGCCCTCTACTGCGCCCGCCGAACACTTGACATATACATATGAGGTATTTCCTTACTCGAGAGAAATTGGGTTACAAATTTTGGGGGACTTTTTCTACTATTACCCCTTGTAAAAATTCAAAAACTGGGTCTACAAGAACATGCGAGTGTAAAAAATGAAAATTTAGAATTTTCTCCTTCACTTTGCTGCTATTCCTGTGAAACACCTAAAGGGTTAACAAACTTTCTGAATGTCATTTTGAATACTTTGAGGGTTTTTTTTTATAATGGGGTCATTCATGGGGTATTTCTAATATAAAGGCCCTTCAAATCCACTTCAAAACTGGACTGGTCCCTGAAAAATTCAGATTTTGAAAATTTTGTGAAAAATTGCTGCTGAACTTTGAAGCCCTCTGATGTTTTCCAAAAGTAAAAACATGTCAACTTTATGATGAAAATATAAAGTAGACATATTGTATTTGTGAATCAATATATAATTTATTTGGAATGTCTGTTTTCCTTACAAGCAGAGAGCTTCAAAGTTAGAAAAATTCTACATTTTAAATTTTTTCATCAAATTATGGAATTTTTCACCAAGAAATAATGCAAGTATCGACAAAAATTTACCACTAACATGAAGTAGAATATGTCACGAAAAAACTATCTCGGAATCAGAAAGAAAAGTAAAAGCATCCCAGAGTTATTAATGCTTAAAGTGACAGTGGTCAGAATTACAAAAAAAATGCTCCCGTCCTTAGGGTTATAATGTGCTCTGTCTCCAAGGAATTAAATATCCAGATTCTGTCTGCCTAATGCCACCACTAGGAGGAGCTCATGGAATGAATTCTACTACACAAAAATTTCTCTTTACATCATATCTAAGCTTTTCCATCGGATCTGTGGGAGTCCATCGGACAATGGGAATTAATACTTCAATGTAAGACTCTCAACTACACACAGAAAAAAACAACCTAACAAAAAATCTCCCTCTACAAGCTGAGGTGAATCCATCTATCAGTTCATCTTTTGAAAATAAAGAAGATGAAGAAGAGGGAGGAGCATGTGAGCAGACGTGCGTAGGCGACGCCGCTCTGACCACTTGTTGCAGCCAGCTAGAGGAGTAATCCCTCACGCCGGCAATGATGTGGCTGCTGCCGCTGACAGAGGGGTGTAGACGGAGGGTGTGAGATTGACTGAGATGCCGAGGGAGAAGGGGAAAGGTGCAGAACTGAGGAGGAGCGAGGCACTGGCTGGAATGAAGTGATGATCGCTTATCCTGCTCTGGAGTAGTGAAGCAGTGAATTGGAACAGAGGAGGCTGCGATCCACATGGGACACCAGGACCTACGATTGCGGGAAAGCAGAAGAAAAGATATCTACAGACGGGAGTGGTGAAAGGAGCTGTGCTCCAGTGTATATTGTAAAATTACTCTGCCTATCTAATTGAACTTAAGGAATTTGAACCGTGGGGAAACTTTGTTGAAGTATTGAATGATAAAGAACTGAGACTGTGCACTCTAAGAGCTTATCTTCTCCATAATTACAACTAACTTGCTCTTAAGATCTCAGCTTCAAAGCTTTCCTGCTTCAACACTTAAGAACAAACTTGTGTATACTATTAACTTGCACCTGTTGGTTTTAATATTTAATATTAACAGAGGACTCCTTGGACACAGGCAACAAGTGGACTTCCCCCGTGGATCCATTAGCATCTAACAATCTAATCCTCTTTTGCTTAACTATAAAATTAACATATATATAAGCAAATACACATAGAAAAAAAGAGCCGCACTCCCCAGTCCAGGGAACTATGTAGGCTTCATTCAGGAACATTCACGTTAGCAGACAGCATGCCAAAAGACAGTTCTATACAGCATCAGGTCAGATCTGATCTGATCTGATGCTGTATGAAACTGTCTTTTGGCATGCTGTCTGCTAATGTGAATGTTCCTGAATAAAGCCTACATAATTCCCTGGACTGTTGAGTGGGGCTCTCTTTCTTCTAAGTGTATTTGCATTTGTATCTGGATGTTCCGCACCCCGCACCGGAAACCAGGTTCAGATTGCCATACCTACATATATTGTGGTGTATTGAAGAGGTCCGTGTGCCGCCGCTTATTCTTTCTTCTGTTTTGCACGTCTAACAAATATAGAAGACCCATAATTAATGTATGTATTCCGTACTTCACACTGTAACCCCGAGGACTTATTTAACACTTGTTTTTTTTTTTACTGTGTTCTCTCCTTTTCCCTTAAACAAATAGTAATAGATTTTCGTGCAATTTAGGTCTTACTGTCTTAGGTCTTAATATTAACTGTAATATTGACCTGGGGGTTAGTGGGAAGGTGAAGGAGAAAATAGAGTAAAGCTGATTGTTAAGGAAAAAGAACAACAAATAGATTTTGGAGGATGGGATAATGGGGAGTAAAAAGAACGTTTGGAAAGACGACTCGGCGCCCAGCCGCATGTCGGGTGATTGGGCATCGACTCGCCAAATGGAGAAGGGAGATGGAGTGGTGGGTGGAAGCTCAATGTAAAAATTCTTTAGATCCCTAGGGATTCAAGGTGGGAAGATGAATCAACAGGAATCGGAAGAAAGGAAGAAAATAGTGGTGGAAAATTCTGAGGAGGCGATAGAAGAAGATAATCAGGTAGAAGAGGGGACCAAAGCAAAGCTTAACAAAATATTTGAGAGTGTGGAAAAAAATGAATGAAGCAATAAGGGAGGTCCAGAGTCAGATAGGAGAGGTAAGACAGGATACGGTAATACTTTTAAAAAAAAACAAAAGGATTCTTAAAAAATTAGGGAAAGGCTGAATGAGGTAGAAGAGAAAGTTAAAGGGATGGGACAAAAGGTGGATGAGACAAAAAAGGAGGTGGGTAAGTTGTCAAAGATGTGTCAAGAACTGAGCGCTAAAGTGAGAGATCTGGAGGATAGAGGGAGGCCATCAAATATAAGGATAGTTGGGGTCCCAGAAAAATGGAAGGAGAGGATTGCCGAGGGTTTGTAAAGGATTAGATTTTAAAAAACTTTGATAAACAATGCCTCTCCAACCTGTTTGAAGTAAAAAGGGCGCATAGGGTGCCTTCAAAATCTCCACCACCAAGTGTGCACCCAAGAACAATTTTTTTTGTCAATTCTTTATTTAAGTTTTCATATAAAACGTACAACAAATCATTGCAGAGGACATTGAGAAGACCTGTACATGTCAGAAGTTGTTTATTTCCTTTTCCAGCTGTCACCTACATGTACCTGCCCCCCAATAGTTCACCAAACACACCCGACCTCTATGGTCAGGCAATATTAACAAGTGATTCACTATATTCACTAATCAAACACGCTCCTATAAAATAGTCCATAATGTCTACAATCCTATGAATGAACTCGGTAAATTCCTAACAGAGAATTCTTCCGGCTATGCCAGATTCTATGAGTGAGATAGGAAATGTGTAAGAGAGATTAGGAATGAGAAAAGAGAAGAAAGGAAAGAAGAGATAGAAAAGAAAGGAAAAGAAGAAGAACAGAGGATCGCAAGGAGACAGATATGTGTGGTTTCCAAGATAATAGACTAGACTAGAGGTGTCTAAGTGGTTTCGAACCCGGTTCCTAGTGGAATAAAGGTTAGAATAGACTATACAAGGGATCAGCAACCCGCGGCTCCAGAGCCGCATGCGGCTCTTTTAAGCCTTTGCTGCGGCTCCGCGAGTCTGTCCTGGTCCCGGTCACCCTTACGTTTACTCACCTGCCCTGGTGCCATCGGAGCGGAGTCTGGCGAGTACCATTACTCACTTGCTTAACCCCTCACCCTGCAGCAGCGTTAATGCTGCCGCGGGGTGAGGGGTTAACGCTACCACTGCCATGGGGTGAGGGGTAACTTAACCCCTCACTCCATGGCAGCGGCAGCGTTATCGCTGCCGCGGGGTGAGAGGCTTACCGCTGCCATGTGGTGAGGGGTAACTTAACCCCTCACCAGGCTCACCCCATGGCAGCGGCAGCGTTAACGGTTGGTTAACCCCTCACCCCGCGGCAGCATTAACCTTAAAAAAAAAGCCCACCCCAGGCCTGGGCCCAAAAAAAGCCCACCCAGACCTGGGCCTAAAAAAAAGCCCACCCCAGGCCTGGGCCTAAAGAAAAAAGCCCACCCCAGGCCTGGGCCTAAACATTGTTAAGTGAAAGTCCTTTTTTTCTTCAGATTGACAGCTGAATGCACAATCCTGTATATATAGCATTAAGGTAAGAAACAATATATGCAGTGTTATATTTGTTTTAAATGTTGCAATGGTCTTGCGGCACCTATTTTTTTTTTTTTCTTCGGAAACGGGTCCAAGTGGCTCTTTTTGTCTTAAAGGTTGCAGACCACTGGACTATACTATATATATTAGGTGTCTGAGTTATGCAGTGGGGATGAATTCGGTAAGAGCAATGCTGTTCGCTTAGCTGCATAAGTCAGCCATGGCTGCCACACCCTCAGGAAATTAGCGTGAGTATGTGTGCTCCAACTGGCCATCTCTTCCATCCTGCATAGATCAGCCACTTTTGTACGCCATTGTGAAATCGTAGGTGATGATGTCTGCAGCCACTGCAAAGGGATCAGCGCCTTCGCCGCCATAAGTAAGTGCGCTATTAATGAAGTCGTAGACATGGTGCAATCTGTGTTGGAGAGGCCCAACAGCACCATTGGGGGGGGGGGGGGGTCAAATGAATTTGTTTTCTCAGTATGTCAGATATAATTGCACCTATTTCTTCCCAGTATGGTTTCATAATTCTACATTGCCACCATTTATGAGAATATGTACCTCGTCCCTCCTGACACCTCCAACAAACATTCGTGGACGCTAGACCCCAATGGTGCAACAATTCTGGTGTACGATACCATCTTGTCAGAAGTTTAAAGTGACCCTCCTGCAGTCGCACGCATCTGGAGAAGCCGTGTGAGTGTCTTAGAATTTCCCTTCTTTCCTCAGTGGTGAGAGACAGCCCCAACTCCCTCTACCAGGAGAGAAGATTCATCGGAGGGGCAGCATCCATGTTCTGCTGCATACAGATCATTCGTAATTTAATATTTGGACGAGTGACGGACAAAGCTATGCGTTCCATCCAACCCAGATCGGCTCCAATGACACACACCCTCAGCATGGAAGTACACGCCCTCCTAATTATGTAATTTTGAAAAAAGTTAAGTGTAAGAGTAGGTACCAATGTCCTCAGTAAGCAGTCTGAAAGTGGTAAGCCACCAGGGCATAGATCTTTCACTGTTAAATGTTCGAATTTTAACCATACATCGTCTGTCGCCTGAGGGTGAACCAGGTAAGGGATCAGTGAACTTGGCATAGCTGGCGAGGTCACAGTAATATTTGACTCTTTGACAAGCTGGGTCTGGACATATTTTTGGGCTATCAATAACGTAGACTTCGTCAGTGGGTCAGTGATCCCTTTCAGAGAATGTGTGCTTGGTAGCCAAAGTGCCCGTGACGCTGACTCCACTGTCTCCTGAAGATGTTGACAGTCAAGGGATATCCCCTTCCCTATCCTCCGCTCTGCCACCAGTTCCATCCATCTCTGCAGATGAACAGTTCGATATAGCTGTGTTATGTCCGGTAGTCCCATCTCTCCCTATACTTTGCTACGCGTCAAGAGACTGTAAGGCAGGCGAGATCTTCTCCCTGCAAACAAAAAGTGTCTAAATAATTTTTTCCACTGTGTGAGATAGTGTACTAACAGTGTAATTGGAACCATTCTAAGTGTGTAGAGGATAGATGGAATGATGTACATCTGAAGTAAATTGCGCCTGCCCACCCACGAGAGGAAAGGAAGTTTGTAGTTCTCAATCTGCCTTTTTATTTTGTTATAGAGGGGGACATAATTAGCTGTGAAGAGGCTTGACAGGGAGCTGGTCAGCATGATTCCCAAATATTTTATCCCCCCAGGTGGCCAACTATATGGTGAGGTACTTTTGAGAGATGTCACAATCTCTAGTGGCACGTGACATTTAAAATCTCCGATTTTGAATAATTAACTTTGAAATTCGACACTGCTCCATATCTCTCAATAATTGATTGAATTCTAGGTAGGGATTGCTGTGGATTAGTCGTCATGATCAAAAGATCATCTGCAAAGGCCGCTGTTAGATGCGACCTGCCCCCCACCTCCAGTCCCCTAATGCCCTCATCCTGCCTCAAGGTCTGCAATAGTGCTTCCATTACTATAACATAAAGTGTGGGGGACAGGGGGCATCCCTGCCGCGTCCCATTCCGAATTGGGAAGGGAGGGGACAGCACACCATTTACTTTTATACGAGCACTAGGATCCGAGTACAGTGACATCACCACCTGAACAAAAGATTGGGGGAAATTACATTTGAGTAGGGATAGCCTCAAATAGTTCCATGCCACCCTGTCAAATGCCTTCTCGGCATCGGTGCCGAGAAGGAGAAATGGAGTCCCTGTAGATTTGGCACTATGTACAAAATGTAGGACTCTATGTGCATTTGTTTTCCCCTCTCTACCTTTAACAAAACCCGTCTGATCGGGATGGATGAGGCTAGGAAGAAACTCAGATACTAGTATTGTGGACTAATACTGGTGTCCACTCCCTTAATTAAACAACTCCCAAAGAGCATAAAGAAAATTGTAAGGGGGAGAAAATTATTGACGTGCTAGTTAAAACATAGCTTTTAATGTATAGATTAAAACACACTGAGTTAACAAGGTGATGTATAGATAGTGACAGGGCAATATTGTCAGCCCTGTAACTGGAGAATAGACACAAACAAGGCTGTTAAAATTGCATGTGCAGAGATTGCCAGCACACATGCAAAAGCCTAATTGGAATGTATGCTGGTACTATAATAATTCAAATTAGAACTACTAGCTCCGCCCAACGCGTTTCAGCACATTGTTACATGTGACCTCATCGGGGGCTGACAGGCATACACGATTACAGTCACTACAGTGAATAACATCAGAGGTAGCTGATACAGTAGCGACCCCTGAGAAGAGCGTGCTTGATGTCATGCACTAATGCTCTACACAGCATATGGACGACAGGACCCAAACGCAACCTGCAAGAAAACACATAAAAAATGGTCCTCAGTATACATATAGTTGCCGTCAAGGATAGGGTACCTGTAAAGCAAAGGAGATAGTTACTCACAGTTCTGGCGTCTATCTAGAATGAATCCTGACGATGTGTGTGTAAACCCGCAATGGCGGGGAGCCAAGCGTTCAAGCTGGCTGCTAGCACACATGTCAGAGGAGAGCGGCGTCTGACGACTTATCTGCTTCCGGTCTAGTTGGGCGTGGCCCGGCTAATGACGCCGACTCAATGCGAACGCCGACGCTGAAGAACGCGCCATCCATTGATCTTGCGGGGCGATAGCATGGGCATAATTAACCCCCTCTGACCCGAAGGTAAGCCAGTTACGATGTCTAATAAATAGACTATAAACAAATTTGGCTTCATATAGCAGCAGCCCAAAAATACACCTTGGAACCACAGATTAGAGCAGGAGGAAGCCTAACCAGACCTATGTATATACTCTATTGGATGGTATATAGTAACGGGGAACCTAAGCTGGTATACCGTAGTAATCCCTAGCTATGGGGTGTACTAGCTCATTGGCTGACTGCAGCCACCCCTGGCTACCTAACAAAACACCCCAATTAGGTACCCTCGCAGACACCCCTAAAGAAAACTCCCATAGCAAAGTTGCTCGTTCAATCCCTTAGGAAGAAACTCGCTCATACGTAGAGCCAGTACTTTCGCCCATATCTTAACATCTAAGTTTAACAATGAAATAGGCCTATAACTGGGGCATAGTGCATGGTCCTTGCTTTCTTTAGGAAGGATGGTAATATGTGCTTCAAGCGATTGCTTCAGCAAGGACACTTCCCTAGAAGAGCATTGCACCATTTAGTAATATGTGGGAGAAGGGTAGATTTAAAAGTTTTGTAATAGGCCAGACTAAGACCATCTGGTCCCGGACTTTTCCCTGCGGGAAATGAGGATACAACTTTCGCTACCTCCTCCTCCGAACAGGGTTGCAGCAAAGAGAGTCCCTCTTCCTCAGTCAGGGTGGGCAGACGCAACTCTCCAAGAAAGGACTGGATTGCCTGATTTCTATCATGTAAAGTGGGGATCCCTGCGGTAAGTTGTAAAGGGAATTGTAATAGGCCGAGAAGGCAGATGCGATAGATGTAGTGTCCACATGTCTGCTCCCATCACTGCCATCTATTTCAGAAATAAATGTCTGTTCTTGCCTCTTCTTTATCATGGCCGACATAAGTCTGCCACCCTTGTCCCCATGTAGGAAGAAATTGTGTTTGAAGCGAAGAACATTTGCTGCATATTTCTTATGAAGTAGGTCTTTAAGTTTCTCTCTCAGAGCAGCCAGCTGTTCTATCACCTCCCCACTGTGTCAATGCTCAGTACAATTGTCCAGTTCAGCTATTTTGTTAGGAATATCAGTGATGTCTCTTGATCTCTCTTTTTTAACCTTTGTACCCAGCGCTATCAGTAAGCCACAAATAAAACATTTGTGCGCCTCCCACACCATCGGCGTAGGGACATCAGATGTGTTATTAATGTCAAAGAATGTGGTCAACTGGTCCGTCAGCACAGCTACATCACTCTCCCTATCCAGGAGTGTATCATTCAGTCTCCATGTCCAATCTCTTAACGGGAGATGTGAAAATGAAAAGGTAGCATGGACTGGTGCATGATCTGAATGGGTCATAGGGGCTATGTCTGAAGATGTGACCGATTGTAAGATGCTCTTGTGACATAGAATATAGTCCAGTCTCTGTGCGGAATGGTGAAGTGCGGAATGGAATTTGTATGAGCGGTCCCCGGGATGCATCAGTCGCCAAATGTCAACTAAACCCATAACATGTAGTGAATTCCTCAAGGTCCGTAGAGCAATCTGAAGTATGGCTGAGTGTCCCGAAGAAGTGTCCCATTTAGGGTCAAGTGCTATATTCAGGTCAGAACCTATGATGATCGGGCCCTCAGCAAAGGTCCTCAGTTCCTCAAGAATTTTGAGCAACCAGGGAACCTGATGTCTATTCAGTTAGTAAATAGATGCCAGGGTGTATGTCCTAGAGCCGATCTTACCTTTTAAAAAGAGCACTCTCCCATCTCCCGAATCATGCTGTGCTTCAAGTTGAAATGGAACCGAACTGTGCAAAGCTATAGACACACCCCTGGAAGACAAGTTGGAGCACCCACTATGATACCAAGAGGAAAAGAAGTTTGTAGGTAATTTAGGAATTCTGTCCTTCCCTACAGCAAGGCGGAGGGGAAGGGGGAGGGAGAGCGAGGGGGAAGGCGAGGAGAGGGAAGAGGGGGGGGGGGGAGGGGGGAGAGCGGGTGGCGCAGTTGATGAGCAGTGGAGTCACAGAAGTTCACTGTGTCGGTAACTGCTTCATCTAGCATCTTGGTGCGGTGGCCTATATGGTGGACATCCGCCTTGATTTTAGACAGATCTTGTAATACAGGGGCAACCTTGCAGCGCTTTGGCCACAGCCTGATTTACCGTCTTCCGCATAGCCGAGAGAGTGAACTTTGCCTCCTCCCCTCCAGAGTCCACCCTCGATCCAGCCAAGCTGTCTGCATCCGAGTCATCTTTGCGCTCCGCTTCCCCCGCCGGCGCCATCTTGACCATGTGTGCAGGGCTCTGTGTGAGCTTTTTAAGTATTTCGCCATGTCTGCTTGGTTCTTTTGAGATTTAGCTGGTCCAGGCATATCACCCTGCTTGGTCTTGTCGCTGTTGCCCATTTAAGCAGAATGTAAGGGCTGCTAAACTGCAGGATTACGGCTCGGCTTTGGAGAGCTGCTCTTTCAAGCCGCCATCCAGCTCCGCGGTCAGGCTCCGCCACCATGAACAATTTTTTAAAATTATTATCAGCGGCAGATAGAGATTCAATTTTGAGGGTAGCTAGAGGAGTAGACAAAGAGATCGATGTATCCAGACTACTCAAGACGTTTTACATGTTAAAAAAAGACTAAGAGAAGCAAATATTAAGTATTCAGTATTATTATCGGAAAAATTTAGAGTGATACATAAAGAAAGGTCATGGTTTTTCCCCTCAGTAGAGGAGGCTAATGAATGGCTGTAAAAAAGGGATTAAGTGAAGATAACATGTGAATAGTTCCTTTTATAGATACGGATATGTAATAATGGTGGAAATGAAGAAAATGGCTGTCCAGGTAGGGGGCTTAAGATAGAGGAATTGTCAGAAAATGGTTTTGACAATTTCAAAGGAAGGGAGGTAGGGGAGGGTGATGGAAGGCAGAAGGGGGGGGGTAAGGGGGTCCCGTGTTTTTTTTATTTTTTATTCTCTTATTATCTCTCTTTCTCCCACTACCTGAATTAAGGTGTTGATATGGAATGTGAGGGGGATGGCGGATAGGGGGAGGCAAGCGGCGGTTTAAAAGGTGATAGATAAGCATTTACCAGGTATCATTTGTCTATTGGAGACACACTCAATGAGGGACAAAATCCAAATTCTACAAAGAAAATGGATTCGAAAGCAATTGGAAGTATTTCTGATATTGAATTGGGAAGGAAGAAGGCTGCTGCTCGCCTTCGTCTATGTGCCTCTCCCCTTTTTATGTGGAGTATTTAACCCCTTAAAGACTCAGGGTTTTTCCGTTTTTGCAGTTTCGTTTTTTCCCCTTTACCTTTTAAAAATCATAACCCTTTCAATTTTCCACCTAAAAATCCATATTATGGCTTATTTTTTGCGTCACCAATTCTACTTTGCAGTGACATCAGTCATTTTACCCAAAAATTCACAACAAAACGGAAAAAAAATCATTGTGCGACAAAATCGAAGAAAAAACACCATTTTGTAACTTTTGGGGGCCGTTTCTACACAGTGCATATTTCGGTAAAAATGACACCTTATCATTATTCTGTAGGTCCATACGGTTAAAATGATACCCTACTTATATAGGTTTGATTTTGTCGTACTTCTGGAAAAAATCATAACTACATGGAGGAAAATTTATACGTTTAAAAATGTCCTATTCTGACCCCTATAACTTTTTTATTTTTCCACGTACAGGGCGGTATGAGGGCTCATTTTTTGCGCCGTGATCTGAAGTTTTTATCGGTATGAATTTTGTTTTGATTGGACTTTTTGATCACTTTTTATTCATTTTTTAATGGTATAAAAAGTGACCAAAATACGCTTTTTTGGACTTTGGAATTTTTTTGCACGTACGCCATTGACTGTGCGGTTTAAATAACAATATATTTTTATAGTTCGGACATTTACGGAAGCGGCGATACCACATATGTTAATTTTTATTTACACTGTTTTATTTTTTTTTATGGGAAAGAGGGGGGGGGTGATTCAAACTTTTATTAGGGAAGGGGTTAAATGACCTTTATTATTATTATTATTATTTTTTTTTTTTGCAGTGTTATATGTCCTATAGGGACCTATAACACTGCACACACTGATCTCCTATGCTGATCACTGGTGTGTATTAACCACGCCTGTGATCAGCATTATCGGCGCTTGACTGCTCCTGCCTGGATCTCAGGCACGGAGCAGTCATTCGTCGATCGGACACCGAGGAGGCAGGTAAGGGCCCTCCCGGTGTCCTGCAAGCCGGGATACTTTCACTTTTGCTTCTAAAGGGTTAATACCGCACATCGCCGCGATCGGCGATGTGTGGTATTAGCCGCGGGTCCCGGCCGTTGATGAGCGCCGGGACCAACGCGATGTGATGCGGGGTCGCAGCGCGACCCCGCTTCATATCGTGGGAGCCGTCGCAGGACGTAAATATACGCCCTGCGTCGTTAAAGGGTTAAGGAATTATGTGGGTATGCCAATGATAAAAGAGGTATTCCAATCATGGTGATGGGGGATGTTAACGCAGTGATGAGTGAAGAGAGAGACAGACACTGCTAAATACAGATACAAAGATACTGGGAAAGATCTTGGCAGCGAGATTGGCGGAGGTAATGCCTCTACTAACTAATATCGGAGGACCAATGTGGGTTTATGAGTGACAGAACAGCAGATAATGTGAGGAGATTGTTTGGGAATCTGCAGGAAGGGGGGGGGGGGACCACTCCATTCTGTCATTGGACACAGTTAAGGCCTTTGACAGGGTGGAATGGTACTTCCTCTGGACTGTTATGAGGGGGTATGGGTTTGGAGAAGAATTTATGAAGTGGATGGAAATCCTGTATGATTCCCCAAGGGCAGCGGTTTTGATCATTGGGGTCCAGTTGGAAGGATTTCACTTAACAAGAGGAACCAGCGAGGGCTGTCCCTGTCACCCCCATATCATTGCCCTTTATGTAGAACCATTAGCAATAAGAATAAGAAGCATGAAAGCAAAGGAAGGGTTTGGATGTTGGGGGGGGAGGGGGGACAGAATATCATTATTTGCAGACAATATCTTATTACATATCCGAAATACGCAACAGGGGTTGGACAGTATTATAGAATAGATAGAGGAGTTTGGAGAAATATATAAACTGGAATAAAACTGTACAAATGCCACTGGATAGAAAAATAACCCATAAAAAGTTGAAGATAGTGGGAGAGGGAGAAACATTCAGGTATTTAGACATAACTATAGGAAGAGATACCAAGAAATACCCGTAATTGAATATCTGGCCTACACCAAGAAAGATAAAAGCAAAAATTACAATTTGGTTAGGTTTGCCACTCAGTATGTTGATAGGATCAGTTTATTAAAGATGATAGTCCTGCCTCAGATTCTGTTTGTGCTGTCTAACAGTCCGGTATGGTTGGGAGAACAAATTTTTTAAGAAATCAAAGTCATGGAAAGAGAACTGGTTTGGAAAGGTAAAAAACAAGAATGAAACTATTTGTGCAAGGAAGTGAAGAAAGGTGGGCTAGCTATTCCGAAGTTTAGATTATATTATATAGCAGCTCAGTTGAGGTATGTAAAGAAATGGAAGGAAACGGACTCCTTTGTGATCATGGTAAAGGAAAAAAGGGATGTGTGTGAGGACATGGGAGAATTCCTAGAATCAAAGCTAAGTGGGAAGGAGTCTATAGTGGTGGATAGAGTTTGGTCACAAATGAAAAAAGTCATGAAGGCGGAAGGTTCACTAGAATGCACAAGATTATTTAATAATTTGAAGTTTAAAGAATTGGAGACACAGGAGTGGAGGTTTTGGAAGAAATATAATTTAAGATGTGTTGCACAATTTTTTCAAGGTGGGGAACACTCCAGGAGCTGAGTGCACATTATAAAATTCCAAATAATATGATGTCGCTATTTAGACATACACAATTAAGGGAAGCAGTGAAAAAAATTGATAAGTAGGAATTAATAATTCACGAGTGTTTAATAATGAAGGTTCTAGGGGAAGGCACGAATAAAAAAAGCAATTTCTAGGATGTATAAAATAATGTTAGAGGTTAAAGGGCAGGGGTTGAGGCACTCAAGTATGAGGGAATGGGAAAAGGATATAGGACAAGTAACAGAGAAGGAATGAAGGGAAATTTGGGAAGAGAGTGTGAATAATATCAAAAATGGATCACATAGGATTACACAATTTTTTATAACTCATAGGTTATATTACATGCTGCAATTTATGGCAAAAATAGATAAATAAAAATATATAAGTGCCCAAGATGTGATGGCGAAGGAATGGGGTTCTACAATATGTATTTCGACTGTCCAATGATTAAGGAGTTCTGGGGAGAGGCAATGGAGATGAAGGAGAAAAGATTGGAGTTAGGGGAGAGAGATAAACAACTTGGTTAATAGGAGGAAGAATGGAAGGAAGAAGGATGGACAAGATCTTAAGAGGGAAAGTTCAATTTGTATGTAGATTTTTTGTGTCGAGAAAATGGATATCCAAAGAAGTCCGAAATATTAAGGAATTTAAAGCTACAGCACGTAAAATTATAAGTTTTGAGTTTGGGTGGGCAGTTAAGGACGGGTGTTTATCAATATGGTATAATTGGATTAGAGATTTTATCGTGAAAATGCTTTTAATTCTTTTCACATTTGGTATTATTATATTGATTCATTGTATGTGTATAATGATATATTTATATTTGCATAAACCCCCAAATCTTGTGATTTCCAAATTTTTTTTTGCATATAAATGATGCCATTTCTTTGTATCCAATCACTGGACCTGATGAAGAGGGGGTCCCGCCCCTTGAAAACCGTTGTCTGTTTTTTTTTTTTTATATTAAACCTTTTGTTATTTCATTAAACCGGGTCAGTTCCATTTGATTGAGTGGATGACCAGCTACCCTGAGAAGAGCGCCTGACTACACCTGCATTTTTACCGTTGCTGCGGTCACTGTATCCTGTATTTCACGAGACCGTCCATTTCAAATCTCTGTTTCTCTTTTTTCATATTCTGAATGTAGAAGTATAATAAGGGATACTAGTGAGGAGGTCAAGTACTGTAATTGTGGAAGCTGAATGTCAATTGAAATAATAACACAGGTAATATGGCTTCAGCTCTGTAGTTATCAATAGCACAGGTGACAAGGTACACCCTCAATACTCCCCCACATACATATTTATATCATTATTCTGCAAATCCATTCATTCAATTAGACAAATTAGATTTGAGTACACAGCTAACATTGCATTTAACCCCCATCAAAAACAAAACAAAAGCATAACTATGTTAAATATCAAATAACAGGTACATTTTAAATATCCACAGCTTTCCTGTTGTATATTTTTTGGAACTATAGGGTTTTATAATACAAAAAAAAAAATCTGTTTTATTTAATAAACATTGATTCTTTTCAATGAATAAGGAAAGCGGTACTTAATAAGGAAAGGCTGTGATGACCAGCTATTTTCTTTCCAATAAATTCAAAAAGAACCACGATGTTCCAAATATACAGTGGGTAAACAGAGAGCCATAGAGGTCCCTGGTGTCAGTGCAGGACCATTGGTAAGGTTAATGGAACTTTTATAGATGGAAGGGTGGAGGGGGTGGATTTCCTAAATGCCTGCCTGCCTACACTGTCTACTTACCTAAATGTCTACACTGTATACCTACCTTCCTGCCCTGTCTATATACGTGCCTGCATACCTACCTACCTGCCTGCATATCTACCTACCTACTTACCTGAAAACCTACCTACCTTCACTATGTACCTACCTACCTACACTGTCTACCCGCCTACCTCCACTATCTACCTACCTGCACACCTATCTACCTACCTACCTTATCTACCTACCGGCACTAGCTACTGACCGGCATTATCTACCTGCAGTATCTATCTACCCCCACTACCTCCCAACAATATCTACCTTCCTACCAGCATTACTTACCTGCACTATCTACCTACCTATCTACCTACAAGGGGGTACTATCTACCTATCTATCTATCTACCTACCTACCAGGAGCCATAACCTACCGTGGGCCATTACTCATCTATCTACTGGAGGCATTGCCTACTCACCAGGGCGATTACCTAATGTATATAAATAGGATTCCCTACCTATCTACTGGGGGCATCTACCTAGTGGGGCCAATTACTGACCCACCACCACCCTCCATTCAACTTGATCACCTATTCACTCATACTATGCAAGTCACTAAGAGGGACATTATTTGTGGGTAGGGAAAAGTTGGGAAATGTGAAGAGACTAACAGTGACAACTGACAAGTCATGCTTGGAAGATATTTTCATGACAGTGTGGGCAAGACAGAGTAGAAAAGGAAAGAGAACAACTCCACAAAGACAAAGAGGCCCCCATGTGAATCACTAGATGTAACTGCACTATAATTTGTTATACAGTTTGTACAGTCACTATAGAGCTGGAGTAACCACTAGATGGTCCCTGTATGGGGGGAAATTAACCTGTGTACATTGGTTTTTATTCAGTATCAGTATGGTGGTTTTAGCCAGTCACTATGTGGGGGTAATGTGTAGTTATGGTGTGGTGCAATTATTTGTCCCATGTATAGTGGTGTTATTGGTGATACTAGTCTGTGTATGGCAGTACTATACAGTCTGTGTATGGCAGTATTATGGCAGTATTATACAGTCACTATATGGTGGTAATGGTACTGGTCATGGTGTGATGGAATGATATGTCACTGGTATAGTGGTGTTATTAATCTTTGTATAGAGGTTTTTATATAATAACAGTATGATGGTATTAGCAGGAGGAATATGTCATCCTGGTGTGGAGGTATTATTTTATGTTTCTAAACCCCAACCTCTGAGAAATTCATACGTTCACCCCTGGTGAGCAGTGATGCAACTCTATTCTCTCACATTTACAGGCCAAAGAGATGCAAAATATTCTCCCTTACCGGGTGCTTCCAACCCACGCTAAGCTGCAACATTTCATCAGTGAGGGGATGGGAGGCACTAAAATGCACCTTCACCTGTGTAGACAAAAATCCTTGCATCGGTCCTGATCGTCACTCCTATACTCCAGTTCGGTGATGTGTTGCAGTCCTGATCCCAATCTGACAGGTGTGTGAGCACTGCCAGAGAGGAGTTGTTCTGAAGTAAAACTGGTTGTCTCTGGTATGTTGGATACTGACCCAATGCACCAAAAAGATTGACTTTTGGGACTAAAACTGCAAAGTTTTGGGTGAGAAGCTCAAATGTTTATATAAAGAACCTGATGTAAAGGAAATTTCTGTTATACCGCATGCTGCAAGTGGAATTCATTTCTGTATGTGAATTATTACAATAATCCCTGAACTTCTAAACTGTGACACATGCCTGTTTGGTTCTGTTTTATTACTGACAAAACTGTTTGAAGAGTTTCTTTATTATATGGTGGAGAATGCAGACAATCCATTGCTAGCGGCAACAACATGCAATCAATTTTTTTCTGAAGTCTTCTAACAGCCAAGCGGTGAATGTCCTGGGTAAAATAATAATAATCTGTATTTATAAAGCACCAACAGATTCCGCAGCACTTTATACTTTTGATACAAATAAAGACAAAAGAGATACAAATAAAGACAAATATCAGACATTACAATATTACACACTAAATATACAAACAGGAGGAGTGAGGGTCCTGCTCGTGAGAGCTTACAGACTATGAGGAATGTGGTTAAAGGGGTATTCCGCCCCTAGACATTTTATCCCCTATCCAAAGGATAGGGGATATGATGTCAGATCGCCGCGGTCCCACTGCTGGGGACCCCTGGGATCCCCGCTGCGGCACCGCGCTATCATTACAGCACAGAGCGAGTTCGCTCTGCACGTAATGATGGGCGGTACAGGGGCCGGAGCATTGTTACGTCGCGGCTCCGCCCCTCGTGATGTCATGGCCCGCCCCTTTCAATACAAGGCCGTGATGTCACAAGGGGCGGAGCCATGATGTAACGCGGCTCCGTCCCCTGTATCGCCCGTCATTACGCACAGAGCGAACTCGCTCTGTGCTGTAATGATAGCGCGGTGCCGCAGCGGGGATCCCAGGGGTCCCCAGCAGCGGGACCGCGGCGATATGACATCTTATCCCCTATCCTTTGGATAGGGGATAAGATGTCTAGGGGCGGAATACCCCTTTAAGACAAAAGGCAGAAGGTGCTTTATTGATTGTCCAGCATTGTTTTAAAAATCTATGAAATTACATAAAGGATGATGAATCAGTCACTACCTAATCTCCAGATGTCTGAAGTGCATAGAGAGTAGGGGGAAACAGCCGAATATGGCACTTTTGATGTCTTTAAGACCCAGAGGTCTCAAAAGGGGCAGCACTAAAAAAAAAGGACACTGTTGGAATGGAGGAGTGTGTTCAACAGATGGTGCAGGCGAACTACTTGTTAAGAGAACAAATGACTGCACTTACAGTGAGCGAGTTTCTACTGTAGCTGGACAAATCTCTAAGGTAGATGGGCAGAAAAAAAGTACAAACTGCACTGCTGAAAATGAATACTGAGGATGATGTTGATGCCCATTTAACTGTCTTTGAATGAATTGCTGACAGAGAAAAATGTATTTGAGACATACACTACTACTGATAACCTCCTCTCTGGGGCTGGCAAAATAAAATCATCTCCCTGGAATCCCAAGGCCTCTGCTGAGCCCAGTAAAAAGGCATTTATTCCAAGGATAGAGTGGAGACAAACACTTGTGGACAAGTAAAAAGAGGAGCTGGGAATCCTTTCAAAACATCAACCCAGCCAAATAATTTGTTAAAGGTGTCTTAATCCTGGGCACATAGCAGCACATTGTCCTATGTATGGTGAAAGAGCCCATGGAGTGTGATATGGTGACAATGCTCTTTGTTTGCATACCCTGTCTGCAGTGTCATGCCAGATCAAACAGGGGGACCTCAGTTGTGGTAGGTGACTGTCAATGGCGTGAGCACTCCTGAACTTAGGAAGTCTGATGACCCTGCTTAGAGACAATATTTCCCAGGTGTGATTTACTACTGAAAAAGGCATGGGGGTGATATGTGTCCATGGCGATGGAAAAGCCTATCCTGTTGCTTGAGTTACCATAGAAACTTAGTATGATCATTTATCCCACTAGTGGGCATAGTCAAAGACCTAATGTATGCAATTATAATAGCATATGATTATTTTTTTGTTCTGGAAGCTTTTGGGTACAGCTACATCCCCCACTGCTAAGGTTATCACAGCCAAAAATGGGTTGTCTGTCTGCAAACCTTTCAATAATGGTTTGCCTGATAAGGTGGTAGGGGAGAATATTCATGTACCCAACCATGCCTAACATGGGGGTGCCTTGGGCTAATTTTAATACTGCTGAGTTACAAGACCCCACACTAAAAAGTTCCTAGAAAAATGGGACTGTTCTTAATGGTGTCCCCCAAGAGCAAGACCTGATAACAGTTATCCCTTTTCTTTTTTTTTTTTTTTTTTGGAGCACATTATAATCAGGTTACCAAAGCCAACAATGAATTAATAGAACAGTTAGTTGTCCCAGGGCCCTTTAGGAAAATGGTAAATATGGCTCATTCTCATGTGTTGGGGGAGGGGGGGGGGTGGACATCAAGCTACAAAAAAAGGGAGTATATCTTTCAGAGGTTCTATTGGTCAGGTTGCTATAAAGAAATTGAAATCTATCTATATACCTATCTCTTCATCTATTTGTGCAGAATGTTTTAAACTTTGAAATATTTTGCAACATTGTATCAACAGTGTGTTGTCTTCCTGGCACTAGAGTTCTTCACATCGCAGATCGGGTTGACAGGTTGCTGGGTGGGGCTGGAGAGGACCCAGCAGTCATGGTACATATTGGCACCAATGACAAAGTAAGAGGTAGGTGGGGTGTCCTTAAAAATGATTTTAGGGACTTAGGCTGCAAGCTTAAGGAAAGGGCCTCCAAGGTAATATTTTCTGAAATATTACCTATACCACGAGCCACACCAGAGAGGTAGCAGGAGATCAGGGAGGTAAACAAGTGGCTCAGAAGCTAGTGTAGGAAGGAGGGGTTTGGGTTCATGGAGAACTTGGCTGACTTCGCTGTCAGATACCGGCTCTACCGTAGGGACGGGCTGCACCTCAATGGGGAGGGTGCAGCTGTGCTTGGGGAGAAGATGGCTAGAATGGTGGAGGAGTGTTTAAACTAGGGACTGGGGAGGAGGGAACCTACAATGTAGAGGAAGGAGATAGTGTAGATAGAGAGGGGGGACTTAGTAATATACCTGGGGGTGGAGCGGAGGGAGGGGTTAAAATAGTTAATAGGGATAGGCTTCATAGGAAGAAAAATCATACACAATTGTATTGCATGTTGACTAATGCCAGAAGTCTGTCCAATAAAACAGAGGAACTGGAGTGGTTGATGTCTGAAGAAAATTATGACATAGTGGGTATAACAGAGACTTGGTTGGACAATAGCTGTGACTGGGCGGTCAAAATACAGGTATATAGTCTATTCAGGAAGGATCGGAAAAAACTGAAAGGGGGAGGAGTTTGTCTTTATGTGAAATCAGGTCTGAAGGCCGCATATACGGGAGGTAAACGATAATGTGGAGACATTATGGGTAGAAATATATGGAGATTATAATAAAAAAAATTCTGATAGGGGTTTGTTATACGCCACCAAGCATAATGGAAGAGGCAGAAGATCAACTACTGAAGCAAATAAACAAGGCAGCAAATCAAAATGATGTGATAATGGGGGATTTTAACTATCCTGATATAAACTGGGAGACCGAGACCTGTGAATCTCATAAAGGAAACAGGTTTCTGACTATAGCTAAAGACAATTATCTGTCCCATATGGTACAGGGCCTGACCAAAGGGGGCGCCCTACTAGACTTAATATTAACCAACAGATCTGATGGAGTAACTGATGTGCAAGTAGAAGGACACCTAGGAAATAGTGATCATAATATAATACATTATAACTTGTTATTCAACAAGGGAATCTCTCGAGGGGCGATAATAACAATGAACTTTAGGAAAGCAAAGTTCGATCAACTCAGAGTAGCCCTTAACCCCTTAAGGACCAAGGGTGTACAGGTACGTCCTTGGTCCTGCTCTCCTGATATAACGCGGGGTTACACAGTCACAGTCATAGTGAAGCCGGGACCCGCCTCTAATAGCGTGCAGCGCCGATCGCGGCGCCGCGCGCTATTAACCCTTTAGCCGCGTGCTCAGAGCTGAGCCGTGCGGCTAAAAGCGAAAACGAAAGTGGTCGGCTAGCTCAGTCGGGCTGTTCGGGATAGCCGTGGCTAATCGCGGCACCCCGAACAGCTGACAGGACACCTGCCTCCCCACTGTCCGATCGCCGAATTACTGCTCAGTGCCTGAGATCCAGGCATGAGCAGTCATGCGGCAGAATCGTTGATCACTGGTTTCTTATGAGAAACCAGTGATCAATGATGAAGATCAGTGTGTGCAGTGTTATAGGTCCCTATGGGACCTATAACACTGCAAAAAAAAGTGAAAAACAAAAGTGAATAAAGATCATTTAACTCCTCCCCTATTAAAAGTTTGAATCACCCCCCTTTTCCAATAAAAAAAAAACACACTGTAAATAAAAATAAAAATAAACATATATGAAATCACCACGTGCAGAAATGTCCGAATTAAAAAAATATATCATTAATTAAACCGCTCGGTCAATGGCGTGCACGCAAAAAAATTCCAAAGTCCAAAATAGTGCATTTTTGGTCACCTAACAATGCAAAAATGGTACCGTTAAAAACTTCAGATCATGGCGCAAAAAATGAGCCCTCATACTGCCCCATACACGGAAAAATAAAAAAGTTCTAGGGGTCAGAAGATGACAATTTTAAACGTATTAATTTTCCTGCATGTAGTTATGATTTTTTTTCCAGAAGTCCGACAAAATCAAACCTATATAAGTAGGGTATCATTTTAATTGTATGGACCTACAGAATAAAGATTAGGTGTCATATGTACCGAAAAATGTACTACGTAGAAACGGAAGCCCCCAAAAGTTACAAAATGGCGTTTTTTTTCCAATTTTGTCGCACAATGATTTTTTTTTCCGTTTCACCGTAGATTTTTGGGCAAAATGACTGACTTCATTACAAAGTAGAATTGGTGGAGCAAAAAATAAGCCATCATATGGATTTTTAGGTGCAAAATTGAAAGAGTTATGATTTTTTAAAGGCAAGGAGCAAAAAACGAAAATGCAAAAACGGAAAACCCCCCGGTCCTTAAGGGGTTAAAGGGGTTATCCAGGAAAATACTTATATATATATATATATATATATATATATATATATATATATATATAAGTAAATACGATGCAGCACTCCACAAGTAGCAAAGAAGGTGATTTTATTCCATCATGTGCATAGACAACGTTTCACCAGTCTCACACTGGCTTTTTCAAGTGAATAATAGTGATACAGGTGGGTATTTATAGACCGCCCACTAGGTCATGTGACATGGAAAAATACATGATTTACATACATAAACAAAAGCGATCCTGATATATTGTGCAATCAATAATACAAAAACTTAATGTACAAGACATATATAGACATCCGATAATCAAAGGTTGAGAAAACATACATGTTTTGCTGAAAGTGCAAGTAGTGCAGTGACTGTGATCCAAAGTACCGGGTGTAGCCGTGTATGCCTTCCGGGGTCCCGCCACAAGGTTTCCTGATCTCAGGCGCCAAAGTGCCGTGTGTGCAATGTGCATCGTAGCAGAGGAGAAGTACTTCCGGGTCGGGAGAACGCGTCCTCGTATCCATAGAAACCCGACTCCGGAGTGAGCCGTAGCCAGCGCATGCTCAGAGAGGTCTGTGTGTCCGTACAAAATATACAAGCGCTTGTTGTAGAGAGTTCGTCAGAGGTAGGTATAATCATAATGTATACACAAGAAGAGGTGTTGCTCCTGGGGACAGCACCATACAGCACAGTAGAATGTATAGATGTATCAGAAAAGAAAGCAGTTTGCAGTCGCTGGTCCTCATTCTCTCGATGCAGGAGCCAGATAGTGAGGAATCACTAACTTGTGGTTGCCCATGGTAACCGACTGGTCAGTTAGCAAACTATATAGATAAAGTAAAGAAAATGGAACAATGGGTAATGACTCACTCCAGTCGGCGTGCATGGGCCAACTCCACTCTCCATAAATATCATGATTACCGGTGTGTATGAACCGGAGCTAACGATTCGTCCTCGTCTGTGGACCAGACTTGCATCGGTGTATTTGGACCGATATCCGTATGGTGGTGATCTGTAAAGCACATCACTGGAGAAGGAAAAAAGATATTAGAGTAACCAAATAACTCCGCCAGGCGCAATCATTCATCATGGGGCATGGATTACAAGGTCCTGTGCGTATCGGATCATATTTCGGGGGGTGTCTTATGGGTGTTGTCCATGGACATGGACTGACCCTGCACTTGTGACAGTACCCAAACTGTATATAGGGTAGTTAACTGTCCTGTAACCCCTAAGACCCACGCTGTCCAGGGACCTGTATCAATTTGCCCCTGCATGCAACTCTTACATACTGGAGTATCAGTTGTCACTTAATAAGTTGTGAATACATAGGTCCACAGAAGGGCACAGAGGACGGAAGGAGAAATTGATACACGGAGGGGGAGTCATGTCTATTACCCAAAGAGAAGAGTGTGTACAGGGATGGTCAAATGCTGTCTCCACAGGGGTGGGAGAGTCAAAGTCAGAGTGCGATGGTATACAAATTGAGGCTTGTGGCGCGGCTTGACATCAAGGCAGGTACCCGGAAGGCATGTGAACTAAAGGAGAAAAAAGAGAAATTAATAATAAAAATTAATGATAAGGATTGATCACTATTCACCTAAGCAGGGTAGATGTATCCCAACATATGAGGCTAGACCCATTAACGCTTCAACATTTTGGGTAGCACAGTGAACTCTACATTGAGCCCATTGGGTTTGAGTGTATTCAGATTGTGGATCCACTTGAGTTCTCTGACCTGTAGGAGAGCTATTCTATCACCCCCTCTTTTGGGGGGAGGAATATGGTCTACAATCATGCATTTGAGATCGGCCTCCGTGTGTCCAGCTTCAATGAAGTGTTTGGACACAGGGAGGTCCACACGTTTTTTTCTGATAGAGTACCTGTGTTGATTCAATCTTGTCCGAAAGTCGTTTTTTGTTTCGCCTATATATAAGAATTTACACGGACACCAAAGAATGTATACTACATGGTCGCTGTCACAGGTTAAATAGAATTTAATGGGGTATTCTTTGTGTGTTTTGGGATGTGTGAATGTTGTTCCTTTCTGTAAGTATTTGCATGTAATGCAGCGGAGGCAGGGAAAACATCCCTTAGTTTTTGTAGAGAAGTATTTCTGTTGTTGACCTGGTCCCGAGATATCAGCTTTGACCAGATGGTCTCTAAGGTTGCGTGCTCTGCGATAAGACATGAGTGGGGGAATCTGGAATTCCCTAATATGGGGATAGCTGTCCTTGACCAAATGCCAGTGTTTCTTAATAGCTCTAGATATATTGTTGGAGACTTCATTGTAGGTGGAAATGAATGGTATCCTAAGGGATTGGTCTTTCTTGTACGTATTGGGTTTGCCTGTGTGTCTTTCTGTCTTAACCTTCTGTACATGTTTGGAGATAATCCTTCTAGGGTAGCCCCTATCTCTAAATTGTTTGACCATTTGATTGACGGCCGCATCAAATTTACTGTCCGTGTCCGTGATACGACTGGCTCTCAATAATTGACTATATGGCAGTGAAGCTATCATAGACCTAGGGTGTGACGATTCAAATTTTAATAGAGTATTGCAATCCGTGGGTTTGTGATAGAGATCTGTAGTTAATTTGTTGTTGGAGATGGAAACTTTGGTGTCTAAAAAATTCACTGTATTGTCTGAATGAGATAATGTAAATTGAAGATTAGGGTCAACACTGTTGAGAAAGTTGTGGAAATCCGTAAGCTCATCTGTATTACCTGTCCAGATGAAGAAGATGTCGTCGATGTACCTCCACCACCCCAGGAGTTTCCTGGAGTGGTGGGATACAAAGACGACATCCTCCTCAAATTCCGCCATCACAATGTTAGCGTACGTGGGTGCCACGTTACTCCCCATCGCGGTCCCACGTAACTGAATGTAAAATTTGTCATTAAAGATAAAATAGTTGTTTTCTAGGACGAAAGTGAGTAATTGCATGACAAAGGTGGATTGTTGTGAATTGAGATGGAGTTTTTTCAGTCCTTTCTGGACTGCTCTAATGCCTCTATCATGTTGTATGGACGTGTATAAAGATACAATGTCAAAAGAAGCAATAATTGTACGATCCGGGATGTAAATATTTTGAATGATAGTTAGAAAATGCATCGTGTCCCTCAAATAGGATTTAGTGTTTGTTGCTAATGGTCTAAGAACTTTATCTAAAAAGATGGAAATGTGATTGGATAGAGAGTTCCTCCCTGAGACAATCGGTCTCCCTGGGGGATCAATTAGTCGTTTGTGTATCTTGGGCAGTAGATATAACACTGGGGTCACGGGAAATTCCACTAGTAAGAATTCTCTAAGCTTAGCATCAATTACATCATTAGTCAATGCTTGTTCTAATATGGTGTTGATTTTCTGTTGCATATCATTTTTGGGATCATATTTCAGTGTTTTATAGACCTCTTCATCACCCACCTGTCTATATGCTTCTTTGAGGTATCCTGTCCATGACCACAATCCCACCGCCCTTATCGGCCGGTTTGATGATAAGATTGTGGTCATGGACAAGTTGTTGCATAGCCATGAGTTCCTCATGAGTCAAATTAGGATGTTTGAGTCTAGTCTGCTGGTCTTTAATGTGTGCAAAATCTCTTTTGACACAGTCTATAAATGTGGCAATGGAGTGTGATTCAACCGGAGGCTGAAAATCACTACAAGAAGGTAAGTTATACTGTTTGAATTCAAACCTGTGGGGACCCTGGTTAGGGACAGATAGTCCACCAAGGTTTTCCACAGGATGTGAATCAAACCACACCTTGAGTTTTAACCTGCGGATAAAGCTTACAAAATCCATTTCAAGTTGGAACCAATCATTGTATGTACTTGGACAAAAACTTAACCCTTTAGATAACAATAACAGTTGTTCTTTAGAAAGAATATATGAGGAGATATTTACCACAGTCTCTGTGTCGTTTGCTATTGTTTCTTCCTCTGTTGAGTGCTTTTGTGGTTCTGTGCCCGACCAGCTCTCTGTGCCCTTGTTTTTCCTGCTCCTGTGGTGTTTGCGTCCTCCTCGTCTAGGCCGCCCCCGACGGACGGCGTATTCACTAAAAAAGATTCCTGGTTGCTTTGGCAATGTCCAGCTTTAGTTGATTCTGTATCTTCATGTACCTCTGTTTTATTCCTATTGGAGTATCGTTTGTTGGTGGTGGGAAAATTTATCCACCACCAACAAACGATACTCCAATAGGAATAAAACAGAGGTACATGAAGATACAGAATCAACTAAAGCTGGACATCGCCAAAGCAACCAGGAATCTTTTTTAGTGAATACGCCGTCCGTCGGGGGCGGCCTAGACGAGGAGGACGCAAACACCACAGGAGCAGGAAAAACAAGGGCACAGAGAGCTGGTCGGGCACAGAACCACAAAAGCACTCAACAGAGGAAGAAATAATAGCAAACGACACAGAGACTGTGGTAAATATCTCCTCATATATTCTTTCTAAAGAACAACTGTTATTGTTATCTAAAGGGTTAAGTTTTTGTCCAAGTACATACAATGATTGGTTCCAACTTGAAATGGATTTTGTAAGCTTTATCCGCAGGTTAAAACTCAAGGTGTGGTTTGATTCACATCCTGTGGAAAACCTTGGTGGACTATCTGTCCCTAACCAGGGTCCCCACAGGTTTGAATTCAAACAGTATAACTTACCTTCTTGTAGTGATTTTCAGCCTCCGGTTGAATCACACTCCATTGCCACATTTATAGACTGTGTCAAAAGAGATTTTGCACACATTAAAGACCAGCAGACTAGACTCAAACATCCTAATTTGACTCATGAGGAACTCATGGCTATGCAACAACTTGTCCATGACCACAATCTTATCATCAAACCGGCCGATAAGGGCGGTGGGATTGTGGTCATGGACAGGAGTACATACCTCAAAGAAGCATATAGACAGTTGGGTGATGAAGAGGTCTATAAAACACTGAAATATGATCCCAAAAATGATATGCAACAGAAAATCAACACCATATTAGAACAAGCATTGACTAATGATGTAATTGATGCTAAGCTTAGAGAATTCTTACTAGTGGAATTTCCCGTGACCCCAGTGTTATATCTACTGCCCAAGATACACAAACGACTAATTGATCCCCCAGGGAGACCGATTGTCTCAGGGAGGAACTCTCTATCCAATCACATTTCCATCTTTTTAGATAAAGTTCTTAGACCATTAGCAACAAACACTAAATCCTATTTGAGGGACACGATGCATTTTCTAACTATCATTCAAAATATTTACATCCCGGATCGTACAATTATTGCTTCTTTTGACATTGTATCTTTATACACGTCCATACAACATGATAGAGGCATTAGAGCAGTCCAGAAAGGACTGAAAAAACTCCATCTCAATTCACAACAATCCACCTTTGTCATGCAATTACTCACTTTCGTCCTAGAAAACAACTATTTTATCTTTAATGACAAATTTTACATTCAGTTACGTGGGACCGCGATGGGGAGTAACGTGGCACCCACGTACGCTAACATTGTGATGGCGGAATTTGAGGAGGATGTCGTCTTTGTATCCCACCACTCCAGGAAACTCCTGGGGTGGTGGAGGTACATCGACGACATCTTCTTCATCTGGACAGGTAATACAGATGAGCTTACGGATTTCCACAACTTTCTCAACAGTGTTGACCCTAATCTTCAATTTACATTATCTCATTCAGACAATACAGTGAATTTTTTAGACACCAAAGTTTCCATCTCCAACAACAAATTAACTACAGATCTCTATCACAAACCCACGGATTGCAATACTCTATTAAAATTTGAATCGTCACACCCTAGGTCTATGATATCTTCACTGCCATATAGTCAATTATTGAGAGCCAGTCGTATCACGGACACGGACAGTAAATTTGATGCGGCCGTCAATCAAATGGTCAAACAATTTAGAGATAGGGGCTACCCTAGAAGGATTATCTCCAAACATGTACAGAAGGTTAAGACAGAAAGACACACAGGCAAACCCAATACGTACAAGAAAGACCAATCCCTTAGGATACCATTCATTTCCACCTACAATGAAGTCTCCAACAATATATCTAGAGCTATTAAGAAACACTGGCATTTGGTCAAGGACAGCTATCCCCATATTAGGGAATTCCAGATTCCCCCACTCATGTCTTATCGCAGAGCACGCAACCTTAGAGACCATCTGGTCAAAGCTGATATCTCGGGACCAGGTCAACAACAGAAATACTTCTCTACAAAAACTAAGGGATGTTTTCCCTGCCTCCGCTGCATTACATGCAAATACTTACAGAAAGGAACAACATTCACACATCCCAAAACACACAAAGAATACCCCATTAAATTCTATTTAACCTGTGACAGCGACCATGTAGTATACATTCTTTGGTGTCCGTGTAAATTCTTATATATAGGCGAAACAAAAAACGACTTTCGGACAAGATTGAATCAACACAGGTACTCTATCAGAAAAAAACGTGTGGACCTCCCTGTGTCCAAACACTTCATTGAAGCTGGACACACGGAGGCCGATCTCAAATGCATGATTGTAGACCATATTCCTCCCCCCAAAAGAGGGGGTGATAGAATAGCTCTCCTACAGGTCAGAGAACTCAAGTGGATCCACAATCTGAATACACTCAAACCCAATGGGCTCAATGTAGAGTTCACTGTGCTACCCAAAATGTTGAAGCGTTAATGGGTCTAGCCTCATATGTTGGGATACATCTACCCTGCTTAGGTGAATAGTGATCAATCCTTATCATTAATTTTTATTATTAATTTCTCTTTTTTCTCCTTTAGTTCACATGCCTTCCGGGTACCTGCCTTGATGTCAAGCCGCGCCACAAGCCTCAATTTGTATACCATCGCACTCTGACTTTGACTCTCCCACCCCTGTGGAGACAGCATTTGACCATCCCTGTACACACTCTTCTCTTTGGGTAATTGACATGACTCCCCCTCCGTGTATCAATTTCTCCTTCCGTCCTCTGTGCCCTTCTGTGGACCTATGTATTCACAACTTATTAAGTGACAACTGATACTCCAGTATGTAAGAGTTGCATGCAGGGGCAAATTGATACAGGTCCCTGGACAGCGTGGGTCTTAGGGGTTACAGGACAGTTAACTACCCTATATACAGTTTGGGTACTGTCACAAGTGCAGGGTCAGTCCATGTCCATGGACAACACCCATAAGACACCCCCCGAAATATGATCCGATACGCACAGGACCTTGTAATCCATGCCCCATGATGAATGATTGCGCCTGGCGGAGTTATTTGGTTACTCTAATATCTTTTTTCCTTCTCCAGTGATGTGCTTTACAGATCACCACCATACGGATATCGGTCCAAATACACCGATGCAAGTCTGGTCCACAGACGAGGACGAATCGTTAGCTCCGGTTCATACACACCGGTAATCATGATATTTATGGAGAGTGGAGTTGGCCCATGCACGCCGACTGGAGTGAGTCATTACCCATTGTTCCATTTTCTTTACTTTATCTATATAGTTTGCTAACTGACCAGTCGGTTACCATGGGCAACCACAAGTTAGTGATTCCTCACTATCTGGCTCCTGCATCGAGAGAATGAGGACCAGCGACTGCAAACTGCTTTCTTTTCTGATACATCTATACATTCTACTGTGCTGTATGGTGCTGTCCCCAGGAGCGACACCTCTTCTTGTGTATACATTATGATTATACCTACCTCTGACGAACTCTCTACAACAAGCGCTTGTATATTTTGTACGGACACACAGACCTCTCTGAGCATGCGCTGGCTACGGCTCACTCCGGAGTCGGGTTTCTATGGATACGAGGACGCGTTCTCCCGACCCGGAAGTACTTCTCCTCTGCTACGATGCACATTGCACACACGGCACTTTGGCGCCTGAGATCAGGAAACCTCGTGGCGGGACCCCGGAAGGCATACACGGCTACACCCGGTACTTTGGATCACAGTCACTGCACTACTTGCACTTTCAGCAAAACATGTATGTTTTCTCAACCTTTGATTATCGGATGTCTATATATGTCTTGTACATTAAGTTTTTGTATTATTGATTGCACAATATATCAGGATCGCTTTTGTTTATGTATGTAAATCATGTATTTTTCCATGTCACATGACCTAGTGGGCGGTCTATAAATACCCACCTGTATCACTATTATTCACTTGAAAAAGCCAGTGTGAGACTGGTGAAACGTTGTCTATGCACATGATGGAATAAAATCACCTTCTTTGCTACTTGTGGAGTGCTGCATCGTATTTACTTATCTTGATTAAGGAACCGGAAGGACCCAGGTTCCAGATATGCGGGCACCCCGAATTTCTTTTTTACCCTGGATTTTGGTTGTGCCGTTTTTATTTGCATTGTATATATATATCAACTGGCTCCAGAAAGTTAAACAGATTTGTTAATTACTTCTATTAAAAAATCTTAATCCTTTCAATACTTATGAGCTTCTGAAGTTATGGTTGTTCTTTTCTGTCTAAATCCTCTCTGAAGACACCTGTCTCGGGAAACGCCCAGTTTAGAAGCAAATCCCCATAGCAAACCTCTTCTAAACTGGGCGTTTCCCGAGACAGGTGTCATCAGACAGAAAAGAACAACCTTAACTTCAGAAGCTCATAAGTACTGCAAGGATTAAGATTTTTTAATAGAAGTAATTTACAAATCTGTTTAACTTTCTGGAGCCAGTTGATATATATAAAAAAGTTTTTTCCTGGAATACCCCTTTAACAAAATAAAATGGGAAATGTCCTCAAAAATATGAATACTGACACTAAATGGGAGACTTTTAGGAATATCTTAAATTCTCCCTGTAAGATGTATATACCTTATGGGAATAAAAGGGTCAGAAATAAAAGAAAACCCAATAGGGATGAATAAAAATGTTAAGGGGGAAATAAATGACAAAAATAAAGCATTTAAACTACTAAAACGGGGTGGCAGTGAAGAAGCATTAAAAAGCTATAGAAAAAAAGTTAAAATATGTAAAATACAGATAAAAGCTGCAAAAATAGAGACAGAAAGACTCATTGCCAAAGAGAGTAAAACTAACCCCAAAATGTTCTTTAACTATATAAATAGCAAAAAGGTAAAAAATTAAAGTGTTGACCTTTTAAAAAAATGAGGAAGAAATTATAAACGGGGATCAGGAAAAGACAAATATATTAAACAAATTCTTCTCCACTGTATTCACTGAGGAAAATGAAATGCCAGGTGAAATACAGTGTGATAAGGTAAACTCCCCAACACAGTCTAACCCAGGAAGAAGTACAGTGCCACCTACAAAAAATCAAAATAGACAAATCACCAGGTCTAGATGGCATTCACCCCTGAGTTCTAAAATTTTCAGGTACTCTATAGTAACAGGGACTGTTCCGCAGGACTGGCGCATGGCAAATGTGGTGCCAATATTTAAAAAGGGGACAAAAGGTGACCCTGGAAACTACAGACCTGTTAGTTTAACTTCCGTTGTATGTAAATTGTTTGAAGGTTTTCTAAGCGATGCTATTTTGAAATACATTGTTAAAAATAAATGTATGACTCCATATCAGCATGGCTTTATGAGGGATCGGTCCTGTCAAACTAACCTGATCAGCTTTTATGAGGAGTTGAGCTCCAGACTGGACCAGGGGCAATCGCTGGATGTCGTATATATGGATTTTTCCAAAGCATTTGATATGGTGCCACATAAAAGATTGGTGCATAAAATGAGAAGGATGGGGCTGGAGGAGAATGTGTGTAAGTGGGTAAGTAACTGGCTCAGTGATAGGAAACAGAGGGTGGTTATTAATGGTACTTATTCTGATTGGGTGACTGTTACTAGTGGGGTACCACAGGGGTCAGTCTTGGGTCCTGTTCTATTTAATATATTTATTAATGACCTTGTAGAGGGGTTGAATAGTAAAGTAGCAATCTTTGCAGATGATACTAAACTCTGTAAAGCAGTAAACACAATAGAGGACAGTGCACTGTTACAAATGGATCTGGATAGTTTGGGGGTTTGAGCTGAGAAGTGGCAGATGAGGTTCAACACTGATAAATGTAAGGTAATGCACATGGGGAGAAAAAATCTGGGATGGGGTTATATATTAAATGGGAGCAAACTTGGGAAGACTGACGTGGAAAAGGACTTAGGGGTCTTATTTTATAGTAAACTGAGCTGTAGTGATCAGTGTCGGGCAGCTGCTGCCAAGGCAAATAAAATCATGGGGTGCATCAATAGGGGCATAGATGCCCACGACAAGGAAATAATTATACCGCTATACAAATCACTAGTCAGACCACACATAGAATACTGTGTACAGTACTGGGCACCAGTGTACAAGAAAGATACAGTGGAGCTGGAGAGGGTTTAAAGACGGGTAACCAGAGTAATATGGGGAATGGGAGCACCACAGTACCCAGAAAGATGATCAGAATTAGGGTTATTTAGTTTAGAAAAAAGAAGGCTTAGGGGAGACCTAATAACTATGCATAAATATATCAGGGGACAGTACAGAGATCTCTCCCATGATCTATTCATACCCAGGACTGTGTCTATAACAAGGGGGCATCCTCTATGTCTAGAGCAGTGCTTCTCAATTATTTTCTGTCATGCCCCCCCTAGGAAGAAGAAAACATTTTGCGCCCCCCGCGCAACTGTAAATAGTATCATTTGTCTATAAAATTGTTATAAGTACACCTCTGCATAAGACTGTATCCTTATTAACGTATATGAGGCTCTGTACACTGACAACAAGCCGGGCTCTGTACACTGACAACAAGAAGGGCTCTGTACACTGAGGACAAGCAGGGCTCTGTACACTGAGGACAAGCAGGGCTCTGTACACTGAGGACAAGCAGGGCTCTGTATACTGAGGACAAGCAGGGCTCTGTACAATGACAACAAGCGGGGATCTGTACACTGACAACAAGCAGGGCTCTGTACACTGACAGCAAGCGGGGCTCTGTACACTGACAACAAGCAGGGCTCTGTACACTGACAACAAGCAGGGCTCTGTACACTGACAACAAGCAGGGCTCTGTACACTGAGGACAAGCAGTGCTCTGTACTCTGACGACAAGCAGAGCTCTGTACACTGAAAACAAGCAGGGCTCTGAACACTGACAACAAGCAGGGCTCTGTACACTGACAACAAGCAGGGCTCTGTACACTGACAACAAGCAGGGCTCTGTACACAGACAACAAGCAGGGCTCTGTACACAGACAACAAGCAGGGCTCTGTACACTGACAACAAGCAGGGCTCTGTACACTGACAACAAGCAGGACTCTGTACACTGACAACAAGCAGGGCTCTGTACACTGACAACAAGCGGGGCTCTGTACACTGACAACAAGCAGGGCTCTGTACACTGACAACAAGCAGGGCTCTTTACATGGAGGACAAGCAGGGATCTGTACCTGAGGACAAGCAGGGCCTGTACGAGAGAGAGCAGGGCGGCTGGTGCTCTGCTCGGTGGCACAGTGGACTCCGATATGGTGGGCTGCTGTGCTTAGACGTGAGGTCACGTCACCCTGGTGACGTGACCTCACGTCTGAACGTAGCAGCGCGCCACGTCGGAGTTCAAAGCGCCTCTCCCAGGCAGCCACACTGACAACCCAGGGGCGTAAGTAAGATCCAGCCGTGAGTCGAGCCCCCCTTTACGGAGCCTCGTGCCCCCCCCTGGGGGGCGCGCCTCACTATTTGAGAAGCACTGGTCTAGAGGAAAGAAGGTTTCTACACCAGCAGAGACGAGGGTTCTTTACTGTAAGAGCAGCGAGACTATGGAATTCTCTGCCTGAGGAGGTGGTCATGGGGAACTCTGTAAAAGAGTTCAAAAGGGATCTGGATGCTTTTTTGGGGAATAATAACATCGCTGGTTATGTATACTAGATATTTAGGGACAGCGTGTTGATCCAGAGATTTATTCTGACTGCCATATTTGGATATATCTAGTATGAGGGTTTTCTGCCTTCCTCTGGATCAACTCAGTAGGGACCCATTAGGGATGTAGGTTGAACTAGATGGACTCTGGTCTTTTTTCAACCTTACGAACTATGTTTCTACGTAACCGTATTTTTTGCCCTATAGGACGCTCCGGCATATAAGACGCACCCAATTTTAAATTAGGAAATCTAGGATACAATGTAAAGTATAGGTCACAGTGATCTTCAACCAGCGGACCTCCAGATGTTGCAAAACTACAACTCCCAGCATGCCCGGACAGCCAACGATGACGAAGGAGGGCGCCGGCCATACAGGTGATCCCGGCACGGAGCAGACACCAAGGAGGCAGGTAAGGTCCCTCCCGGGGCAGCCGGGTTAGTGTCACTTTCGCTTCAGACGCGGCGGTCAGCTTTGATCGCCGCGTCTGAAGGGGTAATACAGGGCATCACCGCGATCGGTGATGTCCTGTATTAGCGGCGGGTCCCGGCTGTTGATGGCCGCAGGGACCGCTGCGATAGATGTGTATTCACCGTATAAGACGCACCAACTTCCCCCTCCCCCCCAGTTTTGGGGAAGAAAAAGTGTGTCTTATACGGCAAAAAATACGGTACTTGAGTTACAGCTAGGACTCATCCACTGCAAAAGTCACCCTGAATTATGGCCAAAACTTAAATGTTTCAACCAAGTATGGCTGAAAGAAGTCCTTCTGTTGCAACCTATTTGCTATGGTGATCCAGAGGAAGGACTAGTAATTAGTCTGTTCTTATATTAGGGGAAGAAATTCCTTCCTGACCCCAATATGGTGACACAGGAACTAACCCAGATTGATGTCTGGTTCAGTAACAGATGGTCATGGTGTAGCAGTATTATTTGTACTTGTCCCTTACTGGTAACACACAAAACTAGCACATGTTTCATTTAGTGTGGAGGCGCTTACCATTTATGTTTCTTGCACTGGCATTATTGGTAATATTGGTCTCAGTAAACATGATTTGGTCAGTAACAGAAAGACATTAACATGTAAAGTAACAATAGTTCGGCTTGTACAATGGTATTATTGGTAATAATGGTTTCAGTATACATTTACATGCAGGTGTCTGTCACACCAAGAAGGGATCATGCTAAAAATGTTAATCTAACCCTTAATTAGTACTGCTCGCCTAAATTCCTCAGCTGCTGCTGCCTGTCGGACTTTCTGGTGAGCACCTCCTGAGCTTAGAAAGGAGAGTGGCCTTGCCTAACACATCTGTACTATGGATTTGGTTACCTTACTCTAGGTATAAAGCATTTCTTTGCAGTTAAGTAACAAACAAATCATCCTCAAAAATGATTTAGCGCTACTTTCCCAAAGACTTAGACCTCAGGTGTCAATTTTACAAGATTTATATAATAGGGTTCTTTATCAAGGTAACATCTAGGTAGAAACAGCTATGCTGAAATAAGTCAGAATACTACTTATCATATAATACTATCAGGTACTTTAAGCAGACTTAAAGGGGAACTCCAGTGATAAACATTTTTTTTTTTTAATCAACTGGTGCAAGCAAGTTAGCAGATTTGTAAATTATTTCTATTTAAAAATATTAATGCTTCCAGCATTTATCAGCTGCTGTATGCTCCAGAGGAAGTTAAATTCTTTTCAGTCTGACCACAGTGCTCTCTGTTGACACCTCTGTCCATGTCAGGAACTGTCCAGCATAAAATAAGTTTGTTATGGGGATTTGCTACTGCTCTGGACAGTTCCTGACATGGACAAAGGTGTCTGTAGAGAGCACTGTGGTCAGACAGAAAATAAATTCAAAAAGAAGAGAACTTCCTCTGTAGTATACAGCAGTTGATATGTACTGAAAGGATTAAGATTTTTAAATAGAAGTAATTTACAAATCTGGTCAACTTTCTGGCACCAGTTGATTTAAAAAAAATTTTTTTCTACTGGAGTACCCTTTTAATTTAGAGGCCCCCAGTTAATGTGGAGGATTATATTTGTGGTTATTTGTTGATTCATGGAACAGAAAGGCTAAGTTTCCATTTTTTTACCCTGGCAGTTTTTGGAATACTGCCCCTGCAAATTTTGCGCCAAAGCCAGAAGTGTATTCAAAATGAATAGGACATATAAAGGAAGAACGTGTTTTTCTCCGCCCTTATGGATCCACTTCTGATGTTGGCTCAAAAACTGCAGTGGCAGTATTCCAAAAACTGCCAGAAAAAAAAAACAAGTGGAAACTTAGCCAAAATATGCTTCTATTTGTTCAGAAGAAATGCCCTTAGATGCAAATGATAGAACCTATGTTACAGACTTAGGCTAGGTTTCCACTTGGTTTCTTTTCTGTCAGTTTTGGAAAACTGCCACTATTTCAAAAGGAATAGGACATATAAAGGGCTTACACTTCTTCTCCCTTATGGATCAACTTCTGACTCTGGCTCAAAAACTGCAGTGGCAGTTTTCCAAAAACTGCCAGAAAAAACCCAAGTGAAAACCTAGCCTAAGAGAATAACAACATCAGAAGTATATTCTTATTATTTGTATCTCAGCCAAATACAATTTACATGAAATGGGCTGTATGTTTTTCTAGCTTAATACTGACAACCCTCAGTTCTTATCTAAGAACCAGAAATATAACCAATAGCTGCGGTTATTCATAAATAGGGGGGATTTAATGAAACTTGTGCAAAGATAACATGGAGAAGTTGTCTGTAGCAACCTATTAGCTTCTTTTATTTTGATAAGGACCTCTGAAAGATAAGAGATGAAATCTGGTTGTTGTAGGGAACTACTCTCCCATTCCTTTTCACTAGGTTAGTCAATACTACTCTCATTCATAGGAGTGCCCTTGATTCTTATGGATGTCAACAGGGGCGGGCTGACAACACTCGGGGCCCCCGGACCAAAAAAGGCAAGGGCTCCTGCTAGGCTCTGCAGCTCGTTAATCTTCTGTCACGCCCCTATTCCACCCAAATCCCACACATAAAAAAATAAAATTGATATATGTAAGAAACACTTTAATGTACGTAAATTTCCATGACCAATAATACTGGTATACAAGGAGTAAATATATACCACCACACAATAACTGGATAATACTGCCATACTGTACTGAATAAAACCACTATACACAGACAGGATCTGTATACAATATAAGTGATTTTATACAGGACCATATAGTGGTAGATATCAGCTGTACACTGGATCTGTACACCATATAAGTGATTACAGTTACAATTTGTGACTTACAATTACGTCTTTTCTGACCAGCGGCATCCTCTTTCCTTTTATTCTCGTCCGGATCAGACCACCGTGTTGATCTCATAACATCTGCAGGACACACATGTCAGACTCTGCATTTTTCCAGTGCCCTCCCCTCCTATACAAAATATGCCCATCTATAGGCCCGCAAACTTTAATAATGCCCTCCTTGGTGTCCTGCACAGTAAAAGGGCAGGTAGGTATGTAGTCAGGTAACTAGGTAGGTAGATCAGGAAGCCAGATATGTAGGTAGGTGACAAGCCAGGTAGGTAGAGGGCTAGCTATGTAGTATGAAGGCCAGGTATGTGCATAGTTAGGTAGCTGGGTATGTAGGTAGTTAGATAGCCTGGTATGTAGGTAAGTAGTTAGGCATCCAGGTATAAAGTTAGGTAGCCCCCCTTCCCTGTAGGTATAGGCAGCAGAGTTAACCCCCCTTCCCTGCAGGTATAGGCAACAGAGTTAACTCCCCCTTCCTTGTAGGTATAGGCAGCAGAGTTAACCTCTCCCCTTCCTTGTAGGTATAGGCAGCAGAGTTAACCCCCCTTCCCCAAAGGTATAGGCAGCAGAGTTCGCCCCCCACCCTTCCCCATAGGTATAGGCAGCAGACTTAACCCCCCTTCTCCATAGGTATAGGCAGCAGAGTTAACCCATCCCTTCCCAATAGGTATAGGAGCAGAGTTAACCCCCTTCTCTCCTTAGGTATAGGCAGCAGAGTCCCCCCTTTCCCCGTAGGTATAGGCAGAGTTAAACCCCCCATTCTCCATAGGTATAGGCAGAGTTACCCCCCCCTATTCCCCATAGGTATAGGCAGAGTTAAACCCCCTTTTCTCCATAGGTATAGGCAGAGTTACCCCCCTCTTCCCCATTGCTATAGGCAGAGTAACCCCCCCCCTTACCCCATATGTATAGGCAAAGTTACCCCCCCTTTCCCCATAGGTATAGGCAGAGTTACCCCCTCCCCTTTCCCCATAGGTATAGGCAGAGTTAACCCCTCCCCTTTCCCCATAGGTATAGGCAGAGTTACCCCCCCTCCCCTCTCCCTTTTCCCCATAGGTGTAGGAAGAGTTACCCCCCTTCCCCATAGGTATAGGCAGAGTTGCCCCCTCTTCCCTATTGGTATAGGCAGAGTTACCCCCCCCCCCCTTCCCCTTTCCCCATAGGTATAGGCAGAGTTACCGCCCTTTCCCCATAGGTATAGGCAGAGTTACCCCCCTCCTCCTTTCCCCATAAGTATAGGAAGAGTTACCCCCCCTATTCCCCATATGTATAGGCAGAGTAAACAAATAAAATAAAAATGATGCTCACCTGATGTCCCACGCAGCGATCTCCTCAGCAGCAGGGGCCTGCGTCTTCTCCCCTCCACAGTACAGACGCCAATGAATACGGAGGTCAGAGGTCACGTCTCTTCTGTGTAGTCTGCAGATGCGGCTCAGACAGAGGGGATGCCTTCTCTTGTATGTGCGTGTTTCGCACATACCAGGGAAGGCCACGTTGTCTGCTGTCCCGGATCCTCAGTAGCGGCGGGCCCTTAACCCAGCCGGTCCCTCGGATGACGTCCGATCAGACCAGCTGGTCAGTCCACCCCTGGATGTCAAGTTGCCCATCTTGCAGATGTGCAGCCTGTTCAACTATTGAGGTTTTACCCAAATTTAATGAAGTATAAGGCCTTCCTTTATATTTCCATTCCATTTAAATCACCTGGCTTTGAAAAAAATAAAAATAAATAAATAATAGAAAACTGCTAAAGAAAACTGCCTCAACACATTGGCCTTTATTAACTAAGCTAAAACCCACTAGTTTTTGTTGGGTTTTTCCAAGTTATTTTGGTGCACAGTATATGAGACATGAGACAGTGTGCAACAGTGTGCATCAGGAAAATCCAACTAACCCAACATTGCACTGTGAAAAGCCGAAAAAAAGAGACGTACCCTGCCGCAAAGGGGGCATGGCCATTGCAAAAAGGGGCGTGGTTTCACAACCCAACATATTTACTATTGAATTCGCAGAAAATGTGAATAAATGACTGGAAATTTCCCCCTAGAAATAACTGGTCAGAAAGAATCCCCATGTAAATAGAGAGAATCCTGCAAGTCTAAAATAACATTCCACACTAGTAAAAACCCAACACTCATGGCAAACAAGTATACAGTAGATGCCCAATGGCATGTTAAGCCCGGGAGAGGTGAGACAATAGAATGTTAGGGTCACATCAGAAATGAGTCCATCTCCGCCTGGTGGATCAGGGAACATTTTGATCAAAAGGAGCTTCAAATTTACAAACACACACACACACACACACACACACATTATATATATATATATATATATATATATATATATATATATATATATATACACACATAGAGCAGTAATGCAATTCTGAATACTCCATATCTACAGTTTTCGTGTCTAAGTGTTTGCAAAGTGCTATTGAAACCTTTTATCTAAGCCCTGTAACCTTGTAAAAAAAATTAAAAAAAAATAGTTCCTCCCCTATATAAGCAAAGTCAGAGCTATGTTGACTTTTTAGTATAGTTTAATTCAGAATCTCTATCCGCTCTTCATCTGGCATAATGTAGGTCTACTCTACTTTTTCAACATTTCTCACTGCTTTTTAAAATCCTTGTATGTATATTTAATGGTGTATATAGGTTATCTTGTAATTGCCGACTATGACATAAAAGTATTTTTTGCACAGTAGGATGCTGCATTCTATTATCTATTCAATCCTCTTCTAGCGTTAAAAGTTCAGGTGTTAAAAAAACAGAACTAAAAGTTTTACCTCTTAAAAAGCTTGAATAGCATACACAAGACTAATGTTTTGTCAACATCTCTTCCTCTTTTAATATATTATCTCAGAGTTTGGAGAAATAGCCGCAGGTATCAGAATATTAGTGATTCATTGCTCCTGTATTACATCAGCTGCTGAGCATTAAATCTTATCAAGACCAAAAGCACCCAGGCAAGCGTCCCATATATATGTGAAGTATGTCTTCTGGCTTTACACTAAAGTGAATGTGACAACTCCTAATGAGATATGTAACGTTAAATGATAGGACCATTGATCTACTCTCATTTGGAAACCGGGAACAGGAAATTTCAAGACAAATCAAAGGAATTCTACTAATTACTAAAACTATCTGTTGTTAAATGGAGCATCAGAAAATGTTTCCACCTGTAATGAGAGTTTGTAGAATTAATAGAATCTACATGGGCAGAATGCTGTTGTTTTCCCAATTTACAATTTTCTAAAACAATTAGGTACATTCAGATGGATTGCAATTGATGTAGGAATAGTAATGAGTGTCATATGCCATATTCGAATTCGCGATATTTCACAAATATATTCTCCAAATTTGCATATTCGACATACTTGCGTTTTTTCACTTTGCGTAAATGCGCATGCGGATAACTATCTACCTATCCATATTATCTATCTATATTATCTATATTATCTATCTATCCATCCATCTATCTATCTAATTTTAGTGATGATATTTGCATATGCGCATATTCTCATATTCACGAATATTTGCTCTCCAGTCTAATACAGTAAATAGTATAGGAGTCTTTTTTAGAGCACAAGCTGGAAGCAGGGAGGAATAAGATCACTGTGATGTGTTCTGTGTGGAAAAAAAACATTATGAATGTTTGTAATTACGAATATATAGCGCTATATTTGCCATATCCGTGAAAATTCGATCTTTGCAATAAATATTCAAATTGCAAATATTCGCGCTCAACACTAGTGATGAGCGGAATATGCCATTTTGGAATTCATGATATTTTGCTAATATATGGACGAATATTCGCCCTATATTCGCGAAATTCGCATATTCGACATATTCACAGTTATTTTCGCTTTGCGTAATTCTAAAAAAATATATATATATTTAAATATGCGCAAGATGTATCAAGCAACGCTGCACATCCACTATTTCCACTAATGGTGAACACTATTAATCTGAGAAGCACCATATGATTTTGGATCACTTCAGCATGGAGCTACCGTGCCTTAAAGGGGTATTCCAGGCAAAAAACTATTATTTATTTAACTGGCTCCGGAAAGTTAAACAGATTTGTAAATTACTTCTATTAAAAAATCTTAATCCTTCCAATAGTTATTAGCTTCTGAAGTTTTCTGTCTAACTGCTCAAACAGCAACTCAACTTCAGAAGCTAATAACTATTGGAAGGATTAAGATTTTTTAATAGAAGTAATTTACAAATCTGTTTAACTTTCCGGAGCCAGTTGATATATATATTTATATAAAAAGTTTTGGCCTGGAATACCCCTTTAACCCCTTAAGGACCAAGGGCGTACAGGTACGCCTTTGCTCCCTGGTACTTAAAGACCAAGGGCGTACCTGTATGCCCGTGGGAATTTCGGTCCCCCCGGCGCGCCGGGCGGGATCGGGCCGGGGTGACTGCTGATATCTATCAGCAGGCACCCCGCGCAAATGCCCAGGGGGGTCATTAGACCCCCCCATGTCGGCGATCGGCGCAAATCGCAAGTGAATTCACACTTGCGATTTGCGCCAATTCCGGGTCATACGGGTCTATGGTGACCCGGTGACCCGGAATAGAAGGGGGATCGCGGGTGTCCTAGACACCCACGATCCCCCTGTAGCGATAAGAGTGAGGTGGCAGGGTTGCCACCCCCCCTATCTCTGCTATTGGTGGTCTAGACGCGACCACCAATAGCAGATCGGGGGCGGAGGGGTTTACTTTCGGTTTCCCTGTTCTGCCCACCCACAATAGGCGGGGCAGGACGGGGAAACCGACAGGGACCGGTGCCAAAGATCCACTTACCCATCAGCGACAGCAGCGGGCGACGATCAGCGGCAGCGGGCGACGATCGGCGTAAGAAGAGGACTGCGACGCAGCTTCCTGGATCCAACGGAAGCCGATGAGTTACTTAGCAACATCTGGAGGGCTACAGTCTGAGACCACTATAGTGGTCTCTAAACTAACCCTCCAGATGTTGCAAAACTACAACTCCCAGCATGCCCAGAGAGCTGTTTAGGCTTGCTGGGAGTTGCTGTTTTGCAACAGCTGGAGGTCTACAGTTTGAGACCACTGCAAAGTGATCTCTATACTGTGCACCTCCAGATCTTGCAAAACTACAACTCCCAGCATGCCCAGACAGCAGTTTCCTGTCTGGGCATGCTGGGAGTTGTAGTTTTGCAACATCTGGAGGTCCACAGTTTGGAGACCACTGTGCAGTGGTCTCTAAACTATAGCTCTCCAGATGTTGCAAAACTGCAACTCCCAGCATGCCTAAACAGCAAACAGCTGTCTCTGCATGCTGGGAGTTGTAGTTGCGATCCCTCCAGCTGTTGCATAACTACATCTCCCAGCATGCCTTTCGGCGATCAGTACATGCTGGGAGTTGAAGTTTTGCAACAGCTGGAGGCACACTGGTTGGAAAATACTGAGTTAGGTAACAGAACCTAACTGAAGGTTTTCCAACCAGTGTGCCTCCAGCTGTTGCAAAAGTACAACTACCAGCATGCACGGTCTGTCAGTACATGCTGGGAGTTGTACAGGGTACATTCACACTGGCGGGTTTACAATAAGTTTTCTGCTTCAAGTATGAGCTGTGGCAAATTTTTCACCGCAGCGCAAACTCCTAGCGGTAAATTCACAGTAAACCCGCCAGTGTGAACGTACCCTAAAAACACTACACTTACACATAATAAAGAGTAAAACACTACATTTACACCCCCTTACACTGTCCCCCTAATAAAAAACGTATTGTACGGCAGTGTTTCCAAAACAGAGCCTCCAGCTGTTGCAAAACAACAACTCCCAGCATTTCCGGACAGCCACTAACTGTCCAGGCATGCTGGGAGTTTAGCAACATCTGGAGGCACCCTGTTTGGGAATCACTGGCGTAGAAGACCCCTATGTCCACCCCTGTGCAATCCCTAATTTAGTCCTCAAATGCGCAGGGCGCTCTCTCACTTCAGAGCCCTGTCGTATTTCAAGGAAACAGTTTAGTGCCACATATGGGGTATCTCCGTACTCGGGAGAAATTGCGTTACAAATTTTGGGGGCTTTTTTTCCTTTTACCCCTTATGAAAAAGAAAAGTTGGGGTCTACACCAGCCTGTTAGTGTAAAAAAAAAATGTTTTTTTACACTAACATGCTGGTGTTGTCCTTTACTTTTTATTTTCACGGGAGGTAAAAGGAAAAAAAGACCCCCAAAATTTGTAACGCAATTTCTCCTGAGTACGGAGATACCCCATATGTGGGCGTAAAATGCTCTGCGGACACACAACAAGGCTCAGGAGTAAGAGCGCACCATGTACATTTGAGGCCTAAATTGGTGATTTGCACAGGGGTGGCTGATTTTACAGCGGTTCTGACATAAACCCCAAAAAATAAATACCCACATGTGACCCCATTTTGGAAACGACACCCCTCATGGAACGTAACAAGGGGTATAGTGAGCCTGAACACCCCACAGGTGTTTGACAAATTTTCATTAAATTTGGATGGGAAAATGAAGAAAAATTTTTTTTTCACTAAAATGCTGGTGTCACCCTAAATTTTTCATTTTCACATGGGAAAATAAAAAAAAGCCCCCCAAAATTTGTAACCCAATTTCTTCTGAGTAAGAGCATACCCCATATGTGGATGTAAAGTGCTCTATGGGTGCACTACAATGCTCAGAAGAGAAGGAGCGCCATTGGGATTTTGAAGAGAAAATTTGTCCGGAATTGAAGGCCACTTGTGTTTACAAAGCCCCCATGGTACCAGAACAATGGACCCCCCCCCCCATATGTGACCCCATTGTGGAAACTACACCCCTCATGTAATGTAATAAGGGGTACAGTGAGCATTTACGCCCCACAGGTGTCTGACAGATTTTGGGAACAGTGATCCGTGAAAAGGAAAAATTTAATTTTCCATTTGCACAGCCCACTGTTCCAAAGATCTGTCAAACGCCAGTGGGGTGTAAATGCTCACTGCACCACTTATTAAATTCTGTGAGGGGTGTAGTTTCCAAAATGGGGTCACATGTGGGGGGGGGGTCCACTGTTCTGGCACCACGGGGGGCTTTGAACTTGTTTATTGAGTTAGACATCACAACAGCATGTGGCAGAGAGTTCCTCAATGCTCTTACAGTAAAGAATCTCTGTCCGTGATGGTGGTGAAACCTTCTTTCCTCTAGACGTAGAGGATGCCCTTTTGTCTTTGTTACCAGTCTAGATATAAAAAGATCACTAGAAAGATCTCTGTACTGTCCATTTGTATATTTAAACATTGTGATCAAATCGCCCCTAGGATGTATTATCTGAAAACTAAAAAACCCTAAGCTTGATAACCTTCTTTGTACTGTAACCCTCCCATACCATTAATTATGTTTGTTGCCCTTCTCTGCACCCTCTCCAGTTCAGCCATGTTCTTCTTATATACAGGTGCCAAAAATTGGACACAATACTCCAAATGTGGTCTGACTACTGATTTATATAGAGCAAAACTATGACCCTGTCACAAACCTATATGCCTCTCTTGATAAATCCCATGACTTTGTTAGCCTTGGCAGCAGCTGACTGGCACTGATTACTAAAGTTGAGTGTACTGTCCAACAATACCACACAGTTCTTTTCGACAGAGGTTTTACCTAATGTCTTATTGTCTAACACATAATTGTACATTTAGTTTTTATGACCCAATTGCATAACTTTATCTACATTTATCCACATTAAATTTTATTTGCCATGTCTGTGCCCAAGCTAAGCAAAGCAAGCTGAGCAAAGCATTGAGCAGAGGGCTGACCTCAGACAGTGACCTCCTGTCACCTGCATTATTGCTTAGGTTGGTGCATTACAAATCTCAGACAACAGTGTCAATACAGAATAAGCACATAAAAGCTATCTGAGCTGAATAGCCATCTAAGGCCAAGTTACGTGTATTTTTACCTGTGTTTAACATAAATATGCATTGAAAGCATTAAGCGTGCAAGTTGAAAACATAAAAAAAATGTCTGGTAAAGAAATAGTTTTTACTGGGTAAAAGACAATGTACCACTGCTATATCCTCTGCCAGTAAGAATGGCAGTACCAGCACCATTGCAGGTGGCAGCAGCAGCCAGGTGCCTGGTTTAGTAGTTGTTGCCATGTCATCAAGCCAAAGTTATCACTGTCTGCTAGGGGTTGTATGGTTTCGGAGGAAAGTACGGCCTTTGTGGACTGGTTGAGTCATTCAAGGTCTTCTCAGAAGGAGGAGGAGTAGAAGGAGGAGTAAGAAGAGTTTGACAATATGATATTGAGCCAGGTGTTAGGCGATTCCTCATCGTCTACTTGGCATGGTGGAAACGTCCATCCTTGATGAGCTGTTCTACAATCTCTGTCTTTGCTTTCCCACTTAGTGCTAAGCAGAAAAATAGCATTAGCTACGAGAGGGAGTTGTTTGAGGACAGTCAGCCTTTGGAGTGGGTTGCAGTGGCCAAGCAGAGCACTAGCGGGACTTATGTGGTAGACATGGGGGTGAGCTTGTAAGGCATTATGGTGGACATGCTGAAGGGAAGCAAGGAGCCCATGATCAGACATCAGAAATTCATACTGAGAGGAATGGTGAGGATGATGAGGAGGAAGAGTTTGATACTAATGATGTCAGGACTTTTGGTCTGATTAGCTTAGGAGCATGTGACTGCAAAGCAGCTTCTGCATCTAAAGGCTTGAGAAAAAAGCCTTCCAGGGGAGAGGCATAATCTGGTGGTGGTGTACCTATCTTTTTACAGTATCCTGCCATGTGGATTTTTGTTCTATCTTACCTCTGCAGAAAACCAGACATAGTACCATCTCTGAAAAAAGAAAGTAAGGCATAGCCATAGTCTGAGTTTTATGGCTTTACATAAGCACATAGAGCACATCACAAGGCCTGGTTAGAAGTTTTACCAGCGAGGCCTATGCAAACACAACCCCTGACCCCCAAAAAAGGGATATTATTTTTACTTTTCAAATAAAAGCTATTTCTTCTTCCCGATTTTAGGACTCCAATCCTGGTGCAACTTCCAAAAGGGAGAATTTTTGGAATGTTCAGAAAAAGCCAATGCGTCTTCACTTGCCAGCCACAAAATTTCCTACATAGGTGAACTTTGTTGTTATCATTTTTTTCAAATTTTCCATATTTACAAAAGCTACTTCACTGTCTACAGATTCTTCACTATTTTGACAGTGTTACCAATCGTGTTGCAACTCCTAAAAAGGAGGAATTGTTGGAACGCTTGGAAGAAGCCATTGTAGCTTCCAATATCTCTCTGTGTGCATTTTACCACTGAACGGTATCTGCCAACAAAAAGGGATAATTTATGCATTTTTATTTTAGTTTAAAAAAGCATAAAAATCCGCTAGTACAGTGTGTTTAAAAAAAAGCTTTTAGTTACCATAGGTTACTGCATGTTGCCATACCTTAACATTAACTTAACCTTAAAACCCACTTTGAAACTACCTGAATACATTCCTAGGTGACATTAGCAGTGTTATACTAGAGGTCTAAGGCAGGGATATACATGTGTTTTGAGGCTTATTCCAATGTTATTCATTGGTGGTTCGCAAATTTGTTACAGAAAAGTCGGCAATAGTGTTAAGCGGCATAGGCCATATTCGAATTTGCGAATATTCACGAATATATGGACGAATATTCGTCATATATTCGCAAAATTCGCATATTCGTAATATTCTCGTTTTATTTTCGCATATGCGAAAAATTAGCATATGCGAAAATTAACATATGCGAAAACTAGCACAAACTAAAATTTGCATAAGCGCAAAATTCGCATACATGCGAAAATTAGCATATTCTAATTTTCGTATATGCGAAAATTCGCACGCCAGTCTCACACAGTAGTATTAGAGCCTTCTTTACACCACACAAGCTGGAAGCAGAGAGGGATGATCACTGTGACGTGTACTGTGAAAAAAAAACAAAAAACGAATATTCGTAATTACGAATATATAGTGCTATATTCGCGAATATTCGCAAATTTGCGAATGTGTGATATTCGCGAATAAAATTTGCATTGCGAATATTCGCGAGCAACACTAGTCGGCAAGCCTCCTGAGCCGAACTTTTGAAAAGCTCACCTCAGCTTTAATCCTAAACACATGGTAAGCAGTATACCCTATGGCAAAACTTAAAAGCCATTGAGAGTATTTAAATTTGGACAGATTTTTGAGTAAATATACAGGTAGTAGCTAAAAGAACACCTACATTAAAGTCCTTACTATCTCCTAGTAGTTTTCTTTCTCCTAGTTCAAAGATTTAGTTGCTGCTCTACCTTTGTTTTTTAATACCCTGTTTACAGATATTAAATATGGAAAATGTCACTTTCAAGCAGCACTATTTTTGTCAGTATTTTGCATTAGTATATGTGTACTAAAACTATGAGTGGAACCTGCACAGAGGAAACTATATGTACAATCATGCACCTCTTTCATGTTTTGGACCTATTCCTAGCTTTGTCTTTTGAAAACATATGTAACATACGGACCTAAATACTGCTGTGTGAAAGTGGCCCAATAATCCGCCATTGTAGTGTAAGTAAGCCTGGCAAAGAACACATTTCAACCATCCAATCACTTGGAAAACTTTCCTCTTCCAGTCCCTGGATTTTTTTGCTATAAACTATTAGGTGAATCCAAACAAGACAATAATATAACTTGTTCTATGGATTCTATCAGGAGCTGCATGTAATTGAAGTATAATGCATAACAACAACTTTAATTAGATTTTATTTTATTATGGTCTGTTGTTCTACATAGACGCGCACACACAAAAAGAATTGAACAAGCAAATATAGAAATAAGCAAAATATTTGTGATGCTTGGATGCTTCAGCTTGTGCTAGTGTGCGATAGCAGCCAACTACTAGGCACTGTGTAATCCTGCACCAGTCATGCATACACTCACCATATGGTTTTGGGAAGAGAATTTTGTTATGCTGATGATAAACAATAATTTTATTTGGGTTTTTCCTTCCTTTATTTTACATTTCTCAAAGGGTCAGGAAGTTATAGCCTCGTGAAAAGAAATAAACTCTAGGTTATCCCTAATATTTTATTTAATACATGAAGAAGTTGAAAAACTCTAAGTTGTCTGATAACTGCTTATCCCTCTCTCCCAATGGCAATAACAATATGTGCTTGACCGCCCTAAATAAATTCAAGTTAGCAGTGCATGTAAATGGATCATTTCAGCTATTCAAAATTAAGACTGAGCTTTAATGCTTAGTAGTATTCAGTATATACTACTGTATAAAAAGTTTTAACTGATGGCCTTCTGTCTTAGATGTGATGATATTCATTCACCATCACCAGATCCCAATCCAATAGAGCACCTTTGGGTGCTGCGGCAACTGCATGATGTCATCATGCCTATAGAGACCAAAATCTCTGAGGAATGTTTCCAGTACCTCAGTACCTTGTAAAAAGTATGCCACAAATAATGAAGGCAAAAGTGGGTACAACCCGGTACTAGCAAGGTGTTCCCAATAAGCAAATATTATCATCATAAATGTTATCATATTATTATTGACCAAATCCAGTGTATACTTAGAATAGATTTACCAATAGTACCAATACACAAAACAAAAATTGTCAGCACTTCCAAACAAAATGAAATATGTGCACAGGTGCACACTTCTACTTTTGTGTTACCAAAAAGGGACAAGGGACAGATAGTACCACCACACAATGACCACTACTATAACCACTAACTGATGACTAATACTGCTACATTGTTACTGAAAAAAATCCACTATACAAAGATCAATATTCCTACATACAGTGACCATATAGTGCTAGATACCAAGTGTACGCTACTGCTCTGCAGACTGCATAAGTGATTAAAGCAGTTCTGTGCCCCTATATAGTATTCACTTCTTTGGTGCCCCCATATGGCAGTTAGGCCTTCACTGGGCCCCTATATAGTAGTTAGGCCCTCTCTGTGCGCCCTTATAGCATTAGACTTGTCAAGACTTTTATATGTAAAATTAAATAGAGAGGTGTGTGATCAAACCAGTCTCCATTTAGATTATAGTGGCAATTTTAATGAGCTCATAAGATTTGTTCACATGTATATTTCCCCCCACTGTCTCCTTCTCTCAGTAGCGAGAAAGAAATTCACCTTTTGTCACCTCCATATTAATGATGCAATGAGGAATAGGGGATGAGAACCATATGTGGTCTATTGCAGACAGAAGTGAACACATCCCGCCACAGTATGTCTGGGATAAAACATGGGGATAGAGATGAGCGAACTTCCAGTAATTCGATTTGTCACGAACTTCTCGGCTCGGCGGTTGCTGACTTTAGCCTGCATAAATGAGTTCAGCTTTCAGGTGCTCCGGTGGGCTGGAAAAGGTGGATACAGTCCTATGAGGGAGTTTCCCAGGACTGTATCAACCTTTTCCAGCTCACCGGAGCACCTGAAAGCTGAACTAATTAATGTAGGCTAAAGTCAGCAACTGCCGAGCCGAGAAGTTCGTGACGAATCGAATCACTGTAACTTCGCTCATCTCTACATGGGGACAATGAGAAAGTAATTTTTTTTTATTCTGACATAAGCATCGTGATACATGTTCATTGTTAGTATTTTTGAAAATGCATGTATATTTATTAATTATATAGTCTATGGGTAATCACATTCTATGATATTTTTCTCCTCATTTAAGGGGTACTCCAGTGGAATTTCTTTTTTCAAATCAACTGGTGTCAGATTTGTAAACCACTTCTATTAAAAAATCTTAATCCTTCCAGAACTTATTAGCTGCTGTATACTACAGATGAAGTTGTATTTCTTTCTGGAGTTCTTTTCTGTCTGAGCACAGTGCTCTCTACTGACACCTCTGTCCACATAAGAAACTGTCTGGAGTACAAGCAACTCCCGATAGCAAACCTCTCCTGCTCTGGACAGTTCCTAATACGGACACAGATGTCAGCAGAGAGCACTGTGGTCAGACTAAAAAGAACTCCAGAAAGAAATACAACTTCCCCTGTAGTATACATCAGCTTATAAGTACTGGAAGGATTAAGATTTTTTTTTAATAGAAATAATTTACAAATCTGTTTAATGTTCTAGCTCTAGATGTTTAAAAAAAAAGTTTTCTGCTGGAGTACCCCTTTAAAATATCATTGTATCTAAAAAAGAATGTAGGAGAGAAATGTTTTCTCTGACATCTTGACCAAAACAAAGTACTATAATGTGTATGAGAAGAGATGTCTGAGTTGGTAAGTCAAGTATATCCATAAATTTATAGTCTAGTTAAAAGGTAATAAACTGCCTAAAGGTATCCTTTATGATATCAACAAGAAAGAAGCACATTTATATATTTTATCCAGTGTTGTAGCTATCTTTCCTTTCCTCTCTACCCTTTTCATCCTCCTCCCACTACTTATCTTTCCCTCCCCCACAGTATCCATTAGAGCGTGCTTTGAGGACTGTACCCCTCCCCCCCCCATTGTTACACTATTACAGTATTCTTTATGATATAGAAGGTAATCACTAGAGATGAGCAAACTTTTCAAAAATTCGAACCGGACGATTTGCCGAATTTTTATCCAAATTTATTTGCGGCAAATCTATATGAAAAACGGCTATTTCTAGTGTACAGAGAGCCTCAATAGGGGTATAGAACACTTTGCTGTGTTCTAACATGCATATGGAGTGTGCTGGGGTAGTGAAATAATACTGTTATTCAGTATGACATGCAGATTACCGGCATCGCTTTTAGAATCACTGCCGCAGAGCGGCACAGTGACAGAGCCTAAAGGTGACATCAGCATGAGGTGACTATATAGTGGCTGAATGACACAGCATGGAGGTTTCGGCAGCATGAGGAGACCATATAGTGGCTGAATGACACAGCGTGGAGGTGTTGGCAGCATGAGGACACCATATAGTGGCTGAATGAAACAGTGTGGAGGGGTTGGCAGCTTGAGGAGAACAGATAGTGGATGAATGACATAGCGTGGAGGTATTGGCCGCATGAGGAGACCATATAGTAGCTGAATGACACAGCGTGGAGGTGTTGGCAGCATGAGGAGACCATACAGTGTCTGAATGACACAGCTTGGATGAAGCTGAAGCATGACGAGACCATATAGCGGCTGAATGACGCAGCATGGAGGTGGTGACAGCATGAGGAGATGATATAATGGCTGAATGACACAGCGTGGAGGTGTTGGCAGCATGAGGAGATCAAATAGTGGCTGAATGCAACAGCGTGGAGGTGTTGGCAGCATGAGGAGACCATATAGTGGCTGAATGACACAGCGTGGAGGTGTTGGCAGCATGAGGAGACCATATAGTGGCTTAATAACACAGCCTGTAGTTGGCTGAAGCATGAGTACACACCAGGGCTTCACAATCCACAAGAAAAAACAAAGATTTTTTTTAATTTAAAATGAAGATTTTGGACAGCTAGTGCTACCTACCATAACAAAATTTGTATTCCCAGACCCAGGCCCAGGCCCAGCAGCAGCATCAGTAAACCATGTATTGCCTGAATGATACAGCCTGGAGTTGGCTGAAGCATGAGTACACACCAGGGCTTCACAATCCCCAAGAAAAAAAACACAAGAATTTTTGAAATTTAAAATTAAGATTTTGGATAGCTGGTGCTACCTACCATAACAACATTTTATTCCCAGACCCAGGCCTAGCAGTGGCATCAGTTAACCATATATTGCCTGAATGATACAGCCTGGAGTTGGCTGAAGCATGAGTACACACCAGGGCTTCACAATCCCCAAGAAAAAACTCAAGAATTTTTGAAATTTAAAATGAAGATTTTGGATAGCTAGTGCTACCATAACAACATTTTCAGTCCCAGACTCAGGCCCAGCAGCAGTATCAGTAAACCATATATTGCCTGAATGACACAGCCTGGGGTTGGCTGAAGCATGAGGAGACAAAGGGTACAAAGGGCCAAATCTAACAAGCCCCCACATAGCTCATGTGGCCGTGAGATGTAGGCGCAACGTATCCATTGCCCTGACCAGCCATTGTTTCCAACACTTTTCGTCAAGGCAAACCATGTGAAGAACAGCGTGACAGATGAGGAGGCGGAGTCGCATACTGTCACAGGATCAACAGGCTGACAGAGTGGAGTAGGAAGCAGCATGAGTACACAAGAGGATTTTGTAACCCCTAAAATTAAAAGGTGAATGTTGAAATCTCAATTGAAGATGCATGTTAGGTAGTGCTACCATCCAAAAATTTAAGACCCAAGCCCAGAAGCATCAGTAAGCCAAGTAGTTCCTGAAAGACACAGTCAGGAAAAGGCCTCAGCAGTACACAAGAGGATTTCATAACCCCTAAGATTGAAAGATCAATGGTGAAATCTCAATTAAGCATGTATGTAGGCTAGTGCAAAACATCCAAAAATTGAAGGCCCAAGCCCAGAAGCTTCAATAAGCCAAGTAGTTCCTGAGACACACAGTAAGGAGCAGGCATCAGCAGTACCCAAGAGGGTTTCATAACCCCTTACATTGAAAGATCAATGTTGAAATTTCTATTAAGCATGTATTTAGCTCATGCTAAACATCCAAAAATGTAAGGCCCAAGCACAGAATCATCAATAAGCCAAGTAGTTCCTGAAAGACACAGGAGCAGTCCGGAGCATTCATCAGCAGTATACTCAAGGGTTTCATAACCCCTTTACATTGAAAGATCAATGTTGAAATTTCTATTAAGCATGTATTTAGCTCGTGCTAAACATCCAAAAATTTAAGGCCCAAGCACAGAATCATCAATAAGCAAAGTAGTTCCTGAAAGACACAGGAGCAGTCCGGAGCAGGCATCAGCAGTATACTCAAGGGTTTCATAACCCCTTTACATTGAAAGATCAATGTTGAAATTTCTATTAAGCATGTATTTAGCTCGTGCTAAACATCCAAAAATTTAAGGCACAAGCCCAAAAGCATCAGTAAGCCAAGTAATTCCTGAAAGACACAAGAGCATTCAGGTGGTTTCACTTACATTGAAAGATCAATCTTGAAATCTCAGTTAAGCATTTATGTTAGCTAGTACTACCAGAACATATTTTGAGTTAATATCCCAGTCCCAGTAGCATCAGAAAATGATATATTGGCTCAATTACACAGCCTGCAGGTGGGGAAAGCATAAGGAGCCCTTGTAGTGTCTGAATGGTACAGCCTGAAGGTGGCTGAAACATGAGGAGACCATTGAAATACAAGAATTTTAAATGGAAATCTAAGATTTTGAAATTGAAATTGAGGATTTTGAAATGGAACTTTTAAAGGGCTACTCCGGTGCTTAGACTACTTATCCCCTATCCAAAGGAAAGAGGATAAGATGCCTGATTGCGGGAGTCCCGCCACTGGGGACCCCCGTGATCTTGCACGCGGCACCCCGTTTGTAATCAGTCTCTGGAGCGTGTTCGCTCCGGGTCTGATTACTGGCGACCACAGGGCCGGTGGTGTGTGACGTCACGCCTCCGCCCATGTGTGACGTCACGCTCCGCCCCTCAATTCAAGCCTACGGGAGGGGGCATGACAGCTATTACGCCCCCTCCCGTAGGCTTGCATTGAGGGGCGGAGTGGGACATCACATGGGGGCGGAGGTAATCAGACCCGGAGCGAACACGCTCCGGGGACTGATTACAAACGGGCTGCAGCGTGCAAGATCACAGGGGTCCCCAGCAGCGGGACTCCCGCAATCAGACATCTTATCCCCTATCCTTTGGATAGGGGATAAGATGTCTAAGCACCGGAGTACCCCTTTAACTCCCAAGTTTTAGTGGCCCGGGCCCCGGCATGAGGGTACAAAGGACCTAATCTAACAAAGAATCCCATGTCACATGTCAGCACAATGACAGAGCCTGGAGGTGGCATCAGTAGGAGGAGACCATATAGTGTCTGAATGGCACAGCCTGGAATTGGCTGAAGCATGAGGAGACTCCAGTGCTTCACAAAAATTTCAAAATACCACCTGACATTCAAAATAACAAAATGATAGATACTTTCTCTGAAGAAAAGGATCCTTCATTAGATGACAATATGAGTATTGTGTGTTCCAGTGACATTAGCTCATCGAAGGAACGGGAGAACATGATACAACTTAATTCTGCAACTGAAGAACCACAACAAAGAATGAATGACTTAAAGCCTATTGGAACTGAGGAACTTCAAAATGGTAAATCTACCACCTGGGATAGTCAATCAATTCCAACAGCCGGTGGTCAGTATCCACAGTTCCCTGTTTCTGCTAGTCCTTGGCATTATTCCTTTTATTACTGGTCTGGTATCAACATGGCAATAATGCTGGGAGAGTAACTCAGGATAGCCACATGTTTCCTACAATACACAGTCAATATATGGAGACCATATAGTGTCTGAATGGCACAGCCTGGAGGTGGCTGAAGCATGAGGATACCATATAGTGGCTGAATGCCACAGTCTGGAGATGGCATCAGGAGTCCTGAAAGTTACCCTAATGCAAGGAATTTCTGAAACTGGGGACCAGCACCTTATGTTTTGCAGTATCCATGGCAGCACAATGAGAGAGCCTGGAGGTGGTAGCAATAGCATGAGGAGACCATAGAGCAGCCCAATGGCAGAGCCTGGAGGTGGCAGCAGCAGCAAGAGGGCCATGCCAACTGAGCGTTAAGTGTGAGGAATCCACCGACTGTTGACTGGGGGTGTCGAATGTCACATGAGATAAAGTGGATGACCAAGTGAACCGATCAATCACGGCTGCTGGGTTGCTGGTTGCGAAACGACTGCTAGCTGACACCGGGACCTCAGACCTCTCGCTGCGACTCTGGCTGGCACACACCCCTACTCTGCTGCGACCTCTAGCTTTGCCTGATGAATTTAGGCCTCTTCCACTCCTCTGTGCATGTCCTGGCAATACTCTTCCTTACATACTTATTGCGTATATGAGGGGAGTACAATTCGCTTTACTACGCTTAAAAGTATTTGTCTAGAACAGCAGCAGGTGTGTACTATTGGCTGTCCTTTCACAGTATCTAGGCCCTTGACAGATTAACAAGTACAAAATGGTACACTACTTAGATGTACGTATGCGGTATGCACTGATGAGGGCAGAAAAATGCGCTACAATACGCATTAAAAACTCTGTAAGCTTTGTAAAACACCAGCCGGTGAGTACTATTTCTTGGACTTTCAAAGCATGTAGGCCCTTGACAGATTGATAGGTACAAAATGGTACACTACTTATATGTACGTATGCGGTATGCACTGATGAGGGCAGAAAAATTCGCTATAATGAGCCTAAAAACTCTACGTTTTGTAAAACACCAGCCGGTGAGTACTATTGCTTGGACTTTCACAGTATGTAGGCCCTTGACAGATTAACAGGTACAATATGGTAGACTACTTAGATGTAGGTATGTGGTGTGCACTGATGAGGGCAGAAAAATGCGCTACAGTACACTTGGAACTTACTTTCATGAAATAACAGCCAGTGATTAGTTTTCCCTGGCCTTTCACTGTATGTAGGCTTGTTACAGATTAACAGGTACAAAAAAGTGCACTACTTAGTTGTAGGTATGTGGTTTGCACGTATGAGGGCAGAAAAATGCGCTACAGTACACTTGGAAAACGTATTTTCGTAAAACACTAGCCAGTGATTACATTTGCCTGGACTTTCCCATTATCTAGACTTGTTACAGATAAAAAATAGTAGACTGCTTTGATGCAGGTATGTGGTATGCACGTATGAGGGCAGAAAAATGCGCTACAGTCCGCTGAAAAAACGTATTTTTGCACAGCAGCAGGACATAATTTAGATGGCTGCTGAAGTAGAGGCTTCAAGCCTAGCTTGTCTTGAAGCTGTTATAACAGATGTGCTTTCTTTCATATCCAGGATACAAGAGAGAGATTAAGTGGCAGCAACCCCTTTATATATCAAGGGGGCAGGATCAAAGCTCATTGGTTTGGCAAACCTGTCAGTCCTGACCTAAAGCATTATGGGCATATCACATGACCCATCACATGACCCAAAGGTCCTTGAACCTTAGCATAACACAATTATTAACGGTCACAGGACCTAAGGTCCTGTACATTAAAACACCTATAATAAAATATATTAAACATATACATTTATAACAACATTTAAGAGGCGACCAGGGGTTAGCCCACCAGTAGAGCCCCAAAAGCATGGAGGACTTACGACAAAGGTACAGGACCAAGTCCAGTAGTGGGGCACCACATCTCCATATTGTAGTGGGATCTAGCAGAAAATAAATAAATATATAAACAAGCAGCTCCTTACATGTTGCTATGTGTGGTTCCTCCTTTCTAAGCTCCTGGCGCAGGCAGTATTGTACAGAGATGGTGTCTGGTGTCCCTACTGAAGTGACAGGAAAGGGAGCCACCAGCTCTGCTCTGTCATATGCACAGCATAATTTTACCTTTGTGTACTGTGAAAAACTTGTGTACGTATACTCTGGGATTGCCATCTCCAGCATCTGAGAGGGTCCGTACATATTACGTTGCAGTCCAAACACAGCAATGTTAGTTTTAAATTGGCCTCAGTCAGACTTATTCTACATCCACAAACATTAGCAAGCATATGAAGATTAGACAAAAAATAAAACCTGCTCTAACTAATACAGGACAGCATCCCTAACTATTAGTTTGGAGCCTACTGCTTCATAGCATAAGTTGTCTGGCATGTTTCACCAGACAAAAGAAGATTGGTTTCCGGCTCCCAAACTTGGTTAAACATTAGTTTTATTTCAAATCAGATTAAAATTCAAGTACAGCATACAAAAAATAAAAAATAAATAAAAGAACACAAACGCACCAACTCATTTCGACTTATTAATAAGTCTTAGTCATGACTAAGAATTATTAATACTTATTAAGACTTACTAATAAGTCGAAACGCGTTGGTGCGTTTAGTTTGTGTTTTTTTATTTTATTTTTTATTTTTTCATGCTGTACTTGGATTTTAATCTGATTTGAAATAAACCTAATTTTTACTCCAAGTTGGGAGCCGGGAACCAATCTTCTTTGTCTGCAATCAAACCACCTGAGGACCCAGCCTCAGTGTTTGTTCTTGAGCTTCCATGAGGGGAGGTTGTGCTGGACACCTGGATTTAAAACAATGTTGGGTAAGATGATCTAACTTCTTATTTCTTCGTTATGTTTCACCAGACCTGGGTTTCCTCCAGGCTTTAACTCCCATGGTTTTAGCACTTTCTGTGTATTACCATAAGAGCCCTTCCTAAATCCCCAGAAAGATCCCCCTTCCCCTGCAGGCCTGGTCACAGTTGTACCTCCTGTGACTGTGATCATTACACCTCTACTTTCTCAACAGCCATGCCTTCCATTCTTGCTTCATGCATGGCTGTACTGGACCTCCCTTCTAATGCTCTATGATCTCACTCTTTATATAATTTAGCAACAAACCTTTTAATAGAAAGAAATTTGACAGGCACACTGGACCAAAATCTCTAAGGGGCAATTGGCTCCTTCTGTGTTAAAGGGGTACTCCACTGGCCAGCGTTCGGAAGAAGATGTTTTGAACGCTGTTTTCATGCTGCGGGGGTCGTACAAACCCCTCATGATGTCATATCCATGCCCCCTCAATGCAAGTCTATGGGAGGGGGCGGGATGGCCATCATGCCCCTTCACACAGACTTGCATTGAGGGGGCATGGTTATGATGTCATGAGGGGCGAGTCCAAACCCGGCCGGGCGAAAACAACATTCGGAACATTTACTTCAGAACGCTGGCCAGTGGCGTACCCCTGTAAAGCTAACAGAAAAACTGTACGAAAGACTAACATTGAGTTTTCTGATCTTGGTTTGAGGTCTGCTGGCCATCTGCTCTTTGATAAATCATTGTATTAGAGGATTAGCAACATCATGTATGAAGCTGAGATGGTATACTGTAGTAGATCTATGTTGTTCTATTTCTGAAGATTATCAATAGGATACATTTCAGAAATGTTGTTCTTTAACCCTTTAAGGACGCAGGGTTTTTCAGTTTTTGCATTTTCTTTTTTTTTCTAATCACCTTCTAAAAATAATAACATTTTCAATTTTGCACCTAAAAATCCATATGATAGCATATTTTTTGCGCCACCAATTCTACTTCGTAATGACATCTGTCATTTTACCCCAAAATCTATGGTGAAACGGAAAAAAAAAACATTGTGCGACAAAATGGAAGAAAAAATGTAAATTTTGGGGGCTTCTGTTTTTTACGCAGTGAATTTTTTGGTAAAAATGACACCTTATCTTTATTCTGTAGGTCCATATGGTTAAAATGATACCCTACGTATGTAGGTTTGATTTTGTATTACTTCTGAAAAAAATTATAACTACATGCAGGAAAATTTGTATGTTTAAAATTGTCATATTCTGACCCCTATAACTTTTACATTTTTCCATGTACGGGGTAGTATGAGGGCTCATTTTTTGCGCCGTGATCTGAAGTTTTTATCGGTACCATTTTTGTTTTGATCTGACTTTTTTATCGATTTTTATTCATTCTTTATGGCATAAAAAGTGACCAAAAATACGCTATTTTCAACTTTGGAATTTTTTTGTGCGTACGCCATTAACCGTGCAGTATAATTAACAATATATTTTTATAGTTCGGACATTTACGCACGTGGCGATACCACATATTTTTATTTTTATTTACACAGTTTTTTTTATTGGGAAAAGGGGGGGATTCAAACTTTCATTAGGGAAGGGGTTAAATGATCTTTATTAACTTTTTTTTTCTACTTTTTTTTTTACAATGTTATAGCCCCCATAGGGGACCATAACATGCAGTACATTGATTCAATACACTGATCACTGCCATTGCATTGGCAGGGATCAGTGTTAATAGCGGTTGATTGCTCAAGCCTGGATATCACCAAGGCCAATCGAATGCACAGGAGGCAGGTAAGGCACCCTCCTGTTGCGTTCTAGCTGATCGGGACATTGCGGCCTCGATCAGCCTGACTGAGCTGCCGGGAAGCTTTTGCTTTCACTTTCGGAGCGGCGATCAACTTTGATCGCCGTGTCTAAAGAGTTAATGCCAGACATCAGCCCGATCGGCGATGTCTGGCATTAGCCCCGCGTTCTGGTTGCTTATAGCAACCGGGACCCACTGGGTATGATGCGCGCTCACCTGCTGAGCGCCCATCATACCTTGGGAGCCACTTATGGACGTTTATAAATGTCCATATCCGTTAAGGGGTTAACATCTGTAACTATTTAAAAGTTTTATATTTTATCTTCTAATGGTCTAAGCCAAATGAGGGAAAAGTCCACTTTATTTAATTTGTTATGAACAAATTGCTTGAGTAGGAAAGAACAGAAATGTTAAGCCTCAGCAATTCAACAATAACGTTTTCATAGTAAACAAACCTGTTGAACTAAATGTCTTTCCTATTTTTATATTTGTGCTATGAACTTTAAACCATAGTGGAATCATACAAATTGTTTGAATTCATTGCTGGCATATGTTATAAATACCATCAAACTGAGTAGACATTATTAAATGTAGATACAAATAATTGTGACAATGTGCAATCAGATCTGAAAAAATAAAGGTAAAGAGAAGACATTTATTTTCACATTTATAAGAATCATTTCTATCCAAATGATAAAATTCTTAATGCTATACAAAGAAAAAAAAATGTAATTTACCAATTTGATTTGTCATCCCTGTCTCTTCATATACCTTGCATTTCTTTCTGTTGCTAGAATTATCTTTCTTGAATTACAACGCTGGTTCCTAGCATGCTCTCTCTTAGGGTATGTCCATATAATCCCATGTGGGGATTCACTTGCACATTTAATGTACCTTTCCGGTTCTGCAACTTTTCTGAAGAGAAGTAGAAAAAATAATCTGTTTCATTACAGACTTGTCAATCACTCTCAGCCCTGCCTCTGCTCAGCTACACACCTCCTCTTTGCAGCGAAATTGCTAATACCATTGAAAAGGTTGCAAGCTGCTCCTCTGTCAATAGTCGAATGGCTGTCTAAGGTCCACCTGATTTGTAGGTTTGAGAAACTGATGTATAAATCAGACAGGTCATATGCCACCTACCTACAATTGTGGTTACCTCATACCATATGTCTCAACGTGTGGGGTCTTTAGGGGGGCACCTGCCACATTACTCCTCCATCTATTGTCCTCTACTACCAGTCCCCTGTGCCATATACTGAGGATATTCAGGTTGTATACATATTATTGGTGTTGTGGGGACAGGACTGTATTGATTTAACATTCTTGTTGTATGATAGGTTGATAAACTGAGTAATTGTGGAGGCAGGTGCCCTGGGTGGGGTTTCTCCCCTTCTTTTTGGTAGGGGGTTTCCCCCCCCTTGTTTGTGCAGTGGCCAATTGGGCCTTTTTTAATTGGTTTTAACTGTATTGTCTGCTTTTTGTACTATTTATATGTAATAAAGATATACTTTTTGGATTACAGTTATTGTGGGTGTGCATTATATTGCGTATCTCTCTTTCTTTTTGTGTAGTTATTGTTATTTGGTACGCTTAATAGCACCCCTTTGTGTATGATGCTGAGCCCGCCTGCTTTCTATATACATAGTGCACAGGTGATGACACTGATTAGGCCTGCTGCGCCAATCAGTGGCGCAGTGGCCCTTTAAATTGCAGAGACCCGGCGCGCGCGCGCCCTAAGGAGCGGGGCCGCGCGCGCCGGGACAACACAGACGGGGAACGGGTCAGGTACGGGAGCCGGGATGCGCATCGCGAGCGGGCGCATCCCGCGTCGCGAATCGCATCCCGGCTGGGAGTAATATCGCAGCGCACCCGGTCAGCAGGTCTGACCGGGGCGCTGCGAATGAGAGGGCGCTGCGAGCGCTCCGGGGAGGAGCGGGGACCCGGAGCGCTCGGCGTAACAGTACCCCCCCCTTGGGTCTCCCCCTCTTCTAGGAGCCTGAGAACCTGAGGATAAGACTTTTGTCTAGGATGTTGTCCTCAGGTTCCCAAGATCTCTCCTCTGGGCCACAATTCTCCCAGTCAACCAAGAAGAATCTTTTACCTCTGACTGTCTTGGATGCTAGAATCTCCTTCACCGAGAAGACGTCAGACGAACCGGAAACAGGAGTGGGAGAAACAACTTTGGGAGAGAAGCGGTAAAGGATGAGTGGTTTAAGGAGAGAGACATGGAAGGCATTGGGAATACGGAGAGAAGGAGGAAGAAGGAGTTTGTAAGAGACAGGGTTGATCTGGCACAAGATTTTGAAAGGACCAAGATATCGTGGTCCCAGTTTATAACTGGGGACACGAAAGCGGACATACTTAGCGGAGAGCCATACCTTGTCTCCGGGAGCAAAAATGGGGGGAGTTCTTCTTTTTTTATCAGCAAATTTTTTCATCCGGGATGAAGCCTGTAAAAGAGAATTTTGGGTTTCTTTTCATATGGTGGAAAGATCTCGAGTCACTTCATCAACAGCGGGCAAACCAGAGGGCATGGGAGTGGGGAGGGGAGAAAGAGGGTGACGGCCGTACACCACGAAAAATGGGGATTTAGCAGAAGATTCGGAGACTCTGAAGTTGTATGAGAATTCGGCCCATGGTAGAAGATCTGCCCAGTCATCCTGGCGGGAGGAAACAAAATGTCGTAAATAGTCACCCAGGACCTGATTAATTCTTTCTACTTGCCCATTGGATTGGGGATGATAAGAAGAAGAGAAGTTTAATTTGATCTTGAGCTGCTTACAGAGGGCCCTCCAGAATTTAGACACAAATTGGACGCCTCTATCCGAGACGATATGCGTGGGCAAACCGTGAAGGCGAAAAATGTGTATAAAAAATTGCTTTGCCAACTGAGGCGCTGAAGGAAGGCCAGGAAGAGGGATAAAATGTGCCATCTTGGAAAATCGATCAACGACCACCCAAACAACTGTGTTGCCACGGGATAAGGGCAAGTCCGTAATAAAGTCCATACCAATCTGTGACCAAGGTTGTTCAGGAACAGGCAGAGGATGAAGGAGACCAGCAGGCTTCTGGCGAGGAGTCTTATCCCGTGCACAGACAGTACAAGCCCGCACGAAATCAGTCTCCAGAGTAGGCCACCAATAAAATCGAGAGATGAGTTGAAAGGATTTTTTGATGCCCGCATGGCCTGCGAGGTGGGAGGAGTGTCCCCACTTGAGAATCACGAGGCGCTGGCGTGGAGAAACGAAGGTCTTCCCTGGAGGAGTTTGTCTGATGGAAGCTGGAGAAGTGGAGATCAGACGGTCCGGAGGAATGATGTGTTGCGGAGAGGCTTCCACTTCAGAGGCATCTGAAGAACGAGAGAGGGCATCGGCCCTAATGTTCTTGTCAGCAGGGCGAAAATGGATTTCAAAGTTAAAACGGGTAAAGAACAACGACCACCTAGCCTGGCGAGGGTTCAGTCGTTGGGCAGACTGGAGATAAGAGAGATTCTTGTGATCAGTGTATATAATAACTGGATATTTGGATCCCTCCAGCAGGTGCCTCCATTCCTCAAGCGCCAATTTTATGGCCAGTAGTTCTCAATCACCAATGGAGTAGTTTTTCTACGCCGGAGAGAAGGTCATAGAAAAAAAACCACAAGTAACAGCATGCCCGGAAGAATTTTTTTGTAGAAGAACTGCTCTAGCTCCCACTGAGGAGGAGTCTACCTCCAATAAGAAGGGTTTAGATGGGTCAGGTATGGAGAGTACGGGAGCAGAAGAAAAGGCAGACTTGAGATGTTTAAATGCGTCTTCTGCTTGAGGAGACCAGGACTTAGGATTGGCATTTTTCTTGGTAAGAGCCACAATAGGAGCCACAATAGTGGAAAAGTGTGGAATAAATTGTCTGTAATAATTGGCGAACCCCAAAAAACGTTGGATAGCACGGAGTCCGGAGGGGCGTGGCCAATTTAATACAGCTGATAGTTTATCTGGGTCCATTTGTAGTCCCTGGCCAGAGACTAAGTATCCTAGGAAAGGAAGAGACTGACATTCAAAGAGACATTTTTCCATTTTGGCATAAAGTTGATTGTCCCAAAGTCTCTGAAGAACCATGCGGACATGCTGGCGGTGTTCTTCTAAGTTGGCAGAAAAAATCAGAATATCGTCCAGGTAAACCACAACACAGGTATATAGAAGATCACGAAAAATGTCATTAACAAAGTCTTGGAAGACGGCAGGGGCGTTGCACAGGCCAAAGGGCATGACCAGATACTCAAAGTGTCCATCTCTGGTGTTAAATGCAGTCTTCCATTCGTCCCCCTCCCTGATGCGGATGAGATTATAAGCACCTCTTAAGTCCAGCTTGGTAAAGATGTGGGCACCTCGTAGGCGGTCAAAGAGTTCCGAGATAAGAGGTAAGGGGTAGCGGTTTTTTACCGTGATTTTATTAAGTCCGCGGTAATCAATGCAAGGGCGTAGGGAGCCATCTTTTTTGGAGACAAAAAAAAATCCAGCTACGGCAGGAGAGGAGGACTTGCGGATAAACCCCTTTTTTAAATTCTCCTGGATGTACTCCGACATGGCTTGGGTTTCCGGAGCAGACAGAGGATAGATTCTGCCCCGGGGTGGAGTAGTACCCGGGAGGAGGTCAATAGGACAGTCATAAGGCCTGTGAGGAGGCAAAGTCTCTGCTTGTTTTTTGCAAAAAACATCAGCATAGTCCAGATAGGCCTTAGGAAGACCAGATACCGGGGGAAAAACAGGGTCACGACTGTGAGTACTGGGAGCCGGTTTAAGACAGTCCTTGTGGCAAGAAGTACCCCAGTTCTTGATTTCCCCTGTGGTCCAATCAAGGGTTGGGGAATGGCGTTGAAGCCACGGTAATTCAAGAAGAATTTCTGAAGTGCAGTTAGAGAGGAACAAAAATTCAATTTTTTCGTGATGGGGTCCGATGCACATTAGGAGAGGTTCTGTGCGGTAACGCACGGTACAGTCCAATCTTTCATTGTTAACAGAGTTGATGTAGAGGGGTCTGGCGAGACTGGTCACCGGGATGTTGAACCTGTTGATGAGAGAGGCCAAAATAAAATTTCCTGCAGATCCGGAATCCAAGAAGGCCATAGCAGAGAAGGAGAAGGTAGAAGAAGACATCTGCACAGGCACAGTAAGGCGTGGAGAAGCAGAGTTCACATCAAGAGCTGTCTCACCTTTGTGCGGAGTCAGCGTGCGTCTTTCCTGGCGAGGAGGACGGATAGGACAATCCTTCAAGAAATGTTCGGTACCGGCACAGTACAGGCAAAGGTTCTCCATGCGGCGTCGTGTCCTCTCTTGAGGTGTCAAGCAAGACCGGTCAACTTGCATAGCCTCCACGGCGGGAGGCACAGGAACGGATTGCAGAGGACCAGAGGAGAGAGGAGCCGGGGAGAGAAACCGCCTCGTGCGAACAAAGTCCATATCCTGGCAGAGCTCCTGACGCCTTTCGGAAAAACGCATGTCAATGCGGGTGGCAAGATGAATAAGTTCATGCAGGTTAGCAGGAATTTCTCGTGCGGCCAGCACATCTTTGATGTTACTGGATAGGCCTTTTTTAAAGGTTGCGCAGAGGGCCTCATTATTCCAGGCTAATTCGGAGGCAAGAGTACGGAATTGGATGGCGTACTCGCCAACAGAAGAATTACCCTGGACCAGGTTCAGCAGGGCAGTCTCGGCAGAAGAGGCTCGGGCAGGTTCCTCAAAGACACTTCGAATCTCCGTGAAGAAGGAGTGTACAGAGGCAATGACAGGGTCATTGCGGTCCCAGAGCGGTGTGGCCCATGACAGGGCTTTCCCAGACAGAAGGCTGACTACGAAAGCCACCTTAGACCTTTCTATGGCAATGTGGCTCCCTGGATCCTACGGAAGCCAGTGAGTTGCCTAGCAACATCTGGATAAGGAGCCCATGTAGTGTCTGAATGGTACAGCCTGAAGGTGGCTGAAACATGAGGAGACCATTGAAATACAAGAATTTTAAATAGAAATCTAAGATTTTGAAATTGAAATTGAGGATTTTGAAATGGAACTTTCAAAGGGGTACTCCGGTGCTTAGACATCTTATCCCTTATCCTTTGGATAGGGGATAAGATGCCTGATCGCGGGAGTCCTGCCGCTGGGGACCCCCGTGATCTTGCACGCGGCACCCTGTTTGTAATCAGTCCCTGGAGCATATTCGCTCCGGGTCTGATTACCGGCGACCACAGGGACAGCAGCCTGTGACATCACGCCTCTGCCCCCGTGTGACGTCACGCCTCGGCCCCCGTGTGACGTCACGCACCGCCCCTCAATGCAAGTCTACGGGAGGGGGCGTGACAGCTATTGAGGGGGGGAGCGTGACGTCACACGGGGGCTGAGGAATGACGTCACACGCCGCCGGCTCTGTGGTCGCCGGTAATCAGACCCGGAACGAACACGCTCTGGGGACTGATTACAAACGGGGTGCCGCGTGCAAGATCACGGGGGTCCTTTGGATAGGGGATAAGATGTCTAAGCACCGGATAACCCCTTTAAACCCTCTGCCACCGATCTGCTATTGGTCGTCACTTCTTAACGACCAATAGCAGGGATAGGAGGGGTGGGACCCCTGCCACCTCACACCTATCCCTTCAGGGGGATCCTGGGTGTCCTGGACAATCCCAATCCCCCTTATTTTCCAGGTCAGCAGAGAACCCTATGACCCTGAATCGCCGCAAATCACCGGTTTGCCTCAGCGCAAACTCCTAGCGGGATACTCACCGTAAACCCCTGCCAGTGCGAATGTACCCTAAAACCCCCTCTGGGCATTTGTGCGGAGCGTGGCGGGGGCTGAAATTCCCACGGCCGTACAGGTACATCCTGGGTCCTTATGTGGTTAAGACTTCAACAATAACAAAATGGTACACCACTTAGATGTACGCACAGGTTACACTTAATAGAGGACAATATGCTTTTAGTGCTCTGCTCACCCTAACTGGCTAGCTACTATTAGCTTTTCAGTTGTTGTAAACACCAGTGCTGCATAATGGTACACCACAAAATGGTACACCCCTTAGATGTATGCACGGGTTACACTTAATAGAGGACAATATGCTTTTAATGCTCTGCTCACCCTAACTGGCTGGCTACTGTTAGCTTTTCAGTTGTTGTACACACCAGTGCTGCAGCACACAGTCGCTGTGTACTACACCCAAAATTGCACTCTCTCTCTCAATCTCACTCCCTTCCCTATCAGTGCTTCTAGGCTGGATTTGGGCTTGAGGGGAATCGCTGCTGTAAAAAAGCTTTTCTGTGCAACACACTGCTCTCTGTCCCTCTCTCTCTCTCTCACTCTACAATAAAAGGCTGAAGTGACTGGCTGCAAGATGGCTGCAAATTATCTAGGGCTGTGGCATCACAGGGGTGGCTGGCTGCTGGTAGGCTGCATGCTGCATGTGATTCAGGGTCATCCTGCTGACACTTGTTCCCGCCCTCCCAGGATTCCTTGCCCCATATCCTCACATGTGGATCAGCCATTTTAGATGCCCTGGAGCCTGGACAGCACTAAATGGAGTTTAATGAAGCGATACACGCGATCGAATTCGCATTGGTTGCCAATCGAAATTTTCCTGAAATTTGTAACGAATTTGGATTCGTCAGATTCGATTTGCACATCCCTAATGCTTTATTACATCTCCTCATTTCAGTCTCTTTACAGTTAGGAGGTAACAAGACCGAGCTTACAGCCATTTTAGACTCAGGTGCCAATAGCTATTTCTTGTACTTATCCCTTGCTGCATATCTCCTTCGACCAACACATCCTTCTTTGCTCCACATGGTTAACGGACGCACGCGTAAGAGCAGTCCTGTCTTGAAATTCTATCTGACCCATATGACTATACGAAAACAGCATCAAAAACAGGTCATATAGGAAATAGTTCTCTCACTCTTGTTTTCTGTTATCCTGGGGATCACATGGCTAAAGAAACACAACCCTTCTGTGGACTGGATATCTGAAAAACTGACCTTCTCCTCTCCTCATTGCAAATATACATGTCTACAACAACCTTGCAGACCGTAGTCTCTCTAAGCCGTTACCACAGGTCCACAAAAATACCAGAAATATTCAAATGTGTTTGAAAAGAAAGGGTCTGATAACCTACCACCCCATCAACAGTACGACTTTAAAATCATTACCCACTTCCACTTCCACCTGAGCTTCCAAATAGAGCAAAATATGTCCAGATGTTTATCAAACTAGACCTCAGAGAAGCCCACAATCCTGTCCATGTCAAGAAAGGCCATGAATAAAAGATAGCTTTCCAGTCATGTCATGGACATTTTGTATATACAGTTATGCCTTTTGAGGTCTGCAATTCCCGGATACCTTTCAGCATTTCAAAAAACAACACATTCAAGGACCTGCTGGTCTCTTTTTATAGTAATCTATATGTACAAAATCCTTGTTTTCTCCTAGTCGTTGGTCAAACATGAAAAACATATCAGAATGGTACCAGCCCTTTTATGGCAACATTATGCAGAAAACTGGGAGAAAAGCTGCTTTGAAGTAAGAACTGAATAGATTTCATTGTTGACCTATCTCTTTCCCAAGGTCATGCCACAGTTATGGTGGGGGTGGACAAGTGCATGAAGATGACACATTTCATACCCTCTACTGGTCTCCCAGTGGATAAACAGACATCAGACTTATTTACACACAACATAGTTTGCCTTCATTGAGTATGTTTTGTTGTGATGGACTGTAGCTCTTAATTCACCTCCGGCTTCTGGACTATATTTGGCTGTAGTCTGCATATCTCACGCTGCCTTCCGTCCACTTATCAACCCCAGTCAAACAGACAAACTTAAAGGACCAACCAGACTCTTACACATTGCTTCTCCTCCCTTCTACTAGATGATTGTGTGGTGTCCCGGTACCGTTTTGCATTCAGTACCTAGTGAAGAGGTCCCCAAAGTCAGAGTTACTACAATCAGGTAGGGTTCCTCAGGTGGGACAGCCCCTAGTCGCCTCTCCTTAAGTTTAATGTGTATATTAATAAATGTATATATTAGTTATTCTATCTATATTATATAGGAATATATAGTACTTACCTTGTTCGGCGTCTCAGGACCTTCGGTTATGTGACCAAGCTAGTAACCTCTATGGTATGTTGCAGGACCTTAGGAGGTCTTTGGGTCACGTGTTACCCAGTATTCTCTGTAATTGTGATTGACATCCGCATGGACCAATTAGCTTTAGTCCAGCCCCTGCCCATATAAGGGAGCTGTGTCCAATTATCGCTCTCTTGGGTTGCTGCTCTCGTGGATGCCGGACTAACAGAAAGGTGTGCTACGCAACTTTCAATGACACGCTAGGCCTCAAAACCTACGGCCTCAGCAGAACCAAAAATCTTGAGTCTTATACTAATTCCTGCTAATACTAGCCTGACTACTGGACCACAACTAATTCTCCAAATCCAGTGGAGCAGCGCAATAGTCTAGAGACTCTTAAAGCTAAAGTCCTAACCATTGTCAATCTCCAAAAGGAAGCTGTATTGATGAGAGACTGTTATGTTGTTGAAGTATACAGAAAATCTCCAGTAAAGTTAACGCTGTGTACAGAAGCTTTCCGGCTGTGGACAATCCATTATTACTATCTACTTAAACTCAGTATCATCTAACTCCCTATCGTTCCTGGGAAGGGCGGCAGTAGGAAAAGCTTTATTGAGGAGCTGTCACCCTGGTGTCACGGATAGCAAGGGTTAACAAGCACCCTTTATTACCTGCACAGCTACACACCCCATACCCTACACCCTCCAAGCTACCACAATTGAAAGAATCAGTTACTATTAGGCAAATTTGCTTACAATCAACAGAAGCATGCATCCAATGGATTGTCACCATTCTAAGCAAATTACAGCTGCCTTCCAAGTACTTTGCCAGACGGGCTTTCTTTGATAGTCTAGCAGGTTTTTGGGAGCATCCTCTAGTTTCTCTGGGACCCCTTACCCTAGTTACCTCACTATGCCTGACAGGCGGATCCAGAGCCTCCGCTATCTGGGAGCTGGTGTACATGTCTGTGGCAGTACCTCCACCCAGTGGAGCATCTGGGGTAGGGATGTTGGGTCCCACTGGGAACATACTTGGTACAATGAGACTGACACAGTCTAATGTGAACTAACTTTATATAGTAAGTAGCAAATGAACAAACATACATAGGATAATACAATGGTTTAACACAGATAACAATGCAATGTGGATTTGCCTTACCCACCCACTAGCACACCTGCGGTGCACATAGGAATGTTGGGGCCCTTATAAGTCCTGCTCTGCAGCGTCAATGAAGCAGCTTAAGCTGTGTAACATCTGCCACTGGACCTCAGAGTCTTTGATTTGAGTAAGGAGAAAGGTGCCCTGTGGTGGAACAGGGATGAGACCCTGCAGTCTCCTCTAACTGCATTCACCAAACGTCTGCTGGTCTCTCCAGCTCTGCCAGCAGGTCTCTCTCAGCTGGTGGGGTCCTGTATGCGGCAAGTTCTCTCAGCTAGGTGCTGTCTCTGTGGTGCAGTCTCTCACAGCTAGAAGTACATCCTTTCTCTGTCTGGGCTTGTGGTAGTCTGAGCAAATCATCAGGGCACAGGACCTGTGTGATGTCACAATCATCTGACCGAAGTCTCCACCAATCAAAATCATCTCTCATGAAATGGCTGCTAATCATGTGATCACAGCTCCAGTCTTTATTAACAGCATACTAAGTTAATTTGTGGTCTCCATCCGCCATCTACTGGGCATTTCAGATAATGCAGCCAACTCCATAGGGGTTACAATAGCTATACTTGAAATATTGCAATGGCTAGGAAACCTATGTGCACTCTTTCGTACACTGGGCTCTGTGGGGGGCACATGTTGTGACCTGTTCATACCTGCATCTGTCTAATCTCCTGTCTGTTATCCTGCACTGGTTTCCTATTATGTTATGTTTTACTACTACATTCATTGCTATATTTTTGCTCTGCAGGATAGCCAGTCTATGTATAAAGTATAGGGCAGCATTACTTTGCTTTCATGTTACACTGTGTAATTTGATTCTATACACTAGGTATTGTTTTTTCTGCCACATATATAGTTTATACATGTGGTTGGGGTTCTAGATGGACTGAGCAGTATTATCTGCCCACTATTTATATACATGTGCCCTCTTGAGGGTGGTTGTATCCATCCCTCATGTTTTTGTAGGGGGTTGCTCTGGTTAGAGCAATTTTAATAGTTTTTAATTGCATTGTCTTTTTGTATCCATGTATTTTTGTATGTTTTTTGCTAGTAAAGATTAACATTTTATACAGAATATTGATGTTACTGATAGGTGTGCATTGCATTGTAGTATATCTGCTTTTTTCTTCTTTTGTTTTGTATACCTCCTTTGTACACTCACAAGCCAGCTAGCCACAGCGCAGCAACTAGCAAATAGACAAGCTGTCTGCAGATGTTCATCCGATCCTCAATAGCGAGTGGGTGACAGAAGCTGCTTTCCTCTAGAAACAGCACCAAGCTATCCTCAGTTTGTGTGTGGTGTTCCAGCTCAGTTTCATTGACGTGAATGGAACCAACATGAATTACCACACATAACCTGAGGACAGATGAAGCATCATATTCGAAAGAAAATAGCTATGTTCTTATCAAGGATAACCTGTTAAGGCACCAAAAAAATCAATATTACAATATAGATTTGAACATTGAGACCACCTTTGATTGACCTTTATACTTATTAATTTATTGCCAAAACATTTAATAAAGAATCATATAACCCTCAGTCCTAACAACCTCACTCCTCATCAGTCTCATTCACTACCATCAGCTTTGGTCATCAAAGATCATACCAGGCAATGCTGGAAACAGACAGGATCACAAAATGTTAATTGTCTTTCAAATACATATTTCACGTTTTATTGTTAGAAATGTGTTTATATTCCTATGTGAAATCTTTTGAAATTATATTCTCTCTTGCAATTATTTCTCAGTGTGGTACAATTTAATTGGATTTATTTCAGTTCATCAAGTAGATGCCATGTAACTAGAGGAACAATTTAGAATTTAGATTATTGATTCTTTGTGCAAATAAGTATGAGAAGCCAGTTTATGAAATAATGTATTTTTTGTCTAGGCCCTGGTTAGCTGATTTTCATTTTTAGCATATTTTAGATGTGAAATTGGGCTATTTTAACAGAATACAAAATATATGATGACATGGTGGTTTATGGTACTTAGTATTTAAATGTATAATATATATATATATATATATATATATATATATATATATATATATACACACATCTTAAATCACTTACCATTGTGTGCTTTGCTCTGGAAGTCTCAAGGGATCAAATAATATTTTCAACGCATGATTTATCTAAGACACGAGTTATGCATTTGTCAATTTCTGCCTAAGTGTAATGAGGGAGATAGAATGTGCTAGGGCCCCTATTTGGCTGTCAGGAAATAGATTAAATATAAAATCTAATTCTTCATCAAATGATAAAACCCTTGTGTAATGCATGAGCTATATCGGGAAAGTGGATGAGCCACTTCAAATGATAAGATAATGAAATAGAGAAAGAATACACTCACACAGTATATGGAAAGGTTTGAAACGTCATCCTTAGTATTTTTATTCAGGCTATAGAATTCTATAAATAACTGTAATGATTTAGCTCTCTCATTATTTGTATATGAAGCTGTTAGGATATTTTTGTGCAGGTCTTTTAGACCAACAGTCTCATTGTGAAAATTTTCTCTGCACATTTATTTTCATGTTAAATTTCAGCAAGCTCTGACTTCACACAGAATAATAAAAGCAAATATATTATACTTAGTTTTACAACTCAGCCCCCTCTCTAGTTCTCGTTCTTTTTACAACTCAGCCCCCTCTCTAGTTCTCGTTCTTTTTACAACTCAGCCCCCTCTCTAGTTCTTGTTCTTTTTACAACTCAGCCCCCTCTCTAGTTCTCGTTCTTTTTACAACTCAGCCCCCTCTCTAGTTCTCGTTTTTTTTTACAACTCAGGCCCCTCTCTAGTTCTCGTTCTTTTTACAACTCAGGCCCCTCTCTAGTTCTTTTTGTCAATAATGTTGCAGATGAAATTACTTTAAGGCAAATCTGTCAGCATGTTTTTAGGGTATAAAGCAAGAGCATGGCTGTATAGGGCTTTTGACCCTTAATCCATATATACCTCTTATTAGTTAATTGACCTGAGATATCAGATTTAAAAGGATATGCACATTTGACTTCGAAGCCCGCTGGGTGTTCCCCTCGAAGGTGGGGATTACAGAACAACAGTACAGTACAGTACAAGGGAAGAAGGGGAAGAACTTTGCTGGCTCTAGCAGCTAAGAGGAACACCCAGTAGGATCCACATGCTAATTTGCATATCTTTTTAAAGGGGTACTCCAGTGGACAACTTTTGTTTTTTTAATTAACTGGTGCCAGAAAGATAAACAGATTTGTAAATTGCTTCTATTAAAAATTCTTAATGCGCCCAGTACTTATCAGCTGCTGTATACCACAGAAGAATTTATTTTCTTTTTTTGGTTTTATTTTCTGTCACGACCACAGTGCTCTCTGCTATCACCTCTGTCCATTTTAGGAACTGTCCAGAGCAGCATGTGTTTGCTATGAGGATTTTCTCCTGCTCTGGACAGTTCCTGACATGGACAGATGTGTCAGCAGAAAGCACTGTGGTCGTGATAGAAAATAAATCAAAAAAGAAAAGAATCACCAGTTGATAAAAAAAAAAAAAAAAAAGTTTTCCTCTGGAGTACCCCTTTAATCTCTGATACTTAAAGTGGTACTTTGGTGGAAAAATATATTTTTTTTAAATCAACTGGTGCCAGAAAGTTAAATAGATTTGTAAATTACTTCTATTTAAAAAATTAATCCTTCCAGTACTTATCATCTGCTGTATGCTACAAAGGAAGTCCTTTTCTTTTTGGATCTCTGCTTAAACCTCTGTCCATGTCAGGAACTACCAAGGAAACCAGGAAGTGGTGATCATTGGATTGGCAGTAACAGGGAATTATGGCAAGTGCCCTTAGGTGGACAAGTGATTTTGAATGTCTCTGGATCAGTCAGGAGGGGAGCTAATTATCATGTATCTTTCAGTTATTGCTTTGCTGAGGTTTATGTTAAAATGTAGTTAGTACAGAAAAATCCCCAGATTTTATTGACTTTGTTGATGAGGCATTGTTAATAATTTTATCTAATAATACCTTCATGCATGATAGAGATTGATATAAACAAAGACATGGCACGGCGATGGGCACGCCCATCTCGTGCACATATGCCAATTTATTTCTCTCTATTTTTGAGAGTAATTATATTTTTTCGGTCACAAATTGCTATGTTAAGCACATAAAGTTATTTATAAGATTTGTGGACGACATCTTTGTCATATGGGATGGAATGCAACAAGAATTTTTTTATTTTGTTTCCGAATTAAACCGCACCAACAGGGTCAATATGACTTTTACATCTGAATTTGGAGATCAGTCCCTGGAATTTTTACATGTAAAGGTTTACGTGGAGGATCAGAATTTATTAACACTCAGATATAGGAAGCCCATATCTAAAAATGCTTTATTGCATTTTGATAGTTCGCACCCCCATTATGCTAAACATAGTATTCCATACAGCCAATTCATCCGGTTAAAACAAATTAATAAGGACAACAGTTCTTTATGTGTTTGCCATTGACTGTGTGGTTTAATTAACAATATATTTTTATAGTTTGGACATTTACGCACGCGGCGATACCACATATTTTTATATTTATTTTTATTTATGTGTTTTTTTAAATGGGAAAAGGAGGTGATTTGAACTTTTATTAGGGAAGGGATTAAATCACATTTATTAACTCTTTTTTTTACACTTTTTTTTTTGCAATGTTATAGGGGGCTATAACATGCAGTACATTGCTTGCCAGCACTGTTCAATGCTTTGCCATAGCATTGCATAGGTCAGTGTTATTGGCAGTCAGTGTGCTTGAGCCTGGATCACTGATCGGACGTGCCGGAGGCAGGTGAGAGACCCTCCTGCTGCGTCCGAGCTGATCGGGACACCGTGGTTTAACTGTGGTGATCCCGATCAGCCCGACTGAGCTGCCGGGAATGCTTTTTTTACATTTTAGACGCGGCGATCAAAGTAGCCTTCGTGATACAATCACTCCTGATAAATTGAAATGAAATATTTTACTCATGCTTCCATGGTTACAACCAATTCATTTTCTATCAGCTTTTGCATATTTAAGCTTGGTAATTGTTTAATATGGTTTAAGTTTTTTGGATAAAGATTACTGATTATTTGAGTAGCTATAATATTTTCTGCTTTTATGTAAACATAAGGATGTGACATAGTAATTACAAGTGTCAGCAGGAAACTTTCCTTTTACATATAACATAGAACATTATTTAATAGCAGCTCACCGGCAGCAACCACAGTGGCAGATTCTCTTAATGAATCTACTGAATCCAATGGCATTTAATGGCATTACTAAAGACCAACATATGAAACCCGTCTGGCTACAACCTACTTGTGATGTCACTCATTTGTATTGTCTCAGCAATGGAAACCCAATTGTGATGTCATGATGCATTTCCTTTCTGAAACAGTTTAATCTCACAGAAAGTTGAGTAAATGTCACAGCAAATCACGTGACTAAAACCCAGTAGTGTTATCATAATAGCATTTATAAGTAAAAGAGTTGTGATATTATAGCAGCATACCTTAATGAAACATACTGGTGATGTTCAGACAAGCTTACTAGATGGGAATGTGTTATGTCACAGTAGGATACTTGAGTGAAGCACACTTGTGATGTCATAGCTTCCAACAAGACTGAGAAGTTGTGTGTGATAGCACAGGGTCAAAGACCAAAAAGACCCTTGTGCAATTCGGCTTCTTGACATCCAACTAATAACTTGATGATAGTGAGTGGAAGTGAATAAAACACTGTGTGAACATCACTGCAGAATATAAAGGTCCCATATACAGTGGGGCAAAAAAGTATTTAGTCAACCACCAATTGTGCAAGTTCTCCCACTTAAAAAGATGAGAGAGGCCTAAGATTTTCATCATAGGTGTAACTATGAGAGACATAATGAGAAAAAAAAATCCATAAAATCACATTGTATGAATTTTAAAGAATTTATTTGCAAATTATGGTGGAAAAGTATTTGTTCACCTACAAACAAGCAAGATTTCTGGCTTTCACAGACTTTTAACTTCTTCTTTCAGAGTCTCCTCTGTCCTCCACTCGTTACCTGTATTAATGGCACCTGTTTGAATTTGCTATCAGTATAAAAGACACCTGTCCACAACCTCAAACAGTCACACTCCAAACTCCCCTATGGCCAAGACCAAAGAGCTGTCGAAGGACACCAGAAACAAAATTGTAGACCTGCACCAGGCTGGAAAGACTGAATCTGCTATAGACAAGCAGCTTAGTGTGAAGAAATCAACTGTGGGAGCAATTATTAGAAAGAACATACAAGACCACTGATAATCTCCCTCGATCTGGGGCTCCACGCTAGATCTCACCCTGTGGTGTCAAAATGATCACAAGATCATACTGTATACCAAAAACCAGGTTGCCTCCAGCTGTTGTGAAGCTACAACTCCCAGCACGGCAAAGGCTGTCCGGGCATGCTGGGAGTTGTAGTTTTACAACAGCTGGAGGCCCCCTGGTTTTTAGTATACAGTGTTAGTTTTTACTTGCTCTGGCCGGCCCCCACCTGCAGCCACACACGGGAGCCGGCCCGTGCAGATAATCATAGGCATTCCTATGCCGGACATCCCTGTGTCCCGAAAAATCTTTTCGGGACATAAGGATGTCCGCCAGTCACTTACCATTCCCCGGCGTCCTCCTGCGATCCTCCTTCGGTCCTCCTGCGGTCCGGTCCTCCGTCTCTATGGTTATACGCACGGGACGTCAGTGACGTCACGTGCCTACAACCATAGAGGCAGAGGAGCACAGGACCAGGAGGACCGCAGGAGGACACGCGCCGACCGTGACCTGGTGAGTGACCGGCCGTGCTATCTTAAGTGATCCGGTCACCGCTCCCCGGTCCTGGCACCTACTGCTATGGTCCATAGGCCATAGCAGTAGATGATGACCTGGACCGGAGGAGCAGTGATCGGAACACTGTGGGGGCAGACTAGTACAGACATACAGCCTGCAGCCATACACTGTATATGGCTGGAAGCTGTATGTCTGTTGGGGGGAGCTGCCAATCTAATGTGGGGGGAGCTGCCTACTATTGTGGGGGAACTGCTGACCTTATGTTGAGGGAGCTGCCTACAAATGTGGGGGGAGCTGCCTACAAATTTGGGGGGAGCTGCCTACACATGTGGGGGGAGCTGCCTACAAATGTGGGGGGAGCTGCCTACAAATGTGGGGGAGCTGCCTACAAATGTGGGGGAACTGCTACTAATGTGGGGGAGCTGCCTACTAATGTGGGGTAACTGCTGACCTAATGTGGGGTAACTCCCGACCTATTGTGGGGGAGCTGCCTACTATTGTGGGGGAACTATAATGCCTACCTAATGTGGGGGAACATAATGCCCACCTAATGTGGGGGGAACTACAAGGTACCGTACATCGATGTAGGAGGTGTAGTCTTATATGGCGAGTATATCCCAAACTCTATATTTTAACTGTAAAAATTGGGGTCGTCTTATACGCCAAGTCGTCTTATACGCCGGCATATACGGTATGTTTAGACTACAGACTAGATACCACAGGGCTCGTGTGGTTTAAACTTCATCTGAAACAATATATACACTAGCACAGCTTGATCAGAATGTTCTCAATCATGCATAGAGTATATGCAGAACTTGGAATAAAACCTTTCAGACCATGTCTCGAATAGACATGTGCCTGGAAAATACACACGGTATAGATAAAGTTATTAAGATAAACTATCTAACAAGGCGTTTATCTGATCAGTCTGCTATAGAAATCATGATTGATACTGAAGGGGAGGGGAGACAGTGTACTAACAAAATGAATCCCCATTGGTTGAACCTCAGAGATATTGACAGAATTAAAAATAATCTAGAAGATATTTTTGAGAGGAACTGGGGTTCGGCAGATTATTTAATTGTGTGGGGAAACTAGTAAGGCTTTCCTGGGAGGGGAAATTACTAAAGTAATTATTAATAAGAAGAAAGAGTTTAAAAAAAGGATGAGGGATTGAAGAGAGCAATTAGAGAAATGGAAAGTAAAACTTTAGAGGAACCCTAGGAAGAGAAAAAGAATAATTGGTAGGAAAAACAGGATGAGTTAAATTAAAACATATCGTAAAAAAACAGAAATAAATATTTATTTATGGGGTAACAAAGATTTGTTCAGGCAGGAAAGCCTAATAAATATTTGATTGCTATAGCTCAAAACCAACAAGCCAACCATAACATAACTGCTATAAAGAATGAAAATGAGAGAATTTGAGAATTATTATGCAGTGCTACACATGTCAGAATTTAATAAAAGTAATGCAGAAATAGAAAATTATCTTGACGGTATTGAATTCCCCAGAATAGATAATGTACAGGGAGAAAAAATGGAATCCTCTTTTACGGAAAGGGAATTGGAGTTAACGTTAAGATCAATAAAAGGCAACATGTAGCCCGAGGGGGATGGCTTCCTGTTTGAGATATACTGCAAGTTTAGTCAAATTCTCATTCCAGCTTTAGTAAGTGTTTTCAATACAGGATTGGAAAAGGGCCAAATCCCTGAATCACTGTGGGAAGCCATTATGATTTTAATATTAAAGCCAAATAAGGAGAAAGAAAATATGGGGTCATATAGACCCATATCATTATTAAACACCGATGTTAAGATCATAGCAAAAGCAATGGCCAATAGATTACAAGGGGTGATAACAGATTTAATAGGGGAAGATCAGTGGGGCTTTATCCCGGGGAGGATGGCTAAACATAATATTCATAGGGTACTGTCTAATATTCATAGGGTACTGGGGGGCTCCCACTCTATCCTGTTTTTGGATGCCATTGAATCGTTTGACAGGGTGGAGTGGGCGTTCCTATGGAGGGTAATGCGGAAATTTGGTTTAGGGGATAAGTCTGTAGACATGGTTAACTTACTTATTAGGGGGACCAGGCAGGGTTGTCCTCTCTTCCCCTTGCTCTTTGCTATGGTCATGGAGCTGCTGGCGATAATGATTAGAAGGGAGAAAAGAATAAGGTGGTTCGGAGCGAGGGGGAAAGAGGACAAACTGTCATTGGATGCGGACGATATATTGCTCTTTTTAGAAGACCCAATAGTATCGAGTAATGGTACTTATAGGAGAATATGCAGTGTTCCCCGGTTTAGGAATAAATTGGACAAAATCCACTATGTTGCCCTTAGGAACAGAGGAGGTCATCCCAGATGTAGTGGTCAACGTTTTGGGAAGAGAAGAACAGTTTTGGGAAGAGAAGATACTTAGGAATGCAGATAAAAGGTAAAGTGAATAAATCTCACAAATGGAACACGAAACCCCTGATTGAAAAAATTCAAGAGAAAACTAAAGTATGGGGTGAATTAAAAAGTTCGAGGGCAGATAAGATAGTGCTGATGAAAACCATCCTTCTTCCTAAGCTCTTGTATGCTTTTGGAGCAGCACCCATATGGTATGAAAAGCATCTGTTCAGAAAAATTATAGCAGTTTTCAATTCCCTCATATGGGGAAGGAAAAGGACAGTCATAAAGCAAGAGTACTTGTTCCTCCCCCGGGATAGAGGTGGATTGTCACAGCATGCGCTCCGGTCCCCTCCCCCGGACAGGAGCGCCCGCTTCCCCAGTTCGGGATCCCGGCGCCTCCCGGTCAGACGCGCTGACTGGGGGCACGTGTCCCTTGTGTCGGGGATGCGGCTGCCGTGGCGGCTGGCCCCCGCTCACGCGCCGCGTCCCTGTCTGTCCTACCTGGCACACAGCTCCCTGCACCGTCTGTTCCTGCCTCCTGCGCCGCCTTCTGTAGATTTAAAGGGCCAGCGCACCTTTGATTGGTGCGCTGGTCTCTGACCTCTGGCCACTTCTTAATAAATGTTACCTGCCCCTTCCTGCCCTTGCCGGATCTTTGTGCCCTTGTGCCTCTGAGAAAGCGTTCCCTACAGTGTTATATTGCCTCGCCTGTTGCCTAACCCGTTGCTACCCACTACTCGCCCTTGAACCTTTGCTGCCTGCCCTGACCTCTGCTAGGTCAGACTACGCTCTTGCCTACTCCCCGTGTACCACGCCATATCAGGTGACGCGTTTCGGCCACAATACGTAGCCTTAGTCGTACCACGACTAAGGCTACGTATTGTGGCCGAAACGCGTCACATGTTTGTCATGTTGGCTAATTGCTGAATAAACTTCCAAGAATTGCTTGAACTTCCACGCTGGACATTGCCTTTTGTCTTTGCACATATTATAATGTATTTTATGGCAGCTCAGGTAGCTCAGAGAGTGGAAAAAAATAATTTTTTTGAATACTTGATTAAAAACTCTAAAGGGGATTATGAAAAAATATATATATATATATATATATATATATATATATATATATATATCAACTATTAGAATCTGGGAAAACACATGTTTCACAAATGTTCTGAGGAAGGTAGAGATCAAAACAATTCACGAGTTAGGGTTTAATTCAGTAAAAGATGTTTGGAGGAAAGGAAAATTTATAGAATGGGGAGAAATAAAAGATAGAAGGGAAATTGGGATGGGATTTTGGTTTGAATATATGAGAATGGAAGGCGCATTTAAGAGCATGGGAAGAGGATTTGGGAATAATAGATGATAGACAGTGGGTGGGCATAATTAAAAAGCTGCACACCTACTCCATCATCTGTGCGGGGCACAGTGAGTGGCCTAATCATGATTTTTTTTACTATTTGTGACCATATGTTTGGATTATGCTATTTCTTGTCTGGTCCGCAGATCTTTATTATGATTTGGTGATTATCTTTGTGTTCGCATGCAGTGTCGTTCACTTAGGTGGACTTGACTCATTATAGTGGGGCATCAGTTATACCACTATGATCACTGCATGACTATATTTATACCATATATATATATTGTCTGTATTTAATATATATAATCTGATTGCGGATATAAACTGTAACTGGTCGGGGCAGGTGGTGGATCCTCTGGGCCTGTGTGGATGATGACGTGAGCCATGTCAGGGAGCGGAGTCTAAGGTGTTACTGGTTGTCACAGGTGTTACATAAACCTTTACCTATTTGGTGTATTATTCCGGATTTGTGTCCCCTGAGGATCCCGTAAAGAATATTACAGGTGAAACACGTTGGGATTAGGATACTCTAATAATTGTGCCTCTTTCTGTCTTTAACAGAGGTAGATAAGAGTTTGTGCGGGTGCGTTGCTTTGACTATTGATGGTAAATTGGGGTCACAGCCAGAATTATTGTTATTAGTTATGAACCTTCTTTTTAAAAATAACTATGAAATGTTAAGTTTTATTGCTTGTTTTGCTACTGTGAATAATTTGTTATTTGCAACAACATGCCCTTTGTTCTTTTCATCCAAATATACAGTGCTTACACATGCTGTGTGTGATGTGCGATATAATTCAGGAATATTGGATAGATGTATATAATGAAACAGGAAAACAATTGGAGATCACTTGTGTCCCTTCCCCCTTAGGCTAGGTTCAGACTACGGAATCTCCGGCCAGAAAATTTCCGCCCGGAGATTCTGAGTTCCGCCTGCGCCGAATGAATAAGTCGGCGCTAGGACCGCGCGGACACTGCAGTCTCCCATAGACTGCAATGTGTTCCGTGAGGAATTCCGCCTGAAGAAAGAGCACCAAATTTGGGAAACCAAATAAGACATTGTCAAGATTACTTAAAAATCAAGGTGAGGAATGTGGTATTATCGCTTTGAGGAGGGTAGATGGCAGTATAACCACGGAAAGAGAAGAAATAGCCCAATTGGTTAGCTCTTTTTTCTCCAATCTCTATATAAGTAGCAACATTAATAGGGCTGACGTAGTGAAATTTCTGAGAGGAATTAATATTCCAAGTTTAACAGAGGATGCCAGGGATTCTTTGGATGACCCACTCTCCCTCCCGGAACTGGAGGAAGCATTGGCATTAATTCAAGGGAATACATCCCCTGGGTCTGATGGTATCCCATTTCAGATATATAGGATATACTCAACCCTGCTACTTCCAAAACTGCTGGGTATTATTAATGAATCCTGGAGGGGGGGGGGGTGTTCTCCCTAAATCAATGTGTGAGGCTAACATAAGACTTATTAGGAAAAAAGATAAAGACCCTTTGGATTTGGATTCATATCACCCTATCTCCTTGCTTAATACGGATATAAAGATAATAGCGAAGGTATTGGCAAGGAGATTAGATAAAGTGGTGGAGGTAGTGGTGGGTAGAGACCAGGGGGGATTTAGGTCAGGAAGAACGGTCCACGACAATATCCACCAGGTATATGAGGCAATCCAGAGTGGATCCCGGGGCCCCCACTCCATTCTGTCACTGGATGCTACCAAAGCCTTTGACAGGGTGGAGTGGCGATACCTCTGGGAAGTTTTGAGGAAGGTGGGGGTGGGCCCGAGATTTATGAGTTATATTCAGTTATTGTATACTAATCCGGAGGCGAGTGTAGTGGTGGATGGAATTCCCTCCTACCCATTTAAACTTAGTAGAGGAACAAGACAGGGCTACCCCCTCTCACCCTCTCTATTTTTATTTATTTATTTTGAACCCCTAGCGGCTTGGATAAGAGATAACAATTTCTATGAGGGATTTGGAGTAAACGGAGAAATAAATAAGATTTTGCTATTTGCAGATGATATCCTCCTTTTTGTAACTAACCCAGAAGAAAAAATACACTGGATTATGAAACTGTTCGATGTATTTGCCCCTTTATCCGGGTTGGAGATAAACTGGAGTCTACTATGCTCCCCCTAGATGAAGATATGGGGGAGATGGTGGGAAGATTATCCGTGTTAAAAAAAAAACCAAATGTTTCCCCTACTTGGGAGTAAAAATAGCAGCCACAAACGATAGGTTTGTGACTAACAACATACACCCTTTATTAAATAGTCTAGTGAAGAGAGTAGAAGTTTGGATTAAAATGCCTTTCTCGATGTCAGAAAGGATGGCGATAGTAAAGATGGTGGTCCTCCCACATATCCTGTTTTTCCTTAGTGCCTCGCCAATGTGGATTGGCAAGGGGTGGTTCCGGAAGATAGAAGTGATACTGGGTAGATTGATGTAGGGAAGAAAAAGGGTCCGTTTGAAGTACAGATATTTTATGGCCCCCGGTGATAGGGGGGGACTGGATATGCCCAACTTTCTTGTTTACTATTTGGCTGCGCAGTTGGTACGAGTCGTGAATTGGAGGAATTCTAGATATCTGGAAAAGATTGTAGCAGATAAGGAGAAAGAGAACATATATGAGGTGTTGGAATTGGATAAGTATGAAGAGAATGGTTCAAATAGCACGGTGTTATTGCACAAATTTAAAAAAGTATGGGAAAGATTAAAGGAAGAATTACATATAGAAAATAGTTTTGGGTTTACACCTTTATGGGCTAATAATAAATTTAAAGAATTGGTTGATTGTGAGTCAACTTTTTGGGATAGTAAGGGTATAAAACGACTGGAACAAATATTTGATAAAGGCCAACTTTTCTCATTTGATCACATAAAAAGGGTGTATGATATTAATGATAATGATTGGTTGTATTATTGGCAGGTTAGCCATGCAGTCCAAAACACGATAGATAAGGAGGTATATGTAACACAGAAACACAACTTTATAGAAGCACTAATTCAAATAGAGCACTTTAAAAAAAAAAAAGGAATATCAATTTTGTATAAGAAATTAAATAAGATTATTGGAAGAAGAGGGATTGATAGAATTAAAGAATAGTGGGTACTGTGTCTGAAGATGATTGGGACATTATGGCCCAAAATATAAGTAAGGTTTCTCGTAATATGGAACATAAAATCACACAATTTAAGATATTACACAGAACCCACTACTCCGCGTTCCATTTATATAGGATGGGGGTAAAGATTACGTCACAATGTGTTAAATGTGGTTTGGATGAAGTGGATTATTTACATAGCTTTTGGTCGTGTGAGAAGATATCGGTTTTCTGGGAATCTGTAATAAAAGAGGTAGAAACTAAAATCCCTGTGAAGATACCTCGTACGATAGAGTTTATACTGTTAGGTGCTATTGGTAATAGGGGGACATACGAGTGCTTGTTACATCGGATTCTGTTCTTCGCTAGATTGGTCATACTAAGGAATTGGATATCCCCTAAGGAACTGCAGATAGAGGAATAGAAGGAAGGGTTAAAAACCATGAAAGATAAGGATTTTAGATGGATGAGGAGTAATCAGGGTCAAAGAGAATGTAGAAAGATCTGGAATATATGGTAGACTGGAATCTGATTTTTTTTTCTCTCTCTGTGCCAGAAGGTGGGGTGGGGGTGGGGAGTGGGGGGGTATTAATAATGAGTAGGTATACTTCTCGGATGTAGACAAGTATAAGTATGGCTATATGGCCCCTTTTCCTTTTTGATTGGTGTTGTTATGTATATCTGAATTGTATACTGTATTTTTGTAAATTTTATATTTAAAAGAAATAAAAGATATTATAAAAAAAAATGTTAAGATGTTGAAACGTTGAATAATTAAAGCGCTTACAATTTTTTCCCCCCCCAAAAAATATCTATGACTAAAAAAAAATTATGCATAGACTATATGGTAGTAAAATCAACAAGTAAAAACATGGCGTAGTAAAAGTTCCACAATATTTTTGTATACAAATCCAGCTATCAACACAAAAAATGGGTAGCAGTGTGTACAGACTGCAAAGGAGAAGGAGCTGGAGCCAACAGTTTTTTGTAATGCACACTGCCTATGAGAGATTCGGCTGGCCAATGAAACAGCGCCAGCAGCAGAACATCTATGCTTGTTGTCCAGCAGAGTCCTGTGGCATCAAGTCTAATACCTTCAATCTATGTCAGGAATACTCAACTACTTTCAGAAAAGGTCTATTTACCTGGGTCTGTTGTCAGGTGAAGGCCTGAGTGGAACACCTGTAATAAAGTGATTGGTTACATCCAGTGACTCAGAGGTGATATCTTCTTGGAGTTGTTCTTTCCTTTTTCTTCTCTATACCGCTATGACAACTTTAATCAGCCTTGACTCTTTGCTTCAGAATAGGTCAGAAAAAACATCTTAACCCCTTAATGACAATGGACGTAAATGTATGTCATGGTGATGTGGTACTTAACGCACCATGACGTACATTTACACATCGCCATGATCGCGAGCACCGGAGCGGTGCTCGCGTCATGCCCGGCAGGTCCCGGCTGCTATCAGCAGCCAGGGACTCACCGGTAATGGCTGACATCCGCGATAGCGTCCGGATGTCCGCCATTAACCCCTCAGATGCCGTGATCAATACAGATCAAGGCATCTGCAGCAGTGCGGTACTTTGAATGGATGATCGGATCGCCTGCAGCGCTGCCGCGGGGATCCGATCATCCAGCATGGCGGCCGGAGGTCCCCTTATCTGGCTCCGGCCGTCTCCTGGGGTCTTCTGCTCTGGTCTGAGATCGAGCAGACCAGAGCAGAAGATGACCGATAATACTAAGCAGTGCTATGTCCTATACATAGCACTGAACAGTATTAGCAATCAACTGATTGCAATGAATAGTCCCCTATGGGGACATAAAAAGTGTAAAAAAAAAGTAAAAGTAAAAAAATGTGAAAAATCCCCTCCCGTTTTTCCCATTTTACCCCCAAAAAAGCATAAAAATAAATTAATACACATATTTGGTATTGCCACGTGCATAAAAGCCTGAAATATTAAAATATATTGTTAATCATCCCGTACGGTGAACGGTGTAAACATTAAAAAGTCCAAAATTGCTGCTTTTTTGTCACATTTTATTCCCAAAAAAAATATAAAAATGTATAAAAAGTAAAACCTAAGCAAAAGTGGTACTGATAAAAACTAAAGATCATGGTGCAAAAAATGAGCCCTCATACCGCCCCATATACGGAAAAATTAGAAAGTTATAGGTAGTCAAAATAGGGCAATTTCAAACAAACTAATTTTGTTAAAATGGTTTGAGATTTTTTTTAAGCGGTACAATTATAGAAAAGCATATAACAAGAGTATCATTTTAATCGTATTGACCGCAGAATAAAGAAAACATGTCATTTTTACCATAAAGTGTACAGCGTGAAAACAAAACCTTCCAAAATTTGCTAAAGTGCAGTTTTCTTTTCAATTTTCCCACATAAATAATATTTGTTTGGTTGCGCTGTACATTTTATGGTAAAATAAGTGATGTTATTACAAAGTACAATTGGTGACACAAAAAACAAGCCCTCATATGGGTCTGTGGATGGAAATATAAGAGAGTTATGATTTTTAAGGCAAGGAGGAAAAAAAACTAAAATGCAAAAATAAAATTGGTCTGGTCCTTAAATGGGCACTCTCATTAAAACAAATTTTTGCTATTGCACTCCTTATGGTAAATGAAAAATATTTCTAATATACTTTGTTTTAAAAAAAGGAAGTTTTCTATGTTTTATTTGTGCTTAAAAAAGCTCAAGAGCACATTTTCCCCCAACTCATACACAGACTTTGGTCCAAAGTCCGAACACAGGAAGTGCCGCCTGGAGTGCTGAAGGGGGGGGGGGGGGTGTCCAGCCAACAGCATATGGCAGTTATGTGTGAGAGGAGCTATGATTGGATGAGGCTGGACACCCCCCCCCCTCTGCACTCCAGGCGGCACTTCCTGTGTTCGGACTTTGGTCCAAAGTCTGTGTATGAGTTGGGGGAAAATGTGCTCTTGAGCTTTTTTAAGCAAAAATAAAACATAGAAAACTTCATTTTTTTTAAAACAAAGTATATTAGAAATATTTTTCATTTACCATAAGAAGGGCAATAGAAAAAATTTGTTTTAATGAGAGTAACCCTTTAAGGCCAAAATCGGCCTGGTCCTTAGGGGGTTAAAGGGGTACTCTGATGGAAAACATTTTTTTTTTTTACTCAACTGGTGCCAGGAAGTTAAACAGATTTGAAAATGACTTCTATTAAAAATCTTTACCCTTCCAGTACTTATTAGCAGCTGTATGTTACAGAGGAAATTCTTATCTTTTTGAATTTCTTTTTTGTCTTGTCCACAGTGCTCTCAGCTGACACCTCTGTCCGTGTCAGGAACTGTCCAGAGCAGCATAGGTTTGCCATAGGGATTTTCTCCTTCTCTGGACCAATGGCAGTTGGGGGCAGGGGGGGTTAAAATTTATTTCCCCCGCTCTGCCCACCAATCAAAGTCCCGGCAGAGCGGGGGGACATGGCCAGCGGCATCGGAGCACTGGCGGCGGCATGGGAGTGGCAGGGCGGCAGCAGGAGGAGGCATGCTGGAAAGTGCGGCGGTGGAGGCTGCAGTGAAGATCGCTGGTGAGTAATCCTCACTGTGGCCTTCTAAAAGTTGCAAAACTACAACTTCCAACATGCACAGACAGCCTTTGGCTGTCTGGGCATGTTTGGAGTTGTAGTTTTGCAACCTCTGGAGGGCCACAGTTTGGAGACCACTGTGTAGTGGTCTCCAAACTGTGGTCCTCCAGATGTTGCAAAACTACAGCTTTCAGCATGCTCTGACTGTCTGGGCATGCTGGGAGTTGGAGACCACAGTTTGGAGACCACTATATGGTGGTCTCCAACTGTAGCCCTCCAGATGCCTGGACAGTCTGGTCATGCTTGGAGTTGTAGTTTTTCAAAATCTGGAGGGCTACAGTTTGGAGACCACTACTTAGCGGTCTCCAAACTGTTCTTCCCCAGTTGTTGCATAACTACAACTCCTAGCATACCTTTCAGCTGTCAGTGCATGCTGGAAGTTGTAGTTTTGCAACAGCTGTAGGCTGTGGTTGGGAAACACTGAGCTAGAGTCTGTATCCTAACTCAGTGGTTCCAACCAGTGTGCCTACAGCTGTTGCAAAACTACAACTCCCAGAATGTACGGTCTGTCAGTACATGCTGGGAGTTGTAGTTTTGCAACAGCTGAAGGGCACAGGGTACATTCACACGGGTGGGGGTTTACAGCGGGTTTCCTTCTACAAGTTTGAGCTGTGGCAAATTTTCCACTGCAGCTCAAATTCCCAGCGGAAAACTCACTGTGTACGCCCGCCAGTGCGAATGTACCCTAAAAACACTACACTACCACATAATAAAAAGTAAAAAAAACTACATATACACCCCCTTACATGTTGACCCCCCAATAAAAATGAAAAACGTCTCATACGGCAGTGTTTCCTAAACGGAGCCTCCAGCTGTTGCAAAACAACAGTTCTCAGTATTGCCGGACAGCCATTGACTGCCCTGGCAGGCTGGGAGTCTTGCAACAGGTGGAGGCCCCCCTGTTTGGGAAACACTGCTGTAGGTGTTAAGCCTAGCGCTCCGGGTCCCCGCTCCTCCCCGGAGCGCTCACGGCGTCTTTCTCCCTGCAGCGCCCCGGTCAGTCCCGCTGACCGGGAGCGCTGCACTGTCATGGCCGTCGGGGATGCGATTCGCACAGCGGGACGCGCCCGCTCGCGAATCGCATCCCAGGTCACTTACCCATCCCGGTCCCCTGCTGTCATGTGCTGGCGCGCGCGGCTCCGCTCTCTAGGGCGCGCGCGCGCCAGCTCTCTGAGACTTAAAGGGCCAGTGCACCAATGATTGGTGCCTGGCCCAATTAGCTTAATTGGCTTCCACCTGCTCCCTGGCTATATCTGATCTCCTCCCTTGCACTCCCTGGCCGGATCTTGTTGCCTTGTGCCAGTGAAAGCGTTTAGTGTGTCCAAAGCCTGTGTACCTGAACTTCTGCTATCCATCCTGACTACGAATCTTGCCGCCTGCCCCCGACCTTCTGCTACGTCTGACCTTGCCTCTGCCTAGTCCTTCTGTCCCACGCCTTCTCAGCAGTCAGCGAGGTAGAGCCGTTGCTAGTGGATACGACCTGGTTGCTACTGCCGCAGCAAGACCATCCCGCTTTGCGGCGGGCTCTGGTGAACACCAGTAGCCTCTTAGAACCGGTCCACTAGCACGGTCCACGCCAATCCCTCGCTGACACAGAGGATCCACTACCTGGAAGTCGAATCGTGACAGTTGATCCGGCCATGGATCCCGCTGAGGTGCCGCTGCCAAGTCTCGCTGATCTTCCCACGGTGGTCGCTCAGCAATCGCAGCAGATTGCCCAACAAGGACAGCAGCTGTCGCAGTTGACCGCCATGTTAAAGCAACTTCTGCCTCTGCTACAGCAGCAACCATCTCCTCCGCCAGCTCCTGCACCTCCTCCGCAGCGAGTGGCCGCTCCTAACCAACGCTTGTCCCTGCCGGACAAATTTGATGGGGACTCTAAAATCTGCCGTGGATTTTTGTCTCAGTGTTCCCTGCATATGGAGATGTTGTCGGACTTGTTTCCTACAGAACGGTCTAAGGTGGCGTTCGTAGTAAGCCTTCTTTCAGGAAAGGCCTTGTCTTGGGCCACACCGCTCTGGGACCGCAATGATCCTGCCACAGCCACAGTCCAGTCCTTCTTCGCTGAAGTCCGGAGTGTCTTCGAGGAGCCAGCCCGAGCTTCTTCTGCCGAGACTGCCCTGTTGAACCTGGTCCAGGGTAATTCTTCTGTGGGCGAGTACGCCATCCAATTTCGTACTCTTGCTTCCGAGTTATCATGGAATAACGAGGCTCTCTGCGCGACCTTTAAAAAAGGCCTATCCAGTCGCATCAAGGATGTGCTGGCCGCACGAGAGATTCCTGCCAACCTCCAAGAACTCATCCATTTGGCTACCCGCATTGACATGCGTTTTTCTGAGCGACACCAAGAGCTCCGCCAGGAAAAAGACTTAGATCTCTGGGCACCTCTCCCACAGCATCCTTTGCAGTCTACGCCTGGGCCTCCCGCCGAGGAGGCCATGCAAGTGGATCGGTCTCGCCTGACCCAGGAAGAGAGGAATCGCCGTAGAGAAGAAAATCTCTGTCTGTACTGTGCCAGTACCGAGCATTTCTTGGTGGATTGCCCTATCCATCCTCCACGTCTGGGAAACGCACGCACGCACCCAGCTCACGTGGGTGTGGCATCTCTTGGTTCTAAGTCTTCTTCTCCACGTCTCACGGTGCCCGTGCGGATTTCTCCTACAGCCAACTCCTCCCTCTCAGCCGTGGCCTGCTTGGACTCTGGTGCCTCTGGAAATTTTATATTGGAGTCCTTTGTGAATAAATTCAGCATCCCGGTGACCCGTCTCGTCAAGCCGCTCTACATTTCCGCGGTCAACGGAGCCAGATTGGACTGCACCGTGCGTTACCGCACAGAACCCCTCCTGATGTCTATTGGACCCCACCTCGAGAGGATTGAGCTCTTCGTTCTCCCCGGCTGTACCTCTGAGGTCCTCCTCGGTCTGCCATGGCTCCGGCTTCATTCCCCCACCCTTGATTGGACCACCGGGGAGATCAGGAACTGGGACTCTGCCTGCCACAGGAAGTGCCTCTCCCCCCCTCCCAGTCCCGTCAGGCAAGCCTCTGTGCCTCCTCATGGCTCCCGTCCTTGTGTCTCCCTGCCCCGTGCCAAGCTTCACCCTCTGCCCTCCCTCCCCATTCCAACTCCTGCTGTACTGCCTGCCGTTGAGGAAACCCTCCATTCTTTCCCGGTGTCCTCATCCCAGGGGAGGCAGTCACCGGACAAAAAAAAGGGGAGACCTAAGGGGGGGGTACTGTTACGCCTAGCGCTCCGGGTCCCCGCTCCTCCCCGGAGCGCTCACGGCGTCTTTCTCCCTGCAGCGCCCCGGTCAGTCCCGCTGACCGGGAGCGCTGCACTGTCATGGCCGTCGGGGATGCGATTCGCACAGCGGGACGCGCCCGCTCGCGAATCGCATCCCAGGTCACTTACCCGTCCCGGTCCCCTGCTGTCATGTGCTGGCGCGCGCGGCTCCGCTCTCTAGGGCGCGCGCGCGCCAGCTCTCTGAGACTTAAAGGGCCAGTGCACCAATGATTGGTGCCTGGCCCAATTAGCTTAATTGGCTTCCACCTGCTCCCTGGCTATATCTGATCTCCTCCCTTGCACTCCCTGGCCGGATCTTGTTGCCTTGTGCCAGTGAAAGCGTTTAGTGTGTCCAAAGCCTGTGTACCTGAACTTCTGCTATCCATCCTGACTACGAATCTTGCCGCCTGCCCCCGACCTTCTGCTACGTCTGACCTTGCCTCTGCCTAGTCCTTCTGTCCCACGCCTTCTCAGCAGTCAGCGAGGTAGAGCCGTTGCTAGTGGATACGACCTGGTTGCTACTGCCGCAGCAAGACCATCCCGCTTTGCGGCGGGCTCTGGTGAACACCAGTAGCCTCTTAGAACCGGTCCACTAGCACGGTCCACGCCAATCCCTCGCTGACACAGAGGATCCACTACCTGGAAGCCGAATCGTGACAGTAGGGTTTTGGTGGACACAAGCCCCATCCTTGTATCCGGGTCCGCCCCTATTGCAAATTCCTCATTTAGGCCTCAAATGCGCATGGTGCTCTCTCACTTCAGAGCCCTGTCGTATTTCAAGGCAACAGTTTAGGGCCACAGGGATATTTCCGTACTCAGAAAAAGCCCCACCAAAATTTGTAACGCAATTTTTCTTCCTTTTACCCCTTATGAAAAGGTAAAAGTAGGGGCTACACCAGCATGTTAGTGTAAAAATTACAAATTTTACACTAACATGCTTGTCACGATGCCGGCTGGCAGGAGGTGGATCCTCTGTGCCAGAGAGGGATTGGCGTGGACCGTGCTAGTGGACCGGTTCTAAGTCACTACTGGTTTTCACCAGAGCCCGCCGCAAAGCGGGATGGTCTTGCTGCGGCGGTAGTGACCAGGTCGTATCCACTAGCAACGGCTCAACCTCTCTGACTGCTGAAGATAGGCGCGGTACAAGGGAGTAGACAGAAGCAAGGTCGGACGTAGCAGAAGGTCGGGGCAGGCAGCAAGGATCGTAGTCAGGGGCAACGGCAGGAGGTCTGTAACACAGGCTAGGAACACACAAGGAAACGCTTTCACTGGCACAATGGCAACAAGATCCGGCGAGGGAGTGAGGTATAAATAGGGAGTGCACAGGTGAACACACTAATTAGAACCACTGCGCCAATCAGCGGCGCAGTGGCCCTTTAAATCGCAGAGACCCGGCGCGCGCGCGCCCTAGGGAGCGGGGCCGCGCGCGCCGGGACAGGACCGACGGAGAGCGAGTCAGGTACGGGAGCCGGGGTGCGCATCGCGAGCGGGCGCCACCCGCATCACGAATCGCATCCCGGCTGGAGGCGGTATCGCAGCGCACCGGGTCAGTGGATCTGACCGGAGCGCTGCAGTAGCGAGAGTGTAGCGAGCGCTCCGGGGAGGAGCGGGGACCCGGAGCGCTCGGCGTAACAGTACCCCCCCCCCTTGGGTCTCCCCCTCTTCTTAGAGCCTGAGAACCTGAGGAGCAGACTTTTGTCTAGGATATTGTCCTCAGGTTCCCAGGATCTCTCTTCAGGACCACAACCCTCCCAATCGACCAAAAAAAAAGTTTTCCCTCTGACCTTCTTGGAGGCCAGTATCTCTTTTACAGAGAAGATGTCCGAGGAGCCGGAAACAGGAGTGGGAGAAACAAGTTTGGGAGAGAAACGGTTGATGATGAGTGGTTTAAGAAGAGAAACGTGAAAGGCATTAGGAATACGAAGAGAAGGAGGAAGAAGAAGTTTGTAAGAGACAGGATTAATCTGGCACAAAATTTTGAAAGGACCAAGATAGCGTGGTCCCAATTTGTAGCTAGGGACACGGAAGCGGACATATTTAGCGGAGAGCCATACCTTGTCTCCAGGAGAAAAAATGGGGGGAGCTCTTCTTTTCCTATCAGCAAACTTCTTCATGCGTGATGAAGCCTGTAAGAGAGAATTTTGGGTCTCTTTCCATATGGTGGAAAGATTACGAGATATTTCATCCACAGCGGGCAAACCAGAGGGCAAGGGAGTAGGGAGGGGGGGAAGAGGGTGACGGCCGTACACCACGAAAAATGGGGATTTGGAGGAAGATTCAGAGACTCTGAAGTTATACGAGAATTCGGCCCATGGTAGAAGATCTGCCCAGTCATCCTGGCGGGAGGAAACAAAATGCCGTAAATAATCACCCAGGACCTGGTTAATTCTTTCTACTTGCCCATTGGATTGAGGATGATATGCAGAAGAAAAGTTTAATTTAATCTTGAGTTGTTTACAGAGAGCCCTCCAGAATTTTGACACGAATTGGACGCCTCTATCCGAGACGATCTGCGTGGGCAACCCGTGAAGACGAAAAATGTGTACAAAAAATTGTTTAGCCAACTGAGGCGCTGAAGGAAGACCAGGAAGAGGGATGAAATGTGCCATCTTGGAGAATCGATCAACGACCACCCAAACAACAGTGTTGCCACGGGATGGGGGTAAGTCTGTAATAAAGTCCATACCAATCAGAGACCAAGGTTGTTCGGGGACAGGCAGAGGATGAAGAAGACCAGCGGGCTTCTGGCGAGGAGTCTTATCCCGGGCACAGACAGTGCAGGCTCGCACAAAATCCACAACATCCGTCTCCAGAGTCGGCCACCAATAGAAACGAGAGATGAGTTGCACGGATTTCTTGATGCCCGCATGACCTGCGAGATGGGAGGAGTGACCCCATTTGAGGATTCCGAGGCGTTGGCGTGGAGAAACGAAGGTCTTCCCTGGAGGAGTTTGCCTGATGGAGGCTGGAGAAGTGGAGATCAGACAGTCAGGAGGAATGATGTGTTGCGGAGAGAGCTCTACTTCCGAGGCATCCGAGGAACGAGAGAGAGCATCGGCCCTAATGTTCTTATCGGCAGGCCGAAAGTGAATTTCAAAATTAAATCGGGCAAAGAACAGAGACCACCTGGCCTGGCGAGGATTCAGCCGTTGGGCAGACTGGAGATAGGAGAGGTTCTTGTGATCGGTGTAAATAATAACTGGAAATCTTGATCCCTCCAACAGATGCCTCAATTCCTCAAGTGCTAATTTAATGGCTAGAAGCTCTCGATCCCCGATGGAGTAGTTCCTCTCAGCCGGAGAGAAGGTCCTAGAAAAAAAAACCACAAGTAACAGCATGCCCGGAAGAATTTTTTTGTAGAAGGACCGCTCCAGCTCCTACTGAGGAGGCATCAACCTCCAATAGGAAGGGTTTAGATGGGTCAGGTCTGGAGAGCACGGGAGCCGAAGAAAAGGCAGACTTGAGCTGTTTAAAGGCGTCTTCCGCTTGAGGAGGCCATGACTTAGGATTGGCATTCTTTTTGGTTAAAGCCACGATAGGAGCCACAATGGTGGAAAAATGTGGAATAAATTGTCTGTAATAATTGGCGAACCCCAAAAAACGTTGGATAGCACGGAGTCCGGAGGGGCGTGGCCAATCTAAGACGGCAGAGAGTTTGTCTGGATCCATTTGTAGTCCCTGGCCAGAGACCAAGTATCCTAGGAAAGGAAGAGATTGACATTCAAACAGACATTTCTCCATTTTGGCATAAAGTTGATTGTCACGAAGTCTCTGAAGAACCATGCGGACATGCTGGCGGTGTTCTTCTAGGTTGGCAGAAAAAATCAGGATATCGTCCAGATATACAACAACACAGGAATATAAGAGATCACGAAAAATTTCATTAACAAAGTCTTGGAAGACGGCAGGGGCGTTGCACAGGCCAAAGGGCATGACCAGAAACTCAAAGTGTCCATCTCTAGTGTTAAATGCCGTTTTCCATTCATCCCCCTCTCTGATGCGGATGAGATTATAAGCACCTCTTAAGTCCAGTTTGGTAAAGATGTGGGCACCTTGGAGGCGATCAAAGAGTTCAGAGATGAGAGGTAGGGGGTAGCGGTTTTTTACCGTGATCTTATTAAGGCCGCGGTAGTCAATGCAAGGACGTAGGGAGCCATCTTTTTTGGACACAAAGAAAAATCCGGCTCCGGCAGGAGAGGAGGATTTGCGGATAAAGCCCTTTTTTAAATTTTCCTGGATGTACTCAGACATAGCAAGAGTCTCTGGGACAGAGAGAGGATAAATTCTGCCCCGGGGTGGAGTAGTGCCCGGGAGGAGGTCAATAGGACAGTCATAAGGCCTGTGAGGAGGTAAAGTCTCAGCTTGTTTTTTGCAAAAAACATCCGCAAAGTCCATGTAGGCCTTAGGGAGACCGGTTACAGGGGGAACCACAGGGTCACGGCAGGGAGTACTGAGAACCGGTTTAAGGCAGTCCTTGGAACAAGAGGGACCCCAACTCTTGATCTCCCCAGTGGACCAATCCAGGGTTGGGGAATGGTGTTGAAGCCAGGGTAGTCCAAGGAGAATTTCGGAAGTGCAATTGGGGAGGACCAAAAACTCAATTTTCTCATGATGAGGTCCGATGCACATTAGGAGGGGCTCCGTGCGGAAACGTATGGTACAGTCCAATCTTTCATTGTTAACACAATTGATGTAGAGGGGTCTGGCGAGACTGGTCACCGGGATGTTGAACCTGTTAATGAGAGAGGCCAAAATAAAATTTCCTGCAGATCCGGAATCCAAGAAGGCCATAGTAGAGAAGGAGAAGGTAGAGGCAGATATCCGCACAGGCACAGTAAGACGTGGAGAAGCAGAGTTGACATCAAGGACTGTCTCACCTTTGTGCGGAGTCAGCGTACGTCTTTCCAGGCGGGGAGGACGGATAGGACAATCCTTCAGGAAGTGTTCGGTACCGGCACAGTACAGGCAGAGATTCTCCATGCGGCGTCGTGTCCTCTCTTGAGGTGTCAGGCGAGACCGGTCGACCTGCATAGCCTCCACGGCGGGAGGCACAGAAACGGATTGCAGGGGACCAGAGGAGAGAGGAGCCGGGGAGAAAAAACGGCTCGTGCGAACAAAGTCCATATCCTGGCGGAGCTCCTGACGCCTTTCGGAAAAACGCATGTCAATGCGAGTGGCTAGATGAATGAGTTCATGTAGGTTAGCAGGGATTTCTCGTGCGGCCAGAACATCTTTAATGTTGCTGGATAGGCCTTTTTTAAAGGTCGCGCAGAGGGCCTCATTATTCCAGGATAGTTCTGAAGCAAGAGTACGGAATTGTACGGCGTACTCGCCAACGGAAGAATTACCCTGGACCAGGTTCAACAGGGCAGTCTCAGCAGAAGAGGCTCGGGCAGGTTCCTCAAAGACACTTCGAATTTCCGAGAAGAAGGAGTGTACAGAGGCAGTGACGGGGTCATTGCGGTCCCAGAGCGGTGTAGCCCATGACAGAGCTTTTCCAGACAGAAGGCTGACTACGAAAGCCACCTTAGACCTTTCAGTAGGAAACTGGTCCGACATCATCTCCAAGTGCAGGGAACATTGAGAAAGAAAGCCATGGCAAAATTTAGAGTCCCCATCAAATTTATCTGGCAAGGATAGTCGTAGGCCTGAAGCGGCCACTCGCTGCGGAGGAGGTGCAGGAGCTGGCGGAGGAGATGATTGCTGAAGCTGAGGTAGTATCTGCTGTAGCATCACGGTCAGTTGAGACAGCTGGTGGCCTTGTTGCGCTATCTGTTGTGACTGCTGGGCGACCACCGTGGTGAGGTCGGCGACAACTGGCAGAGGAACTTCAGCGGGATCCATGGCCGGATCTACTGTCACGATGCCGGCTGGCAGGAGGTGGATCCTCTGTGCCAGAGAGGGATTGGCGTGGACCGTGCTAGTGGACCGGTTCTAAGTCACTACTGGTTTTCACCAGAGCCCGCCGCAAAGCGGGATGGTCTTGCTGCGGCGGTAGTGACCAGGTCGTATCCACTAGCAACGGCTCAACCTCTCTGACTGCTGAAGATAGGCGCGGTACAAGGGAGTAGACAGAAGCAAGGTCGGACGTAGCAGAAGGTCGGGGCAGGCAGCAAGGATCGTAGTCAGGGGCAACGGCAGGAGGTCTGGAACACAGGCTAGGAACACACAAGGAAACGCTTTCACTGGCACAATGGCAACAAGATCCGGCGAGGGAGTGCAGGGGAAGTGAGGTATAAATAGGGAGTGCACAGGTGAACACACTAATTAGAACCACTGCGCCAATCAGCGGCGCAGTGGCCCTTTAAATCGCAGAGACCCGGCGCGCGCGCGCCCTAGGGAGCGGGGCCACGCGCGCCGGGACAGGACCGACGGAGAGCGAGTCAGGTACGGGAGCCGGGGTGCGCATCGCGAGCGGGCGCCACCCGCATCGCGAATCGCATCCCGGCTGGAGGCGGTATCGCAGCGCACCGGGTCAGTGGATCTGACCGGAGCGCTGCAGTAGCGAGAGTGTAGCGAGCGCTTCGGGGAGGAGCGGGGACCCGGAGCGCTCGGCGTAACAATGCTGGTGTTGCCCAATACTTCTATTAAAAAATCTTAATCCTTCCAATAGTTATTAGCTTCTGAAGTTTTCTGTCTAACTGCTCAATGATGATGTCACGTCCCGGGAGCTGTGCATGATGGGAGAATATCCCCATAGGAACTGCACAGCTCCCGGGACGTGAGTCATCAGAGAGCAGTTAGACAGAAAAAAACAACTTAACTTCAGAAGCTGACAACTATTGGAAGGATTAAGATTTTTTAATAGAAGTAATTTACAAACCTGTTTAACTTCCAGAGCCAGTTGATATATAAAAAAAAGTTTTGGCCTGGAATACCCCTTTAAAGCATCACTGTTATACAGACATCCCAGGAAGTGATTGGTGGTTGTTTCAGCATTAAGGCCCTGAGTGATCAAAACTTTTGACATGTCTGCATGTAAAGATTTTTTTTCATGACAGTAATGCCTTAATTTTGATATCATTTATAGATAGCTGTTGATTGAACACTTGTTGAGCCAACAGCCATTTCCTCAAACTCCCAAATACACTTGCACGCTTAGCTTTTCATGTATTCTGAATGGGGAGAGGGAAAAAGATGCTGCCAGACACTTTTGGATCCTCCTTTTCTCCTTGAGAAAAAAAAAGGTGAATCAGAGCTTTTGCTCAAAAGTTAGAGCTCTATATGCTAGCTTAACCCCATAAGGACATAGGGCGTATCCATACGCCCCCGTTTCCAAATCCTTAAGGACCGAGGGCGTATGGATACGCCCTGAGCATTTCCTGCCCCCGCCGCTAGCCGGAGGGGAGCCGGGGCCGGATGCCTGCTGAAATCGTTCAGCAGGCATCCCGGCATATCGCCCAGGGGGGTCATTATGTCCCCTCATGTCGGCGATTGCTGGATCGCAGGACAATTCAGTCAGAGACGGCCCCGAACAGCCAGAGCCAGTAGGGGTGAAGTGGCACTGGTGCCACCTCATGATCGCCCTGATTCGTCGGCCGGTTTCCCGGCCGACCAATCAGGGCGCCTGCTGCGGGTGTCACTCCCGCAACCCGCTCCGCCCCTCTTCCGGAGGACGTGAGCGGGTGCGGGCAGAAGACCCCGGGTGCTGGGGACCCCGATTCCCGGCGTCCCTGTTGGGATCGGGGCCCCAGGAGCGACGGCGGCGGCGAGGGACTGACCTGTGCGGCGGCATCGTGGAGCAGCAGCAGGAGGTGAGTGACAGCCTCCTGCTGTTGCTTAGCAACAGCTCCCAGCATGCAAAAAGGGCATGCTGGGAGCTGTAGTTATGCAACAGCAGGAGGCAGACCACTACAACTCCCAGCATGCCCTTATGGGCATGCTGGGACTTGTAGTTTTGCAACAGCTGGAGGCACATTCTTTCTATGGAAAAGTGTACCTTCAGCTGTTGTATAACTACAACTCCCAGCTTGCACAATCAGCTAAAGTGCATTCTGGGAGTTGTAGTGGTGCATCTGGTGGTTGCATAACTACAACTCCCAGCATGCCCGTTGGCTGTCCGTGACTGCTGAGAGTTGTAGTTTTGCAACAGCTGAAGGCACACTGAGTTAAGTAGCAAACCAGTGTGTCTCCAGCTGTTGCATAACTACAATCCCCAACATCCCCAGCCAATGTAGTATGCCTCCGGCTGTTGCATAACTACAAGACCCAGCATGCCCTTCCGCTGTCCGTACATGCTGGGGGTTGTAGCTTTTGCAACAGCTGAAGGCACACTGGTTGCAAAACATTGAGTTTGTTACCAAACTCGGTGTTTCACAACC